>NC_090932.1:70716693-71340943 GCF_040938575.1 Ambystoma mexicanum | reverse complement strand
AATGCAAACAGACCACACATGGGAGGGCTGCTCACTGCTCCATCCCCGTACCTAATGCACGTAGAATAACAAAGAGGTCCATTCCTGAGAAAAGGGGGAAGGAGTGCAGCCGCAGTTGCAAAATGCTTTCCCTGTCATATCTGTGAGGCAGCCTCTGGCCTTGGGGATCCGATCAAGTTGCAGCAGTGTCGTCAGCTGCGTACCTCTCAGGAGGGGGCCATGAGCCAGCTGAGCAGCCTGAGACGTAACATGCATTCCACAGCTCTGCGGCCTTGCTTGGCACGCTTGTTAAGTTGTAGCCCAGTCTCAACACATGAGAGGGGGCCCTCGGAGAAAAATGCAGTATCAGAGTTGGTAAAAGGAATTAAGGTGTGTCCCAGCTGGAGTTGTACAAGGAATATAACATTTTATGTGCGCCTAAAGGCCCTGGCAGCCATGATTCAAAAAGTGGTTTCTGCTTTTTGAACTATGTAGGTGATACCCATATGCTGGTATTCTTGAAAGGTACCTGCCTCTTAACTTCACAGAAATGTAAGGACTGCCTGGAGAATATTTAAGACTGGATGGATAAGCGCTCCCTAAAAACCAAACCCAGCTAAACAGATGTCCTGATGTTATAAATGTTCATGAGATTTCCTTGAATGAAATGTTCTGGCCAGAATCCTCTGGTTGATATCCATCGCCCTCTCGATCAGAAGAATTTAGGGATACTCAAGGGCTCCAATTTCTCCATGATATCGCACATTTCTTGGGTGGTAGAACCATGTTTTTTTTTCAATTCCATAATTTTGAAATATTGACTCAATTTTCTATAATTCCCACATAAGTTTTATTCATTTATTTGTACTGCGTCGAAAGCCTGCAGGCATTGGGACCGAAACACATACACAAAAGACAAATCCATCAAAGACGGGACAGGGCCAGAAGGATTAATCCGGGTGAGAAAAGGAGGAGAATTACTTGCGGCCATAAAAACATTAGTTTCTTCCCACTTTGATTAAGGGAACAGACTATTTTGGCCCTCCATGAAAGACAAATATCCTGACTGCAGAGGGTCCTAAATTCTGCAGCTATGCTTTCTTTGTAGTTAAAGAGATACAACTGGTTAGAAAGGGGGGTGCTGTTTAAGTTTCAGATCATCTATTGAAAAAGACCCCAACAGCCCTCTCTGATCGATTCCCACCTTTTCACCCAAAGAGACAAAGAAGATAGCAATCTACATGTTTCAGAAAGTGAAGAGTGGGGCGGGTTTCTCTTTTAATGAGGTTGCCTTGAGATTTAATGCATTACCACCGTATTTATCTCTCAAGTGTAACTCATTGACATTTAAAAGTAAAAAATTAAAGATAGGATTATTTGAGAACTGAAATCCGCCCCCTGCATTCTACATGATTATTTCCCTACTTGGTAATGACATCATGACTACAGGTGAAAAAAGCACTTTACAAAATCTCAAAACATAGCACATATCACACAATCAATCGTCATATGCCGTCGGCAGGCATACAAATACTGCAACATACACAGAACACCAGTGCATGCCTGGCAAGGCTCAAATCTGCATCAGAGCCAGAACAGTATAATAGGCTTTAAAGAGTCCTTTGAGTCACAGCATGGATGTAGATAACAAGGCATGTATGCGAGAGAGCCTTGAGTGCCAGTATTACCACTGTATACTCCACATCTACTATCACTATATGCTCCACATCGACTGACACTGTATGCTTCACATCTACTACCACTTTATCCTCAACATCTACTTCCACTTTATGCTCCACATCTACCACCTCTGTATGCTCCACATCTACTACCACGGTATACTCCACATCTACTACCACTGTATGCTCCACATCTACTACCACTGTATGCTCCACATCTACTACCACGGTATACTCCACATCTACCGACAGTGTATACTCGACATCTACTACCACTGTATGCTCCACATCTACTGACACTGTATGCTCCACATCTACTACCACGGTATACTCCACATCTCTCTGCCTCAGAGCCAGAACAGTGCAAGAAGCCTTAAAGAGTCCTTTGAGTCACAGCACGGATGTAGATAACAAGTCACGTATGCGAGAGAGCCTTGAGTGCCAGTACTACCAGTGTATAGTTCACATCTACCACTATATAATCCACATCTACTACTACTGTATGCTCCACATCTACTACCACGGTATACTCCGCATCTACTGACACTGTATACTCCACATCTACTGACACTGTATACTCGACATCTACTACCACTGTATACTCCAAATCTACTACCATTGTATGCTTCACATCTACTACCATAGCAGACTCCACATCTACTACCACTGTATTCTCCACATCTATCTGTATCAGACCAAGAACAATACAAGAGGCCTTAAAGAGTCATGTGAGTCACAGCATGGATGCAGATAACAAGTCATGTATGCGAGAGAGCCTTGAGTGACAGTTTTACCACTGTATACTCCACATCTACGACCACTGTATACTCCACATCTACTACCACGGTATACTCCACATCTACTGACATTGTATACTCCACATCTACTACCACTGTATACTCCACATCTACTACCATTGTATGCTCCACATCTACTACCACTGTATACTCCACATCTACCAATCTACTCCCACTGTATACTCCACATCTATGACCACTGTATGCTCCACATCTACTACCACGGTATACTCGAGATCTACTACTACTGTATACTCCACATCTACTACCATTGTATGCTCCACATCTACTACCACTGTATACTCCACATCTACTACCACTGCATACTCCACATCTACCGGCATCAGAGCCAGAACAGTACAAGAGGCCTTAAACAGTCCTTTGAGTCACAGCATGGATGTAGATAACAAGTCATATATGCGAGAGAGCCTTGAGTGCCAGTATTACCACTGTATACTCCACATCTACTACCAGTGTATGCTCCAAATCTACTACCACGGTATACTCCACATCTACTGCCATTGTATACTCAACATCTACTACCACTGTATAATCCACATCTACTACCACTGTACACTCCAAATCTACTACCATTGTATGCTTCACATCTACTACCATAGCAGACTCCACATCTACTACCACCGTTTTCTCCACATCTATCTGTATCAGACCAAGAACAATACAAGAGGCCTTAAAGAGTCATGTGAGTCACAGCATGGATGCAGATAACAAGTCATGTATGCGAGAGAGCCTTGAGTGACAGTATTACCACTGTATACTCCACATCTACTACCACTGTATACTCCACATCTACTACCACGGTATACTCCACATCTACTGACACTGTATACTCCACATCTACTACCACTGTATACTCCACATCTACTACCATTGTATGCTCCACATCTACTACCACTGTATACTCCACATCTACCAATCTACTCCCACTGTATACTCCACATCTATGACCACTGTATGCTCCACATCTACTACCACGGTATACTCGAGATCTACTACTACTGTATACTCCACATCTACTACCATTGTATGCTCCACATCTACTACCACTGTATACTCCACATCTACTACCACTGCATACTCCACATCTACCGGCATCAGAGCCAGAACAGTACAAGAGGCCTTAAACAGTCCTTTGAGTCACAGCATGGATGTAGATAACAAGTCATATATGCGAGAGAGCCTTGAGTGCCAGTATTACCACTGTATACTCCACATCTACTACCAGTGTATGCTCCAAATCTACTACCACGGTATACTCCACATCTACTGCCATTGTATACTCAACATCTACTACCACTGTATAATCCACATCTACTACCACTGTGTACTCAACATCTACTACGACTGTATGCTCCACATCTGCTACCACTGTATTCATCTACTACCATTGTATACTCCACATCTACTACCACTGTATAGTCCACATCTACTACCACAGCATACTCCACATCTACTGACACTGTATACTCCACATCTACTGACACTTTATACTCCACATCTACTACCACTGTATACTCCACATCTACTACCAGTGTATGCTCCACATCTACTACCACTGTATACTAGACATCCACTAATTTACTCCCACTGTATACTCCACATCTGCTACCACTGTATGCTCCACATCTACTACCACTGTATACTCCACATCTCTCTGCCTCAGAGCCAGAAAGGTGCAAGAGGCCTTAAAGAGTCCTTTGAGTCACAGCATGGATGTAGACAACAAGTCACGTATGCAAGAGAGCCTTGAGTGCCAGTATTACCAGTGTATATTTCACATCTACTACCACTGTATAATCCACATCTACTACTACTGTATGCTCCACATCTACTACCATGGTATACTCCACATCTACTGACACTGTATACTCCACATCTATTGACACTGTATACTCGACATCTACTACCACTGTATACTCCAAATCTACTACCATTGTATGCTCCACATCTACTACCATAGTAGACTCCACATCTACTACCACTGTATTCTCCACACCTATCTGTATCAGACCCAGAACAGTACAAGAGGCCCTAAAGCGTCCTTTGAGTCACAGCATGGATGTAGATAACAAGTCATGTATGCGAGAGAGCCTTGAGTGCCAGTATTACCACTGAATACTCCACATCTACTACCACTGCATACTCCACATCTATTTCCACGTTATACTCCACATCTACTGACATTGTATACTCCACATCTACTGACACTGTATATTCAACATCTACTACCACTGTATACGCCACATCTGCTACCACTGTATGCTCCACAACTGCTACCACGGTATGCTCCACATCTACTACCACGGTATACTCAACATCTACTACCATTGTATACTCCACATCTACTACCATTGTATGCTCCACATCTACTACCATTTTATGCTCCACATCTACTGACACTGTATGATCCACATCTACTACCACTGTATGCTCCACATCTACTACCACTGTATGCTTCACATCTACTACCACTGTATGCTCCACATCTACTGCCACTGTATACTCCACATCTATTACCACTGTATACTCCACCTCTACTACCATTGTATGCTCCACATCTATTACCACTGTATACTCCACCTCTACTAACACGGTATGCTCCACATCTACTACCACTGTATGCTCCACATCTACTATCACTGTATTCTACACATCTCTACTACTATATGCTCCACATCCACTACCACTGTATACTCCACATCTACTGCCACTGTATGCTCCACATCTACTACAACTTTATGCTGACCATCTACTACCCCTGTAAGCTCCACATCTACTACCATTGTATACTTCAACTACCATTGTATACTCCACATCTACTACCACTGTATACTCCACATCTACTACCGCTGTATGCTCCACATCTACTACTGCTGTATCCTCCACATTTGTATGCTCCACATCTACTACCACTGTATGCTCCACATCTACTACCACTGTATACTCCACGTCTACTGCCATTGTATACTCAACATCTACTACCACTGTATAATCCACATCTACTACCACTGTGTACTCAACATCTACTACGACTGTATGCTCCACATCTGCTACCACTGTATTCATCTACTACCATTGTATACTCCACATCTACTACCACTGTATAGTCCACATCTACTACCACAGCATACTCCACATCTACTGACACTGTATACTCCACATCTACTGACACTTTATACTCCACATCTACTACCACTGTATACTCCACATCTACTACCAGTGTATGCTCCACATCTACTACCACTGTATACTAGACATCTACTAATTTACTCCCACTGTATACTCCACATCTGCTACCACTGTATGCTCCACATCTACTACCATGGTATACTCGACATCTACTACCACTGTATACTCCACATCTACTGCCATTGTATGCTCCACATCTACTACCACTGTGTACTCCACATCTATCGGCATCAGAGCCAGAACAGTACAAGAGGCCTTAAACAGTCCTTTGAGTCAAAGCATGGATGTAGATAACAAGTCATGTATGCGAGAGAGCCTTGAGTGCCAGTATTATCACTGTATACTCCACATCTACTATCACTATATGCTCCACATCTACTACCATTGTATACGCCACATCTACTACCACTGTATACTCCACATCCACTACAGCTGTATGCTCCACATCTACTACCGCCGTATCCTCCACATCTCTTTGCTCCACATCTACTACCACTGCATGCTCCACATCTACTACCACTGTATACTCCATGACTACTGCCATTGTATACTCAACATCTACTACCACTGTATAATCCACATCTACTACCACTGTATACTCAACATCTACTACGACTGTATGCTCCACATCTGCTACCACTGTATACATTTACTACCATTGAATACTCCACATCTACCACTGTATACTCTGCATCTACTAGCACTGTATTCTCCACATCTACTACCACTGTATACTCCACATCTCTCTGCCTCAGAGCCAGAAAGGTGCAAGAGGCCTTAAAGAGTCCTTTGAGTCACAGCATGGATGTAGATAACAAGTCACGTATGCAAGAGAGCCTTAAGTGCCAGTATTACCAGTGTATAGTTCACATCTACTACCACTGTATAATCCACATCTACTACTACTGTATGCTCCACATCTACTTCCATGGTATACTCCACATCTACTGACACTGTATACTCCACATCTACTGACACTGTATACTCGACATCTACTACCACTGTATACTCCAAATCTACTACCATTGTATGCTCCACATCTACTACCATAGTAGACTCCACATCTACTACCACTGTATCCTCCACATCCATCTGTATCAGACCCAGAACAGTACAAGAGGCCTTAAAGAGTCCTTTGAGTCACAGCATGGCTGTAGATAACAAGTCATGTATGCGAGAGAGCCTTGAGTGCCAGTATTACCACTGTATACTCCACATCTACTACCACTGCATACTCCACATTTACTTTCACGTTATACTCCACATCTACTGACATTGTATACTCCACATCTACTGACACTGTATATTCGACATCTACTACCACTGTATACGCCATATCTGCTACCACTGTATGCTCCACATCTGCTACCACCGTATGCTCCACATCTACTACCGCGGTATACTCAACATCTACTACCACTGTATACTCCACATCTACTACCATTGTATGCTCTGCATCTACTACTACTATATGATCCACATCTACTACAACTGTATGCTCCACATCTACTACCACTCTATGCTCCACATCTACTACCACTGTATGCTCCACATCTACTGCCACTGTATACTCCACATCTATTACCACTGTATACTCCATCTCTACTACCATTGTATGCTCCACATCTACTACCACTGTATGCTCCACATCTACTATCACTGTATTCTACACATCTCTACCACTATATGCTCCACATCCACTACCACTGTATACTCCACATCTACTGCCACTGTATATGCCACATCTGCTACCACTGTATGCTCCACATCTACTGCCACTGTATGCTCCACATCTACTACCATTGTATTCTCCACATCTAATACCACTGTATACTCCACATCTATTACCACTGTATACTCCACATCTATTACCACTGTATACTCCACATTTACTGACACAGTATGCTCCACATCTACTACCACTGTATGCTCCACATCTACTATCACTGTATTCTACACATCTCTACCACTATATGCTCCACATCCACTACCACTGTATACTCCACATCTACTGCCACTGTATGCTCCACATTTACTACAGCTTTATACTCACCATCTACTACCACTGTAAGCTCCACATCTACTACCATTGTATACTTCTACTACCATGGTATAATCCACATCTACTACCACTGTATACTCCACATCTACTACCACTGTATGCTCCACATCTACTACCGCTGTATCCTGCCACATCTGTATGCTCCACATCTACTACCATTGAATGCTCTACATCTGCTACCACTGTATACTCCACGTCTACTGCCATTGTATACTCAACATCTACTACCACTGTATAATCCACATCTACTACCACTGTATACTCAACATCTACTACCACAGCATACTCCACATCTACTGACACTGTATACTCCACATCTACTACCACTGTATACTCCACATCTACTACCGCTGTATACTCCACATCTACTAGCAGTGTATGCTCCACATCTAATACCAGTGTATGCTCCACATCTACTACCACTGTATACTAGACATCTACTAATTTACTCCCACTGTATACTCCACATCTACTGCCACTGTATGCTCCACATCTACTACCACTTTATCCTCAACATCTACTCCCACTTTATGCTCCACATCTACCACCACTGTATGCTCTACATCTACTGCCACTGTATGCTCCACATCTACTACTACTGTATGCTCCACATCTACTACCATTGTATGTTCAACATCTATCAGTGTATGCTCAACATCTGTCGACGCTGTATACTCCACATCTACTATCACTGTATGCTCCACATCTACTACCATTGTATGCTCCACATCTACTACCATTGTATTCTCAACATCTACTACCACTGTATACTCCACATCTATTACCACTGTATACTCCACATCTACTGATACGGTATGCTCCACATCTACTACCACTGTATGCTCCACATCTACTATCACTGTATTCTACACATCTCTACCACTATATGCTCCACATCTACTACCACTGTATACTCCACATCTACTGCCACTGTATACTCCACATCTACTACAACATTATGCTCACCATCTACTACCTCTGTATGCTCCACGTCTACCACCACTGTATGCTACACATCTACTACCACTGTATACTCCACATATACTGCCACTCTATGCTCCACATCTACTACAACATTATGCTCACCATCTACTACCTCTGTATGCTCCACATCTACTACTGCTGTATCCTCCACATCTACTACTGTATGCTCCAAATCTACTACCACTGTATACCCCACATCTACTGCCACTGTATGCTCCACATCTACTACTGCTGTATCCTCCACATCTGTATGCTCCACATCTACTACCACTGTAACCTCCACATCTACTGCCACTGTATGCTCCACATCTACTACAACATTATGCTCACCATCTACTACCTCTGTATGCTCCACGTCTACCACCACTGTATTCTACACATCTACTACCACTGTATACTCCACATCTACTGCCACTCTATGCTCCACATCTACTACAACATTATGCTCACCATCTACTACCTCTGTATGCTCCACATCTGCTACTGCTGTATCCTCCACATCTGTATGCTCCACATCTACTACCACTGTATGCTCCACATCTACTACCACTGTATGCTCCACATCTACTACCACTGTATACTCAACATCTACTACCACTGTATGCTCCACATCTGCTACCACTGTATACATCTACTACCATTGTATACTCTGCATTTACTACCACTGTATACTACACATCTACTACCACAGCATACTCCACATCTACTGACACTGTATACACTACATCTAATGACACTGTATGCTCCACATTTCCTACCGCTGTATACTCCACATCTACTACCAGTGTATGCTCCACATCTACTACCACTGTATACTAGACATCTACTAATTTACTCCCACTGTATACTCCACATCTACTACCAAGGTATGCTCCACATCTACTACCACTGTATACTCCACATCTATCGCCATCAGAGCCAGAACAGTACAAGAGGCCTTAAACAGTCCTTTGACTCACAGCATGGATGTAGATAACAAGTCATGTATGCGAGAGAGCCTTGAGTGCCAGTATTACCACTGTATACTTCACATCTACTACCACTATATGCTCCACATCTACTACCTTGGTATACTCCACATCTACTGACACTGTATACTCCACATCTACTACCACTGTATACTCCACATATACTACCTTTGTATACTCCACATCTAATACCACTGTATACTCCACATCTACTACCACTGTATACTCCACACCTATCTGCATCAGAGCCAGAACAGTACAAGAGGCCTTAAAGAGTCCTTTGAGTCACAGAATCGATGTAGATAAAAAGTCATGTATGCCAGAGAGCCTTGAGTGCCAGTATTGCCACTGTATACTCCACATCTACTACCACTGTATGCTCCACACCTACTACCACTGTATTCTCCACATATAGTACCGCTGTATGCTCCACATCTACTACCACTGTATGCTCCACATCTACTAGCACTGTATTCTCCACATATAGTACCACTGTATGCTCCACATCTACTGCCACTGTATGCTCCACATCTACTGACACTGTATGCTCCACATCTACTGACACTGTATTCTCCACATCTACTACCACTTAATCCTCAACATCTACTACCACTTTATGCTCCACATCTACCACCACTGTATGCTCTGCATCTACCGCCACTGTATGCTCTGCATCTACCGCCACTGTATGCTCCACATCTACTACTACTGTGTGCTCAACATCTACTATCATTGTTTGCTCCACATCTACTGACACTGTATGCCCCACATTTACTACCACTGTAAACTCCACGTCTACTACCACCATATGCGCCATATCTACTACCACTGTATACTCCACATCTACTACCATTGTATGCTCCGCATATACTACCACTGTATACTACACATCTACTACCATTGTATACTGTACATCTATCTGCATCACAGCCAGAACAGTACAAGAGGGCTTAAAGAGTCCTTTAAGTCACAGCATGGATGAAGATAACAAGTCATGTATGCGAGAGAGCCTTGAGTGCCAGTATTACCACTGTATACTCCACATCTACTACCACTGTATACTCCACATTCACTACCACGGTATACTCCACATCTACTGACACTGTATACTCCACATCTACTACCACTGTATGCTCCACATCTACTACCATGGTATACTCGATATCTACTACCAGTGTATACTCCACATCTACTACCATTGTATGCTCTGCATCTACCACCACTGTATGCTCCACATCTACTACTACTGTATGTTCCACATCTACTACCACTGTATACTCCACATTCACTACCACGGTATACTCCACATCTACTGACACTGTATACGGTTGCCAGTCATTTGGTCGAAATCAATTGGTCGACTGGACAACTGGTCGAATCAATTTGGTCGAAAACCAAATGGTCGAATTTTTTTTTTTTTTTTTTTACCCCTTTATTTTTTTTTTTGGGGGGGTCCGCCCCCAACCCCCTTTTTTTTCTTTCTTTTTTTTTTTTTTAACACGAAAACCCACAAAACACATATATAAATAAAAAAAAAAAAATTTGACCATTTGGTTTTCGACCAAATGACGTCGACCAAATTGCAGTCGACCAGTTTGTAGTCGACCAAATGACTGGACACCACTGTATACTCCACATCTACTACCACTGTATGCTCCACATCTACTACCATGGTATACTCGATATCTACTACCAGTGTATACTCCACATCTACTACCACATCTACTACCACTGTATGCTCCACATCTACTACCACTGTATGCTCCACATCTACTACCAGTGTATGTTTAACATCTACTACCACTGTATTCTCCACATCTGCTGATACTGTATACTCCCCATCTACTACCACTGTATGCTCCACATCTACTACCAAGGTATACTCCACATCTACGACACTGTATTCTCCACATCTATTATCACTGTATACTCCACATCTACTACCACTGTGTACTCCACATCTACTGACACTGTATGCTCCACATCTATTAGCACTGTATGCTCCACATCGACTATCACTGTATTCTCCACATCTCTACCACTATATGCTCCACATCTACTACCACAGTATACTCTGCATCTACCACCACTGTATGCTCCACATCTACTACTACTGTATGCTCCACATCTACTACCATTGTTTGCTCCACATCTACTGACACTGTATGTTCCACATCTACTACCACTGTATACTCCACATCTACTACCACTGTATGCTCCATATTTACTACCACTGTATACTCCACATCTACTTCCATTGTATGCTCCACATCTACTACCACTGTATACTCCACATCTCTCTGCATCAGAGCCAGAACCGTACAAGAGGCCTTAAAGAGTCCTTTGAGTAACAGCATGGATGTAGATAACAAGTCATGTATGAGAGAGAGCCTAAAGTGCCAGTATTACCACTGAATACTCTGCATCTACTACCACTGTATGTTCCACATCTACTACCACGGCATGCTCTACATCTACTGACACCGTATACTCCACATCTATTGACACTGTATGCTCCACAACTACTACCACTGTATGCTCCACATCTACTATCACTGTATTCTCCACATCTCTACCACTATATGCTCCACATCTACTACCACTATATGCTCCACATCTACTACCACTGTATACTCCACATCTACTACCATTGTATACTCCACGTCTACTGCCATTGTATACTCAACATCTACTACCACTGTATAATCCACATCTACTACCACTGTGTACTCAACATCTACTACGACTGTATGCTCCACATCTACTGACACTGTATGCTCCACATCTACTACCACGGTATACTCCACATCTACCGACAGTGTATACTCGACATCTACTACCACTGTATACTCCACATCTGCTACCACTGTATGTGCCATATCTACTATCACTGTATACTCCACATCTACTGACACTGTATGCTCCACATCTACTATTATTGTATACATCTACTACCATTGTATGCTCCACATCTACTATCTGTCACGCTCACCTGGTCTCCACGGGGGCGTAGCACGTAGTCGTATGACCGATATCTGTACTGGCGCAGTTTTGATGGTATGTTGGCATCCTCTCCCTTTTAACCTCCCCAGGAGGTGTTAGCCTGCAATGGCGAAACAAGATGTTAGCTATGAGTGGGTTGGATTGGTCCCACTACTTGCCACCACCTGATGCCCGACTCCTCTCCTCCTCACCTTTGAGTTTGATGAGGCCGGCTCTCTGTCCTGCTTAACCTTCAGCAGGGGCGCGGTAGGCACAGTCTTTTTCTGGGCGCAGTTACCTCACTGTTCCAGGGTGCTGTTACTGTACATTTCGGAATGCTGGGATTATCGGGTGAGTATCTACCTCAATAGCAGCTTGGTATAGATGCTCAAAGTCTTATTGTCCCAATGTTTAAACGTATTTGTTTTCTCTTGTAGATGCAGTTTTGGTGCAGAAATCAAGTAGAAGATTCGACTCTCCCAGGATGCTAAATAGTTGCCCCCAGGTGAGTATAAAACGGATGAAAGGCGCTGAGTGACAGGAATAAATGTTCGTTTAGTACTGAGCGCGACTAACCTGCTGTTCTTTTCCTGTTCTCTTTTGCAGGCGTGGCACGGTCCCAAGATGAAGAATGGACTGGTTGCATCCAGGTGAGTATAGCGCGGATGAAAGGCGCTGAGTGGCTGAATAAATGTTCATTCAGTATTGTGCGCGGCTAACCTGCTGTTCCTTTTTCTGTTCCCTTTTGCAGGTGCGGCGCGGTCCCTAGATGAAGAATGGAAGAACCGCTCCAATGAAACCAGGAGGAACGCGGAATCCCGGGTGAGTATCGCGGCACCTGCGTGGACGTCCTTTCAACAGGGGCGGTGATCAGGAAACCATCTGGAGATGCGACCGATGGACCGAATTGCAGGTAAGTGTTTGGTCGCTGAAGTAACACCTGTTCTTCTCTTTTTCTATTCCAGGCTCCGATGGATGGACGCACTGACGGGCGTGGCTGTAGAAGCTTGAGGACAGAGCAGACACGGTGAGTGTTACGCTGCAGGAGTGCAGAATAACGCAAAGCGTGTTCTAAATGCAGGGTGTGGCTTACATAGCCTTGTAAGTAGTTCCAGGTAAAGTAGTCCCTTTGCCACACCCTGTCTTCCCAAGAAAAATAGTCCCTCTGCCCCTCCCTGGATTATACCAAGGCCCAGCCTCACTAGGCAGGTTAAATAGTTCCATGAGTTCAGCCCATTTCATGAGCCTGGCACCAACAGCGCCAGGACTGAGTCCATGAGGCTCTGGGGCGCTTCCTTGGGGCCTGACAAGCTCTTCTGGGTGGTGGGGACTGGAATGGGCCCAACAGCTCCAGGGATTTCGGAGCTCGCACCATGATAGCACTCCCCCCCCTAACGCCCCCGTAAAGCAGGGTCTTCCCTTGGTCCTGGTTTGTTCGGGTGGCTAGGATGGAACCTCTTTAACAATCGTGGTGCATGAATGTGTTCACTAGGTTCCCAAGATGTTTCTTGTGGTCCATAATCTTTCCAGTCTATTAGATAAAATAGTTTTGATTTGACGATTTTCGAGTCCAGGATATCCTTGATCTCAAATTCGGGTTCTCCGTCGACCAAGATCGGTTTTGGTGGTTTCAGTATCCGGGTTCCTGGTTGTACTGGTTTCAGAAGTGAGACATGAAACCCAGGATGTGTGAAGGTAAATCCAACTTTACGGCTACCGGATTGATGATAGCCTTAATGTTGTATGGACCTACGTATCTGGGATTGAAGGTTCGGGTTCCTTTCATGGGTATGTGTTTGGATGCCAACCAGACTTCATCTCCAACTTGATACCTTGGAGCTTCACTCCTATGGACGTCTGCTGACTTCTTGTATCCTTCCTTGGCTTGTTTCAGCTGGTCCGATGCTTGCTTAAAAGCTTGAATTATGGTAGTGTGCAAGCTTTTCACTGCTGGCATTTCCAAAGCGTGACGACAGTCCATAAATGGTGTAGAAGGGAGTCTGTCCGATGCTGGAGTGCAGGGAGTTGTTGTAGGCGTATTTGGTTATTCATAAGATGTCTTTCCAACTGTTTTCTGATTGGTGCAACATATATCTGAGGTATTGTTCAAGAGTCTGGTTGGTTCTCTCAGTCTGACCATCGGTCTGGGGATGGTGGCTAGTAGAGAGTCTTACATCGATTTGCGCTAATTCGCAACACTTTTTCCAAAATCGAGAGATAAATTGGCTGCCGCGATCCGAAATTAGGATGGAAGGCAACCCATGTAATTAGACTATCTGTGCTAAAAATTCCTTATCTAGGGTTGAGGCTGAGGGTAGGCCCTTCAGTGTAATGAAATGAGCCATCTTTGAAAACAAGTCCACCACCACCAGGATTGTGTTGAACCCGTCACAACGATGAAGGTCAGTTATGAAATCAAGAGACAATGTATGCCAAGGCGTAGGTGGAATATCCAGTGGTTGCAGTTGACCTGGTGACCTCTTCTTCGAGGCCTTGTTTTGAGCGCAAACTCCACAGGATAACACAAATTGCTTTATGTCCTTACGCCAAGTCGGCCACCAATAGTATCGCTTGATCTTGGCTTCAGTCTTAGCAATCCCAGGATGGCCTTCAACTAGTGATTCGTGGTAAGTCGAGATGACCTTCTCCTGAAGTTCCTTGCTGGGTAGGTAGAGACGTCCTTGAAAATAAGGTAAATGGCTTGAGACCGAATGATGAACACTTTTAGCAGACCAGTCTTTCATAGTGTCTGTGTCCATGAGATGTGTGATTTCTTCGTGGATGTCGTCTAAGGTTAGAGACGTCGTCACTCCTAATATCTTTTCTCCGGGAATGATGGACACTGGGTCTTAGTTGGTGGATTCCTCTTCTACCCCAATGCGGGATAGGGCGTCTGCCTTGCCATTTCGACAACCAGGTTGGTAGGTAATTACGAAGTCAAATTCGGCGAAAAATAATGCCCATCGGAGTTGGCGAGATGATTGGGCCTTTGCCACCTTTAAATATTGTAGGTTGCGGTGGTCAGTGATTACAGGTATTGTATGTCTTGCTTCCAGTAGGTTATGCCGCCAAGCCTTGAAGGCCGCCTTGATGGCCAGGAGTTCTTTGTCTGTAATGGCATAATTCAATTCTGGCGCTGTGAATTTCCGTGACCAGAAGGCCACTGGATGGAGCTGACCTGTCCCAGGATCTTTTTGCGATAGGACCGCTTCCATTGCTGAACTGGAAGTGTCAGTTTCGACCACATACGGTAGGTCTGGACGTGGATGTTTCAAGATCGGGGCTGAGATGAATTTTTGTTTTATGTCTTGAAACGCCTTCTCGGCTTCTTCTGACCATTGGAAACATTTGTTCTTTCGTAGTAGAGAAGTAATGGGATGAACAAGCTGTGAGAACCCTGGAATGAAGCGGCGATAGAAGTTCGCAAATCCGAGCATGTTCTGAACACCTTTAATCGAGGTTGGAGAAGGCCAGTTGAGAATGGCGTCAACCTTCCGTGAATCCATGCGTACACCATGTGGGGTTAGGACAAACCCAAGGAACTCGACCTCCGTTACATGGAAGAAGCATTTTTCCAGCTTTGCAAACAATCTTTGTTGACGAAGTTTGTCCAGAACTGCACAGACGTGTTTCACATGTTCCTGTTCCGACGATGAATATACCAAAATGTCATCCCCTGTATACCACGACACACACATCAATCAATTCACGCAGGACGTCATTCATGAAATACTGGAACGCTGCTGGGGCATTGCAAAGTCCAAAAGGCATCACTTGGTATTCGAATAATCCATATTTGGTGCGGAAGGTGGTCTTCCATTCATCCCCTTTTTTTATTCGTACCAGATGATATGCCCCTCTAAGATCTAGCTTGGTATAAATGCAGGCATCTTTAACTTGATCCAGGAGCTCAGGAATCAGAGGCAAGGGATAACGGTTTTTAACTGTGACTTGGTTTAATGCGCAGTAATCGACCAAGTCCTAAGGTCTCCTTCCTTTTTTGGCACGAAGAACAAAGGCAAGGCTGCAGGGGACTTGGATGGGCGGATAAAGCCGTTAGCCAGGTACTGGTCCAAGTATTTTTTCAAATGCAGATTTTCAGGCTCCATAAGTGCGTAGATTCTGCCACATGGAATCTGAGCACCAAGTATAAGGTCGATCTGACAATCGTACGATCTATGGGGAGGAAGGGTATTCGCTTGATCCTTCTGAAAAACGTCTTGATAATCTTGGTATTCTGGAGGTAGCGGATTAGGCTGATCCATGACTGTTGCGACCTTTTTTTTTTTTATTCAATTTTTATTGGATTTTCAGATTAACAGCAATTTTATTCAAACACAACTTCTGGGCACGAGCCCGTAACCAGAAAAAAGAAATGCCATTGTTCCTTGAAATGTTTTTCCCAACCTCCCCCCAGACTCCCTAACCAATTTTCTCAGGGACTCAGTCCGCTTGTCTATGCTGATTTATTTGGGGCAGCTCCGACCGGATTTCAGGTCGTCAGTGATTAAACCGACTCTTCTAGTTCTGAATCAGATTGTTCACTACCAAGGTGTGTTTTGGGCCGGGTCAAGTGCCCCTGAGGGCCTTCAGTTGGATCCCCCCTGTTAACAAACTTCTCGTTGAATTGCAGCCAATCGGTCTCGATCTGGGCACTTGAGCCGTGTATTGCTGCAGTATGTTTTTCCATAAAGTATATGTCTTTGGCCACTGCCACCCACTCTTTTCTCATCGGGAGGGCAGGCCGCTTCCATGTTCTTGCCCTAGCAGCTCTGGCTGCGAGCAGTAGCGAGTGTGCGAGGTCTGGTAACCTTTCCCAGTGGTCCTCGTTTTGCTGTAGACTAAACAATATGAGAATTGGGTCTTGTGGGAACGCCCCCTCCCCCGCCTCCTTGAGCCAGCTGAGCACCTCAGAACAGTAGGCTTGGACCTTCCTACATGACCACCACATGTGCTAATAGTTGGCTCTTTCTCCACATCCATGCCAGCACAACAGAACTACATCTGGGAACATCCTTGAGAGGGTGATCGGGTCATACTGCCACCTGTGGAGCAGTTTGATGGCATGTGTCTTATATTGGCAGGAGATTGATGTTTTAAATGCTCTGCTGCAGAGTCGTCCCCAGAGACTGTCCCCGATTCCACAGCCCAGGTCCTTTTCCCATTTTCTCCTGAGGCTTTTGGTTGATCCCTCCCGGGGGGCCAAGAGGGCAGCGTAAAGAGTTGCGACCTTTTTAACCAAAGGTTCCTTTGTTCGGTAACAGGTACGAGCACATTTGACTGAGAAGGTCAGCCTCTTAGCATGCCACTCAATACAAGGATTGTGTGATTCTAACCATGGCATTCCTAGGATTATTTGAAATTGTGGAGCCTTGATTAGGTCGAACACAATGTCTTCCCGATGTCCGTCTTGGCACAAAAGTGTCCTTTCAGTTGTCGAGTGCATTACTGGGCCCGAAGTAATTTCAGTTCCATCGACAGTAGTGACTAAATCTGTAGTTGCCTTTTCACACAGGGGAAGGTTCATCTTTGTAGCCAAATCGTGATCCATAAAATTTCCAATGGCGCCACTATCAATATATGCCCTGACTACATGCATTTGGGAAGGCTGCTGGTGATTTATGAGGATCATTGGCAAGAGGAGGTGCGAGGTCTGAGAGTCCTTCTTTTCGCTCAACAAGCAGACTTCTACGCTTGTCGGCGAGGAAGCTTTCCGATTCCTGCTCCGTTTCCACCTTGCCGGCAACTCCAACTTCCTTCTTAGGTGGCTTAACAGGACAGTCTCGAAAGAAGTGACCGGCCGAGCCGCGGTAGATGCTGTTGTCTTCTTCTGTCTCTTTCGGCCTTAGTTAATGGCCGTCGCACTCCCCCAATTTGCATGGGTTCGGCCAAGTCGGAAGTCTTGGATGCATTCTCCTTTGGGCGTACAAACACCAGAGTGTCCATCCTAGCTCGATCCGCCTTACGGTTCTGTAGTCTATGATCAAGCTGATCCACCAGATCAATGTATTCCGCACAATCACTAGGAGGATTGACCACTTGAGCTAAAACGTCTTTCAACTCCCCTCTTAAGCCCCGGTAAAACAGAGTTGTTCTCTTATCGTTGGGCCAATCAGTTTCTACTATCAGCCTATTAAAGGTTGCAATGTACGTTAACAGATCCTGGTTGCCTTGGCGCAGAGATAAGAGTTCATTATCCAATGCCTGACCCTGAGAGTGGCGGGCAAACAACTTTTCCATGTTCAGTTGAAACCCCTGGAAGTCTCGCAAGATGGGATCATCCCGATTGACTAGAGGCACCGACCAATCTGCCGCGCTGCCACAGAGGTAAGACAATACAAAGGCTACCCGTGACTGGTTATTTGGAAAGGCCCCTTGCCTGCATAGAAAATGAAGTCGGCACTGGTTCATGAAAACAGCATACCTTTTCGGGTCTCCTGCAAAAGACCCGAAAAGTCTCGGATGCTCCACATCTACTACCTTGGTATACTCCACATCTACTGACACTGTATACTCCACATCTACTACCACTGTATATTCCACATATACTACCTTTGTATACTCCACATCTAATACCACTGTATACTCCACATCTACTACCACTGTATACTCCACACCTATCTGCATCAGAGCCAGAACAGTACAAGAGGCCTTAAAGAGTCCTTTGAGTCACAGAATCAATTTAGATAACAAGTCATGTATGCCAGAGAGCCTTGAGTGCCAGTATTACCACTGTAATACTCCACATCTACTACCACTGTATGCTCCACATCTACTACCACTGTATACTCCACACCTACTCCCACTGTATGCTCTACATCTTCAAATGTATGCTCCACATCTATTACCACTGTATGCTGTACACCTACTATCACTGTATGCTCCACATCTACTAACACTGTATGCTCCACATCTACTGACACTGTATGCTCCACATCTACTGACACTGTATTCTCCACATCTACTACCACTTAATCCTCAACATCTACTACCACTGTATGCTCCACATCTACTACCACGGCATACTCTACATCTACTGACACCGTATACTCCACATCTATTGACACTGTATGCTCCACAGCTACTACCACTGTATGCTCCACATCTACTATCACTGTATTCACCACGTCTCTACTACTATATGCTCCACATCTACTACCACTATATGCTCCACATCTACTACCACTTTATACTCAACATCTACTATCACTGTATGCGCCACATCTACTACCACTGTATACTGCACATCTACTGACACTGTATGCTCCACATCTACTATTACTGTATACATCTACTACCATTGTATGCTCCACATCTACTATCTGTTACGCTCACCTGGTCTCCACGGAGGCGTAGCACGTAGTCGTATGACCGATATCTGTACTGGCGCAGTTTTGATGGTATGTTGGCATCCTCTACCTTTTAACCTCCCCAGGAGGTGTTAGCCTGCAATGGCGAAACAAGATGTTAGCTATGAGTGGGTTGGATTGGTCCCACTACTTGCCACCACCTGATGCCCGACTCCTCTCCTCCTCACCTTTGAGTTTGATGAGGCCGGCTCTCTGTCCTGCGTAACCTTCAGCAGGGGTGCAGTAGGCACAGTCTTTTTCTGGGCGCAGTTACCTCACTGTTCCAGGGTGCTGTTACTGTACATTTCGGAATGCTGGGATTATCGGGTGAGTATCTACCTCAATAGCAGCTTGGTATAGATGCTCAAAGTCTTATTGTCCCAATGTTTAAACGTATTTGTTTTCTCTTGTAGATGCAGTTTTGGTGCAGAAATCAAGTAGAAGATTCGACTCTCCCAGGATGCTAAATAGTTGCCCCCAGGTGAGTATAACACGGATGAAAGGCGCTGAGTGACAGGAATAAATGTTCGTTCAGTACTGAGCGCGACTAACCTGCTGTTCTTTTCCTGTTCTCTTTTGCAGGCGTGGCCCGGTCCCAAGATGAAGAATGGACTGGTTGCATCCAGGTGAGTATAGCGCGGATGAAAGGCGCTGAGTGGCTGAATAAATGTTCATTTAGTATTGTGCGCGGCTAACCTGCTGTTTCTTTTTCTGTTCCATTTTGCAGGCGCGGCGCGGTCCCTAGATGAAGAATGGAAGAACTGCTCCAATGAAACCAGGAGGAACGCGGAATCCTGGGTGAGTATCGGCACCTGCGTGGACGTCCTTTCAACAGGGGCGGCGATCAGGAAACCAGCTGGAGATGCGACTGATGGACCGAATTGCAGGTAAGTGTTTGGTTGCTGAAGTAACACCTGTTCATCTCTTTTTCTATTCCAGGCTCCGATATAGGGACGCACTGACGGGCGTGGCTGTAGAAGCTTGAGGACAGAGCAGACACGGTGAGCGTTACGCTGCAGGAGTGCAGAATAAAGCGAAGCGTGTTCTGCATGCAGGGTTTGGCTTATATAGCCTTGTAAGTAGTTCCAGGTAAAGTAGTCCCTTTGCCACACCCTGTCTTCCCAAGAAAAATAGTCCCTCTGCCCCTCCCTGGATTATACCAAGGCCCAGCCTCACTAGGCAGGTTAAATAGTTCCATGAGTTCAGCCCATTTCATGAGCCTGGCGCCAACGGCGCCAGGACTGAGTCCATGAGGCTCTAGGGCGCTTCCTTCGGGCCTGACAAGCTCTTCTGGGTGGTGGGGACTGGGATGGGCCCAACTGCTCCAGGGATTTCGGAGCTCGCACCATGACACTATCACTGTATGCTCCACATCTACTGACACTGTATCCTCCACATCTACTACCACTTTATCTTCAACATCTACTACCACTTTATGCTCCATACCTACCACCTCTGTATGCTCTGCATCTACCACCACTGTATGCTCCACATCTACTACTACTGTATGCTCCACATCTACTGAGACTGTATGCTCCACATCTACTATCACTATATACTCCACATCTACTACCACCGTATGCTCCACATCTAATACCACTTTATCCTCGACATCTACTACCACTTTATGCTCCACATCTGCCACCTTTTTATGCTCTGCATCTACCACCACTGTATGCTCCACATCTACCACCACTGTATGCTTCACATCTACCACCACTGTATGCTCCACATCTACTATCACTATATACTCCACATCTACTACCACCGTATGCTCCACATCTAATACCACTTTATCCTCGACATCTACTACCACTTTATGCTCCACATCTGCCACCTTTTTATGCTCTGCATCTACCACCACTGTATGCTCCATATCTACTACTACTATATGCTCCACATCTACGACTTTTGTATGCTCCACATCTACTACCACTATATACTCCACATCTATCTGCATCAGAGCCAGAACAGTACAAGAGGCCTTAAAAAGTCTTTTGAGTCACAGCACGGATGTAGATAACAAGTCATGTATGCGAGAGAGCCTTGAATGCCAGTATTACCACTGTTTACTCCACATCTACTACCACTGTGTACTCCACATCTACTACCACGGTATATTCCACATCTACTGACACTGTATACTCCACATCTACTGATACTGTAAACTCGACATCTACTACCACTGTATACTCCACATCTACTACCACTGTATGCTCCACATCTGCTACCGCTGTATACTCGACATCTACTACCACTGTATGCTCCACATCTACTACCATTGTTTGCTCTGCATCTACCACCACTGAATGCTCCACATTTACTACTACTGTATGCTCCACATCTACTACTGTTGTATGTTCAACATCTACTACCATTGTTTGCTCCACATCTGCTGACACTGTATACTCCACATCTACTACCACTGTATACTCCACATCTACTACCACTGTCCACATCTAGTACCACTGTTCACATCTACTACCACTGTATACTCCACACCAAGGACGCATGTTGCCATTCTCTTGGCCATCCCAGCACATGCTGTGAGCACTGTTGTATTGTTTCACAAACACTCACCAGAATTAATTCAATATATTTATAGTTTTCTGTGGGAACAATCAAGTGAGGGGCTGCCTTTGCATTCGATCAACACTGCGCGTGTGTCCCGTGCCCCGCATCAGTAGCTTCACTAGGCAGGGGGCCTGGTGAGGGCTATACCCCCGGATCTTTTGATATAGCCCGCATAGAAGCGCAGGATTTACTACCAAAAGGCTAGCTAGCCCCGAGTCCTGCCAGTCAGTACATTAGTGTAGGCCCAGATCTTTTCCAGACCTAGCAACACCCCTGACGCACATTGAAAGCAGGCTGCTCCAGGAAAGGCAATGCCACACTCTACTTAAGAGTAACATTTGGACAGAACGCTCCTTATACTTGAATGAAACGGCTAGGAGAGGGGCTAATTTTAGTAGATGGAGGAGGAAGTGAATGTTTAATGACCAATAGAAGCACTGTTCTAAAGACTCAAGATACTATTTTTTTATTATCTCCTATTTATTTGTAAAAAATAAATGTAATGAGAATTAAGTGTGTGCTGTACAGTAGTTGTCCTTCCCAGATCAAAGGGAGGTAGGCGGGAAGGTATGGTACAGTAATGGTGCTCACGGGGTCCAGGCTCACATGCTCACAATATCCCCATTTTCTTCAAAGACAATTGGAATCACCTATTTCACAGACAAATTGTACTGCAGCAAATGTCTACAAATTGTACCTGCACCCAAAACATGTTATAAATCAAAAGGTACAGTTGTCACTAGACCTGTACTGGCTCTCTATGCATTCAAATAATTTCCAAATAGATAACATACAATATCTTCTAAAGAAATTTAATTTCAAAAGTTTAATTCTTTTCATGACATGTTTATTAATAGTTTGATTTGATTTGAATGTTTTCTTTTTTTCTTTTGTAAACATCATTTTCAAAAACACAATAATGCGAAAATACACAATTTGCAATCATTCATTGACATTACATAAAAAGCCTGAATGACGCACCAATAACTTAAAATCTAATTTGGTACCATTTAATTATCTAAAAACACCACACCATACTGTGATCTCATATAAACCCATCCATCTCAATCACTTCTATCCTCATTCAAAAGAACCCATTCAAACCTGTAATTCAATTCAATCCTGGTATGACTCGGATCTCGTCACCCTAAAACGCAAGTGCAGGGTGGCAGAGAGGAAATGGCGTGCTTCATGTTCATCCTCTGACAAACTGGCCTGCCGCCTGCTCCAAAGGCAATACCGGCTCTCCGTTCTCACCAAGAAGAGAGCCCTTATCCAAGCCCGCATCTCTGAGGCATCTAACAACTCGGCCGAACTCTTTAAAATCTGCAAGGAGCTGGCCAACCCTGCTGCAGTCTCTACCTCTCCTGTCCCCTCCCAGGCCCTCTGCACTGCACTGGCCTCGCACTTCATCTCAAAAACTCAGGACATCCTGTCCTCGCTCTCCTCCTCTCTCCTCCCTCCCTCTCTTCCCGGCTCTTCCTCTTGCTCTCTTGCAGCCGCCCCTCCGCCCTCCTTCTCTGCTTTTCCACCTTTTTCTGCTGATGAGGTTTCCAGACAAGTCCGATCTATGAAAGCCTCGTCTAAACAGGTTCACCCCTGTTCCTCCAAAACCATCAAGGACCACATCGACTCCCTGGCTCCTGCCCTGGCTGACTTTTGCAACCACTCATTCGCCTCTGGAGTCTTCCCATCCCCCCTCAAGCACTCCCTTGTGCACCCCCTCCTCAAGAAACCCTCTTCCGACCCCTCCTGCCCGGCCAACTATCGCCCAATCTCCATTACTCCCTTCCTGGGCAAGCTCCTGGAGAAACTGGCCATCTCCCAGCTTAACCTCCATGCTGAATCTGTTGGTAATCTTCATGACCATCAATCCGGCTTCAGAGCGGCCAGAAGCACGGAAACTGCTCTCCTGAACATCCGTGAGGACCTGCTCCTGAACCTCGATTCCAACACTCCCTGTGTTCTCATTCTGCTCGATCTCTCCTCTGCCTTTGACACTGTCAACCATGCCATCCTGCTCAACCGTCTCAGTGATAACCTGGGTATCACTGGTCAGGCTCTGGCATGGCTGACCTCTTTCCTTTCCGGTCGACCCTCCCAGGTCCAAATGGGCTCCTTCCTCTCTGACATCTTTTTCTCCACCTGTGGTGTCCCCCAGGGATCCAACCTCTCTCCCTGGCTTTTCAACCAGTATCTGGCACTCCTTGCCCACCGCATCGCCGCTCTCTGCCCCCACTTCCAGTGCTATGCGGACGATACCCAGCTCACTTTCAGGCTACCCTCGGCCTCCTCCTCTCCTTCCCTCATCTCTGACTGTCTGTCTGCTATCCAGGAATGGTGTGCCGCCAATGACCTCTGCCTTAACGCCAGTAAGACTGAGATTCTACTCATCGGCGCACCCACTCCCTCCTTCCCTGCAGCTCTCTGGCCGGCCTCCCTTGGCCCCCTTCCGGCCCCTACCTGCAAGGCTAAAAACCTCGGGGTCATCTTCGACTCCACACTCTCCTTCTCTCCTCATATATCTGACGTCTCTAAGAAGTCACACTACCAGCTGCACCTCTTCAGAGGTATTCTTCCCTTCCTCTCCTTCCCCCAGAAGCTCACTGTCTCCCGAGCCCTGGTTCTCTCAAGGCTGGACTACTGCAACAGCCTCTATCTTAATCTGCCTGCCTCCACTCTCCGCCCTCTGCAACTTATCCAGAACAGAACTCCGAGACTTGTCCTTGGCCTCAAGCCCAGGGACCGTATCTCTCCAGGACTGAAATCTCTTCACTGGCTCCCAGTGGCTGCGAGGATTAAGTTCAAAACCCTCTGCATTGTCCACAAGGCCTTCTGGGGCCTGGGGCCTAAATACCTTCAACTCTCTCTTCCTAAATATCTTCCTTCACGAGCCCTTCGCTCATCCGTCTCCAACTCCCTCATGGTCAGCCGCTTCTCTAAGCAACGAGCTGGGGGTAGATCTCTCTCCGCAGCAGGGGCCTCCCTCTGGAACAGCCTTCCTTCCTCCCTGAAACTTGAGGAGAACCATCTCCGGTTCCGGAAGCACCTCAAAACCTTCCTCTTCGCTTCTGCCTTCTCTCTCCCTCTCCCCTGCTAAACCTTCTTAACTCCCCACTGAATCCTGCACTAAACCTGCATCTGGGCCACGCTCAGCGACCTCGGTCCAGGGCCCAGCCACTCTCCACTTGCACTGCCTCCCTGGCTCCCCCTGCACTGTGGGACTGTCACTGTATCCCTACAGCCCCCTTCCCAGCACTTCCCAGCACTTGCTCTGCACTTACCTCGCACTTGCCACCAGCTGGCCCTTTTTATTTATCATTTATTATTTTTTTTTTTTATTACGCTACTTACCTTGTACTGCACTTTCCCCCCACCTCCTCCCCCTGCACTTTCTCCTTTTCCCCTTACCTCTGCACTTGCGCGACCTGAATGACACCTGGCCTAGTAGGATCGTTTGTCTGTCTTCCCCTTGTTTCCCTCCCTCCCTGCCTCGTCGCGCCTTGAAACACTTGTGTATAGGCGCGTTACAAATACCATATCATATCATATCAGGCTCACATGCTCACAATATCCCCATTTTCTTCAAAGACAATTGGAATCACCTATTTCACAGACAAATTGTACTGCAGCAAATGTCTACAAATTGTACCTGCACCCAAAACATGTTATAAATCAAAAGGTACAGTTGTCACTAGACCTGTACTGGCTCTCTATGCATTCAAATAATTTCCAAATAGATAACATACAATATCTTCTAAAGAAATTTAATTTCAAAAGTTTAATTCTTTTCATGACATGTTTATTAATAGTTTGATTTGATTTGAATGTTTTCTTTTTTTCTTTTGTAAACATCATTTTCAAAAACACAATAATGCGAAAATACACAATTTGCAATCATTCATTGACATTACATAAAAAGCCTGAATGACGCACCAATAACTTAAAATCTAATTTGGTACCATTTAATTATCTAAAAACACCACACCATACTGTGATCTCATATAAACCCATCCATCTCAATCACTTCTATCCTCATTCAAAAGAACCCATTCAAACCTGTGCAAAGACGCAATGGTGACCAGTTGGTTAAGACAAACCGACAGGCCTAACCTTTAGAACCTTGATGTTCGACGTTATTTTTCACCCTCAAAAATACATCTCTTATTTAATGCACTATTGGCATATATTGTAATCATTCTAATGTGTTGTATTGCCACAACTTTGTATATAATGCAAGAAAAAAAATACAATTTTTCATCCTGAAAAGATTCGAAACTGTTGTCGTGTCGACTCGAGTTTCGGGCCAGGTTTGAGAAAAGTCTCCTGCCACAGTCCTCATCAGGACAAAAAGACACACTTTTAATTTTTGATGACATTGGTGTTTGTAGTCATGGTTTTATCCATTGAGTTCTTGGTTATTTTCTCTGTGTATTCCTAGAATGTTTGATTGGGCAGTGTTCTGTGCTGAAAAGGTCTATCTTCAAGAGGTGGTATCACTTCTCTGTGTCACAGTGACCCATCGAAAAGTCGTAATACTTAGAAACAACCAATTCACTCCTTATCGTTGGCAAATTCATAGAGGGTTCACCTGAGATGCAGGCCACAGATAGCTTAGGCCCACATGGACAAATACTGATAAGGCCACAAACTCCATTGCACAAAATGCCGCTGGTGAGTTCATGTTTTATGGCCCTTGGGCGGCTCCTCCCAGGGCGGTCTGCTGATGCTGTTTCTGTGGATCCCACGCCACATTGATCCGGGAGGCTAATGATGTGCTTCTGTCAATGCTGCCATCGGTAAACATGTTCTGCCTTGATTTTGGGTTTACGAATGCAATTCAAATGATCCCTGAGTGGTGTTCAGACCCTGTCAGCTGGATTCAGGTCTTGCCGCTCTGGCAGAGCCCTGGCACACCAGAGCCCTTGTCTCTCTATGAATGACCCAGTAGAGGCATGTGTTGGGTTATTGATCCAGATTAACTGTACTTTCCTGGTGTCCTAGGCATAAACTATTGTCATGTGTGACACCAGCCCCCACAGACAAGGTTCTCCATGAAGAAGGAGGGGTCTGTTGTACACATGAAGGTAACTATGGGTCCTGGTCCATGCCTGGGGATGCCCCACCAGACAAGAGCTTTCAATGAATGTGTTTTCTGACGTTTTCTAATCAGCTGTCTTCTCTTCTGTAGCACCATTATTTCTAAGCCTTTGTGTACAATCACAATCCCAGCAGACTCTGGCATGATCAGGAAATGACCACCAGGATACGGGTGTTGAGGTTGACTACCTACCATACCCGTGCTACTGTCTAATAAGATGTGGCAGCCCAACTGAATTGAATAATAAACTAATACACCACAGTGACAACTAACATTGGATAGTTGCAATCCTAGGCCATGCTTTTAATTGAAATGACAGCAAACCTAACAACCCAAAGAACATGAAAACCGATCTACTGATCAACAAGGGAGTGGAACAAGAAACAAGTGTTTACAGCAATACTGTGATGTGCTTAATTATTCAACCAGATTAAAAGTAGTCCTGAGGAAGGCTGCTATGTAATTGAAAACTGGTCAACTTTGAGAGGAGTGCCCGCTATTAACATGTGAAACCATAACTAAAAAACATATTTTAAATGTTTTTGATTATAGCCACTCCAACCTGTTCTTACAACAATACATTTAGACCCGATCAGGGTGCAGTTTGAACTGCTTTGAACCAAAAACATTTTTCAGAATGATCATATATATATATATGTATATATATATATATATGTAAAAATACACATGTGTGAAGGAAAGTTGTAACACTACAAAAAACCCCCAACCACAACATGTAGAAAATAAACCCTGCACACACGACCAAACCGCTTGCTACAAAAAACGTAATTTATTGCATTTCAAAAAGACTCGTGCAACCAACACTGCCTAATAAAGTGCCCCGTAAGGGGATTAGTAAGGTCCCTGTTTTTGATAGCTCTATAGTGTTGAAATATACGCAGTTTCAGAACTCCTATAGTTGAACCAATGTAGTGTAGCCCGCATTCACATGTGATTGCATAGACTACAATTTCCTGTTTATAAAAGTAATGTGTTTTCACGTATTGGGAAGTAAATAGCCTGAGGAAGTTTGTTAATCAAGCGGAACGCGTGGCGGTTTCCACCCTGGTGGGGTGAGTGTTCTTTTTACCTGATTGTCAGCAAGGGAGGCATGGTCATTATGTCTGCCCCTTTTAAGCCATTAGGCAGTGTTGGTTGCACGAGTCTTTTTGAAATGCAATAAATTACGTTTTTTGTAGCAAGCGGTTTGGTCGTGTGTGCAGGGTTTATTTTCTACATGTTGTGGTTGGGTTTTTTTTGTAGTGTTACAACTTTCCTTCACACATGTGTATTTTTACATATTTAGAAATCCGGCCAAGATTTCTGTCCCTAGCACCAGCTACGTGAAGGCTGAGCACTATTCTTGGCATATCAGTTGTTTTTTTTTATATATATATATATATTGGCAGTGCTTAATTTGCAAAAGAATCAGTGCCAGGGCCCAAACATATTTCGAGCACGCCTGTTGCACATTGGGTCGGCAGCTCCCAGTCTACTGTTACCATCCCCCATGGGCTGCTCCCTATGTCAGGATATTTGGGGCTAAAGCTGTAACTCTCACCAGCTCATCGAGGGTTGATGGATACACTACCCAAGGCACGTGCGCGTTTTACAGATATGAATCAACTTAACACAAAATAACGCAACATGCTGGTTGTGTCTTGAAGTAATGGAAATATTTGTGCTTTTTAAGGCACATCATTGTTAACACGTGGCTCTGATTCTATAAGTGACAATTGGATCTTGTTGACCATCTATCCACAGAAAAAGGAGAAAATGTGTTTTCCTCCTATAGGAAATTGATGAGCAAATTCAGGAAAAATCATATCTGAACTAATGAACTTCCCTGCAGCTAGATGCTTCTGTATGGGGTGGCACTCATGACAGGTACTGCTCTTGGGCATTTTTCCTTTTCCCTGTCCTTTGCCCTGTGTTGGTGGTGCTGGCATGGTCACTGTCCTGGCCACAAGCACAGATAATTGACCTTCCAACTCCTCCTCCCTGAAAACAGATAACTAGCATTGCCCTGCCCACCTGAATCATCAGGTTCATGAATAGCAATGAGCTGGACCAGGATGCATCGGCCCTGGCCATTGCACAATGCAGTTGCTTCATGTTTGACTGCAACGCAGGCTCATGAATAGCAATGAGCTGGCCCAGGATGCAGGGACCCTGGCCATTGCACACTGCAGTTGCTTGATGTTTGACTGCGATGCAGGCTCATGAATAGCAATGAGCTGGCCCAGGATGCAGGGACCCTGGCAACTGCACACTGTACTTGCTTGATGTTTGACTGCGACGCAGGCTCATGAATTACAATGAGCTGGCCCAGGATGCAGAAACCCTGGCACACTGTAGTTGCTTGATGTTTGACTTCAATGCAGGCTCATGAATAGTAACAAGCTGGCCCAGGATGCAGAGACCCTGGCCAGTGCACTTTGTTGTTGCTTGATGTTTGACTGCGATGCATGCTCGTGAATTGCAATGAGCTGGCCCAGGATGTAGAAATCCTGGCCATTGCACACTGTAGTTGCTTGATATTTGACTGTGATGAAGGCCCATGAATAGCAATGAGCTGGCCCAGGATGCAGAGACCCTGGCCAGTGCAGTCAGTAGTTGCTTGATGTTTGACTACGACGCCGGCTCATGAATAGCAATGAGCTGTCCCAGGATGCAGGGACCCTGGCCATTACCCACTGTAGTTGCTTGATGTTTGACTGCGACACAGGCTCCTGAATAGCAATGAGCTGGCTCAGGATGCAGAGACCCTGGCCAGTGCACTCTGTAGTTGCCTGATGTTTGATTGTGACTTAGGCTCATGCATTGCAATGAGGTGGCCCATGATGCAGGGACCCTAGCCATTGCACACTGTAGTTGCTTGATGTTTGACTGCGACGCATGCTCATGAATAGCAATGAGCAGGCCCAGGATGCAGGGGACCTGGCCAGTGCACACTGTAGTTGCGTGATGTTTGACTGCAATGCAGGCTCATGAATAGCAATGAGATGTCTCAGGATGCAGAGACCCTGGCCAATGCACTCTGTAGTTGCTTGATGTTTGACTACGACACAGGCTCATGAATAGCATTGAGCTGGCCCAGGATGCAGGGACCCTGGCCTTTGCACATTGTAGTTGCTTGATATTTGACTATGATGCAGGCTCATGAATAGTGATGATCTGGCCCAGAATGCAGAGACCCTGGCCAGTGCACTCTGCAGTTGCTTGATGTTTGACTTTGACACAGGCTGATGAATAGCAATGAGTTGGCCCAGGATGCAGAGACCCTGGCCATTGCACACTATAGTTGCTTGATGTTTGACTGCGACGCAGGCTTGTGAATAGCATTGAGCTGGCCCAGGATGCAGGGACCCTGGCCTTTGCACATTGTAGTTGCTTGATATTTGACTATGATGCAGGCTCATGAATAGTGATGATCTGGCCCAGAATGCAGAGACCCTGGCCAGTGCACTCTGCAGTTGCTTGATGTTTGACTTTGACACAGGCTGATGAATAGCAATGAGATGGCCCAGGATGCAGAGACCCAACCCATTTCACACTGTAGTTGCTTGATGTTTGACTGCGACGCAGGCTTGTGAATAGCATTGAGCTGGCCCAGGATGCAGGGACCCTGGCCTTTGCACATTGTAGTTGCTTGATATTTGACTATGATGCAGGCTCATGAATAGTGATGATCTGGCCCAGAATGCAGAGACCCTGGCCAGTGCACTCTGCAGTTGCTTGATGTTTGACTTTGACACAGGCTGATGAATAGCAATGAGTTGGCCCAGGATGCAGAGACCCTGGCCATTGCACACTATAGTTGCTTGATGTTTGACTGCGACGCAGGCTTGTGAATAGCATTGAGCTGGCCCAGGATGCAGGGACCCTGGCCTTTGCACATTGTAGTTGCTTGATATTTGACTATGATGCAGGCTCATGAATAGTGATGATCTGGCCCAGAATGCAGAGACCCTGGCCAGTGCACTCTGCAGTTGCTTGATGTTTGACTTTGACACAGGCTGATGAATAGCAATGAGATGGCCCAGGATGCAGAGACCCAACCCATTTCACACTGTAGTCGCTTGATGTTTGACTGCGACGCAGGCTTGTGAATAGCATTGAGCTGGCCCAGGATGCAGGGACCCTGGCCTTTGCACATTGTAGTTGCTTGATATTTGACTATGACGCAGGCTCATGAATAGTGATGAGCTGGCCCAGCATGCAGATACCCTGGCCAGTGCACACTGTAGTTGCTTGATGTTTGACTGCAACGCAGGCTCATGAATAGCAATGAGCTGGCCCAGGATGCAGAGACCCTGGCCAGTGCACACTGTAGTTGCTTGATGCTTGACTGCAACGCAGGCTCATGAATAGCAATGAGCTGGCCCAGGATGCAGGGGCCCTCGCCATTGCACACTGTAGTTGCTTGATGATTGACTGCGACGCAGGCTCATGAATTGCAATGAGCTGGCCCAGGATGCAGAAACCCTGGCACACTGTAGTTGCTTTATATTTGACTGTGACGCAGCCTCATGAATAGCAATGAGCTGGCCCAGGACGCAGAGACCCTGGCCAGTGCACTCTGTAGTTGCCTGATGTTTGATTGTGACGTAGGCTCATGAATTGCAATGAGCTGGCCCAGGATGCAGAAACCCTGGCCATTGCACACTGTAGTTGCTTGATTTTTGACTGTGATGCATGCTCATGAATAGCAACGAGCTGGCCCAGGATGCAGAGACCCTGGCCATAGCACTCTGTAGTTGCTTGATGTTTGACTATGATGCAGGCTCATGAATAGCAATGAGCTGGCCCAGGATGCAGAAACCCAGGCACAGTGTAGTTGCTTGATGTTTGACTGCGACGCAGGCTCATGAATAGCAATGAGCTGGCCCAGGATGCAGAGACCCATGCAATTTGTTGTTGCTTGATGTTTGACTGCGATGCATGCTCGTGAATTGCAATGAGCTGGGCCAGGATGTAGAAATCCTGGCCATTGCACACTGTAGTTGCTTGATATTTGACTGTGATGAAGGCCCATGAATAGCAATGAGCTGGCCCAGGATGCAGAGACCCTGGCCAGTGCAGTCAGTAGTTGCTTGATGTTTGACTACGACGCCGGCTCATGAATAGCAATGAGCTGTCCCAGGATGCAGGGACCCTGGCCATTACCCACTGTAGTTGCTTGATGTTTGACTGCGACACAGGCTCCTGAATAGCAATGAGCTGGCTCAGGATGCAGAGACCCTGGCCAGTGCACTCTGTAGTTGCCTGATGTTTGATTGTGACTTAGGCTCATGCATTGCAATGAGGTGGCCCATGATGCAGGGACCCTAGCCATTGCACACTGTAGTTGCTTGATGTTTGACTGCGACGCATGCTCATGAATAGCAATGAGCAGGCCCAGGATGCAGGGGACCTGGCCAGTGCACACTGTAGTTGCGTGATGTTTGACTGCAATGCAGGCTCATGAATAGCAATGAGATGTCTCAGGATGCAGAGACCCTGGCCAATGCACTCTGTAGTTGCTTGATGTTTGACTACGACACAGGCTCATGAATAGCATTGAGCTGGCCGAGGATGCAGGGACCCTGGCCTTTGCACATTGTAGTTGCTTGATATTTGACTATGATGCAGGCTCATGAATAGTGATGATCTGGCCCAGAATGCAGAGACCCTGGCCAGTGCACTCTTCAGTTGCTTGATGTTTGACTGCGACGCAGGCTCATGAATAGCAATGAGATGGCCCAGGATGCAGAGACCCAACCCATTTCACACTGTAGTCGCTTGATGTTTGACTGCGACGCAGGCTTGTGAATAGCATTGAGCTGGCCCAGGATGCAGGGACCCTGGCCTTTGCACATTGTAGTTGCTTGATATTTGACTATGACGCAGGCTCATGAATAGTGATGAGCTGGCCCAGCATGCAGATACCCTGGCCAGTGCACACTGTAGTTGCTTGATGTTTGACTGCAACGCAGGCTCATGAATAGCAATGAGCTGGCCCAGGATGCAGAGACCCTGGCCAGTGCACACTGTAGTTGCTTGATGCTTGACTGCAACGCAGGCTCATGAATAGCAATGAGCTGGCCCAGAATGCAGGGGCCCTCGCCATTGCACACTGTAGTTGCTTGATGATTGACTGCGACGCAGGCTCATGAATTGCAATGAGCTGGCCCAGGATGCAGAAACCCTGGCACACTGTAGTTGCTTTATATTTGACTGTGACGCAGCCTCATGAATAGCAATGAGCTGGCCCAGGACGCAGAGACCCTGGCCAGTGCACTCTGTAGTTGCCTGATTTTTGATTGTGACGTAGGCTCATGAATTGCAATGAGCTGGCCCAGGATGCAGAAACCCTGGCCATTGCACACTGTAGTTGCTTGATTGTTGACTGTGATGCATGCTCATGAATAGCAACGAGCTGGCCCAGGATGCAGAGACCCTGGCCATTGCACTCTGTAGTTGCTTGATGTTTGACTATGATGCAGGCTCATGAATAGCAATGAGCTGGCCCAGGATGCAGAAACCCAGGCACAGTGTAGTTGCTTGATGTTTGACTGCGACGCAGGCTCATGAATAGCAATGAGCTGGCCCAGGATGCAGAGACCCATGCACACTGTAGTTTCTTGATGTTTGACTGCGACGCAGCCTCATGAATAGCAATGAGCTGGCCCAGGATGCAGGGACCCTGGCCTTTGCACATTGTAGTTGCTTGATATTTGACTATGACGCAGGCTCATGAATAGTGATGAGCTGGCCCAGCATGCAGGGGCCCTGGCCAGTGCACACTGTAATTGCTTGATGTTTGACTGCAACGCAGGCTCATGAATAGCAATGAGCTGGCCCAGGATGCAGAGACCCTGGCCAGTGCACACTGTAGTTGCTTGATGCTTGACTGCAACGCAGGCTCATGAATAGCAATGAGCTGGCCCAGAATGCAGGGGCCCTGGCCATTGCACACTGTAGTTGCTTGATGTTTGACTGCGACGTAGGCTCATGAATTGCAATGAGCTGGCCCAGGATGCAGAAACCCTGGCACACTGTAGTTGCTTTATATTTGACTGTGACGCAGCCTCATGAATAGCAATGAGCTGGCCCAGGACGCAGAGGCCCTGGCCAGTGCACTCTGTAGTTGCCTGATGTTTGATTGTGACGTAGGGAGACCCTGGCCATTGCACTCTGTAGTTGCTTGATGTTTGACTATGACGCAGGCTCATGAATAGCAATGAGCTGGCCCAGGATGCAGAAACCCAGGCACAGTGTAGTTGCTTGATGTTTGACTGCGACGCAGGCTCATGAATAGCAATGAGCTGGCCCAGGATGCAGAGACCCATGCACACTGTAGTTGCTTGATGTTTGACTGCGACGCAGCCTCATGAATAGCAATGAGCTGGCCCAGGATGCAGAGACCCTGGCCAGTGTACTCTGTAGTTGCCTGATGTTTGACTGTGACACAGGCTCATGAATTGCAATGAGCAGGCCCAGGATGCAGAAACCCTGGCCATTGCACACTGTAGTTGCTTGAAGTTTGACTTCGATGCAGGCTTATGAATAGCATTGAGCTGGTGCAGGATGCAGAAACCCAGGCACACTGTAGTTGCTTGATGTTTGACTGCGACGCAGGCTTATAAATAGCAACGAGCTGGCCCAGGATGCAGAGACCCTGGCCAGTGCACTCTGTAGTTGCCTGATGTTTGATTGTGACTTAGGCTCATGAATTGCAATGAGGTGGCCCATGATGCAGGGACCCTGGCCATTGCACACTGCAGTTGCTTGATGATTGACTGCGACGCATGCTCATGAATAGCAATGAGCAGGCCCACGATGCAGGGGACCTGGCCAGTGCACACTGTAGTTGCTTGACGTTTGACTGCATTGCAGGCTCATGAATAGCAAGGAGATGTCTCAGGATGCAGAGACCCTGGCCAATGCACTCTGTAGTTGCTTGATGTTTGACTACGACACAGGCTCATGAATAGCATTGAGCTGGCCCATGATGCAGGGACCCTGGCCATTGCACACTGTAGTTGCTTGATGATTGACTGCGACGCATGCTCATGAATAGCAATGAGCAGGCCCAGGATGCAGGGGACCTGGCCAGTGCACACTGTAGTTGCTTGACGTTTGACTGCATTGCAGGCTCATGAATAGCAATGAGATGTCTCAGGATGCAGAGACCCTGGCCAATGCACTCTGTAGTTGCTTGATGTTTGACTACGACACAGGCTCATGAATAGCAATGAGCTGGCCCAGGATGCAGGGACCCCGGCCTTTACACATTGTAGTTGCTTGATATTTGACTATGACGCAGGATCATGAATAGTGATGAGCTGGCCCAGCATGCAGGGGCCCTGGCCAGTGCACACTGTAGTTGCTTGATGTTTGACTGCAACGCAGGCTCATGAATAGCAATGAGCTAGCCCAGAATGCAGGGGCCCTGGCCATTGCACACTGTAGTTGCTTGATGTTGGACTGCGACGCAGGCTCATGAATTGCAATGAGCTGGCCCAGGATGCAGAAACCCTGGCACACTGTAGTTGCTTTATATTTGACTGTGACGTAGCCTCATGAATAGCAATGTGCTGGCCCAGGACGCAGAGACCCTGGCCAGTGCACTCTGTAGTTGCCTGATGTTTGATTGTGACGTAGGCTCATGAATTGCAATGAGCTGGCCCAGGATGCAGAAACCCTGGCCATTGCACACTGTAGTTGCTTGATTTTTGACTGTGATGCATGCTCATGAATAGCAACGAGCTGGCCCAGGATGCAGAGACCCTGGCCATTGCACTCTGTAGTTGCTTGATGTTTGACTATGACGCAGGCTCATGAATAGCAATGAGCTGGCCCAGGATGCAGAAACCCAGGCACAGTGTAGTTGCTTGATGTTTGACTGCGACGCAGGCTCATGAATAGCAATGAGCTGGCCCAGGATGCAGAGACCCATGCACACTGTAGTTGCTTGATGTTTGACTGCGACGCAGCCTCATGAATAGCAATGAGCTGGCCCAGGATGCAGAGACCCTGGCCAGTGTACTCTGTAGTTGCCTGATGTTTGACTGTGACACAGGCTCATGAATTGCAATGAGTAGGCCCAGGATGCAGAAACCCTGTCCATTGCACACTGTAGTTGCTTGACGTTTGACTGCGACGCAGGCTTATGAATAGCATTGAGCTGGTGCAAGATGCAGAAACCCAGGCACACTGTAGTTGCTTGATGTTTGACTGCGACGCAGGCTCATGAATAGCAACGAGCTGGCCCAGGATGCAGAGACCCTGGCCAGTGCCCTCTGTAGTTGCCTGATGTTTGATTGTGACTTAGGCTCATGAATTGCAATGAGGTGGCCCATGATGCAGGGACCCTGGCCATTACACACTGTAGTTGCTTGATGATTGACTGCGACGCATGCTCATAAATAGCAATGAGCAGGCCCAGGATGCAGGGGACCTGGCCAGTGCACACTGTAGTTGCTTGACGTTTGACTGCATTGCAGGCTCATGAATAGCAATGAGATGTCTCAGGATGCAGAGACCCTGGCCAATGCACTCTGTAGTTGCTTGATGTTTGACTACGACACAGGCTCATGAATAGCATTGAGCTGGCCCAGGATGCAGGGACCCTGGCCATTGCACACTATAGTTGCTTGATGTTTGACTGTGACACAGGCTCATGAATAGTGATGACCTGGCCCAGAATGCAGAGACCCTGGCCAGTGCACTCTGTAGTTGCTTGATGTTTGACTGCGACGCAGGCTCATGAATAGCAATGAGCTGGCCCAGGATGCAGAGACCCTGGCCATTGCACACTATAGTTGCTTGATGTTTGACTGTGACACAGGCTCATGAATAGCAATGAGATGGCCCAGGATGCAGAGACCCAACCCATTTCACACTGTAGTCGCTTGATGTTTGACTGCGACACAGGCTCATGAATTGCAATGAGCAGGCCCAGGATGCAGAAACCCTGGCCATTGCACACCGTACTTGCTCGATGTTTGACTGCAACACAAGCTCATGAATAGCAATGAGCTGGCCCAGGATGCAGAGGCCCTGGCCAGTGCAGTCTGTAGTTGCTTGATGTTTGACTACGGCACAGGTTCATGAATAGCAATGAGCTGGCACAGGATGCAGAGACCCTGGCCAGTGCAGTCTGTAGTTGCTTGATGTTTGACTATGATGCAGGCTCATGAATAGCAATGAGCTGGCCCAGGATGCAGGGACCCTGGCCATTGCACACTATAGTTGGTTGATGTTTGACTGTGACACAGGCTCATGAATAGCAATGAGCTGGCCCAGGGTGCAGAGACCCTACCCATTTCACACTGTAGTCGCTTGATTTTTGACACTGACGCAGGCTCATGAATAGCAATGAGCTGGCCCAGGATGCAGAGACCCTGGCCATTGCACACTATAGTTGCTTGATGTTTGACTCTGACACAGGCTCATGAATAGCAATGATCTGGCCCAGTCTGCAGAGACCCTACCCATTTCACACTGTAGTCGCATGAATAGCAATGAGCTGGCCCAGCATGCAGGGACCCTGGCCAGTGCACACTGTAGTTGCTTGATGTTTGACTGCAACGCAGGCTCATGAATAGCAATGAGATGTCTCAGGATGCAGAGGGCCTGGCCTATGCACTCTGTAGTTGCTTAATGTTTGACTACGATGCAGGCTCATGAATAGCATTGAGCTGGCCCAGGATGCAGGTACCCTGGACTTTGCACATTGTAGTTGCTTGATATTTGACTATGACGCAGGCTCATGAATAGCAATGAGCTGGCCCAGGATGCAGAGACCCTGGCCAGTGCACTCTGTAGTTGCTTGATGTTTGACTGTGGTGCAGGCTCATGAATAGCAATAAGCTGGCCCGGGATGCAAAGACCCTACCCATTTCACACTGTAGTCGCTTGATGTTTGACTGTGATGCACGCTCATGAATAGCAATGAGCTGTCCCAGGATGCAGAGACCCTGGCCAGTGCACTCTGTAGTCGCTTGATGTTTGACTACGATGCAGGCTCATGAATAGCAATGAGCTGGCCAGGGATACAGAGACCCTGGCCAGTGCACTCTGTAATGGCTTGATGTTTCACTGCAACACAGGCTCATGAATAGCAATGAGCTAGCCCAGGATGCAGAGACCCTGGCCAGTGCACTCTGTAGTCGCTTGATGTTTGACTACGACACAGGCTCATGAATAGCAATGAGCTGGCCCAGGATGCAGAGATCCTGGTCTTTGCACTCTGTAGTTGCTTGATGGTTGACTGCAACGCAGGCTCATGAATTACAATCAGCTGGCCCAGGATGCAGAGACCCTGGCCAGTGCACTCTGTAGTCGCTTGATGTTTGACTGCGACGCAGGCTCATGAATAGCAATGAGCTAGCCCAGGATGCTGAGACCCTGGCCAGTGCACTCTGTAGTCACTTGATGTTTGACTACAACACAGGCTCATGAATAGCAATGAGCTGGCCCAGGATGCAGAGACTCTACCCATTTCCCACTGTAGTCGCTTGATGTTTGACTGCAACACAGGCTCATGAATAGCAATGAGCTGGCCCAGGATGCAGAGACCCTACCCATTTCACACTGTAGTCGCTTGATGTTTGACTGCAACGCAGGCTCGTGAATAGCAATGAGCTGGCCCAGGATTCAGGGGCCCTACCCATTGCACACTGTAGTCGCTTCATGTTTGACTAGGCCGACTGATGGTTAAAACAATAAATTTTCCAAAGCACTGCATAGCAATTAAACTAAGTCTGAGACAATAAGTGCCAGGGCTTAAAGATAAGTGCTGGTGCTGAGCCCAGGCAAACACCCCCAAATATTAAGCACTGTTTGATACACCCAACATACAGAGCACAATATGCAAGCCAGAGCTCGCCAAGCATGATATATCACTCCATGTGTGGCTTTGATCTCGCGGTTTGAGGACAGAAGAAATGTCAGGGAGGACACCGTTCTTTCGTTATTTTCTTGGAGAAAAGAATCAATGATTTCACGAAGGCACCTAAAAGTACAGTAAACCAAGTGAAATACATTCTCGTGTTCAGAATCACCCGAGCCATATGATTTCTCATATATGTTACAGTTCAGCCCCTCCCTGTAGAACACCCTATAGCACATCCGACGCATAACTATTCTATTCTATGGGTATGTAAATAGCAGATTATGGGAGCGACATTCTAATGTAAGATGGCATTTGTATAGGGCTTTTTTCCATTGGTATGGCCTCAAAGCGCTGTAGGTGAACGCCCTTGGAGGACCAGAGTCTGAGGTATGAGCGACTGGTTAGAGGAATTTACAATGCGTGTGTACATTTTAACCAATACAAAGATAGGTAGGGGTGGCTAAGTCCCTGATATCGATCCACGTAGAGCTGGCTTGTGGATGGGTGTTGTGAAGGCTGTTGGGAGAGTACACAAGTCAAGGACACAGATTATGTGTCCAGCTAGACCACATTATTATCGCAGGATTTAGTTGTAGTTTAGTGGCAGTGGTATTGTGCTGCTGTGTTATGTTATGGAAATTTGTACAGTGCACGGTTCCCCGCAGGTATCTTGGCACTAGAGAGGGAGGTACAAAGAACTATCATCCAGAAGCAACAGTCGGCTAAAACAAAGATGTTTTTAGAGCCTTCCCGAATGCCAAGTGATTTGACAAATGTTTTACTGTCATTGGCAAATCATTACAGATTTGCGCAGCAACCACTGAAAAAGCCTGCCCACCAATGCGTGATCGGCGAAAAGTAGGCACACACAGCAGACCGGCCAAGGCTGAATGTAGAGAGCGGGTAGGAAGGTACCAGATAAATTTGTTCTGGAGGTATTCTGGCCTCAATCCAGGCAGCGCCCGATGGACAATGCAAAGTGCCTTAAACTTGATCCGCTGCGCCACCGCAAGCCAATGCATGGTGTGCAGCACTGGAGAGATATGGGCCCCATAAGGAGACCCTGTTGCCACCCGGGCGGCCAGATTTTGAAGGCGCTGAAGCCGTTGGATTATGCCCTTGGGCTGAGCAAGGTATAAAGAATTATAGTAATCCAATCTGCTCAGCACTAGGGCGGCAACCACCGGAGGACGAAGTGTGGCCGGTAGCATGGGAAGCACCGTTTTTAGGGTTTTAAGGTGAAAATTACCTGCTTTGCACATTGCAGATACTTGATCATTCATGGAGAGAGAGACCGAAAGAATCACTACCAGATTCTTCACCTTGGTCACTGGAACAGGAAGAGAGCCAAGAGAAGAAGGCCAAAAGAAGACACCGAAAGTGCAGGATCAGGATCTATGTGATCCAACCGCGGATGATTTTCCCGCAGCCGAAAAGTTTGAATGTGAAATGTATGAGCCACAAAAGTTTCGTACATTTCCCATGCGAACACACGTTCAAAACCCCTACGTACCCACACCACCACCCACACCCACAACACACCCCCAACGGTTTATAGTCAAAAAGTCGAAAACATAATGTCGAATAGCAAAAATGTCGAAAAAAAAATGTCGAATGTAAAAAAGTCGAAAAAACATACATATAATAGGAAAAGTCATAATTTCGAAAAAAAAATGTCGAAAAAAAAATCGAAAACCCAAAACACTTTTTTTTTTTTTTTTACCCAGATAGTAACATTTATTATGGGGGGGTCCCCCCCAACCCCCCCATCCCAAACCCCTACCCCAACCCCCCCCCCCCTCCTCCCCATCCCCCCACCCCCCATAGATATACCTTTAATTATTTAAAAAAAATCTTTAATATAATATTAAATAATTAATTAATTATTTAAAAAACCCTCCCTAACCCCTATCCCCAACCCCCCCCATCCTCCCCATCACCCCCACCCCCCATGGAAATACCTTTAATTATTTTTTAAAAAAAGTTTAATAAAATATTTATTATTAACACATAAAATCGAAAAAAGTCGAAAAAAAGTCGACATTTTTGTTTTTCGACATTTTTGTTTTTAGACTAAATATTTTCGACATTTTTACTTTCGAATATATTGTATTCGAAATTATGACTGGATACCCCCCCAACATAAGCAAACCCTACTCACCTTTTCTTCACGCTGTGTCCCTGCGGCGCAGGTTCCCTTTCACTCCTGTGATCGGGACCCAGCACCGTGGGGTCCTTTTCTTTTTTCAGGAGCTGCAGGGTTTTCCCCGCAACCTCTGCTCACTATACTGTGTGGTATAGTGAGCGGGTTGTTGCAGGGGACACCCGTGCAGCCCCTGTTTTTTTTTTTTTCGGGTGTGCTGCGGGGCTGTCCCCCACAACACCCCACTCACTATACCACACAGTTTATTATACTTACCTAGAATGCTACCACCAAAGGTTTGTATTTTTGGTGTTCAAACCTTTGGTGGTAGCATTTTTGGAACTTTTTGTATCGTCAGACCTTTTTTTTCAGTCCGATCGTACAATTCAGCAGGATCAGGGGGGGCGCCTACTACCATCACCTCCATCTTGTCTCCATTCAACTTCTGCCAATTGCGACACACCCACAGCAGTCAGGCACTGATGGAGGCACAACCACATCTCAGTCCGATCAAGATCTAAACGGATCAGGATCTGAGTGTCTTCTGCATAAGAATAGCACCTGATGCTGAGGGACAATGAGACAGATTAGAGGCCAGATGTAAATATGTGTGATGTGTCATCATGTGGCGTATGATTGCAGATGCGTGCAGATGGGTGGCCGTGCCCTACAGCTATTTTCCAGTGGCATGGAGTGTGATACGTACCATTGGCGTGTTCTCAAATCGCTGTATGTGAACGCCCTTGGAGGACCGAGGACTGAGGTATGAGAGATTGGCCAGATGAATATATAATGAATGTGTGCATTTTGGCAAGTACTCGGATAGGCCGGGGTGGCTAAGTCCCTGCTTGTGAGCATTTAGAGCCATTGCTGGATTGGTCTAATGATATGCCCAGCACCAAAACACTTCTTTACCCTGGCGCTCATGTAAGTCCCAATATTTGGAGTCATTGGTTTGTCAATTAGTAATTTAGTCACTGAAGAGCACACAAAATTAAGTAGGGAACAGGTTGCAAAGCAAAAAGGTCCTTTAAAGGCAGATGGGGAAGAGGGTGTGGGAATCAAAAGACTCTAAAGTCTGGCGTTTGATCGAGCACAGGGATGAACACAAAAAGCAAGTCTTGGCATCTCGTTGATTCTGTCCACTTGGCTTTTGCATCCCGAATAAACAGAAATCGTCCATCTGACAGATGCCACTCCACACCTTGCAGGAGGCAAGATGTCAGAGGCCACACAATCGTCATGCAGGTCACCACACTTCAGAGGAGGGTGACACGTGAGCGCGTATCAGTGAGGCGTGCAGCCAGTATTGCAATAGCATGCAAGAAAGACATCACGGCACGGCCTGGCAGCCCTGAGGCAACACACCAAACTGTCTGACCATAAACACACAGACTACTATGGAAAAGACAGCAGTGCACTGGCTCTGAGGTTTAATCCCAGCAGTGGAATGACACTGACCACTTGATCAATATTTGTTTTCTCGGGAGCATAGCTCAGGGGCAACGTGCTCATCTTGGAAGTAAGACGACACGGAGCAACACAGATTCGATCACCGGGTCCGCGCTTAGAAACCTCTGTGTATTAAGCGCGTTATAAATAACCTATAATATCATAAACACATACACATTAGTCCATATTGATGCTTTTTACATCAGATAGAAAGAAAAAATAAATATAAGATAAAAAAAATGGCAGAGCCCTGCTGGAAAGGTCCAAAGCCAGCTCTCAAGGCTGCTCCTTTTTAGTGTTGGCTAATAGGTGACGCTAAAAGCGCTACCTTTAAGCCGCACTGTTGTCATTAAAATAAGAGCTTTAACATAAGATCTTTAAATGGGTACTTTAAATGAGGGTCTGTAATGCTTCTCAATGCAGATGACATATGAGGATGAATTTGTGTTGTTTGGCTCTGTGTCCCACCCAGTTAATGCCCACCCTTAGTCAAATCTGTAGGATTTGGCTCCCATTCCCACGCATCTCCTCCGAAAACCACACCCCTTTTTGCACTCTTTACGGCAGCCATTTTCTTTCTTTCCCAATTGGGTGAGATAGGTAAGGCTTATCAACTTTAGTTATTTATTTGAAGAGACGGCTAATGAAACAGACAAGGATCACATTGCTGGTTGATTTACTCAACTCATATTATAAAATAATGATCTCCGGAGCCGCTGTGCAAGTGGAGGCAAAGGTCGAAGTGAGCGGGAGCGGTTGGGAGCGCTGCTCCTCTACTTTTTTAAATTGCGTATTACAGCTCCTATACTTTTATTTTAAAAAGAAACCGCTCCGGAGCGGTTTCGTTTTAAAATAAAAGTGTAGGAAGACGTTGCAGCTTGCACTTTCAGTGCACTGCACTGAACGTTCCCTTAAACAGTGGGTGCAAGAGTTTGGGGGTTTGTTTTGTGTGTGGGAAGGGGCGTGGTGATGGGGTTTGTAGGGAGTGGGTGCAGGCCAGCAGGGAACATAGTTCCACTACTTCTTTTTGTACACTTCGACCACTGAAGGATGGATATGAAGAAGCGGATTACGTTGCAGATGAGGAACAAGCCTCCGGGCGAGGTGAGAGCTGCCGGTTGCACGCCGCTCTGTAGATTCCAGGCGATGTCGGTAGTGCGCTCCTGTTGCTCCCTGCAAGCCACATGTCCATAAATATCTTCGCCGGCTGCAAATAGGAGCAGCAGTCCCAAAGAGACAGAGAGCATGACTGAGACCCTGCACGCACTCTCTCCTCTTTCCCTGTGCCTCTTTGCTTTGCTGCTTTTTCACCTCTGTGCGATTGACGCTGAGTTGCCATGCGATCAATTGTTTGAAGCAACACGTGGATGATACAGTGCCTCAAGAACTGTGGTTGTTTATCAGGGTTTAACCCCTTAACTGCCAGGCTGTTATGCAAGTCTATGCAAAAAGGACAAGCATACTCGTCCATGGCTCTTTTAAAAGCGCAGTCTCTAGCACTGCCTGGATGGTTTCGGGCAGGATGCCTCGCTGAAATGAGGTCTACTGCCTACGCATAGAGGCACAGAGCTATTTCCTCTGCATTTTCTTTATAGACTTCTGCCATTAAGCCATCCATTCCCACAGCTTTTCCATTTGGGAGGGATTTGATTGTATGTTTATTTGGCTTTATAGTCATCAGTGAACTATATACGTTCCTGAAGTGTGCAATTAGGAGATTTGCTACTGTCGTGGCGATTTGCACATGCGTGCAATGAGTCTATATTTCCTGGCTTGTTTGTAATTCTACACCGCGGTGGTAGGACTGCTTTCAATCTTGTTAGAATTGTTTTCGCACCTTGAAAAAGCATTTAAAAGTGTGAAACGGGACTCACAATCGTTTGGTGTGATTTGGCGAAACCCTTCACTTGAAGCGTGCGTGTGCTTTGTGAAAAGATAGATTTCAATTTTTTATGTAACTGAAAATGGATGCAGGTTTTTCCGAATATGAAAATGAAACAAATATGAACCTCGATTAAACAAGCCTTTAATACTAAAATCCAACTTGTGTATTATTTTAAAATAAATGTGCTCCTGCTGAGTGGCAAGGAATGTATGTTCGCCACTTAAAACTGGTCTAAGCGCGCAGCAGTTTTGCTCCCCCGCCTGCCCCATCTCTAAAATGCTTCCCAAACAGGAATAAAAGTCCTTCTGGTAAGCAGGTCCCGCTGCAATCCTTGGACATTTCTAGTAGGAAATAGTTTTTTTAAAAATTGCTTTTTAAAGTTAGTTTATTCAAATTAACAACAAACAATCAATTCATTAAATTCGCAAAACAGTGCAACCGTATGATATGATATGATATGGCATTTATAACGCGCCTATACATAAGGGGAACAGAGGGGAAACAGAGACAGCAATCTTACTAGGCCGGGTGACATTGAGATCGGGCAAGTGCAGGGGAGAGGGAAGGGGAAAAAGTGTGAGGGGCAAAGGGGAGGTGGCAGTGCAGTACATAGGATAACAAAGAATGAATAAAAACTAATAAATACAATAAACAACAAGTGTAGTCAAGTGGGGGCAAGTGCAGAGGTAAGTGCAGACATCAGGTGCAGCCCCCGAGTGCAGGGAGGTACCAGGGGCAGTGCAGTTGTGCAACTGGCGGGGAGGGGACCTGGGCCTGAGATCAGAGGGTGACCAGGTAACCAGTGCAGTTTCAGTTTCAGCCATGAGTTCGTCAGGGGAGAGGAGGAGAGAAAGCAGAAGCAAAGAGGAAGGTCTTGAAGGTACTTCCGGAACCGGAGATGGGTCTTATCAAGTTTCAGAGAGGCAGGGAGGCTGTTCCAGAGGGAGGTAGGGAGGCTGTTCCAGAGGGAGGCCCCTGCCGAAGAAAGAGACCTACCACGGTCAGGCTACAGTTTGCAATGTGTGTGATCTTGGCTACTTTTACTCATGTCTCTGCTATCGGCCTTCCATTTTTTTTTACTGCTTTAAAACTAGCCATATGAATTAAAAGTGCAGCTCAACCCTCAAAGAGTTCTTTTGCTCAAATCACATTAAAGATGGCAAAGGACCTAAGAAGTGGTTTCAAACTGTGCCATTCCCTTTTGAGATCGGACTTCATTTTTAGTTTTGGTGAGTTGGTGGCACAGTCATCAGTTACCAAGTCGTGGCAAGTAGCCGAGGAGATTCACTAGACTAAATGCTTTGACCCCACATTCCATACAGTGTGTATCCTTCCACATCCATGCCAGTGAACTTAAACACACAGCACAGAACACTGTGGTGTACGAGGCCCTGGAGATAAGGCGAAAAACTGGGCGTGCCCTTGCAGTATAAATAGCGGAGGTGGGCTGCAGCTGGGAAGACAAGCTTCCGCTTTCCGTATTAGCGTATCATTTTCTGACCAATGATGGGACATCAATGGAATTCTTTAGCAACCCCTAGTGGCGAAGATGGTCCATGGACATTTGATGGCAGCACCCAACAATGGTGCGAGTACCTGGAAGTGTGACAGGAAAACCTGTCAATGGTGTGAATACCTGCTCCATTTTCACCCGTGCAAAGACATTTTGGACGCTATTAGCATTAGGGCCAACACTGGCCCACTGTAAACCAAATGATTCTTCCAATGCATATTTGCACTGGGGGAAAGTTTGCCCCAGTGCTAATACATGCCAGTATTCATCTTAATGGTAAATGCTGCCCTGCTGCAAACATGATCGCAAGGATATGTTTTTACAGTATTCATCTTAATGGTAAATGCTGCCCTGCTGCAAACATGATCGCAAGGATATGTTTTTACAGTATTCATCTTAATGGTAAATACTGCCCTGCTGCAAACATGATCGCAAGGATGTTTTTGCACTAGGGCAATTATTTCACTAGTGCTATTAACATGGGAAATTTCACTTGCAACTGTGTGGATTCTGCGATATGGTCCCTCTTGTATTGATACAATAAGGGTATTTGAGACGAATGCCCGTCACTTGGGTACCAAAGGAAATGACGGGAAGACCTGGTCCTATGCTGGCATACATAGCTGGCACATGGCTCCCGAATATCTATTGATTAGTTTTCTAAAAGCCCAAACTATTTGCTTTGTGAAAGGTTGTTTTGAGTTTGGCTATTATCAGGTTTCACTGCACTTGTGAGCTGAAAGTATTGCACTGCAGTAAAGCCAGGAGGGAGCTGACATGCGAGGAGGGACAGACAGTGGCCCTCATTAGGACCCTGGCGCTAAGGGGTTTGCGCCAGCGTTAGCTGCGCCGACCCCTTACCGCCAACTACGAGTTCCCATAGCGCCATGGTCATTTTTCCGCCCGCTTTTTGCGGGCGTAAAAATCCATGGCGCTATGGGACCTCGGTGTTAATTACGCCACCGTAGTGTACGGTGGCGTAATTAACACCTTCCCCACTCCCATTGAGCCCTATGGGGCCGAAATGGGAATGGGGAAGGGTAAATGGGTCAATGGGGACTTACCGCCCCGCCGACCTCGGAATGGGGCGGTAAGTCCGCCATCCGCCATGGCGTAAAGGGACTTTGCGCCATGGCGGAAAAGTCCGCCGATGGCGGAAAAAATCCGCCAGGGTCGTAATGAGGGCCAGTGTGTGGGAGTTGTTTGTATTTGCCCCCTCCCCCATTGACAGCCCCATGCCATGCTAATCCCTGAGGCCACACCCACCCACTACCTGCCACTGCCTAACCACTGCCTGCCGCCCCCCACCCACCACCTTACCCCCACTCTCTCTACCCCCACTCTCCCTACCGCAACCTGCTCTACCCGCTCACCCACCCTACCCCCACTCTCTCTACCCCCAACCCCCGACCCTACCTCCTCTCTTTAAACCCACTGACTCTACATTCTACCTGCCCCCACTCTCTATACCCCGACCCATTCTCCCTACCTCTATCCACCAACCCTACCCCATCCTCTCTACCCCACCCACCCTAGCCCAATCTCCCTACCACCACCCACCTAAACCTCATTCTCTCTACAACCTTACCCACTCAACCAGAATCCCCTCAGCCTACCCCCACTCTCCCTACCCTACTCTCTCTACCGCCTCCCACACTACCCCCACTCTCTCTACCGTAACCCCCAACCCCGCTCTCTACCCCACCCACCCACACTACCCTCACTCTCTATCCCACCAATTCACCCTACTCTCTCCACCCACTCGCTCTACTCCGTCCACCTTCTCTACCCCCTACCACCTCTCTCCCCACCCAGCCTACCCCCTCTCTACAACCACACTTCCTACCCCTCTCTACAGCCACACTTCCTACCCCTCTTTCTCTGCTCAACCATACCTCTTCTCTCTTTACCCCACCACACACCCTACCCCTCTCTCTAGCCTCACCCACCCTATACTCTTTAATCCCCCAAACACCCACCCTACCCTCTCTATTCCCCACCCCATCAAACCCCCCTCACTATTTCTCATCCTTCCTCTCACAGGCTTGCTTTATTCCTTAATTTCTCACTCTCACCCTTTCTCGCATATATTTCCTCTTGCTCATCATCGATGACGCCCTCTCTGAATGGCTTCCTTCCTTGCTCTATTGCACACCTACACCCCTAATTGAACCCCACTTTAAAACGTTCCATGCTCCTCCATGCAGCCAGGTGCTATATATGCAAAGAACAGCAGTAAAAGCCAAAACTATTGGCATTGCCAATGCTTGTTTTCTATGTCAGAGCTTTGCTCTTTTTCCATTATTTTGTACAACTCCGCTAATTTCTTTCAAAACACCATATCACATTTCATTCAAGCTGGTTTCGGACATACACAAAAAATTGGAGTGATTTTGGGGTACTTCTCATAAAAGTAAAAATTAATGTATTACCAGGCAGAAGCATGAGCCAAAAAAGATCAATAAGGTGTGAAGTTTGACTAGTCTCCCTTTCCAGCATACCGCTGCTAATTCACCCTCCCCCCGAACCCTTAGGCAATCCCCTGAGGACCGACCACATCAATTGCTGATTTGGGAAGATTGCCTGCTATTGCCTTTGCTCTGGCTAACCTTGTGTGCATATTGCAACGGTGAACTATTGGATCCTATACCTAATCCCCAATTTTAGATCCAGTTACATGTATGGCATATTTGTAAAGCCGCAAAATAAATATTCTTGCATGATGTTAGAACCCCCCCACCACCTCTTCTTTTTTCACCCCAGTTATATTCTAAGCTAAAGGGAATTTCCTGGCAGAGCAAAACACCCCTATGTACTAAAGGCGATTGCAACTGCTGTATATGACTGATGTAGCTGTTCTCCTACCACATTCCAGGTACCTGTGGGCGGAGCCAGGAGGAAGACTTAATCAATTACCTTCTCATCGAGAAAGGCTACAACAAGGATCTCCGGCCTGTGAGGAGTAAGGATGAAACGGTGGAGGTCAAGCTGGACCTCACCCTCTCCAATCTCATTTCTCTTGTAAGCTAACACACCTTTCACATACACAACAAAAAGATGTTTATCATTTGAGCCTGTTGTGTATTTGTTGAACATTGTCTTCTGTGCATTCAAATGTCAAGGCAAGAGCCACGCAAGCCTCCCCACCTTATTCCTAGGATCTCACAGAGCAGAGAGAGGGGGGGGGGGAGGAAGGAAGGGGGGGAGAGAGAGAGAGAGAGAGAGAGAGAGAGACTGGCTCTGAGTAAGTGCAAACCAGGACAGCGCGGCTCTGGGTGAGTGCAAGGAGGCAGGGGGGCAGGAAGGGTTACATATAAAGCCCGTAAGTATGCGGTAGGCCAGGCGGCAGTGCAAATTAAGACTGGTCATGGAAGGAGCCTGGGCCCAGTGAGACTCTTAGGAAACCAAGAAACCAGTTGACTCAGCAGACAGGTTAGTTAGCAAGGGAGGGAGAGCGAGAAGGCAGAGGAGAAAAGGAGGGTCTTGAGCTGCTTCTGGAACTTCAGGTGATCCGGCTCAACTCTGCACTGGACCATGCAGAAATAGTCTAACCCTCTCTGTACTATGCACACTGGGAAACATGTTAGCACAGTCTAAACCCGGCTATGCTGAGTCACCCGGGGTGCATGCAGCAACAGTCCAGCACTCTCCATGCTGAGTCCCCTGGGATGCATGCAGCAACAGTCCAGCGCTCTCTACACTGAGTCCCCTGGGATGCATGCAGCAACAGTCCAACTCTCTCTATGCGAAGTCCCCTTGGATTCATGCAGCCACAGTCCAACTCACTCTATGCTGAGTCCCCTAGGATGCATGCAGCCACAGTCCAACTCTCTTTATGTTGAATCCCCTTGGATGCATGAAGCAACAGTCCAACACTCTCTATGCTGAGTCCCCTAGGATGCATGCAGTGACAGTCCAGCACTCTCCATGCTGAGTCCCCTGGGATGCATGCAGCCACAGTCCAACTCTCTCTATGCTGAGTCCCCTGGGATGCATGCAGCAACAGTCCAACCCTCTCTATGCTGAGTCCCCGGGATGCATGCAGCAACAGTCCAACTCTCTCTATGCTGAGTCCCCAGGATGCATGCAGCGACAGTCCAACTCTCTCTATGCTAAGTCCACTGGATTCATGCAGCAACAGTCCAACTCTCTCTATGCTGAGTCCCCTGGGATGCAAGCAGCAACAGTCCAACCCTCTCTATGCTGAGTCTCCGGGATGCATGCAGCAACAGTCCAACTCTCTCCATGCTGAGTCCCCTGGATGCATGCAGCAACAGTCCAACTCTCTCTATGCTAAGTCCACTGGATTCATGCAGCAACAGTCCAACTCTCTCTATGCTGAGTCCCCTGGGATGCAAGCAGCAACAGTCCAACTCTCTCTATGCTGAGTCCCCTGGGATGCAAGCAGCAACAGTCCAACTCTCTCTATGCTGAGTCCCCGGGATGCATGCAGCAACAGTCCAACCCTCTCTATGCTGAGTCCCCGGGATGCATGCAGCAACAGTCCAACTCTCTCTATGCTGAGTCCCCAGGATGCATGCAGCGACAGTCCAACTCTCTCTATGCTGAGTCCACTGGATTCATGCAGCAACAGTCCAACTCTCTCTATGCTGAGTCCCCTGGGATGCAAGCAGCAACAGTCCAACCCTCTCTATGCTGAGTCTCCGGGATGCATGCAGCAACAGTCCAACTCTCTCCATGCTGAGTCCCCTGGATGCATGCAGCAACAGTCCAACTCTCTCTATGCTAAGTCCACTGGATTCATGCAGCAACAGTCCAACTCTCTCTATGCTGAGTCCCCTGGGATGCATGCAGCAACAGTCCAACCCTCTCTGTTCCATGTACACTGGGACACATGTAACCACAGTCTAAACCTCTCTTTGCTGAGTCCCCTGGGATGCATGCAGCAATAGGCAATCATCTCTCTGTTATGGGCGATGCATTTACACTCTCCTGCACTGGGATGCATGTAGTTGCAATCTAAACCTTTCTATGCTGAGGCCTCTGGAATACATGCAGCAATAGTCCAACCCTCTCTGTGATACATCCACTGGGGCGCATGTAGCTGCAGTCCAAGACACTCTATGCTGAGTCTATAAGTATATTTTATTGGTGTATCAGCTAAGAATTCATTTAGGTCAGATTTGCCTTGGTGTTCGCTGCATTTTATTGTGTTTTAATTCTTCTGTATTGTAGTTCTTGTTGTTATTTAATTGCAAACCGGCGTGTGAGCGCCGGCGCGTGGTCAATCCCGATCTGAGCCGGTCCTTCACGCGTCTAGCGGCGCGGGAGTCAGTTTCCCTGTTTTTGGGTAAGTGATCTAATGCCAGTACTATGCATCCACTTGATGCGATAAAAATTGCTAAGGAGAACTAATTCTTGTTGGCAGTATTAGCCAACATAAGGTCGATGGAGGCTTTAACACGGAGAGCGGATATTTTAGCCCGCTTTTTACGCAGAGGCTGCTTCCTCTGGGGGCACTCATATAAATGAGCGCATGTCAAACAAATGTTTCATGGCAAGTAATGTTCCAGAGGACATAGATTCTCAGCAGGGGGAAATACACTTACCTAGGGAAACTAGGTCTGCAGGAAATGCCTCAGTTGAACTGGTGACAGGGCAGATAATTAATACAATATACATTGTATCGCATACTACGGAAGGTACTCAACTGAATCAGATAAATGTGTCGCCTAGTGGTAATGGGCTTAAGGGGAGAGATGTGGAAGAGTTAACCAAATGTGTAGGCAGAGAAATGACTCCCAAGTCAGTTTTAAAAGTAGTGATGCTTAATCCTAGATCTGTGATGAAGCATGCCACTGATGTGGGTTCATGTATAATGGATCAGCAAATTCTGCCTTGACTGAAACTGAGCTGCATAGTGCAGCAGGACACACCATTGCATTGGCCATACCCGCAGGATATAGTTTATTGTGTCAGGACAGGCTGAATGGTAATGGTGGTGGAGTGGCTATCATTTTTAAGCCGGAATTAGAAGTACGGGAGGTTGATATGCAAAATATACAAGGATGTGAGCTGCTGCATGTGAAAATGATGACTAATCCTGAAACTACCTTGAATGTGATCTTAGTTGCAAGATTGTGTGCATCTTCTAAGCAACATTGTATTACCAATGCTAAAATCAAATACTAAGGTCATGTTACTGGGAGATGTCAATTTGTAGTTGGGGTGTAAAGATGACCCAGTGCAAAAACCCTTTAGACATCCTTGAATAACCTCGGCTTTACTCAATTGGTCAAGGTACCAACACATATTAAGGGTAACACACTGGACTGGGTGGCCACACACAATATTAACACTAATCATGTGATTGTACACCCATGTTCCTGGTCGGATCATTTCTTTGTTCAGTTAAACATAATATGTGAACAGAAGATAAGGGTTAGGAAGCCAAAAAGAATCATGGTTACCTCAAGAAACGTGAGAAAACCTTCCCCAGCGTTGATGGAGGGATTGCTCTCGCCGTTGGTGGCAGAAGTGGAGAGGCTGGTTAAGGCAGATGATATCGCTAAAGCCTTCCAGGAGAAGACCAGTAAAGCAACGTACACTCTGGCTCTCGCCACTGGTGACAGTAGTTGAGAGGCTGGTTAAGGCAGATGATATTGCTAAAGCCTTCCAGGAGAAGACCAGTAAAGCAACATACACTCTGGCACTCGCCGCTGGTGGCAGTAGTTGAGAGGCTGGTTAAGGCAGATGTTGAGAGGCTGGTTAAGGCAGATGATATTGCTAAAGCCTTCCAGGAGACTAACACTCTTGTCCCACTTAAGTTAGCGTTGGTGTTAGTAAGAAATAACACTAATAAGTGGTTCTCGTAGGAGTAACAAAAGTTAACAGGTAAAAACAATAAAAAATGTCATACTTGGAAATCCTCCAAGAAATAGGAAGCGTTTGGAGGCAAATAAATTGGCTTCCAAATAATTTAAACAAGCTGTGATTAAGGTGAAAAGAAATCATGTTTGACACCAGAATACGGGAGGCTCAGTTCGATTCAAAAGAACTATTCAAAGTCTTAAAATAATTAGAATATCCCTATCCCAGCAATTTGGAGGGTCCAATTAAGGATACAGCGTGGTGTGTTTGAATTCAAGCAGCCATGCTGGGGAAGCTTGACAGGGTCAAGCAGAATATAGGGGACAGGGTGAGAATACTGGGGCTATCGGACCCTATCTTGCCCAGTTCTGGCAGAAGTGCGCAGAGACCCAGTTTAACTTTCGGCCAGTAAGAGTAGCTGAGTTATCTGATATTCTGAATCACCTTAAACCGACGAATTGTAAAGGTCATACCTGCCCTTCCAGTACCATGAAAGCCTGTTCGACTACGCTGATAGAGATGTTAGCGAAATATGTTAATGCTTCTTTTGTGGAAAGCCATGTTCCAGAGGAAATCAAGAGTGCGTGGATTTCCCCCTTACTTAAAAATTCAGGCCTTTCCCATTTGGGGTCGTCTCATTAGAGCCCTATTACTAATACCCCTTTTGTATTCCTAATTTTAGATTAAATAGATGTAGGCAGATTTTAGAAGCTCTTAATAATTTTAACATTTTAAACAAAAGGCAGTCTGGTTTTAGGCAGGGGCGTGGTACTGAAACGGCCCTGCTAGACTTGAAGTCGAGACCTTTGCATGCCATGGATAAAGGACAATCAGCTTTCCTCGTGTTACTGGGTTCCTCTTCTGCTTTCGACCTGGTGGGCCACCGACCACTTATTTCCAGGTTGAAAGAAGTTGCTGCTTTTTCAGACAAGGCAGCTGAGTGGATTTGTTCTTTTCTTAGTACTAGAATGTGCAGGGTAAGTAGCAAAATGGCAGAGGCTACACCAGTATTGTTGCAAGTTGGAGTGCCCCAAGGAGCTTGCTTGTCCCCGGCGCTTTTTAATAGTTTTACAGTTCCCCTTTTTAATGCAATGTGCTGCAGGAGAACGGCATTGGTTTTACAAACTATGAAGATGACGCCCAGTGTGTCATTCCGCTATCTGGCTCATCTCCATATGAGGATGATGCTAAAAAGATCAATGGGGTCTATGAAGTTATCCAGGAATGGATGGCTCAGAATGGCCTTGCACTGAATACAGAAGAACACACATTGATGGTTGTAGGTACCCCTAACAAAATTACAAAATTAGGAGCAGATTACAAGATATTTGATGTGGCCGGCTGTACGATTGAGACTAAAAAGAAAGTAGAACCTTGGGCGTTCATTTGGACCCCTACATGACCGTGACTGCCCAAGTGAATAGCCTGGTTTCTGCTTTGGGATATTATATCAAGCTATTAGCACAAATATGCCCATATATTTCTAAGACTACCCGTGAGACAGTAGCAAGAGCAGTCATAGGATCTAAAATAGACTACTGTAGTAGACTGTTAGTTGGAATTAAGAAGGCAGACTGTGCCAGACTTCAAGTCGTACAGAATAGCGCGGTCAGGGTAACAGCTGGCCTTCGACGATGAGATCATGTGACTAAAGCGAGACAGGATTTACACTGGTTTCCGATTGAGGCCAGGTTTGAGTCTCGCCTGTTGGTAATCACTCACACATGACGTATTGATCGGAAATACTTATGAACAAATCAAATTCTAGATCTCTCAGGTGGTCCAATAATACTAATCAGTGAAAGGAGCCTAGATGCTCCCCATCACAGGTCAGTAAGAGAACCTTTTTTGCTGCTGCTCCTAAAGCCTGGAACTCCATTCCTCCAGATCGGAGAGCAAAGTGCTCCATGGAATTATTTAGGAAGTAATTGAAGACTCTGATGTTTAGATAAGGCTTCTAGTTTGAGATATGTTTCTGGGCAGCTTATTGTATTGTTGTTAGTAACTATGCATGTTGTTTGTGTGTATGGTGTTGCGGGTCACTTGGTGTGTGGTACACATTTATAAAGTACAGCCTCTCTATGCTGAGTCACCTGGGCTGAGTTCAGTAATAATCCAGCCCTCTCTGTGCTATGTTCACGGTGATGCATGCAGAGATGGTCCAATCGTCTCCCTGCTGCATTCACTGGGACTTGTGTAGATGCAGCGCCAGTCTCATTAAGCTATGTCCTCTGGGATTCATGCAGAAATTATCAAATTCTCTGTCTACTACATGCACTGGGGCACATGCAGCTGCCATCCAAGCCTCTCAATGCAGAGTTCACAGGACTGCATGCAGCAGAAGTGCATGCCTCTGTATGCTGTGCCCACAGGGTTGCGTGGAGAGGCTGCCCAAGCCTCTCTTTGCTGAGTCCATCGGGATGCATACAGCAATAGCCCAGTCATCTCTGTGCTACGTTCTTTAAGATGCATGTATTTTCAGCCAGAGCCTCTGATTGGTAAGTCCCCTGGGATGAATGCAGCGATGGTCTGTAGCTGCAGCCCTAGACTCGCTACGCTGAGTCCAATGGGATGAATGCAGCAACAGTCCAAACCTTTATCTACTTCATGCACTGGGACATATGCAGATGCAGTCCAAGCATCTCCATGCAGAGTTCACAGGAATGCATGCAGCAGTTCAACGGGATGCATTCAGCCATGGTCCACTCCTCTCTGTGTTACACAGAACACTTCCTGGTTCTTGCACATGCACGGAGGAGCTGGAGCACTCCATCCAGAGCACCCATGCCATCTGAATATGCAGGGAGGTGCACGAGAGCCCCCTATTCAGAGGTGCAGTTCCCCAGCCTATATCCCCAATGGGCCATGCAAAGCTGGGGAAGCAAAACACCCCAGGCCTTGAATGGTGCATTGGACTCCCGCACTGGGGATCTAAACTATCTAAGTTATTATAGTTAAAGCCAGTCCCTGAAGCTCCCTCAGCTGCAGCAAGCAATTGGGGGAGCGTCCAGTGTTTTCACTGGGCAGTCTGGACTCCTCCACAATGAGTGGCGATTCTGTCAGCACCCTGTCGCCCATTATAGATGAGCAACCCTGTCAGCTCTGTCTTCCTGGAAGGTGTGTTATTTCAAAGGAGAGTTCTAGCAGTTTAGCTACAAGCCTAGCTAAGCTTGGAGTGCATCTCTTGGTGTCTCCTGGGCTCAGCATGTGGACCAATGGTTGCATCAGAATGCAGGACTGGAAAACCAGGACACATATGCTCCAAAATGGGTGGCTCCCCAAGCACATGTTAGCATCCCATTTTTTGATGACCAAGTAGTTTGTGTCCAATGGAGATAACGTTTTGCAGGGGGAACATGACTCTCCTCTTGCAACTATCCTAACGTTGGATGAGAGTAACTCCTTTGCCATATTCACTGGCATCAGAAGCAATGCAGGTGGAAGGGATTGGGTCAAAAGGCCCAAGTTATTGAGTGTGCACTATGGTATGTTTCACTTCATCAAGCGTGGATTTTGCTTCATCAGTTCCTCAGTGGGTGAAGTCCTAAAAAGAAAAGTGGGGGACTCATTAACATAACAAAAACAGTAGGGGGAACCATTAACATACCAAATGAATATGGCATCACCACAAATTAGCATATCACGGTGTCACCTGAAAAAAGCCCACCCGTGTGTACCCTAAACTTGATCCCTGGTCCCTGTAAAGTCAGCACCCTTCTTTAGCAGGTGCCATTGGGGTTCCGTCTTGCATGGAAAGTTTTCGACAAATTTGGATTAGTATGTAGATAATCCCAGGAACGAATTGAGCTAAAGAATGTTATGACTTCAGAGAGAAAAGAACAGATGTTCTTGACCATGTTCGGGTGATTCTGGACCTCACTTGGCCAGTGGAAGAGAAAGGGGCAGAGGAATGATGTTTGGGCAGAATTGATACACAATGTGCCAAGGAACCTTTCTGAGGTCTATGAAAAAATGACCACCCCAGGAGTGGATGGATCCTGGAAAATTGAAGGTGTCTACGTGTCAGACTAAACAAAATCCTATCAAGGAATCTGATCTCGAGTAACAAAACCCAGTTATACCATAGGCTTTCCATTCCTTCCACTGGACTGGTGGGTAGTAACAAGACATATAACCAGTAACAAAGAGAAAGGGAAACCGCTCCAGAAAAAGCAACAAAAGCAGTAGCACGTCCCATAGCGAAACATTAATGGAGGATAGTTTTGGTTTTAATGCTGCTCAACGAGTAGCTCCCTAAAATCCACTTCAATGGAGAACATTCAGCAGGTTATTCCACTGTGAATCAGGATGAGTCCTGGGCACCATTAGATGTACACGAAGTATGTCGCCATCTCCTGATTAGCAGCAATCAATGGCGGTTTATTAAAGAGCTACCTTTTCCGATTGAAGATTGCGCTAAGTCTTCACCAAGATGGTAATGGACTGTTCCATCTGGAAGAGATATGAATCCTCGTACCTCGCCGACCAGCTCAAGCGTGCCGAAACAACAAATCGTGCCGAAACAACAAATCGTGCCGAAACAACAAATCAAGCAGCGAGGGATACCGATCTGGTGAGTGCTGATCTTTGTCAATTGGGATTTCGGGTGAATGTGAAGAAACCACTAATTTGCCAGGCTTGGAGTGTGGATGGTATTGAAGTGAGGGTTTGAACAAACATAGGAAAAGCGTCTCTACCTACTTCTCAGAGATAACAGCTCAGAGGTAGAAGTCTGGATCTTCTTGCATGTGAGGAGGTGTCGGTCAGAGCTTGGTCGACAGTCGAGAGGGGCCTGGCGGCAACAGTGTCCCTGGTGGCGTGGGCCAGGATTCACCAAAGCCCATTGCTAATCATGTTCAATTTCACTGGAATCAACGGAATCTTTCGAGGAGATGGTCTCTGTTTTTACGGTTTTTCAGGAGAGATCAGGAGGAGCTTGGAGTGGTGGCTTTTTCCACCATCTCGTGAGTACATAGCACCCCTTAACCCTCTACACCCTAAGCGGCCATGACCTATGCAAGCATGATGGCACATAGAAGGACTGCTCAGGGAATGTAGCCCATGAGGCAGATTCTAAGTGGCTCTTTCCTACCAGGCAGCTGCCCATTTGTAGAGGATATGCAATCCGAGAGCCGATCAGTAAGCATGACGTTGCCATCTTTGCTGACGTTCCTCCTCTTTACGCTGCCTTACCAACAGACTTTTCACAGGTTTGAGGTTCCATTGTTGTACAATTTTGCCCCTTAAAAGAAAGCCCTGCTCCCTTCATTCTGTATACGTTGGTGTTGACAGCAGAAGCTCTAATGGTCCAGGAGCAGAATGGGACGATTTATGCTTTTCAGCCATTCCCTCTCAATCCCAAGGTTTTGGAAAATGTCAGGATTGTACAGGGTAGAGCTTCTCCTTGTAGTTTGCTTTTGGATAAGGAGATCTTATTTTTATCTGTATTTTATTTTGACACTTATATAGCGCACAAAACCCAGAGGTGTCTAGGCGCTTTTAATTTAAGAATAAGGTTACAGTAAGTGCTTCAGTTTACAGAAAAGGAAATGTAAGAGGTAAATTACATCATGGAACGTGCAAAAGGTACTACATCATACGCCAAGTGCAAACATGAAGTACACAGTGATCACATCCATTGGGCCTGTCCCCATGTTGCAGGGCGGCAGTAGCAAACAGATGCAACGTGAAATCAGTAGGCAAATACATGGTGCCTGCCCCAAGTTGCAGGGCGGCAGCAGCACATACATGCAGAAGTTCAGCAATGGGCAAATACATGTTGCACCACATATTGCAGGGTGGCAGCAGCACACAGATGCGAAGGTCAAACAACAGGCAAATACATGATGCCTGCCCCATGTTGCAGGGCGGCAGCAGCACACCATTGCGAGAGTCCAGTAATGGGCAAATACATGGTGCCTACCCATGTTACAGGGGAGCAACAGGATACAGATGGGAAAGTCAATCAATGGGCAAATACATGGTGCCTACCCCATGGTGCAGGGCGGCAGCAGCACACAAATGCGAAAGTCAATCAATGTGAAAATACATTATGCCTACCCCATAGTGCAGGGCGGCAGCAGCACACAAATGTGAAAGTCAATCAATGTGAAAATACATTATGCCTACCCCATAGTGCAGGGCGGCAGCAGCACACAAATGCAAAAGTCAATCAATGGGTAAATACATGGTGCCTACCCCATGTTGCAAGGCGGCAGCTTCACACAAGTGCAAAAGTCAATCAATGGGTAAATACATGGTGCCTTCCCCATGTTGCAAGGTGGCAGCTTCACACAAAAGCGAAAGTCAATGATTGGGCTAATACATTTTGCCTACCCCATGTTGCAGGGCGGCAGCAGCACACAAATGCGAAGGTCCGTCATTGGGAAAGTGGGGGTTCACACAGCATCACAGGCGACCGGGGGGGGGGGGGTTACACATAGCATCACAGGTGACATGGGGGGGCTGTGGGGGAAAACACAGCATCACAGGTGACTTGGGGGGTACAAACAGCACCACAGGCCGACCGGGAGGGGGTACACACAGCAACACAGGCAACCAGGTGGTGTGGGGATACACACAACATCACAGGCGACCGGGGGGATACACACAACATCACAGGCCAGGCGACCGGGGGGGCTACACACAGCATCACAGGGCGACCAATGGGGGTGGAGGGGTACACACAGCATCACAGGCCACCAGGGGGCTTGGGGGTACACACAGCATCACAGGCGATCGGGAGGGGTGGGGGTACCAGGCGGGGGGGTACACACAGCATCACAGGTGATCGGGAGGGGTGGGGGTACCAGGCGGGGGGCTACCAGGAAACCAGGGGGGTGTGGGGGTACACACAGCTTCACAGGTGACCAAGCGGGGGGGGTGGTGATACACACAGCATCACGGGTGACCGGGGGGGGGACACACAGCATCACAGGCGACCGTGGGGGTTCCCAATTTTGAAGATTTTCATTCAGGAATGATATGATATGGCATTTATAACGCGCCTGTACACAAGTGTTTCTAGGCGTGACAAGACAAGGAAGGGGAAACAAGGGAGGACAAAATAACGATCTTACTAGGCCTTGTGTCATTCAGATCGCGCAAGTGCAGGGAAGAAGGAAGGGGAGAAGTGCCAGGGGGGAGGGGAAGGGGGAAGTGCAGTTAACTCACAAGGGCAGCCAGCGGATAAGTGCAGAGAGAAGGGACTGTAGGGTTGCAGATGCAGAACCTTATGTGCTGGGGAGCCTGGAGGAAGTGCAAGGGCAATTGGACCTGGTGGCCAGTGTACAGAGCAGTCAGGTGCATCAGCAGGGGAGAAGAAGAGAGAAATCAGAAGCAAAAAGGAAGGTCTAGAGTTGCTTCTGGAACCAGAGGTGGTTCTGCTCAAGTTTGAGAGAGGCAGGGAGGCTGTTCCAGAGGGAGGCCCCAGCCAAGGAGAAAGATCTGCCCCCAACTCTCTGCTTGGAGAAGTGTCTGACCCTCAGAGAGTTGGAGGTCGATGAGTGGAGAGCTCGAGAAGGAAGATGATTTGGAAGAGAACGCTGGAGGTAGAGCAGTCCCAGGCCCCAGAAAGCCTTGTGGACAATTCAGAGGGTCTTGAAGCTGATCCTTATAGCCACGGGGAGCCAGTAAAGAGATGTCAGAGCTGGAGAGATACTATGCCTGGGCTTGAGGCTATGGACAAGTCTTACAGTCCTGTTCTGCATAAATTGCAATGGTCGAACAGTAGACGCAGGAAAATTATAAAGAGACTGTTGCAATAGTCCAGCCTAGAGAGGACCAGAGCTCTGGAGACAGTGAGCTTCTGGGGGAAGTGAGAAAAGTAAGAATACATCTGAGGAGGTGCAGCTGATAGTTTGTCTTCTTAGAGACATCAGAGATGTGAGGAGAGAAGGAAAGGGTGCAGTCAAAGATGACACCAAGGTTCTTAGCCTCAGAGGAAGGAGCAGGAAGAGGGCCCATACCGTCTGCACCATCATTCCTGCACAGTACACAGATCACCATCATCTGACTTCCCATGTGGGATTCCTGCACAGTGCAGGAACTCCTCATGCTGGTGCAGAAGGATCAGCCTTTAATTACCTGAGTACCTGCAAGACCTCATTGGATTGTGCCTGTTTTCCTGCATCATAAAAAAGCAGGTGCCGTGTGGTGATCATGTTCTGGGGTTTGCATTGCACTGTGTGTGTGGAATGTTGTGAGGTCATGTTGAATGTTGATGGTATGAGTCTCATTGAGTGTTCTGTGCATGGCAGTTAGATCTGGATGCTGAAGAGTGTTGAATGTGCCAGTGCTTGTCAGGATACTTACCTACCTGCTACCACTTACCTGGTACTCTGGAGCACAGAATAAACGTACCTGAAGAAGCCTTGGGTCAGCGTCTTCATTAACCACGTGGCTACCACATGCAGCTATTGGAATGACCGGAGCAATGACAGCCCTGATTGCACATATCCACCGTGCTCATAGATCGCTTCAAACTCTCCACACGCGTGAAGTGAGATTCCTGGGCAGACCCTGTGTTCCCATGCCATTCACTGCATGCATGCAGCGACTCCTCAGTGCTTCTCCGCTCGCAATCACTTGGATGAGTGCATGGTGGTCAATGCACCATCAGTTGTGCTTCACGGATATGGAAATTGTTCTAAGTTCTGCTCAGCAGTTTAAAGAAGGACCCCCACCATTTGTTTGTTGCCTTCACATTTGGTGGACATCTGTGCCACATCCGCAGAGAATACCCCCATTTTAGACGAAGGCAGCCACACCTCGTGCTCTAGATCAAAACAAGTAATTTCTCTTAGGATGTAAGGAACGTTCAAACTTCTTCAATCTCCTTCGCAGTAAACGCAGGGCCTTGGTGAGACTTTGCCTGCATCTGCTACTTCCTCAATGCAATGCTCCAGGCATTTGCCCAGTGTCTTGGAGCAGAGTCTTCCTTCTACGGAGGCTCAGATAAAAACTCCCTTACAATATCTAGTAGAGGCCCATCTTGAAGAACCCTTAGTGTAACCCTTAGGAGTGAAACCTGTCCAAGGACTTAAGATATGCATGTGAGTCCTGCAGAAACATCCATGACTAATGATATATGCTATCGCTCTTATTCCCTGAGCCGTCCACAATCCTGGGGATTCCCTAAGGCGGCTTTCCCGGTGACTAATGATCTACTGTTCCATTGCTATCGCTCTGATTCCCTGAACCGTCCACAATCCTGGGGATTCCCTAAGGCGGCTTTCCCGGTGACTAATGATCTACTGTTCCATTGCTATCGCTCTGATTCCCTGAACCGTCCACAATCCTGGGGATTCCCTGAGGCGGCTTTCCCGGTGACTAATGATCTACTGTTCCATTGCTACAGCTCTGATTCCCTGAACCGTCCACAATCCTGGGGATTCCCTGAGGGCGGCTTTCCCGGGTGAGTCACCATCTGATGTTGTGTGCCTTCATAAGAACTGCTGGACTTGCCCCCAAAGAAAGGAGGCAGTGTCTCCACATGGAGGCCATGACACTCCAGGTCCTGCGAGATGACAGCACGACTTGAACGCTCTTAACAGGGGATAATTGTGGCAATATGGAGGTCCTCAACTTTACATTGACTTTATTGGAAATAGTTCAGAGTTACTTAATCCATTTAAATAGTAGTGCTCCATGAGGTACAAGAATCATCTAAAGTAACTCTATCTTTTGTTGATTTCCACTTTTACAGAAAGAGGCTGACGAGACCCTCACATCAAACGTGTGGCTGAGACATGTAAGATATTATTATTATAATTATTATTATTATTATTATTATTATTATTATTATTAATGTGATTATGTTACAACTCACTGCCAAGAACAAATGTAAAGCAGCAGACTGTATGGATAAAATCCACAAAGAGGTTTATACTGTAGGTGTATTACTTTTTCAGATGGTGTGTGATTAAGATAGTTCAGAAATATATTGTTTGATGACTGAGAAATGCAAATATTGATATGCAATGTGTGTGTGTGAGAAGGAATACAGCTGTGAGGGAGAGCAACTGTGAGGGAGAGCAATGATGATAGAATAAAAGCTTGAGGGTATGCAACTCTGAGTGAATACATTAAAGAGATAATGCGCCATGAGGAAATAAACAAGCGAGGAAATGCAACTGTGAGGGAATACAATTGTGAGGGAAAGCAGATGGGAGGGAATGCAGGTGACAAGGAAAGCAACTGTGAGACAATGCAGACGGGAGAGATTGAAGGTGCCAAAGAAAGCAACAGAGAGACAATGCAGGTGGGAGGGAATGCAGGTTCCAAGCTAAGCAACTGTGAGAGAATGCAGATAGGTTGCAATGCAGGTGCCAAAGAAAGCAACAGCGAGGGAATGCAGATGTGTTGGAATGCAGGTGTCAAAGAAAGCAACTGTGAGGGAGTGCAGAAGGGAGAGAATGCAGGTGCCCAAGAAAGCAACTGTGAGAGAATGCAGAAGGTAGAGAATGCAGGTGCCCAAGAAAACAACTGTGAGGGAATGCAGAAGGGATGGAAAGCAGGTGCCAAAGGGAGCAACTGTGAGGGAATGCAGATAGGATGGAATGTAGGTGCCAAAGAAAGCAAATGTGAGTAAATGCAAAAGGGAGAGAATGCTGGTGACAAGGAAAGCAACTGTGAGAGAATGCAGATGGGATGGGATGCAGGTTCCAAGGAAAGCAACTGTGAGGGAGTGCGGAAGGGAAAGAATGCAGGTGCCCAAGAAAGCAGCTGTGAGAGAATGCAGAAGGGAGAGAATGCAGGTGCCCAAGAAAGCAACTGTGTGTGAATGCAGAAAGGATGGAATGCAGCTGCCCAAGAAAGCAACTGTGAGGGAATGCAAAAGGGAGAGAATGTAGGTGCCAAGGAAAGCAACTGAGAGGGAATGCAGAAGGGAGAGAATGCAGGTGCCAAGGAAGGCAACTGTGAGGGAATGCAGAAGGGAGAGAATGCAGGTGCCAAGGAATGCAACTGTGAGTGAATGCAGAAGGGAGAGAATGCAGGTGCAAAGGAAAGCAAATGTGAAGGAATGCAGAATGGAGAGAATGCAGGTGCCCAAGAAAGCAACTTTGAGAGAATGCAGAAGGTAGAGAATGCAGGTGCCCAAGAAAGCAACTGTGAGGGAATGCAGAAGGGATGGAAAGCAGGTGCCAAAGGAAGCAACTGTGAGGGAATGCAGATAGGATGGAATGTAGGTGCCAAAGAAAGCAACTGTGAGTAAATGCAGAAGGGAGAGAATGCTGGTGCCAAGGAAAGCAACTGTGAGACAATGCAGATGGGATGGGATGCAGGTTCCAAGGAAAGCAACTGTGAGGGAGTGCAGAAGGGAAAGAATGCAGGTGCCCAAGAAAGCAGCTGTGAGAGAATGCAGTAGGGAGATAAAGCAGGTGCCCAAGAAAGCAACTGTATGTGAATGCAGAAAGGATGGAATGAAGGTGCCCAAGAAAGCAACTGTGAGGGAATGCAGAAGGGAGAGAATGTAGGTGCCAAGGAAAGCAACTGAGAGGCAACGCAGAAGGGAGACAATGCAGGTGCCAAGGAAAGCAACTGTGAGGGAATGCAGAAGGGAGAGAATGCAGGTTCTAAGGAAAGCAACTGTGAGAGAATGCAGATGTGAAGGAATGCAGGTGAGTGGAAATGCAGGTGCCAAGGAGTGTGACGGAAAATGCATTTGTGAAAGAAGAAAAGTACCAACGAATGTGACGCTGAGGAAATGCAACTGTCAGGCAATCTAACCATGAGGAAATGCAGGTATGGATGAATACAGTTGTGAGAGAATGCAACTGTAAGGCAATTCAGCTGTGAGTTAGGCCAACTGGGAGTGGATACATATGTATCAGCATCCAGTTGTGAGGGAATTCAGCTGTGAGGTTATTCAAGCATAAACAACATAGGTATCAGGCATTGCAAGTATGTTAGGAAGGTCTTTGAGGGGACAAGTAATAAACAAGGGAGGTTATTCAGGTGTGTGGGTGTGCAAGTGTGAACAATCTAATTGTACGCGAGTCAAGTTAAGTTATGAATGTGAACCAAAAAGAGTGCAAGAAGTTTAGAGGTGACTTGATTCAGTACATCACCCGACTCTCCCTTTGCACAACCAGATGGCAGCAGGCATGCTCTAATAACACTGCACACATGGACTGATGCCCCATTTTTAAAGTGGTGGGGTGTACATGTTTTCCCCGAATTGGCTCGTGGGAGGGAGTACGGGCAACTAACCCACACCATTTCAAGGGATTCAGGACTGCGCCCCTCTCCCCAACCAATCATGTTTTCATTAATAGTTTAAAATGTTGCATTTTAAAGCAAAATCCCAGAAAAAGGCTGGAGAAAGTCATAGAATTTGAACTATCAGTTTTGTGGGTGAAAGACAATAGATACCCCATTCATTGCCAGAAGACCAGCAGTATACAGGGTGCTACCTCCACAAATTCTTATGCTGGCTGTGCCCAAAGAAATTTGCTAGGATAGTCTCAGCAGCGATGCCAGAGTTGCCACTGTAAAACACAAGTTCATGCATATTGTAGTCAAAGAAAATCATGGTGCATCTGTCAAACGTTAATGTCATCGCTGTCCCACTTTGATGCTAACTGTGACCAAAGCAAATCATGAGATATGTGTTTGAACAGTATATACCAATGATGCCCTTTTAATTACTGGTTGTGGTCAAATAAAATCGTGAGACTTGTCCCAACCATATATGCCAGAATTGGTATTGTAAACACATTTTTAAGCTGCTTGTTCCCCGAGAAAATCATGAAGCTTGTCTCAACAATTTATGCCAGCATTTCCACTTTAAAACACATTTTTATGCTGCATGTGCCCAAAGGAAATCACGTGATTTGCATTGCCACTGTAAAACACATGTCCATACTGATTGTTGTCCCAGGTCTGGTCCTACCCAAGATTTGAAACTTGCCACTGTCCCTGACCAGGTTTTTCTCTGTGTGGCTCTTGGGGCCTAGTTCTAATCTTGTGTGGATCTGATTGCCTCGGTTGTGCCCCCATTAGTTTTGGGGTGGGCAGTTTTGACACAGTGTCATTTTCATTACCCAAGTCAATCCCCTTGTGTCTCTCACTTCTCCCACTGCTGCTCTGTGTGTCTCTCAGTAGCCTTTACTTCCACATCTGGCTTTCAGTGCCCATTCTATCACAATGCACTCTCAATGCCCCCAGTTCTGTCCTACTTGGTTCTTACTGATCCAAAACATGCTGAATTGCCCACACGTGATGGCCCTCATAACCCTTCACCCAACATACACACACACACACACGCACACATGCACACACGCATGCAGTGGTCTACGTGCATTTGGGCACACGATCACACATACGTACATATGCACACTACTTGCACACATGCACACACACACACGCGCGCGCGCACTGGGCTACCTGCACTTGGGCACACGATCACACAACGTACTTGCAGACGCACAAACACACACATACACAGACACACATACACCCACTCATGCACACTAACACCTTTTGTTTTTAAAAGTACCTTTTCTTTGCCCAATGGCACAGCTCTGAAACTCCCTCCAACTCAACGCCTTGCGGTGCAGAATCAGGAAGCAGGGAGTGAAGCAGATTCACAACTTTCCTTCCAAAGTCCTGCCCATGAGGGTTCACAAAAGAGGCTCCAATTGCCTCTTAGGGTCAGATATCCATAGCACCGTGTAGTGACCGCAGGGACAGAGGCCCTGGAAGCACCAATGTTGGCCGGTGCCCTGTCCTACACAGGGACCTGCAAGTCGGTGTTGGCGTGAGCAGCACAGCTCTCAATAAACCCCATTAGGACGCTCTCCGTCAATAATTGGCCAGCCTCCATAGAAGAGCTGCCACTGTTGTGAGAAAGAGAAAGAAGCACTCTCATTGGTCGCAGTTTGAATGCACGCCCTCTGCCTCGCACAAGTCTCAGTCAGTGGCCGTCTCCACTCCGCTCGTGCCCTGAACCCCCACACCTTACAGTCTCACTTGAATCCTTCTCCACCACCAGACCAGCCCTTGGGGCAAAGCAGTAGTGGGCTGGCACTATCTGACCTTCATCTGACTCCGCAACAACACTATGGGCTTTTCACTGGGAATGGCCTATGGAAAAGCTGCAGATTTTCCAAAAGGTCCTGCTAACATGGCGTTTGTATTCCTTGGCTCAGTGTTTGTTATTTACCGGAAGTAAGCAGAACACATGCGGTTACCCAGCTTTCAAGGCAGGATTGCATTACCGGAAGTAAGCAGAACACATGCGGTTACCCAGCTTTCAAGGCAGGATTGCATTACCGGAAGTAAGCAGAACACATGCGGTTAGAACATATGAGGTTACCCAGCATTCAAGGCAGGATTACAGGCCTCACATATTTAGTTCAGGGTAGAATCAGGGTAGAATCGCGGAACCAGAGGGACGTTTTGCGACAGTGGGTATTGCCATCAGTCACATGAAGTACACAGCACACTAGCTAAGAGGTGGAGACCAAAACTGGTAAGGGAGGGGGAGAGGGCAGATTTAAGGAACAGGGCCGTATAGGAAATCAATGCCAAAAAAGGGCCACAGGTGAGCAGATTGTGGAGGTGGACAGGTAATGGTCTTCTTGGTGGGCAGACGTGGGGATGGTCTTGTGTGTGAATATGGCAGATGCTAAGGGCAAAGCGCTCAATCTATTTGTTTTAAATTCGTATTTAAAATTACTGTGAGAATTGAGTGCTTGGTGGCCGAACTATTTGTCTTTAAACCATTTTGGGGTCATTTCATAAATAACATTCATAAAATATGTTTACAACTTGTGCGCATGTTTGTAACGCTATAGGTCATTTCCAATGCTTTGTGTGGCGGAGTGAGGGCAAGGATTTGAATGCCTGCTTCCTCCACCCCATCCGCTCTGCCTTGCAAAACTGAATGCATTTCTGCCAGCATCTGTTAACTGCTGGTCTATTATGCACGTCTATGCACATAGGACGAGCCTACTCGTCCTCAGCACTTAAGAGGTAAATACTGATGGGGATACAGGGATTCCAAAGCAATCCCTATTAATGCATCCTGCACTAGGCAAATAGGATGAGCCTACTCCTCTTCAGCACTTAAGGGGTAAATGCTGATTGGGGTACAGGGATACCAAAACAATCCCTATTAATGCATCCTGCACTATACAAATAGGACGAGCCTACTCGTCCTTAGCACTTAAGGGGTCAATGCTGATGGGAATAGAGGGATTCCAAAACAATCCCTATTAATGCATCCTGCACTATACAAATAGGACGAGTTTACTCGTCCTTAGCACTTAAGGGGTAAATGCTGAGGGGGATACAGGGATCCCAAAGCAATCTCATTAATGCATCCTGCACTATACAAATAGGACGAGCCTACTCGTCCTCAGCACTTAAGAGGTAAATGCTGATGGGGATACAGAGATTCCAAAGCAATCCCTATTAATGCATCCTGCACTAGGCAAATAGGACGAGCATACTCGTCCTCAGCACTTAAGGGGTAAATGCTGATGGGGATACAGAGATTCCAAAGCAATCCCTATTAATGCATCCTGCACTATGCAAATAGGACGAGCCTACTCGTCCTCAGCACTTAAGAGGTAAATGCTGATGGGGATGTACGGATTCCAAAGCAATCCCTATTAATGCATCCTGCACTATGCAAATAGGGCGAGTCTACTCGTCCTCAGCACTTAAGGGGTAAATGCTGAGGGGGATACAGGGATCCCAAAGCAATCACTATTAATGCATCCTGCACTATACAAATATATTGAGTCTACACTTGCTCAGCACTTAAGAGGTAAATGCTGATGGGGATGTACGGATTCCAAAGCAATCTCATTAATGAATCCTGCACTATGCAGATAGGACGAACCTACTCGTCCTCAGCACTTAAGAGGTAAATGCTGATGGAGATGCAGAGATTCCAAAGCAATCCCTATTAATGCAACCTGCACTATGCAAATAGAGCGAGCCTACTCGTCCTCAGCACTTAAGGGGTAAATGCTGATGGGGATGTAGGGATTCCAAAGCAATCACTATTAATGCATCCTGCACTATGCAAATAGGACGAGCCTACTCGTCCTCAGCACTTAAGGGGTAAATGCTGATGGGAATACTGGTATTCCAAAGCAATCACTATTAATGCATCCTGCACAATGCAAATAGGACGCGCCTACACGTCCTCAGCACTTAAGGGGTACATGCTGATGGGGATACAGGGATTCCAAAGCAATGACATGAATGCATCCTGCACTATGCTGAGAGGACAAGCCTACTCGTCCTCAGCGCTTAAGCGGTAAGTGCTGGTGGGGATACAGGGATTCCAAAGAAATCCCTATTAATGCATCCTGCACTATGCAAATAGGACGAGCCTACTCGTCCTCAGCACTTAAGGGGTAAATGCTGATGGGGATACAGGGATTCCAAAGCAGTCCCTATTAATGTATCCTGCACTATGCAAATAGGACGAGCCTGCTCGTTCTCAGCACTTAGGGGGTAAATGCTGATGGGAATACAGGGATTCCAATACAATCCCTGTTAATGCATCCTGCACTGCATGGACATGGTCGCAGGCAGTTGTGATTTGTTTTGGAAAGGGTTGCAAAGTGACACATCAACCTGGGTCCACCCAGATTCGCCTGTTGCTTCTGTACCCTTTCCCAAAATTAATAGAAATTGCATGGAGGGCACAGATGCATGGCAATGCTAACTAAGGCGATCTGCTCCATGCAATGTGCACGACTTGCAACGTGACCCCCTTTGACGTGATGAAAATAGGATCACGTGGTTGGCTCCATCAGCCAAGGCATTTCCCTATTACAAAGTCCAGCCCATTGCAAATTGAACCTTAAAAGACTGTACTGCACTACATCACAACACAGGCTGTACCTATTCCGTACCTTATATCCGCTCTATAAAGTCAGAGTTGTGGCGGAGTGTGGTGGCGTAAGGGGACGTTTAATTTGCTGTCAGATGGACTTTATTTGCGTTAGGAAAATTGTTGATGTGACCTGTGTGTTTGTGCCATAGAGGTGGCATTGCAATCGTTTGCATACATTCGTGGTCAGTGTAATAGCAAGAGTAAATTGCACGGAGGAGTGGCGGAGGCCATTTACATTTGCACTTCCGTGCAAAATGTTCCCTCCGCATACTTGTAATCAATTCTAAGACACAGGGGGTCTTTTTAAAAGAAATGCAAATCGCATGCCGAGGCCACCGACATTAGCACTTAGGTAATGTTGGGTCCCCTGCATGCATTTTTACAATTTGAAAAGCGTAGTGTAAACGTGAAGAGTAAATCAGGGCAAAATCACCTTCACTTTTACTCTCCACCTCGTACAAATAGTGATCCATTGGTTTTCCACCTGCATGAAAATCTCGCGCAGATATAAATCCTGGTGCCCTTCCAAGACGGGGGAGGAACACAGCGGAGATGCAACTGCAGCAATCTGCGCCGCCTCTACACCTAGGAAGGGCACCAGCGCAGAATGGAAGCATAAAAGCAACACGTCTTGCTTTTACGCTTTCATTTTAGACCCCTCGCCCCTTAGTGGAAAGCAAAATTGTAAAAACCGATGAAATCTCCATTCCACCTTTCTTTTCTACAACGTGTGGGGGAAAAAGTGTTAATTCCTGCTTCAATTAAACATTTCAGGAGACATTTGTAAGGGATCCTGATGGAATCCTCCTGCTATTTCCAGGTTTAGAAAAGAAGCATTTATTTAGGAATCCATTGGTTTAACGCCAGCATGAGCATGTCTTGCAGACACTAAAAACCATGTACTCTTTTAGAGCAGAGCGGAATGCACGCTGGGAATGGCCAGTCTGATGTGTGCCCCCTGACACCTAAACCACCCACCAAGAAAAGAGCCCAAATCAAAGCACTAAGAAAGGCTATAATGGCTAACGTCTCTTTTTACACTAACCTTGTTTTCTGATCCCGGGGGCTTGAAAAATGAGGCCCACTAGCTCTAAAAATGTCTTAGGCCTCATTACGAGTCCGGCGGTAACTCGGCCGGACTCGTGACATTTTACTGGCATCTAGCTTGCCGGTGCCACTGGGACATTACAAGTCCCATAGGACTCCATGGGAATGGGTTCATGGTAGTGCCAGCACCGTTGCTAACGGTGCCGGTGCTTATGTGAAGAGTCTGCCTATCGTGGCCGCTGCGCACGGCAGGCTCAGACGTGTCAGGCTTAGAGGCGACCGCATGCAAGGTTGCTATTTGCCAGTCTGGAAACAAGGGTGCTGGCGAACTTACCAGCACCCAGGAACGTCATTTCACCAAAATGCCAGGGGTAGCGGAAGTGACATCACACGACCCTTGACCCCCTGATGACATCACAGGAAGTGTGTGTCCTTTGACCCCACCCCAAGTGATATCGCGGGTAGCGATGGAACACGACATTTCAACCGTTGACAAAACAGGAAGTGGCATCACATAGCATTGTACACTTCGAAAAATATAGTTACGATATCACTATGTGATGTACATTTCATGTAAGAATGGATCGCCATATGTATCGTTAAGATCAGTGTGTAGGCCCATATTACCAAATTACTGTGTATGCAAGCAGACGTCCATGACCAAATGATAATGATGTGTTATTATATAGCACTTACGCTTAAGCGCTTTATATAGACAAAATATACACCCAATATCACCCACCCTGTGTTGGTACTCATTTATCGACCTCAGAAGGATGAAAGGCTGAGTGAGGCGTTTAAGAACAGACTAAATCAGTGACTCACCCCCTGAAGTGTGCCTGAAATAAACATTTAATGAGCCTAGCAATTATTGTATAGAATTACAGAAAGACACATTATTTGGTATTCCTATTCTTTCTTATTTAGGGTCAGTGCTGAAAGTGTTAGACTTGTGGCACTCCTGTTCTTATTTTTCTTCTTTTTATTAAGGGGCCTGAACAAGAAAGCCAGCCACTCCAGAAGTAAAGAGCCACAAGCCAGGAGCTTGTATTACAAAATAAAAATGTTTTTTTTTTTTAGAGGTCGCAAGGGAGACCACAGAGGTCGCAAGGGAGACCACAGCGGTCGCAGTTGCGACCTCTAGCGACCCCTAAATGACATCCCCGCCAGCACCCTTGTTTCGGGACTGGCAATGTTGTAATGAGGCCAGAGGTGTTCATTTTAGATCTGGTATAAAAATTGACGGATAGTAGTTTACGGGTGGAGCCAGTACCAGTTGTGCCATTTTTCATGCATTTACTGAGCAGAGCTGGAAGACGCAGAGGGCGGAATCTGTTTCTCCTCTTTCATCAGCCCTGCACTGCAGCCACACCGGCATCTTTGCCCACCTCGAGTATTCATGCTGGCAGAGATGCTTGACGCCCTCTGAATTCTGCCTGTTTTTTAGGTTGGGATATTAGGTGGTGCTTTAGCGCTACCAATAAGATTAAACTATGGCATTTGCATACAGAGAGGGGGAAATGGCATATGAGGAGGGATACGCAGCTTGTAGATGTTGTTTGGTTATTTGCCCACCGATTGACTGCCCATAGCCATGCCAATCCATATGGCCATTCCCACCCAGTTCCTGCCCCTCCCCACCCAAAACACCTCCTCATGGAAACTCTTTGATCAAGCATTACCAACAAACTTTGAACTCAAAGTGCCTGCCAGTGTTTTTTCAAAGCAGTCTTCTGAAAGCCAATGGTTTAATTGGTGCTGTAAACAGCTACTGGTGAAATAAAAATGTTTTAACCAGGTATGCCCACTTGATTTATCAGCTCTATTTGTATCCTTCAATGAAGTCCTGTCAAAAACAAGCAGTGGCAAAGGCAACCGTTTTGGCTTGTGTATAAATATTTGGCTTTTGCCAGGCACTGCTATTAGATGCCCAGGTACTCACACCATTTTGCACCTGCTACCCTCAATGGCCAGTTAATACCACTACGGCATTGCCTGGCAGGTGCCTTTCAGATGCCTACACAAAAGCCCAGACTGGTGGCATTGCCAATGCATGTTGATACCAGCAAGTTGTAGAATCCTTAGTCTTTCATGTTGATATTGCCTGCAATGCACTTACACTTCAACCGGTATTAATGATTTTTCTTTACATGGACGCAAACAAAAGTGGAAATCCAGGACAGCCCCGATTCCCAGGCATCGTTTACACCCAGGAGAGCAAAATACAATCAACATTGCAAGGAGAGGACCGCGGACATGCAAGTGTTAGCACTAATGTCCTCTGCAGCGCGTTATTTAAAATGAGCATATAAGTGTGGATGGCACAGGCGGACACATGATTCATATGTTAATGTTAAAGGATATTTGTACCGTGCACTATCACCACCAGAGTGGTCCCCTGGCACTCAATCTGTGCAATGAAGCCTCCAAGTTGCAGAATGTGGGAGTGGCAGCAGTTGAGGACTGGATTTAGGATCATGGAGGATGGAGGCAGAATGTGATGTTTCAGATGCTTGGAGAGTTCCAGTGGTATCGGCCTAGTAGGGTGAACGAGCAGAAGCTGGAGTGCACACATGCTGGATGGGGCGGGGGGGGGGGTAATGTTCTGGTACACGTAACATGTGGGACACGTGTGGTCAGAGGTAACGTGGTGATGGAGGTGGCCGGAATAAAGTTAGTTCCCTGTTGAAAGCCCCTGTGTAGAGTCCTTTATTGGTGTTGGTGCGTGATTGCCAAATTAGGCCCACAGGCCAATGCTACATTTGGTGACGAAGGGGTACTGTGCCCCACAGCCTAGCAATGACCCGAGTGTCCCACGCCTGCAGATGGCGGTCGCTTGGTCTTGTCCAGGCGAATGACCACGCCTGCTGCTGTGCAGGTTGGCAGCAGCATTTCGCTCAGCGCAGCAAGCAGAGGACTGGTAGCTGCAGAGAGAGCGAGCATCTCTCTGTCTGACTCATGGGGGAGCCACTGGGCAGAGCCGCAGCCCAACTGTCAAGGGCAGGGCCGGCCTTAGCAGCGGCAGTGCCCCTTGCTGTTTAAACTAAATTTGGTGCCCCCCCATTCAGAGCAGCAATTTATTTTACTAATTCCCCACTCTGGCCCCTCGCAGAGAGTTAATCGCTGGTATAGGGCACTCATGCTAATGTATGAGTGCCCTATTCCAATAAAAATGTCCTCACTCCCACATCAGAGCGGGAGGTAATCATCTGAATAGGGTGCTGACTCTATTATTATTAAATGTGCCCTGCCGCAGCGGGTACATTTAATAACAAAAGAGCGCCTGTCACGCCTTCTCCCACTACGCCAGCTCGAGGGAGCCCTTGAAAGACTCCCCCGAGCTGGCTTGTTGGGGCCTAATGGTGCCCTGTGGGGAATAGCACCCTGAGCAGTCGCCCGGCCTGCCCTGCCCTAAGCCTGGCCCTGGTTAAGGGAACAGGCCCAGAAGAGGGCATCGGGAGTGGTCGCAGTACCCTCTGCATCCAAGAGTGGGGCACAAACAATGTGCAGAATTCAGCAGAGCAGGAAAAAAACCCACAAACATTGAAGCTTCAAGAAATAACAAGGAAGAAACAAAGGAGATGAGGATCTCCCACAGAGGCGCAGACGTGCGCTGCTCTGTTCGTGCATGTTCCCTGTGAGTAGCCATTGGGACCTGTGTGACCCTGTGCGCCTCCATTCACTCAAGAGGGGATGAGGTTGAAAAGGGACTAAACATTTGCATACGTGAAAGGACAGAGTTCAGTCAAAGCACCAGAATCTTTCAGCTAATTAAACACAAGTATCCTGGGTGAGCAACAGGATGGAAGGTCAGGACCAGGTGCTGGCAAACCCAGGCCCTGCGTCAGGAGGTGTGACACAGCAGCTGGCACAACAGGTAGGGAACTAACTCCCCATTCCAACGCTGCTCCCCTTTGATATGTCATAATCGTCGAATATAGGGCCAAGATGGTCTAGGTGGATAAGGAAATTTGATGTATGCCTAGACGCTGAAGGTCCCCGAGATGAGAGGACTCCTCATGCTTACTGCAGGCCCTGAGTTGAGAGACATTATTTTCGAGCTGCCTGAAGATTTGGACTACACCTATCCAGCGCTCAAACACTCTGCAAAAAACAACAATGTTCATGGCGAGCGTCATATCTTCCACACCACCATGCAGATGGAAGGTGAATCTAACGACAAATTTGTAACGGAACTGAGATCCAAGGTCGGGAACTGTGATTTTCACTGCTACTCTAATGAGGAGGCAATCCACTCACAGATCATTACAGGATGCCTCTCCATGACATTCAAACATAAAATGTTACAGAAGACACACACCCTGCTGGAATTCTGGTACTATCAAGAACCACCAGAGCACTAGAGCACCAGGTATCGACTCCGAGCAAGCTGCAGATAACAGGAAGGAACAGTAAAGGAGGAATTGGCGCCTAAACCTACTGCTCACGCCACGCCAGTAGGAGAAGATAAGCAGAATGAGAAACAATGTTTCCTCTATGGGTTTCAGTTTCCCTATGAAAGGTTAATTTTTGGCATTGGGACAGGAGTGCTCAGCGTGTGGGGGCAAAGACCATTTCAGATCAACGTGCAGGGCATTGAAGGGGGTGGGGATGTACCGTAAAGAACACTGGTCATATCGGCACAAGTCACCTGCCCGCCAGTCAAGGGAGGAGAGACATAAATACTCTGATAGGAAACATGCATCCCGGTAACACCGCAGATTCAAGTCAAGACATTCCCGCTCGCCCGAGTTACGCAGGACAGGAAAGAAGTGAATACATCCCCTACATTTATTTATTTGTGCATTTGTAATGCGCCAAAAGCCTGCAGGCATACGACAACCCCATCAACGCGTGACAAAAGGGTTACCTGTATGCCCTGGGCAACCCAACAGCAATGGGTTACAGTCCAAAATTGCATTTGATGATACTTGGAAAGACACACTATTTCCTCATAGACTCAGGTGCAACAGTGAATGTGATGCCTGAGGATGTGTTCATGAGACTGAATGGGCCACCGCGTTTGAAGGAAGCACGGATAGAGGTTTACGCCTATGGGACCAAGGAGCCATTGCATTGTAAAGGTACATTTACCACTACTTGTCCCTGTAAGGATAAATCTGATGCCATCACAGTCCATGTTATTGCTGCGGAAGCCACAAGTGGATGCATACTTAGTTTCAGGTCATCCATTCAGATGGGGCTGATCCATATCCTATACCACATCATGGTCGACAAGTCCATCACTCCAGCTCCAAAAATAGAGGCAACCTTCCCGTCCCTGTTCAAGGGAATAGGCAAGCTAAAAGGACAACAGATGAAATTACATATCGACGCTTGCATCAAGCCGGTGGTGCAACACTACAGAGGAATACCCCTTAATATTCATCACAGGTACAGAAAGAGCTGGAAACGCTCATGAGAGAGGGCATCATCAAGCCCGCCTCTGGGCCCACTCTGTGGATATCCCCAGTGGTCCCAGTGCTCAAGAAAAGCCCAGACATGAGGATGCCCAAACAAACAATCCTAAGAGAGCGACATCAGACACCGCGCATCACAGATATGATGCATTTACTGAATGGGGCAACCGTCTTCTCCCGGTTAGACCTATCGAAGGGATATCACTAAATCGAGGTAATTGAGGAATCTCGCTACATCGCAGCGTTTACCACTCACTTGGGACTGTTTTGTTATAAATGAATGAGTTTCAGAATATCATCAGCCGCAGAGATTTTCCAGGAAGAAATACGGAGGGTTGTTAGGGAGAATTCTCTGTTTAGGCTGAATTTCCTAACCTAGTCAGTCCCCCAGCAGCTTTGCTGGATTTCTGGGGTTTATTTTTTTCTCCTGCCAAGAGTGAGACTCTTTTACCCTCACTCTTGGACATGATTTGAGTGTGTTCCTTTGACTCTAGATGTGTTTAATGGGCTATGGGGTCTTTTGCTCCATAGGGCTTCATGTGTTTTTTTGATGTGTGTTACACAGCACCCTCAGTGCAGTAACACAGGGGTGTCATAATGACCCCCCAGTATAGACTCCATACCCTGGGACTGACTACTGTCTCCCAGGGCATGTAAAGTCACCATTGACTTTACTAGTCTTGAATTCTGAACAGAACCAGTACAAACCATCATATTGTGGACGTACTGGCTGGGGCAATTCGATTGCCCCGGGGTCTGTTAGTCGAGGGGGCACGTCTCCGTCCCCCCTGATCGAGTTTTGGCTGGTGGCAGTGGATACTACTTTTTATATTCAACCACGAATATTTCTCTATGGGATTTTCCCATTGTTCGAGGCTACTATCTTTATTTATTTAATTATGATAGCCTCGAACATACCGCCGGTTTATTTAATTATTATTAATTCTCCGGTTGGTATTTTTTGCCAAAACTCGGTTCTAAAATGGCGTTTGTGTTCTCTTCTGTGACTCCAACCCAAGTCGAGCCCTTTGTTCCACCTTTTGGCGAGCTTCTCCACAGAAGCCCTCCAAAGTGGTGCCACTCTGTCTGGGGTACTTAGGAGGAGTGGAGGGGGATTTAGGCACCCTGGACTGAGTTGCCTAGGCAACTCAAGTCGCACTCCGTCCTGATTGGCCCAAGTGGTGAGCCGGCCGGTTCACCACTTAGCATATTTGAGTGACAGCTAGGCTGAGTGAATGGGTTTTTTTTTGCATAAAAGCAGGGCTTTGGGGACTGGAACTTCAGAAGTCGCCACAGGACCTAAGAATCCGATGAGGGAGAAGCTGAGCTGACCTGCCATGACGAAACCACCGGTGGAGCCCTGCTGGACCGTCTCACCACTTTTCCCAACGACAGAGGAGATCTCCCGCCGGAGAGTCTTCTTCCTTTAACTGGTGGGGATAACCAGTTTCACTGTCTTTTCGCCTTCCCGACGCATCTCGTGGCCGCCTTGCCTGTGCCAAGCACCCCGGCAACAGGAATACCACGTTTTACCACAACCGCGAAATAAAGGGTAATACCTTTAACCGGAAAACTCTGCGGCTGGTTTCTTCCCTGGCAGTGCAACAAACTTCATCTTTCCTCCAAGTCGAGATCTTCTCTTCCACTGGACGACGCCGAGACTTGCACCCGCTGCCAGGAACAACTGCCATCGCTGGAGGATCCTTCCCACTTAAGGTACCGTGTTCCGCCTGGCTTCCCTTGCCACCGACTGTACGGGGTAGATTTAGCCCCCGGCTTTCGAACCTGGGTTAGCCTGGGACACCCTGGCTAAACTTTTCTGAGCCTCTCTAAACTCTTTTCGAACTCTCTGCAAGACTTTCAAAGCCTAGTGTAACTGTGTGATCTTGGGCGCATTTGTGCTCTGCTCTCTCTAAGAGTGGGCCCAGCCTATGGACTTTGGCTCACAAGTGACTTTTGCTCTTCAGCCTTGCTAAAAGTGTTCCTAAATCTTAGAGTGGTGTATCTTCACATATTCTGTCTTTTTCCCTCCCTTCTTCATGAACTTATTGGAGTGCCATCTATAGTTAAGCGCTCACCTCTGTCTGGAAATAAGTGGTGTTAACTAAGACTTGTCTGATAAGTAATAAGGGTTGTATATATTATAATAGTAACTGTGTTTAGAGTGTTTTACAATAAGAGTGCTCGAGTGTTTCAAACAGTGTGTTTTTAAATAAATAATTATATACTTTGATACCAAAGCTCTGGTCAGCGCTTGCTTGTGCTATCGTGTCTGAGTACCTATTGTGTATACTTTGCATACTGCCTAACTCTTCTTGAGGGAAGTCTGACTGCTCAGCCACAGCTACCAGGTAAATCTGGGTGGTGCGGACTGCTACCAAGTGGGTTTACTGCTAACACCTGTAGTCCTAAATCTTTTGCAGTGTTCCCAAAGGGAACTGCACAGGTTTCTGCCTAACAAGGGTGATATGTCACATTTCATACTGCATAAACTATAGTGACGACATACTGATTTTTGGCAAGTCACAAGAAGCTCATGATGCCACAGTTCTGAGGGTGTGTAGAGCACTGGAGGACACAAACTTGACACTAAATAGAGATAGGTGCGAGTTCAACAAATCCACCCCGAAGTTCTTCGGGCATATCTTCTCAGCCAAAGGAATAGAACCAGACCATGACAAAATGAGAGCATTTACGGAGGCCCCACGCCCAATGAGTGTGGCTCAAGTGCATTCATGGGGAAGTTTTGAGCACTAGGAACTGTGGGTAGCCGCGCCTGTTGTTGTTTCAAATCTTGAATGCACTTGCAGCTGGCAGGTAGAAGCTGGAATGCTCGTGCTCGTGGTGCCTGATGTGTATGTCCTGGTCGTTTGGTTTTAGTTTCTACTCAATTGGCGCTGGTGCTGTAATTGATATACAGTACCTTCTTGTCCGTACTCAGCTGGGTAGGTAGGTAGAGTCCACAAGGTTCCTTATTTCCTTTTCATTTTTATTAGCTTTAATTAATTCTTGATGAATAATTCGACTGTTCCTAATACAGTAATGTACTCAGTGGACTCAAGTGGATTCATTGCTGGGGCTTGCAAGTTACTGCAAGTGCTATCTGCCGGAGTTCACGCCATCAGCAGCCCCTTGCGCACACTCACGAAGAAAGACCACCAGTTCTCATGGGATGCATTGTATCAGACTGCACTGGACTGCATGAGGCGAGATATTGCAGAGGCTGTGTGCACATCATATTTTGACCCGAACTTGACAACGGAACTGGCAGTCGACGCCAGCCCCATGGGGCTCTGTGCCATTCTTGATCAGCACTCTGGCAGTGATCACACACGGCAGAAGATTGTCTCATACACCAGCAAGAGCCTTACGGAAGCTGAGCAACGTTGTGTGGGCATGCAAGAACATTACCGACCATCATGCTCTGACCACCATATATGGAAAACCATCAGGGTGAAATCCCCCTTGCACCTCTTGGTGGGGCCTAAAGTTACAGGAGTACAGGTTCAACATTGTTCACAAGTGTGGAAAAGAGGCTAAATATGCAGATTTTCTTTCTCGCCATCCGAGACAAGACCTGGGGAGGTTGAGCCACCGTGCTGATGGGTATATCAACAATTTTGTTCATCATGCTTGCACACCCACGATCACGCTGGAAGAGCTCTCAAAACTGGCAAAGGAAGACCCGGTCCTGTCCCTGATATCCAGATGCATCAAGAATGGGTGGTGGCTCTCAGCAGGCAATACAGTGCCTTTGAACCCATCCATAGGTGCACGCCTGTGAAGCACGTTGTCCCAAGCGAGGGAAGAACTCTCTGTTGCTCCCTCCAACTTCATACTAAAATGCAGTAGAATCATACTATGGTCTCTGCTGCATCAGCGAGCCATAGATGTAGCACACGAGGGACACCGGCGAATTGTGTCTACCAAAAGTCTATTCAGCCAAAAGGTGTGGTTCGCTGGCATGGACAGCCTACTAGAGAAAACACTCAAGTCATGCTCCATCTGTCTCAGCTTGCAGCCACACACCTTCCCGGAACCGCTGCACATGACCCCGCTAACAGACCATGTGTGGGAGGAAGTGCCGATTGACTTCACTTGGGCATATACATCCTTGTCCTGCTTGATGAGAACTCCCGGAACCCGGATCTAGTTCTGATGCGAGCAGAGAGGACACCTGGTTTCCGAGGGAGAGTGAAGCTTTGCGTTACCCTCGTGGTGAAGATGAGTCGACAGACGAGGGTACTGGGAAAAAAGACGACCCAGAAAACAAGATGGTCCCAGTCGCTGAGGAGTGGCCACGCAGAGTCATACAGCACACCAAAAGGCGGATTGAAGAAATGGGTCATCTCTACTCAATTTCATTTGGGGAGAGGTTGTGATGTTCTGGTGCACGCAACATGTGGGACACGTGTGCTCATGTGACCTGAGGTGATGTCGTGAAGGAGGTGGTCGGAATAAAGTTAGTTCCTTGTTGAAAGCCCCTGTGTAGAGTCCGTTGTTGGTGTCGGTGCGTGATTGGGCTAATTAGGCTTGAAGGCCGATGCTACAGGGGTCTTGTTAACATAAAATGCAAGGATAACAATCTGCATGCAGACGGTGTGGTGAGGTGGGTGAGGAGATCTGGAGACAGCATAGGGTCTGAGTGCCTATGTTTAGCACTTGTTTTAAAGGTGCAAAGTAGTAGAAGGGGTTCCCTTCTGGTGGCTGGGGCTCTCATTTAACATGCTGTGAAATAGGGTAAGGCTACAGAGCTACTGTTTCAGGGTAACCTTTTTTCTTCCTGCAGCAAAGCAAGGGGCTAGACACAACACTCCATGGACCATAATATATGAACATAAGGAAAGAGCTTGCAGACAGGAAGGGGGTTGAACACAATGGAAAATGAATTCCTTGGACATTTGTTTATGAAACATTTATGAACTATAACAGGGTTTGTGCATGATCAATCATAACAGTACAGACATTCGCAGCCTGGGAAGGGCGCTCAGCCAATTAGGTGACTGGAAGAGTGGGCGTGAATACAGTGTGTACCACCCGCTCTTTGCAGCCACCCGAGGCCCTTTCCCGGGCAGCGCCATCTTGATTGTGGGGAGGCAACAGGGAACCTCACCCTGTTGCCGCCCCATGTGCACACCCCCCATGATATTAGCACCTCCATTTCTGGACCGCAGCGCTTCCCGCCCACAGCTGTCCCCATGGAAATGGAAAAGGGACCAAGTCCATTTTGAAATGGCAGCAGCCATTTTATTTTCTTGGTAGATTGGGTTTGCCCAATAGTGTTGAAACCCCTCACCCAAGAACAAAATAAACTATTTGCACCCCGGGCAAACCCTGCAGTGTTTGTTTTGTTTATTTATTTACAGTGCGCGCCAGACCCAAGGGTATCAGGGCGCAGAAGATACAATAAGTCTTTCAGCTTTGGTTACAAGTGGCAAATATCATACCGGTTGTGAAAATATACAGTGAAGTAGGTACATGGTGAGTATAAAGATGCATATACTTCAAGAAGGCATTATAAGCAAGAACAACATACAAATTGCGAGATACACAATATAATAGGTATTTAGTAGGTATATAGATACATATAGCACAGGGAAGACTCAGTGCTGGAAGGAACATCATTTAAAGGCAGACTGAGATCTATTTACAATGCAGGAAGGGTAGGAAGCCGGTGACTTACTGGTCCTTATCTTTAAGCCAGATGATAAGATTCTGTCTAAATGTAATAAATGTTTGGTCAGCTCCCAAAGGGGGTGGCAAGGAGTTCCAAAGCTGAGCTGCCTTCACTGGGAAGCTATCCACTGTGAATATCAATCACTCCCAAACATGGGGGCGAACAGGCTGGAGATGGCCCACATCCCTTGCCGAGTCCCTCGCTTCACCCGGGCCTGCCTAGGCTTGGGCTGGCGGGCTGTTACCACCCATGTACGCTGCCTCAAGCTGGGGGGTGATTGCTACTTTATTTCTGCCCCACAGCATGGAGGGGGAGATGGGTGAATGTGATGATCCACGAGGTCCTATTTCAGTCATGTACAGGTGGATGCTGCAGTGTGGTGGGGAATTAGACATGATCATTCAGGGGGGTCTCACTGCTCCCTAGAACACTATCATTCTTTCAGGAATCACTGAGTGGGGCTGTAATATCACTAAAGCACTAATGTTTGTTTTTCTCAGGGCTGGTATGATTACAGGCTCACATGGAATGTGACGGAATTCTATGGCATCGAGATTATTCGCATACCTGCTGACCTCGTCTGGCTGCCCAAGATCACTCTGGAGAACAAGTAAGACCACTAAGTGTCCTTTTGATCAAAAGTGATCCGTTATAACAAAATCACTGATCCATGGCTCCCATGCTAAAAATGTCATCATTTCAGGTACTACTAATGGCATAGTTGACTATTCTGAGCCTGGTTGCGCCAATTACTAATGTCTTTTAATACCTCTGCTGCATTTAGCCAAATTTACGAACACCACACCTGTAAGTGGCCACTGAATATAAATCACAACTTACTAAGGAATGCCCATTTGCACTGAGTTAGTTTATTTATTTAGTTATATATTCATAAGATGCCGCAGGCATAAGGGCGCCAACTCAAAAACAGGAAAGTTAGACGGGACACACAGAAAAAGGAGAATACATGTCTGTTCTAACGATTACTTAAATAGGGTAGTCTTCAGAGCCCGACGGAACTTTAGGTGGTTGATTTTCCAGTCTTAATGCAGTAGGGAGAGTGTTCCAGATCTTGGCGGCTCTAACGGGGAAATACCTACCTAGTGTGTTGGCCCATTTGTGGGTTACACTATTGATCTGACCCTGATTTCCCAAACGCCGAGGTCTTCAAAGGACATAAGGGGAGACCAATGATTTCAAATAGAAAGGAGCTGTGCCATGAATGCAATGGTGTACCAGGGAGCTAGATTTAAAAGCAATCTGATCCTTCAGGGAGCTAGATTTAAAAGCAATCTGATCCTTCACATTCAGCCAGTGTAGGTTCCTTCCACTGGCTGATACATGTTCGCCTCTTCATATGTTTTTAATGATGCGTATAGCATTATTCTGAATTGTCTGACATTTTGTCAGACAAGTGGTGTTTGCCGCTATCAATAACGCATTGCCGTATTCCAGTCTCGAAAGTATGGTAGCTTGGGCAATGGTACAGCAGTTCTCTTCAGTGACAAGGGGCCTGATGTGTCTAAGCAAACGTAGATGTACTGACAGTTCTTGCTTATTTGATTTACATGGGTTTCAGCGCTCAGGGAAGATCCAAAGTGATGCCCAAGGTCTTTACTTTGCCTAAAACTGGGATAGCCTTATTCTTGATTTCAAAGGTTATGAAGTCCACGCTCAGCTTGGCGCAGGCCCGCCAGGAGCCAAAGATGAGAAGCTCAGTCTTACTGACTTTAAAGCACATACAGTTGGTAGTCATCCAACCCTCAATGATATCGTAGGCCCCTGAGATTTTAACGGAGTCCTCAATATAGTTGTCACTCAGCTCTACGACCAGCTGAGTGTCGTCGGCATAGTTAATAAAGAAAGTACCAGTATCTTCCAGAAGGGCACCTAAGGCTCAGAGGTACAAGTTAAAGAGCACAGGTGATAGGCTAGCACCCTGGGGTACTCCACAGCTAATTGCAGCCAGTGATGAGAATGCTTCGCCCCAATGAATTTTTGATTAGCAAGGAAGGAGTGGATCCAATCGATCACCCCCTTTCAACAATTTCCTGCCTGTTCGAGGGATCGCAGTAGTTTGTTGTGGTCCAATAAATTGAATGCAGCGGACAGGTTAAGTAACACCATCACTCCAGCTTTCCCATCATCCATTATCTTCAGCATGTGGGTCTGCAGATCAATGAATGCTGTTTCCGTGCTATGAGGTTGCCTGAAACCGGATTGTTGCCTGTGTAGGATATTATTAGCCTCAACAAAGTGTTGGAGCTGCCCTGCAGCATAACTATCAAGGATTTTCAACAGGAAATGGCAGTTATTGATCAGTCTAAGGTTACTTCAGTCTTTGGGGTCCAAGCCTGTGTTTTCTTAGCAGGGGAGTGACCATCACAACTTTGATGGCTTCAGGACTATAACTGTCTCTAAAGGAGGCGTTAACCATATGGGACAAAAACGGGATGAACAGTTCTCGATGTTCCAGAATGATCGTAGGGGAAGAATATTTTTGGCGCATGAGGTAGGTCGCATGGTTTTCAACATGGCTCTCATATCCACGTTTGTAACGGGAGAGAATACAAATGTATCCTGTTCTGGTAATTTGACATCATTTGTCAGGTGTCCTGAGGTCACGTCTGACTGGGACAATGCGTGAATAATCTTTTCTCTTGCTTTGTGAATTTTAGCTTTGAACATGTTTTGTACGTCCGCACAGTCTGTGGCTGGGCTGGACCGTAATAGCCAGGGCTTTTGGCTCCTCTACAGATCTCAAGATTGGTGGAGTTTCGTGCCTTGTTGATTTGATCATTATAAACATCTGTTTTGGCATTTGAGATGTTCAGTTTGTATGTTTTTTCTGCTAGCTTCCAGTTGGTTTTATTTTCCACTGAGGCACATTTTAGCCAAATGTCTTCCAGGTTCCTTTTGTCAGTCTTAAGGAGTTTAAGTGCTGGTGTGATCCATTTTTGGTGGCCGGAGTTTGCACTGACCCACTTGAACCGAATGGGAGCTATTCTATCTACCAAGTCCAGAAAGGGAGATGAAAACGCAGACACTAAGGAATTACACAAATCTGTGTCCGAGGTCTGCATCATGAGGTTCTGCATGCTAGTGGTGATGTGCGTCGGGAGGATCTTGTTAAAGTTCATACTCAGTAATTTGTGAGGGTTATTAGGAATCTGAGGTAATGTCCCCTGAAAAAGGATGTGAAAGTCGACGCGGTGATGGTCTGACTGGGTAAAAGGCAGGGTCTTATCAAGGAAGGTTTCCAGATTTCACGACAGTACCCGGTCTAGTATGTTCTTTTTGTACAAGGTGCGTTCATTGTTAAGAACGACATAACTGAAGTTATTAAGGGACCGCTCCAGGTCCACGGCATCTTTGTCCGCGGGGTTACCCCTCCAACGATTCAGGTCCCCCAAAAATAAGGTGCCACAGTTTGGTCCACTAAATATGCCTAATAGGCTAGTTATTTCCTCGTTAAAACCTGGCATAGCTGTCGGTGGCCGATAGATCAAGATGAGGTTGACACAGCTTTGATTGGGGGGCGTTATTTTGATGTGCAATATTTTGCACCCTTGACATAAACACAGGGATTGGAAGAAGTTATACTTATTTCTAAAGATGAAAATCACTCCCCCTCCATATCCAGATTCCCTATTGCCGCAGAAAATGGAATAGCCCTCCGGGACGGCTCTCTCAATCATGGGACCACCAGAGTCTAGGATCCAGGTTTCTGTGAGACACATGGTATCGATATCTCTATCCAAGACGAGGTCATGGATATCATGTGCATGTTTATTTATTAGCCTTGTGTTAAGGAGGCTCGTTCTAATTTTTATTCGTTCATCCTTTTGTGAATTTTCATTGCAATTGATTTTTAAATGAATTTTGTTCACATTTGTAAACACAATGAAATCCACATACTTTGTCCACTCAACATAAACGTTTTCAATCAATAGTTTGATTTGTATCACTCTATTATACCACTTTAGTGCCAACAATGTTCAATTTTTGAGTATTGACAATATTAGAACAAACTGGGCCTCATTATGAGGCTGGCGATAGCCGTGCCTGTAGTACAGGCACGGCTGCTGCCGGCATCCATTTTTTTCTGGTACCCAGAAAAGGGCAATTACTGGGTCATTACGACCTTGCCGGCCCCGGTAATTGCCCTTTTCTGGGAGCCGGTAAAAAGTCTTCCCCATTCCCATTGAGCACTATAGGGCTCAATGGGAATGCGGAAGGTGGTAGCACCGGTACTGTTAATAACGGTACTGGTGCAACCGTCATGTTCTGCTCACTGGTGCCAGTACAGCCACCAGGTCAGACCTGGTGGCTGCAAAGGCACCCACGAGCAGAACTCGTAGTTTGCTGGTACGGTAACAACGGTCCCAGCAAAGTTACCGGTACCATTGTTACTGTACCGGCAAACTCGTAATGAGGTCCACTGTGTTGTTAAACCAGTTACGTGTCTATGCGGCCCAAGCAAACTTGTTATATTCCTGGAACAACCTGCTAAAGTAACCGGTTAACTAACCTGACCTGCTAAAACGGCTGACATGTGATTCACTCGTGGGCTCATATGGATCATTACTGGGTCTTATGGTGAGCTTCTTCAGGGCTGATTGTCTTATTTTATTTGACTGTTTTTATAATCACAGTTTCCTTGTGATATGATATGATATGATAGGTTATTTATAATGCGCTTAATACCCAGAGGTTTCTAAGCGCGAACCCGGGATCGAACCTGTGTTGCTCGGTGTCGTCTTGCTTGCAAGGCGAGCACATTGCCCCTGAGCTATCCTCCCAAGGATTTTGTGGTTTCCTTGATATATCTCTCATATATTGCTTAATTCTATACATCAACCAAAGATGCGATCTGCTTTTCTTTTCAACTTTTTTAGTAATTATCCTTTTCATATGTTGTTGAAGGTATACTTCTCATCAATATGTTTTTGTGGTTTTTGCACTCAAATTGCTTTTCTTCTCTCTCCTCACCTTTATTTTAGGATTGGAGAGTGAAGCATGTTAACCGTTTGTTACAGTGTTTCAGTGTTTCCATTTCAGGTACATCAACATATGATGCAGATAAAATAAATATGGGCCTCATTATGAGTTTGGGGGTATTAGCGTTGCTACTGATTAAGAGTTACCAACAGTGGTAACTGTGAATTTTCACCTGATTATGAGTTGTGCTTAGTCCCCATTCTGAAGTCCCATGGGACTTCATTAGGGAATGGAGGAATTACCACCAGAGGTAATTCCTCAATTACCTTTGCAGGTAATACCTTCATGCATATGCTGGAGGTACTTTCTCCATATGAGCATGCAACACATTGGGCCTCATGCAAGTTTGGTGGTAATTCGGTAATCATTCTGCCAAATTACTGACAAAATCAGTTACTGTTACCGCTACTTGGTCCCAGGGTTAACCACAGGATTACAAGTGGGGGTAAGGCAGTGTTAGTCCCCATGATTGGAATCCATAGGTCTCCATGGGGATTTTGTCAGAATTACTGCTGCAATTACTACTAATACTGATGCATGCTTGAGGTAAATCTTCCACTTCAACGACAAACTCAGGATTTGGCAGAGTGGTAAAAATGATGGTAATTCCACTACTCCCCTTTACCAGTCTGTCAAACTCGGAATGGTGCCCGCTGGGCCTAAATGCCAGTATGGTACTAATTCCATGATTTTCTGTGGTATTACTGCCAAACTCATTTACTGTTATCGCAACTCAGTCGAGTGAATTTTCTGCCAAATTTCAAGTTGTGGTAAGGTGGTTTTAATCACCATTTTCGCAGAGCATAGGACGCCAGGTGATTTTCGCAGATTTACATGCTCATTATAAACTTGGCGGTCTGGAAATAAGGGTGCCTTTAGCAACGTACCGGCACCCTTTCTGGACTGCCAAACTACGAATATGCTGGTAGGGGCCACGGAAATGGTGTTACAGGGTCGGTGGTAGCCCACCGCCTACCGATGGGTTTTACTGTCGACCTCATAATGAGGCCCTTACTCTGAGTGGTAATTCCACCATGGTCAATCAACCAAGTTTTAGAGGTAAAATTGAGGAATTATCTCTAGCTGCAACCTTGAGGTAACTCCCCCACTTCATCTCGAAATTCAGAATTTGGGAGAGCAGTAAAGTTTGCAGTAATTCCGTTACTGACCACAAAAGTGGCTCTAAGAGAATGCAGGCTGTAAAAAGACTATCCCACTATCACCAATACTTTTTGTTGTCTCCTAAATTGGGGTTTGAAAAGTCTGACACTTTGACATGTGTTACCACTTACACCCGGTACACCGGAAAGATTTAGTTGGATTTGAAAAATAAGCGCATAACACAATGTACCAGGCAGCTACAGCTGCATCTGGTTACTGATAGAATAGAGAAACAAGCTACCTGAGAAGTGATGACATATAATTACAACATAAAGGGAGACTTATGTAAACAGGTGATTTTTCAATCATCTAGGAAAAATCTTTGGAGAATTTGCAGAACGAAGGTGGACCGGGAGATATTCTAGAGATGAGCGCCCAGTATGGAAAAGCGTTAATCAACTCTAGTTAGACGTGTGAGGAATTAATACATAACAGGTCTAGAGTGAAGGAACGAAGAGGACGTCCAGAATGATAAGACTTCATTTTTAGTGCAAGACTTTGGTGCCAAACCATGGATACATTTGAAAACCAAGCACAGGTCTTTGAAAGCAATCTGTTGAGAAACAGGTAAACGATGCAATAATCGCCAAGAGCCGGAGACAGAAGCAGACTTGGTACGTTGCAAATAAGCCTGACAGTGATATTCTGGGTAACCTGCAAGCGTTTGAGCAGGTAATTCGGCAGTCCAGCATAAAGAGCATTAGCGCAGTTGGGACGAGAGTTCACTACGGTGCAAACCACCACTGCACAGGTGGCATGCAGGAGAAAAGGAAGAATGCATCTAAGCATACACCGGCTCTACTAACCTCCTTAACTTGGATTGCTAGTTTAATTTCAGGGTGCCAAGGGACTGCTAGGTTCTTAATCTACTTTGCTAGTTTTGGAACGCAGGCCGAATGTGGAAAGTGGCAGAGGGCATCTCAATGGGTCTCTCAAAAGATTCACAATGCCTAGTAACATGGTCGCCAACTTTGAGGGTTAGATTGGAGTTTAGTGTTAATCAACCAAAATTTAATCTCAGAAAGGCAGGACTGGAGGTGGAAAGTTCTCTTGTGGGCTGAAGACCCTAACTAATAATTCAAATCATCAGCAGGGCCATCCTATGAAATATACAAGTTTGAGTTTATTGCTTGAGGAGATAGCTGAGGAGAGAAAATCCTCCAACCCAGCTGAAAATCTATTTGCAGGGACTGGGGTGCTGTAGCCAATGACAGACTTTATAGAGTTAGAATGGGAGAATTTGAAATTGATTTAACAAATTTGTGACAACTCATCCGAGTTTAGAATTTCGAAAATTTGACGCAAGAATATGGAAGTTGTAAATTGCTGCCATCCCTCGCCCCCAGTAATTTACCCTAAGGACCCATTTGATCAGATTGCAATCTGAGACCATTAATGGAGAGTAGTGCAAAACAGACATCAGATAACCCGTTTCTGTGATGAATTAAGCATCTATCTTATATTCATTAATGAAATTAGCGATGGCAGTAGCATTGCTGACCACAGATCTGGCATTCCCCAGTGTGCAGTAAATATTGCTTAGATATAGCATGCTGTATGGCAAAAACTGTCACTTTTGGCGCAGAATTGCTATGTCTACGTCCAAACCCATTTGTGCTATAAAGAGAGGCAAACATCTGTTAGATAAGCTTGTTCACAGTCATCTCCAGTGAGAAATGCCATTGTGCAGCATTGCATTTGCCAGCTGTCAAAGGACAATACCCCACGGCCACTGCGCATCGTGTAGATTCACAAGAAAAACATGTTGATTTCACTTGGGAACTAAAGAGATACACAGTCTGTTAATCAAAAAATATGATATACTGTACTGCAGTTACTACATGCATATGTGAGCACAGGTCCAACATTCGTATTGCCAACAGACAAGCGAGCTTAGTCCAACACTATTTGGACCACCATGATTCTGACAGCGATATTTTTGGGCTAATAATTAATAGCATTCACCCCGATAGGACTAACTGGTCTACCAAAGCGTGCTTATTGTACCATGAGAAAAATTGGATTCTACGTTTGCAAGGTCATGATCGTGGGCTCAATGAATTGATCGAGTGGCTGAATAAGTTGAGCAGGCTCTTATCTACGAAGGTTTAGTGGCTATTTAGATTTGATCTTTTACACCATTTACATTCTACCATTTACCTTTGCAAAGATTTATTGTTCTTCTTTTTTGTGTCATTTGTCATTTCCATTGCCTGCTGCACCTCAGTAAGTGCATTTTCCTGCCCAGCTGCCCCCATCCAGCCATGTTAAATATCTGTGCCAGTATACAATTTAAAGTGTTTTTTTGCCATTTTCGGCGTTCGCTGCCCACTCCCCTACCTGGCCAGACCCTCTTCCTGAATCCTTCCCCTCCCTCTGTCAGGATTCAGCCTATAATATCACACAAAACAGGAACAGGACTATAGGTATTACTAATATTTCTTCAGTTTGGCAATACTGGGATTGAGTTACCTATTATGACCCTGGCCGGAAGAACACCCTTACCATACAGAGTGTTCTGTCCCTAGTTTGAGAGTGGAGTATTGCCTATCTAAAAGAGGATAGACAAGGAGGGAAAACTGGCCCTAGCCCTACAATGAGTAATTGATCAGTATTGCCAGAGTGTTATAAGGCTTTCCCAATTAGGAGCATAAAGAAATGGCATAAAAATTAGTGTTCTTGGGAGAACATACGACGGGGGATTTATTCACCCTCCGTAGTGTGTGCTATCCCCACCCATCTATATACTTGCATAGAGCAAGTGTAAATTACAAAACAATTAATGAAAGAGAACAGTGTTAACCGAACTGAAGCTGCCAACAGCACATCACTGCTCGCTTGCGCTTTTCCCCGCTCCTCCCTACTAACCCATCCTACCCTATCCTTCTCGCCTTCCTTTTCAGATCCGCCGGAGCGCCAGTGGACCACTCCGGTGGTGATAGCGCGCAGTATAAATATCCATTAACATGAACAAATAAAACACAGATTAGCATTTCTATTCAAACTACGAGAATTTGTCGGATTAAAATGGCACCTGAGTAAAGTCATCTTTTGTAGCTTTGTGGTGTAGCTACCACTCTCTGAGCTCTAGTTGACTTCTGGAGCTCATGGGCACAGCGTCACAACATCTGAGATAAATGACTTCACAATTTGGCAAATTCACAGCTGGATTCAGCACTCTTTGGGCCTCATTACACGGACAGCGGTAAGGGTTAACGGTCACCGTTAATGGTACCGGTGACCGTTAACCCTTACCGCCTTACTACGAGGTCCCTTTGCGGGTTGGAGAATTTAACGCCTGCTTTTTGCAGGCGTTAAAAACCAATCCGCAAAGGGACCAGGGAGCTAATTACGGTACCGCAATTTGCGGTGCCGTAATTAGCTCCTTCCCCATTCCCATTATGCCCTATGGGGCAAAAATGGGAATGGGGAAGGGCAATGGGGCAAGGGGGAATTACCGCCCCACCAACCTTGGAATAGGGCGGTAATTCCCCTTTCCACCAAGGCGGTGCCGGTATTTTACCGGCATGCTCCAAGGTCAGTGTAATGAGGCCCTATGACTTTGCCCTGAGACCTTGTGCTCAGATTTTCCTTTCTAAAAACTTCTTATTTGCAATGACGAGTTGGGTTGCTAGGACCAAGCAAGATTTAAGATTTTCGGTTTGCTCAAGAAATGTTCCTAACTTAAGTGGCCTGACAGCACGTTTTGAACTATCCTTAGCTATGAAACTAAAGAGGGGTTTGACTACCAGCTGCGTGTAATTGAGGAGGCATGTCCTGTTTTAAGTAATTTTCAAAAGTAGTTCTGAATGTTTCTGAACATGTAGCTTGCAGAGCCCAGCTGGAAGCGTGTTATGTTTTATTTATTTTCTTCTTTTACAGTGAAACTTTTATTTTTCCATTCAGCTTTTGCTTTCTTCTGAGCAGGTATGCCTTTGCTCAGGTACATCTCATGATTAGCTATTCTCACTTTAGTGGGAGTTTGGGGGTCAGACGGCCTCCCAGCCCATCAAGAAGCTCAGAACGGGGTCTTTACCTACTGTTAAAGCCCCTGTTCCGAGCCTCCTGAGAAGTGGGAGGCCACCATCTTCCCCACTGGGAGAATTGATAAGTGCACCCTGAGCTCCCCCGTGCCTTCCCCCCCAACCCCACCACCATTTTCCACATCCCTTGGAATTCCCGGCGCTACCCTGGGACTGTAGTGGGTGCCATGGAAAGGGAGAAGGGGCTAAATGTAGTTCCCTTCTACCATGTCTGTGGCGCCCATCTTGTTTTGTGTTTTTTTAAAGTTCAGAAATGGCAAACACGCTGTTTCTCAACTTTCTATTAGCATCCCGGCAAACCACGCAGTGATGCTTTTTTTTTAACTCTTTATTTGCATTTAATAAACGAAAAGAAGAAGGAAAGAGGCAAAAAGGAAATAGATCAAATCAGCAAATCCCATGTCTGAGTACATTCAAATAATGTCAAATCAACTTCCTCTTACGACAGGCTCTCCTGCTACAGTGACCCCATTACCGTGCGTTCCACAGTCTGCCACCCTGGTTTTCATGGCATGTTCCTGTCGCCCTTAGTAGCGACTGTCTGCTTTTTACTCATGTGCATGAGTGAAACCATATCATGGGGGCCAGTGCCAACCCGTCTTTAAGTCTCGCGCCCCACACTCAGGGGAGGGAGCTCCTTCATTGCACCTCAAGTGTCCCATGTGTTCTGCAATCTCCTAAGAAGATCCCTCATCCAGGCAAGACCACTCCCTCCACACTCCCTCCCAGGCTCCTACCAATGGTCCGGTCTAAACTTTTGTTCTCATACGCATTGACAACCAAAGATCTACGGTGGAAGTGCATCCGATGGGGGGAACATTGCCTGCACCAGTGCATCCCAAGCATTCAAATCTGCGCATCCCTCTCCAGACCCGCGCAGTGCAGCCCTGCGCCAGGGACGTCATTTCACCAAAATGCCAGGGGTAGCGGAAGTGACATCACAATGCCACGTCGCCAAGAGTGTCATCACAGGAAGTGATGTCATTTGACCACACACCCCTGTGACATCAGTACACTACAAAAATATGGGTAATATATCACTGTATTGTGACACATTTCACACAAGAACGGATCATCATATGTAGCGGTGTGTCAAGGTCCATGTTGCCATGGGAAGTGTATGAACCCAAATCCCCTCTTTATGTCGATTCGCCCTGTTATTTCAATGGGACTACAGAGCAAAATCACATTCTGGGGGGACAGGGGCGGGTAGGTGGGTATGGGGATAGGGGAAAGCCAGGATAAAATGGGGAGGGAGAATATTTCACCAGAAAACATGTGTTCTTCTAGTTGATGGCATCCACAGTCTTTAATGATTTTGGCACTTACCCCATTTTCTTCTGATTCGAAAAGTTACCTTCAGTGTTGTGTTGCACTGTTTGCAGTTGTTTCATGGACTTCATGACTCCTGCACAAAACAGCCAGACGTCTCCGATTTTCATTTCCTTCAGAACCTAGAGCTAAGTTTAAAATGGGTTTCATTAGTGCATTGGCAAATACTGCCGCCTGGTCATCTTCCTGTATCTCTTCAAAGTGCTTGCATAAGTCAACTGCATTGCAAAATGTATAGGCAGCAGGCCACAATTGACTTGGATTTCATCTGCCTGTGGTTAAATTAAGCGGTTTAATTTGCATAAGCTGTTGGATAATTATTGTTCAACCCAAAGTTACTAAATTGTCTAAAATTCATAAGATTTAAGTGGCACCAACAGATGGGTTTCCACAGCAAGTATTAAGTTACAATCCTTTTAAATAGTACATGTGCAACAAATAACTTATGGGGAAAGTCTTTCTGGATCTGCAAAATAAATCTGGCTTTGCAAAGGTCCTGAAAGATAAAGACAAAATGGCTCTTCAGTGTTAATTTCTTGCAATTTAAGAGGTACCTGCTCCAACTGAGCCATGACATCTCTGCAGTGGAAAGGACGTGATTGGCGACAGCCTGAAAGAGAGGAAACTAGAAACATGTACAGAGTAGCAGATGGCCATAGCTTAAGTAAATGGTAATTAAATGTCAGCATGTATGAACTCGATATCCTTCATGATGCAGGGGAGTGTAAGCTGATAGTGGCAAAAAAGTGCTCTGCGGATGAAGAGCAGTGAACTCAAAGGTTAATGGCAAGGTTTTTTTTTAACATAGGAAACTTTTCTGTCCACTGTCCATCTTCACCACTCTAATCGCAAACTCAAGTGTCATCTCTGCGCTGATAAACAGCTTAGACAGCCGAGCTACGCAACCACCCATTTCAAGGCCAACCTCACAGCAAAACAAACAAGCACAGTGAAGGTTGGGAGGATAGGTCAGAGCCATTGCGCATGCCTTGAGAATATGACGCTGGAGCACGAGTCTGGCATGAAGTGCTATATCCACACCACTACTAATAAACAGCTATGGCTTTTGTGTTGGCATTAAGCCATTTTCCAGTCACTGCCTTAATGGTACGATGTGGCCAAAAGATGACAATAGCTGGTGAAGGTTGTTAGTACCTGGGCATATTAAGGCAGTGCCTGCCAAATGCCTATTCAGGTGTCAAGGCTGTTGGCTTTGCCAAAGCTTGTTTTTAACAGGAAATCAGTGCAAGGAACAGATGCATGGACACACAATGCTTATAAGTAAAGCAACACCACAACAAGGGAGATCAAGGGGGTGTGGGGGGAGTGGGTGGTCACACAATCCATCTGGGGGGCGAGAAGCACAATCCATTCAGGGGGTGGTCAGGGGGTAGAGGGGGGCACAAAGACCGCGGAGGATAGCTCAGCGGCAACGTGCTTGCCTCGGTAACAAAACGACACAAAGCAACGCAGGTTCGATCCCCGGGTGCGCGCTTATTAACCTCTGGGTATTTAGCGCTTTATAAATGCGCAACTAAAGACAGTCGGGGTGGGTGGTACAAACAAGTTCATGGAGGACATGGGGGTGGGTATGGGGGTGGGGGCACAAACACGGTCACGGAGGGCATGGGGGTGGGTGGGGGTCACAAACAAGGTCATTGAGGGCATGGGGATGGAGGGGTGCCCAAAGACAGTCACTGGGGCATGGGGTGGGGCACAACAAGTTCACAGAGGGCCTGGGGGTCGGCGGGAGGGGTACAAACAAGGTAACAGAGGGCATAGGGGTGGGGGGCACAAACACAGTCAAGCCAACCCCTTTCTTCTTCTGCAGTTTAGGTACAGTCACACAAGTCAGCCGCAGGCGAGTTCAGCTCACCTGCGGCCGTGGCAGGCCTAGGCTGACCTGTGTGCTTCAACTGAACTCGCTCAGTTGAAGCACGCAGGTCAGCCTGGGCTTGCCGCGGCCACATGCGATTTCAACTCGCCTGCGCCCTGCGGCTGATTTGTGTGACTGGAACTGCCAGTGGGGCAGGGGTCTGCGGCAGCACCGCAGCCGCTGCAGGCGAGCTCAGTTGGTGTGTAGCACACACACCTGACTTCAGCCTGGTCCTGCGCGCCCGCAGGCGAGTAGCACACATGCACACCCAACCTCAGCCTGGGCCTGCAGCAGCGCCGTGACCGCAGGTGAGCTGCTGGTGAGTGAAGCACACACACCCGACCTCAGCCTGGGCCTGCACGGCCGTAGGCGAGTAGCACACACGCACACCCGACCTCAGCCTGGGACTGCAGTGGCGCCGTGGCCACAGGCGAGGGCACCGACCACACACACATGCCGGCAACTTAAACATTAGCAGCAACCCGGCACCGCACACACCTGCCCTGCAACCTCAGTCAGACTCGCACACACAGGCACCCCGACCTCAGTTAGACTCACTGGGCCTCATTACGACCTCGGCGGTAGCCATGCCGCTATTGGCGGCATGGCTGCCGCCGAAATCGCGTCTGGTTCCGGGTTCCCAGAATGAGGAATTACTGGGCCATTCCGAGTTTGGAGGGCCCGGTAATTCCTCCTTCTAGGAACCCGGACCAAGACCTTCCCCATTCCCATTTCAGCCCCCACAGGGCTGAATGGGAATGGGCGAGGGAGCAAACAACGGGCCGATTACGAGCAGCCCGTTGTTTGCTCCCTCCTCCCCTCGCGGGACCCGGTCTGCACGTCTGGTGAAACCAGACCTGCAGACCGGGTCCGGCGAGGGGACCTCGTAATCAGGCGGGACGGGGTTGATGGCGCCGGCACCTTTACCGGCGCCGTTATCCCCGTCCCGCCTGGGTTATTATGAGGCCCACTGTGTTTTTCAGGCTTGGAAGAAGTTGGCCTTGGACAGGAGTGCCACGCACGCAAGAGAAACCACACATGCTGCTGGCTGGCTGCTGACAAAATGGAGGACCGACCACCAAACATGCGGCACTGCTTGATGATAGCTGTGGCCACGCCCCCTACTCTGATCGGAGGAAAGGCCAGAGGTCGCAAGAGATTGACAGAGGTTGCTGGCCAATCAGCAGCGGTCACTCTTGCGGCTTCTGGTGACCCCTAAAGGACGTCCAGGCCGCTGATTCAGCCAGAGCTCATTTTCTCAAGTCAGCCCGCCAGGCTTCAATGCCGGGTCCATCTGGTTTCGTCCAGGACATAGCTATGCGTTGCTTGCCTAGTATACAAATAAGGTATTTCATACGAGTAATGTGCCTCTTATGTCTGCCCCTTCCAGCATACAGACCCAACAAAAACGCCTCAGGGGGCAAAGTCCACATCACCTTTCCTCCCTCAGAGCACAGGTTACCACCCCTTGCAGGAACCTGCCTGTGACAGGGCATGACCAAAACATGTGAAAGAAGTCGGCAACCTCATGTCCACATCTGGAGCAGTTAGATGACTCTGCACCCTGAAACGTTGATATCGTATGAGGGGGGGTCAGGTTGTCTCTGTGCAACACAAAGAGCTGAATGAGCTTAACTCTAGAACTTCTAGACACTTGTTTAGTGTATGCCAGTGCACGCAGCCATTCCGTGTCAATAAACTCTTGTCCAGCCTCTGCCTCCCATCTCTCATGCAGCTTTTGTTCCACTGTATCATGTGTAGACAGCAGCAGTTCATACAGTCTAGAAACCGTGTGTCCCCTTCAGCTATGTCCTACAGCGTGTCCAGTATGCAATCTTCCTCAATACTCTCTTTCAAGTTTGCCTATATCCTTTGAATGTTGTTAACCAGGGTCTGCAACATCAAGAACTGTCCCCCGTGTATGCCATCTTTTTCCCTCAATGTTCCAAAGTCTACCAGTTTCGCATCTGTTAGCAAGTGCCCTATTGTGGCTAAACAATGTGTCTCCCATCTCTTCCTGATCTGCAACTCAGGGTCCCGTCCTATCTCTGCTAAGCTAATAAGCAGAATGTTCAGGGAGAACGGGTTCCCAGTCCCCAGCAGTTTCCACACTCATTGCCATATTATCATTCCTAATTGCAGGAGCCACAGTGTTACCCTGACACCTAAGTGGGGCACCCACGGCACCTCCTTCAAGAAGTATTGTCCTATTGACTGTTGCAACAACCTCGTGTCCAGCATATTCTCGTCTGCCAGCCAACGAGACACAAACTGTAGCTGCCCTTCAAGATAACACAGCTCGAAATTAGGCAGCCTTATTCCGCTTTGGTCATATTCACCTTGGAAGACCTGCAAGGCTACCCTGCATCTGCCATTCCCCCATAAGAAGGTACGAACCTTTGAGTCTAAATCTGCGAAGAACTTTTTGGGGAGATTATATGGAATATTAATGAAGTGGTAGAGCAGACGGGGCAACACCACCATCTTAAGCAGGGTCGCTCTACCTACCATCGTCAGGGGCAGGCGTTGCCAAAAGGCCATTGATCTATAAACACCCTCCATGAACCTCTGTGCGCTATGCTTATGCGCTGTAATCCTGTTGTGTTTAACGGTTACCCCCAAGTTTCGAAATGATTCTACTTGCCACCTCAGCCCCAACTCGCGCAAGCTATCCGGGTCTACCCCCACAAGACTTGCAAGAGGGAACAAGTTCTCTCTACTTACTTGGATGCCAGAGAGCCTGCCAAACTGGTATATTGTTACCAGCATATGCTGCAAATTGACTGCTGGTGAGTGTACATAGACCAGCATGTCGTCTGCGTACATAGAGATGAGATGCCAAGTGCTACCCACCATTATTCTTGCTGCCTCATATTCTTTGAGCAGGAAAACTACCAGTGGCTCTAAAACCAAGATGAACAGCATTGCGGACAACAGGCAACCCTGTTTGGCACTAGCAGGTGCGCTGGTCATGTGGATGGGGGTGACGAGCATGCGAAGTTATTGAGTGAGCGGACGGAGGGGACAGCTAAATGCTCAAGGGGCCTCGAATGCAAAACGGGCACCTTCTGAGGCACAGGGTGCGCAAGCACCCCGTCGTGTATGATTACACGAGCCCAACTCGTCAATCCAGGGTAGAGATACCAACTAACCAATACCACTAACAATTTCCTTCTCTGCATACACCTCTCAAACTCCAAACCAAACACAACCACAAAGCTCCAGCACAACAAACCGCACAAACTTCACTACACTGCAACAACAAAACAAAAACACACATAGACTCGCACATCAGCACACGACGACTACCGGCCGCATACACCCCAGGCCCAGCCGACGGAACCACCGGGCTGAGGCTGCCAACAGCACATCACTGCAATCTTGCACTTTTCCAGCCTTCACCCACTAACCCACCTCTCCCTCCCTCTTTCAGAGCCGCCAGAGCACCAGGGGACCACTCCGGTGGTGATAGTGCATGGTACAAATGTCCTTTAACATTAACATTAACATTAACTTCTCTGCAGCCCCCATTCCTCGGATAACTGTCATCCGGTTTGCACCTGGGCCCGGGGCCTTGTATACAGCAATTCCACCCATCTGTGAAACCCACTCTCTATCCCAAATTTCTGTAATGCTGCATGCATCCAGTCCCACCTGACAGAGTCAAATGCTTTGATTGTATCCAATGAAGCTACTCTGCATTAAATCCATAAAAGACGGGTACCGTCTATTATATGATGTAATTGCCATAAATTCCACATAGTGCTCCTGTTTGGCCGTCTGATCCACGTGTATTAAGCGGCTAATCACATCCTTTAATCTATTCGCCAGCAGGGCGTGAGACTTTTATAATCTTGGTTTATCATGGACAGCGGTCTATAAGAGCCACAGTTTTAATATAGGTACAGCCACGGACTCTTGCATACTTTGAGGGAGTATGCCCTTTTGCCATGCCTCCTCATACAATTCCAGAATCTTCGGTGCAAGCTCTGCCGCGTATGTTTTGTAAAAATCTCCCGGCAGGCCATCCGGCCCAGGGGTTTTGCCTGTTGTCAGTGACCGTATAACTGCCAGGATCTCTTCCAACGTAAGTGGAACTTCCAGGCTGTCTGCCCCTGCCTCATCCAGCTGGGGCAGTCCTATCTCCTCCAGGGCTTCCATAATTTCACAATCGCTGTCTGCCTGTTTTGCGGAATACAATGTCTCATGATACCTGTAAAACACTCCATGTATTTCCTGTTGTGTGGTCACAAGATTCCTTGCCGCGTCCTGTATGGCGCTTATCATTTTCCGGGGTTCCTCCCTACTGCATAACCATGGCAGCAGCCTGCCTGCCATATCCCCTTCTGCATGCATTCTCTGGGTGTATCTGACATAATCAAATTTACTGAGTCTATCCCCCTCCTTAATGCAATTCTGTCTCATTACCAATAGGTATCCCTTTATGTTCCCCGCCTTGTCCCCGTTTTCTTCGAGCAGTTCCATTTTCGCCTCCACTCACTCCAGTGTCTCTAGGAATTCCTTCCTGAGCCTCCCCATCTTCCCGAGAGCCGCTCCCCGTACTACTGTCTTGAATGCATCCCACAGTACACGTCCCTCTCGTACGCTGCCCATATTTATTTCAAAATGTTCCCTTATTCTCTCCTTAAGATGTTCCCTGAACTCGCAGGCCTGTAGGGCCTCGACTTGAAGGTGCCAAGTGTGCATTCGAGGCATAGGGAGTATCACTGCCAGGTGCCCATCAGTGGGGCATGATCTGAAAGGACTCTGGCCATGTACTCCGCCCTCACAAACTCCCCAGCAGTGTCTGGCCTGTGAAAATGTAGTCCAGCCGAGTGTAGACCCCAGAAACAGCAGCATAATGCGAGTAACCTTTGTCCTCAACGTGGATGCCCCTCGGTATATCCACTAGTGTCAGGACCCTCAGTATGGCTCCCAGTGCTCTTGCGGTAGGGGAGGGTCTGGTATATTTGTTTTCTGCCCTATCCAGTAGGGGATTAAGCATACAGTTGAGGTCCCCTCCCTACACCCACATAACACTTCAGAACTCAGCGACCCTGTGATAAAGAGACCTGAAGAAAGTTGTGGCATCGCTATTAGGTGCATAAGTGTTAATAATGCATGTTTCCCTGTTTTCGATGAATCTGTGTGCCAGAACCATCCTGCCCTCATCAACGTGCCTAAACTTCACCAGTCGGAAGGTGACCCCCTGGTGCCATCCATATTAACACGCCCCTTGCATACCTCGAGTAATTGGAGCCATACAGTCCCCCCCCCCATTTCTTACTAATCACTTTCTGCCTGTCTGAGGTTAAGTGTGTCTCTTGCAGCAGTGCCACTTGTACATTTTATTTCTTAAGGTAAGTATGTGCTCCAAGTCTCTTGACAAAGCCATTCAACCCTCTGACATTCCACAAAATTATGTCTAGGTCGCCTGCCATACTTCCTTCTTTTTTCTATCCCTTTTCTTTCCTTCGCCTCTGAAATTCCCACAAGTCCCCCACCTGACCCAATGCCTCTTTATGGACTCCCCTGCCCTTTGCTATGCTGCCGCCAGCAGTCGCACCTTGCATTCTACACCTTACACCTTGCCCTTTGCTGTGGCTCCATGCACCCAGTTCCATCAGTCTTGTTGTAACATGTGCACCCTTCCCTCAAATGTAGGATGAAAGGAGTTAGAATTATGAACCCTGTGTCCCCTACACACTATTTAATGGCCAAAGCCTAAGGTTTATTAATAAAGTACAGTCTAATGTCTATTCCCCTTGTGCCAGGGGACTGAGTAGACCATCTTGTGTTTGTCAGAGTAGTCAAACAGTATTCATTCATTAATTTGTCTTTTCACATGGTAACAATTTATATAATGACATATAGTTCATTTCTTAGGTTAACAAATGTATACCATTTGACAAGATTGAGTATTTAAAATACAAATGATTATTTTATTATACAAAATAGCCCACTCTTCACCAGGGGCAACAATTTCTTTCAATCAATTTCTACAAAGAAAAAACATTTTATGAAGAAAATTTTAGTATTTTCCAAATAAAGTAGGACATCAATTAAAGTACTTATTCTAGTTTCAGTTATAAATCAAAACATACAAATTTTGAATTATGTTGCTTTCTTTAAATTTCTTCAGAACAAGAAGAACAGAAAGCGCTAAGTCATTGCATTTATCTGAAAATCAAGAAAAGGTTTCAACCCAATAACTTATTCTAATCCTTCAAGAGGTTATGTATGTAGAATCTAGTGTTCAATGCATCCTAAGATTTCCGACACTCAACATGAGTTTTGAATGTCCTCAGTATTTGATAATTGTCATAGGCAGCAATAGTAGAAATATGGGGCCCCTGTGTCTGAGGGGCCTCTCTCTTACCTAATACTCACTGTGAGTCATTTCACTCTCAACATCACTTCGTATTATTTACTCTGCTTGTGAACTAGTGGGAGACAGTGCTCCGAACCCATGGTGGCCAGGCAGATGTAGTCTTAATTCTTAATATTCTGAAAATAATAAAGCAATATTTATGTCAGATCAAAAATGCGATCACTGACAAAATATTAGATTTAAAACTCTGCAGATTGTATACCTATGGAAATAGGTAAACCTTCAGTAATTTTCCTGGATGTCAACATAGATAGAAGAGCCACAAGACTCAATACCAAAATCTATAGGAAACCAACTGATGTGAACAGTTGTCTGCATCACAACAGCTTCCATCCTAAACACCTCAAGGAGAACTTACCTTATAGTCAGCTGCTTAGGCTCAAAAGAATCACATCAAATTCAGACCAATTGCAAAATGAGTACAACACCATGAAAGAGAGATTTCTAGAAAGAGGTTTTCCCATCGAAACCATCAATAAAGCAATTGTGAGAACGAATGCACATGTACGAAGAAACTTATTGGAAAGCAACAACAGAAAGGAAGAAAGAAATTTGATACATTAAAATATTCAAGTTAGAGCTTCCAAGTCAAAAGGATAATCCATAAAAATTGGGACCTCATTAGGTCAGACAGCACACTGTATCAATTCTTTCCGGATCCACCTCTGATGGCGTACAAAAGAGGAAGAAACCTCAGAGACCAGCTTATCAAAGCAGAGAAACCTAAACAACTGACTCAAGGCATACTTTGTAAACAGAAATTCGGAACGTGTCCATGCCTTAAATGCCAGCATTGTTCTTGCATTATTAAAGGGGATCACATTAGACACCCCAATACAGGGAAAAAGATAATGCTAAAAAAACGATGCCACCTGCGACACAAAGAATGTGATTTAAGTGCTATGCTGTCCCTACAGTAAATATTATGTAGGCAAGACCATCAGAAAAGCAAAGGAGAGGTTGACAGAACATAAGTCCTACATTAGGACTAAAAACATCAAATCACCTGTGTACAGGCACCAACCATTGTCTCGGAAGGATAGCTCAGCGCCAACGTGCCCACCTAGGGAGTAAGGTGACACGAAGCAACACAGGTCCGGTTCTCGGGTCTGCGCTTAGAATCCTCTGGGTATTAAACGCGTTATAAATAACCTATCATATCATATCATAAACCAAGTGCCCTGCATCGTAACGTGTGCATGGGCTCCACTGCTTCCCGGACTCCCCTCTTTCCCCACTTGTGAGTTGCACAGCAGCATGATGCCTTAGAACAGGCATCAAAAACAGAGTGTAAACCGGGGTGTCCCAGCAGCATGCCAGGGCCACCATCTGCCTTCTCAACATAGTTCTCACCATCTGCAAGCATCTGCTCCCGCGTATAGCATCCCAATTGTTGCTTTAAGTGTTTGTGAAGGCAGTCGCTTCCCACCTTTCCAACTCCGTTCTTCACAGAGCCCTTTTTTTCCTCTCCGGGAGCTGAGCAATCCACTGTGTGTCCATCCAAGAGTGTGCGGCTTCTGTGTCCTCAAAGAAGTATGACTTCCCTTTATGAATTACTTTAAGTTTCACCGGATTTTCAGCATATATCTTACATTTGCTCTCCGCAGGTGCTCTTTCTTGGGGCCAAACATAGCCCTCTTCTTTTTGTACTGCAGAATGCCAGGATCCACTCTTGATCTTTATAGATCATGATCCTTGCAATCACTGGTCCTGGCAAGGCTTTTGGGGGTGGGGGGATTTCGAGCTAGTGATCTGTGCACCCTTTCAACCATGAAATCCTGGGTTAGCGTCCCAGGGCCCATCTCCTGCAGGAGCAAGTTTTTCGACATAGGTAGTCGGGTTGCTGCCTTCTTTGCCCTCCGGTAACCCAAGTATCCTTATGTTGTTTCTATGAGCTCCACCCTCTAAGTCTTCCACCCGGTGCTCCAATATGCGCATCCTGGCCTCCAGTTCAGACACCTGTGCAAGTGTGGTAGCAACGTTGGAAGTGTTTTCTCTCACCTTTGTCTCCACTGTCCCTATCCAGTCAGACGGGTCCCCTTCTCTGCGTCCCTCTTGACAAACGCCTCCATGTTTGTTTGCTTTGCCTTGCCTCGTTGATATTTACCCAGTATTTGTGCAGACTTGTCCTCCCTCAGCTGGTCGTCTAACAGTCCACCGTTGCGGCAGGCCTCGCCGAGTGCAGCTCAGCCTCGAGCGCCAGGTGGGCCCCCGAATAGCACTCACACTGTCATGCCACAGGCCAGAATTGTCCCGCACTCCAGTCACTAGGAATACATCAATCGTTTGCAAACTTGTCCACTCCATAATAATGCGCTCTCAGGCTTGGCACAGCAGGTATACACCTCTTAACCAATTCAACTGTTCAAGGGCACCGCACCTAGCCACCAGAACCCAGGAAGAGGTTCAAGTGAGGCTCTGTTGCACAGAAACTCATCCACCCCACAAACTAGCTTCCTGGTCTTGCCATGGGCATGACAGATATATCCTCATTGTGTTTGGCAGTGTCTCAGGGTGCCCCTTAAGTCAGCAGTCTATTGGAGCTCTTGTTTGCTTCAACTGTGGGTTGTTAAGGTCCCCCTCAAGGCTTTGCCTTTTCTGCTGCCATCAGAGGTGACCTAAGTGCCTGCTGCTCAATCTTTTTCACATAAGGGGTAGTACTGGCCCCCTACCTCAACAATGATGGTGTTTTATCCTTATTCAGGCAGCCGAGTAAGGATGCATTTGCATGCACACACAGCGGCCTCCAGGTGTGTTATCTTCCCTAGTCCAGCCTGCCTCTGAGCATCAGCATTGTGACTCCACAACACGGACCCACCGCTGCCATGGCCCCAGGGTCAGATGCGTCCGCAGCAGCCGCACAATGCAGCCACTTTCACAAGTCTTCTTGAACTGCTCTAGCAGCCTCCCTGATCACCAACCGGAGCCAGGCCTCGAGCAATTGCCAGGCACACTTTCTCGTGTCAGCCAGAAGACACGTAGCAGCATCCGCTGTGTGCAGTGCTGCTTGTGCCAGTTGTGAAGGAAGCCCTGCTGCCCTTCGCTGCCGCCCCGGGATCCTGCTGATTCTGCCGGGTGCTCCATGAGTCTCGCCCAGTGGGGGTGGAGGGGCAGAAATCCACTGGTCTGTGCCGAATGCGCAGTCACCCCCTCGCATCCTGCCACCGGGTCTGGTGCTTCAACCCCAGGTATCTCTCAGGGAATTTACTGTGTCCAGTTCTTCCGGTCACCCTTCACATCCTTTTCTCATCAGTCGGTCAACCGCCTTCCGTGTCCCCAGCTAGGCTCTGCTACTTTTGGCATTCTCAGAACTCCCTATCGCCATCTTGAGAGTCTCACCCCTCTCGCCACCGAGTTGGATTCTCGTTCCTTGCAGTTTCCATTTGCCGTCACAGCCGAGTCCTCTTCATTGTGCTCACAATTCTGCTGCAGCCTGCACCCTGCAGGGAAAATTACAATGTTTAAGCACTAATGCAACAACCAATTATAGGATTGTGCGGGAGCTCTGAGAGAAGGCAGCCTCACTGCATGGCTGCTGGCCACGCCCCCATGCAGTGATGCTCATAGCAATAAACCCGTCCAGGAGGGGGCATTACTGGGTCTGCTAATGTGCTGGGGATAGTACCTGACCCAGTAACGCTCCTGTCCATCAAGGTTTATTGCTTAAATACATTTATTAATGTATGTCCACAAGCCAAGAGACTGGGCAAATGTGAGAGATTACACTTAAATTATTTTCACTTCGTCTGGCAAAATATTTGATGCTGAATGCGATTTTATTTTACTTGCACAGACCATGTTGTGAACCAGTTCAACTATCCATGTGGCATTTCCAGAAAGTTTTAATTCCTTCAAGAAGGCTGACTTGAAATAAATGGCACAGATAGCGAGACTCGACATGTATTAAAGGTGTTTTTGGTCATTAAGACGATTTGTTATAAGTTGTTGAGTGTTCAGCCACTTAAACAGGGAAAAATAAAGCACATTGGGCTTCGTTATAATGTTGGCGGTTACGGTATGAACGGTGCCGGTAAGGCACCAGCACCGTTCATACCGTGCCGCCGAATTACGAGTTCTGCTCGCGGGTGCCTGACAGCCCACCAAGTCTGACCTGCGAATGGGCAATTACCGGCCCATTCAACCAGTAATGGGCCGGTTATTGCCCAATTGCGGGTGGCGGTGCAGGTAACGAGTTTGGCGGTAGCCGTGCCTGTAAAACAGGCACGGCTACCGCCAAACTCGTATTGAGGCCCATTGTTTTGATGTTTTGACTACACAAGGTGTGTCTAATATTAAATATTAATTTAGAGAGCACACACATACATATATGTATATATTCACTGAACAAACTTTGTTAAAGGGACGTTATGGTTACAAGTAAAACCGAAAAACCTCAGAAATTCACCAGTTATGGTAAGCTAAGCAACCGTATCTCACGCTACCACCGTGCACTGCTAAGACTAACACCCAGGACATCAAAGATGACATCACAAATCTCATTGATGACATCACTGATGACATCACATATCTGGGCCACTTGTTTTTGTTCACTGACATATCTAGGCCAGGTGTTTTTTTAGACTGACAGAATATCAAAATTCAAAAGGTTCTATATATCTAGACGTTAACCTTGTCATATGTTCTTTAAGTACTTTCCTTAGGGTTTGGTCTCAGCTCATGGTGCACATACATGGGGAAATGAGCAGGCCTCAAATACACAATTAATTTGTATACATGAAAATAAACTTTAAGGTTATTAACATTTTCTGATGCTTCTGTTTCTTTTTTCCTTAACTTTAGTTTCCCTGTATGTATCTCTGATTTATATGCATTTTGGGTCTTCATATGTATTCTTTGTACTAGCACACGTGTGTAGTAAGTCTTGAATTGTTAAGCTAGTTGTTACATGTTTAACATTACTCAAAACTCTGATAAGGTAGCATTCATTATTTTACTATACAGAATTACAAGCTTATAAATATTGTACTTCTATGGTGCATGCTGCAGCCATTGCCTATGTTTATATATGATTAGGTTCCTATATTAGCAACACTCCAATTCTGTTGTTTCGATGAGTACATTCTTTAATAGATTAAGTAGTTCCTGATAGGTCTCCCGATCACCCCTGACATTTTGTTACCAACATTATAAACACAACCCCTTGTAGGGACTCAAAATTAATTGCACATGTGATGTCATCAGTGATGTCATCAATGACATTTGTGATGTCATCTTTGATGTCCTGGATGTTAGTCTTAGCAGTGCACTGTGGTGGCGCGGGTTATGGTTGCTTAGCTTACCATAACTGGCGAATTTCTGAGGTTTTTCGGTTTTACTTGTAACCATAAGGTCCCTTTAACAACGTTTTTTCATTGAATTTCATGGATTTTTACGAGTGCATACTATATTCCTACAACTTACTAATATCATATTTACCCCAATATAACAACATTTTTGTCCAATTTACAAAATTTCACCTAAAAACTCTGCCATTTCCCACCATATAGCATAATTTGTAACACTTCTATACACTTTTTGCAATTTTTTTCCACTGTTTTTGTGTCTGTTGAGGTTCGCGAATGTCTGATGTCATCGCAGACCTTCCGGACAGTGCCAAGTGACCATGCGCTCGCATGCAGCATGAAGACATGTCGGCGAACGCGTCCGCACTTCGCGATTGGGTCTTTGCTTTGAGGACAATTTGGAACTGCATTTTCTACTGCTCTAGGAACTTTCAAGCTCAAAATGTACCCTTGCAAAGCTCCTACACCTATACTTACTCATTATCCATTAAAAATCTAGTACAAAGCACATACTTGAAAGAATATTAGCAAAACTGCTATTTATCTCAAAAATGGCATAGCTATTGCCATCCCTTCTCACTAAGAACCACCACCACCAGCTGGAGGACCTACACAACAACAAAAAAGCGCAATACTTTCAAAGACAATGAAGAGGACCAAGAACATGAGGTAGAGGAAGTGCCTACCTCTAGCACCCAGAGAGAATCATGGGTGTGCCAGTTCTTTACCACTGTTGGGAATGTACCAAAGGCTAAAGCTACCAAAGTAAAATGCCCCTTTGTACTCAGTCACGGACTACCTGGACAGTACTCCTACGGGACCACCTCCATGCACCACCACACCAAATCCATTGCAATGCTCTCAGAAAGGTTGTTCCTTTCTTAGCAAGTAGTAGGCTGTCTTCATCAACCTCATCTTCCTCAACCAATACTGTAACCACACAGCCTACTTCTGTGGGACACAAAGTCCCACCAGCTACCTTGCAAGCAATAAAAGAGGCTGTTGATCCATATCTTTCGAAGACAACAGTCCTCTCTGTATATTGCAACACAGCACTCTGCAGTGGGAAGCAATTTTAAAGTGCTTTTAAAGCTGTTATCAAGGAGCATGAGAAACACTGGCCCCTACCATACAAGTAACACACATGCAACATCTTCCCCTGTCCACCTGCCCCTCCATATTAGTGCTTGGTGCCTCTTCCCTCATTTCCCTCCCCACCTTACGTTCTAACCTCTTATGCAAAAAAAAAAAAATACATACAAAAACAACAAAAGAAAGATTCGTTTAGGAACCACCTTTCACAGTTAAAAAATAGAACAAAATAAAAATCTTATAGACTCCATCTACTTTACATTTCTCAGTAAAGTGCATAGACAAGGAAGATTTTCCAACATTTTCATTAGCATTTTGTGTTATGCTAATGGGAATAATGTGGCATTCATTCTGAACGGGGGATAATGGCCCGACAGCCCAAGTTATCGGCCCAAGCGAAGAGAGGGCTCCGGAAAGTTATCCCCCATTCCAGTCCCTGCAATAGGGGATAAAGGCCAAAGTGGGAACCTGGGGTGCTAAAAAAAATGATTTTCCAAGATAGCCACCATGGAAAGGGAAGGCGGTGCTCCGTACAGAGCCCCTCTCCCCTTTCCAGGGCAGCCTGCAGAAGGTGAAGAGAGAACCCTATGACAATATTACCACACGCACATTATTTTTTTTCCTTTTCAAACCCATCCCACTTTCAGATAACTTTACGATATAGCCGGTCCCAGGTGGAAATGGCCACTTTAACCCCATTTGTCATCCCTCGTGGTCATGGCCAGTAGCCAGATTGTCCAGATCATGACCTTATGCCCTGACCCGATCAATCTTCCCACTGCCCATGGCCACAGGCTATACCTTAGTCACCAAAGGTATATCACTCTTTTTTGTATCTACATTATGACACTTGTCAAAAAATAAAACAGGTGCACATTTGCAAAATCATGATTTAAGGTCCTTGCCAATGCTTCTTACACAAGTTTGCTGGAAATCCGCCATGTTTTATTTTTTCATAAATGTCAAAATGTATGTACATACAATAGTCATATAATTTAGCCCCCACTTGACAAAATCCATTCACAAACATTTAAGGTTGGGTCTATAATCTTTCTGAAAACGTTTGTCCACATTTGTCAAACAACAACAAAGTGATAAGCCATCTAAAAATGTTGAGACCCACTTCTAATTTAGCCCCCTCTTGACAAAATCCCACCAAACTTTAAAAATAAAACATTTATATCTAGATCTAAAATCATTTTGCAAACTTTTGTGTAGATTCGTCAAATGGCACCACATTTAGGTCTTTGCAATATTTTGGGACCCCCTTTTAATTTTGCCCCCTCTTGACGGAATCCCCCCAAACTTTGCAAAAACATTCATATCTAGATTTCAAAATTGTTTTGCTAACATTTGTGCAGATTCATCAAATGGCACCACATTTATAAGCCTTTACAATATTTTGGAAACCCGCTCTAATTTTGATCCCTCTTGACAAAACAGTTCCACACGTTCCAAAACCATTCAGAATCAGGTCTAGAATACAATTCCAAAATTTCATGCAGTTTCATTGAGTGGCGCCAATGTTATAAGCCATCCAAAAACTGCTTTTTACCAACCCTGTAATGGAGAAATAGGATTAGATGTCCCCGAACATCCGAAGTGTTCGCGAACATCACAGGACTGTACCCGAACATCTGGACTGTTTTTTGGCTTTTTACGGCCATATCCCATCCCTTCCTCATTGCCCCTGACCTCCTCATAGATTGTTTGATAAGTTTGACAAGTGCAATGTTGTGTTTTTTAATATGTTTTTTATTATTTTGTCTCTGCGAATCCAATATGGCGAGCATTTCCAAAAATCTGATGCACTTCATGCTTTTCACCATCCAATCAGTGGGCGCGTCCGTGGACATCACGCCAACCTCTGTGCCAATCTGAGGCCCGTCCAAAGACCGAACTGGGAAGTGAGTTTGCAGACCGAACCCAGATATCACTTTTCTTTTTTTACCTACTTTTAGCCTGTTTTCAAGAAAACTACTGGACGGATTTACACCAAATTTACAACAGCACGTTTTTGGGACCAAGCCACCGCCCCTGCTGCAAATATGGTGAAAGTCCGTCCAGCAGTTTGGAATGTAGGCGTGAGCAAAATTTGTTTGCGTCTATGGAAAAAACAAATGCCGGGCCCCATCTATAACTTTGACCCCCCCCGCACCCCTTGATGAAACCTCACCAAACTTGCCAAACATTTCAGATGGGGCCATATACTTTTTTTGCAAAGTTTCATGAAGATTTGTTCGGGAGGGGTGAAGTTATAAGCCGCCCAAAAAAGTGCTCTTCCTGTGGGTTGAGCAACGTAACCATAACTACAGGGCCGCTACGGCAGGCCCTGTAATATATATATATATTTTATAGGGTGGCGCTAGTCGCCCTTTAGTTAATATGAAACCTATCATCCATTGAAAATGCGAACATAATATGACTAATAACCCTTCAGACGTAGGACTGATCAGCATGAAATATTACAAACCAGAGTTCGGGCCGGCCCCCTAGAACTGGAAAATTTCATGCATATCCGTGTTACCATTAAAAAAATATAAAGGGAAAAAACTGTGTGTTTTTCCATTCATTTTTCCATAGGGAAATAGGAAACAAGTCGGGCATGAAGCACTCAAAATAAATCCTTTGCTGGCTCGTGTTAAGATGGATTTCTGAACTCTGATCTGGAGGGGCAGAGGTTCAGAAGGCCAGCCTAGTTTCTTGGAACAGGGTAACCTCTGGTTTCAAAAATCAGAAGGACCCCAAAAAGAAGATACACTAAAGGAATCAGCTAACTAAAGTTTTTCCATTGTGAAGGTTGGACCCTAAAGAAAAGCTTGATGGAATCCTATAGAAAGCGGTTTCCCACAGAAGAATAAGACTATAAGAAGAATATTATGATTGTACATTTGATTGAATGTTGCTTAAAGTTTTACCCCTGAAGAATTTCCTTGTGATTCGTGTGTAAGTGTGGAAGGAATGAAACATGTCGGGTATGGTTTGAATGTGGTATGAAAGTAAGCATGGGTTTTATGAAGTTGAAGTGAAAGGTTTTTACGGACTAAGTTGCTTGCCTCTATGATAGAGATAAGCACCTTTAAGATCCAGGTTAAGAACTGAATTTTGTGAAATATTAAATAGTCAAATGATACATGAGATTAAATGTACACAGCGATAGATTATCGCAATGTTGTAGATCTTGTGATCTAGTATAAACACTTGAACAACTCTCCATAAAAATAGAGTGGTGATAAAAAGAAAAAAAGATAAAAAGTTTTCTATGTTTTGAAATATGAAAAATAAATAACTATTTTTGATAAAATGTGGTGCAGCCTATGAGAATTTAATGGTGACTAATCTCATATAGTAGGGTTAAACTTTTCTATGGACTTGGGGAAGCAAGGGACCGAGTGAACATTGTGTATTGTTTAATAGTTCGTGCTTTTAGAGGGCTGTTCACTATCGGTCGTAAAAATTACTACCTCTAGTCTCTCTGAGTTGATTGTGTAACCTCTGGACAAGCCAGACCAATCAGGGTAGCTATGGCAGGCGGTCAAGACTAAGTCTCAGGAGGGATGAGGGTGACTGAAGGACCTCAATGAGCACACAAAGCAAGGAGACTTACAAATTACTCCAGACAGGTGTTATATCAAAAATATTGACACATTTATTACAAGGCCTTTGTAACATAGACCATAGCAAAAGAATCACAGTAACACTAAGTAAACCAACACAACACTATCAATACAATGTATATACAAGACCATTGGGGTCTAAAGGGTTAAATGCACAAAATATGTCGACAACCTAGAGGGGAAGGAAACAGGCCGTGCAGATATTCTTTAGGCCCAGTTCGACATCGAAAATACACCTAACTAAGAGGCAGTCCAAGCCCTAAGAAGAGAGGAGCCTTGTGCTGAATAGTACATGCAATGCAAGCGCACACGGTTGTTCCAATGTGCAGAATAGGGTCTCTTCAGGGGTCTCTAGCAGCTCGGGAAGGTGGATGAGGTGATGCAGAACAAGTTCCCACTATTCAAGAAGGACCTCCACTTGAAGGCAGAGGCAGTTCGAGAGTTTGAGATGGAGTCGCTATTTCGCAATAGCAGTGGAAAGGAGAGGGGCCCCCAGGGGCCCCTTGTGTGTAAAATGGTCCCTTGCACTAGGGGCCACCGGTTGGGGTATGGAGTACTCACCGGTCCTGACGCAAGCTGACCCAAACTTCGCCAGTTCAGTCCACTTCGCTTGCAGGTTTGAATGCAGCAAAAAGGACGCCTCAGCACTTTTCAGTTCCTGAGATACAGCGATGATTCCCAAACGGGACAGTGGCGATTTCTCCACTCCGGGTGGATGAATCAACACAGTTTCACTGCAGCAGGCTTCAGGAGCAAGAGGGTCACAAATGCTGCAGACTTGCAAAGGATGTTGCCGCTGCAGGGCGACACGGCAACCGCGTTTACTCCGGTGCTGGTGCACTCGTCTCACTTCAGACCTGAGAATGCAATTGTATGAAATTCGGTGTGAGAGTGCCGGGGACACAGAGATAGCAGCATACCAAGTTTCGATGGCCTCCTCGAAACAGCGGCAGTGACAGAGCAAAGCAAATGGGTAAGCTGGTCAGTCCACTGGTTGGCCCAGGGACACTTCCGAGAAAGCTTACTTGCAGGGTTTGATGAAGGTGCCAAGAATAGTTGGTCCCACTATTCCAATGGGTCGAAGCGTCTTCGCAGACCTTCTAGGACGACCAGATGCAGAGGGGTCCCACAGGCCGACAGTGGGCTCAGGGTGCCAAACCTTCCAGCGGGTCACCAGCGGTTCCTCGACTCAGCTTCGTAGTTGCAGGATACTTGGATCCTATCCTTTGTTCAGTGAGAACTCTTACCCAAAGTTCCCTTTGCGCCAAAACAGAGAGGACCCAAGGAGAGATCTGCTCACACACTCCATATGTGGACCAATCACGGACCACGGTGGTCCCAGGCATTCAGGGCAATCCAGAGTCTCTGGCACCCAGGATGTGTATTGGAACCAGACGTTCCAGCCCACAACCTGGAGGCAAACACACAAGGCATGCAGAAGCCTGCGAAAGCATTGGGATTCGCGGGAAAGTGCATGACCAAATAAGGACTGACCTGGGTCGACTCGACCTGGGGAAGGTGAAGGGGCAAGATGGCCAAAGGACAGGACAAAGAACCTCGTGGCATGGCCATTTTGGAGCCAGGCCACCTATTCGTGCCAAACGTGGTTAATGCGGTTAACATGGCAGGAAAGGGTTAAAAATAATGCGAAGAAACAGCTGCCACCAGTCCTGTCCATGACACATTTGCACAGTTCATAAAAAGTCCAGAAAGAGTTTCTAGGGCCTTAGGAAATGACTATAGACCCAAGTGTGCCGTATGGTAAAATACATTGCACACTTGTTACATGTTGCACAAAAGTTGCAACATGAGGAAAGGACTAAAGGAAACAAAGTCTGCCTTAAGGGCATGTCAGTTTCCCCATAAAAAGTGAGGGAAAGCCCAGAGGAGTGCAGCTGAAGGCTGTGCTTCTCTGGCAAAGTCAGTAAATGGTGTCTAAACAGCAGCAAAAAGTTTGGAGGTTGACACATGGAGGGAAAATTACATACAATTATGAAATCTTTCCTAACAGCTTGGCATAAAACTGTCCAATCGTTTTTGTTTATTTGGTATAGAGAGGGGTGCCCCAGTGCCCAAAATGTTTGTTATATTTCTGTTGTATCTGTGGGCTTGCGCTGGTTGTCCGCTCAAGACTGGCATGATCAACCCCAATGTTCTACTGCTGATGGTTGGGGCAGGGAGGTCGAACAGCTCCAGGCAGGGGCCGCCTCTCTCCCCCGCTCCTTATCTTTTAATAAATAAAAGAATACTTTTTCACCTAACTGGCTCCTGTTATGACTTCTCACAACTGGCGACGAGGATGAGATCGGAAGGCACGTCGGCGGTGGTACCTGAACTGTGGTAATTCACATTGCTCTACACGCCGGTGTGTTTGAGCTCCGCCCTTCTACATAACGGGTATTTGAAGAAGGAAATAACCCGGTGAGGCACATGAACTTCAGCCACTCTGTAGGTCGGTAAGGAGCGTTATAAGGGGGAGAGAGGGGCAGGAGATAATGATTCAGCAGCAAGTATTCAGATCTGTGGAGATTTGCAAATAAATAAATTTAAAGGAAGTTAAAGAGGAATACAACTTTAATGTCAAGGATGAAAAGGGAAGAACTTTGAATAGATAAGGGCATTTTCTTTTGTCCATTTAAACATAGAAGAGGACAGAATGAATGTATGGAGAAATGTAAATATGGCAGTCAAACCTCAAGTTCCACTTCTAACTTCTCCAGGTAATCCCAGTATGAAATGGCAATTATGGAGAGGACGTTTTGAGGTGTATTTAGATGCACACGATGGGGAGCAGTTGTGAGTGTCGAAGAAATTGTCATTGTTGAAGATTGCCATAGGAGTGGAAGCGGTTAAAGGGATGGTCTAGTAAAAATGTTTATTTAAACAATAGATAGGCAACATAAAAAAAAAAAATACTAGCATTCTCCGTTTTAAAACTTCCTATGTAAAATTTTGAGCTATTCAAGCTCAAAATTCGCAAAAGCAAGCACATGGGCGCCTCCATTTTGTGAAATGGAGGCCCTCCTGTGCTGGCTTTTGCTTTTGCGGCACTAATGAAGGAAAAGCCAGCCAGCTGTAGTAAACAAAAGCTACCGGTGTGTGGCTTTCCCTTCATTAGTGCTGTAGGCGGAGGACGGGGACCGGAGACCAGAGCAGGAAAGCTGCAGCTGAATCTCGGTAAGTGCTATTTATTTTTTTTTTTAAATAAGCACTAGCTGCGTTTTTTTTTCTAAGTTTTCCGGGCTGGAGGAGCCCGGAAAACTTAGAAATAAAACCGCAGCTTTAAAAACGTTGTATTTATGTTTGCGGTCGCTTTTGAAGCGACCGCAAACATAAATACAACGTTATTGTGTTGGAAAACGCTGCGGTTTTTCTTTCCAAGTTTCTCAGGCTCCTCCGGCTCGGTTGTTTTCCGCAATGCTGCGTTCTTTCTGCCTGAATCTGCTTTCCCATTTGGGGCTCTCGGGCTCCCCGTGGGGAGCCCGAGAACCCCAAATGGGAAAGCAGATTCAGGCAGAAACAACACGGTTGTGTTGGAAAACGCTGCAGTTTTTCTTTCCAAGTTTCTCAGGCTCCTCCGGCTCGGTTGTTTTCCGCAATGCCGCGTTCTTTCTGCCTGAATCTGCTTTCCCATTTGGGGCTCTCGGGCTCCCCGTGGGGAGCCCGAGAACCCCAAATGGGAAAGCAGATTCAGGCAGAAACAACACGGTTGTGTTGGAAAACGCTGCAGTTTTTCTTTCCAAGTTTCTCAGGCTCCTCCGGGCCGGCTTTAAAAGCGACCGCAAATATAAATACAACGTTTTTAAAGCTGCGGTTTTATTTCTAAGTTTTCCGGGCTCCTCCAGCTAGTGCTTATTTTTTAAAAAAAAATAAATAGCACTTACCAAGATACAGCTGCAGCTTTCCTGCTCTGGTCTCCGGTCCCCGTCCTCCGCCTACAGCACTAATGAAGGGAAAGCCACCCAGCGGTAGCTTTTGTTTACTACAGCTGGCTGGCTTTTCCTTCATTAGTGCCGCAAAAGCAAAAGCCAGCACAGGAGGGCCTCCATTTCACAAAATGGATGCGCCCATGTGCTTGCTTTTGCGAATTTTGAGCTTGAATAGCTCAAAATTTTACATAGGAAGTTTTAAAACAGAGAATGCTAGTATTTTTTTTTTATGTTGCCTATCTATTTTTTAAATAAAATTTTTTACTAGAACATTTATCTCCATTTATCTCCAGGTCGGTGGGAAGACGATAAGGATTTATTTACCATTTGGATGGCAAGACTGGAAGAACGATTTGCGGAGAAACAAATGTGGTGTTAGAATGCTTCAATTTCTATTCAAGAAACAGTTGCCAGATGAAGGCATTGATGACTACGTAGGAACATTAAGAGGTCTTGCAGCAAATTGCGACTTTGAGAAAAATACACCCAAACAAGTTTTACATGACCAGATATTGATGAATGATTTCAATAAGAACATTGGAGAGAGATTATGGACGGGAGTTAATCCTGAATTGCATTCTGCTATAGAAATTGCTAGGAGTATTGAAGCGTCAGAATTAAGCATTAAGGCCCTTGAAGGAGAGAAGAAGCATGATTTGTATGCCATTGGGCCGGCAAGGAAGGCGATGCAGACGGGTAGAAGAGACAGTCAGAGCTCAAACATGCATCAATATAGAGGTGACAGGAGACATTGTTTTAAGTGTGGCAAGGAAGATCATCTTGCAAACTGTAATGACTGTCCAGCGTTAGAAAAAGATTGTTCAAATTGTGGCCGGAAAGGACATTTTTCAAGGATGTGTTATGTGAGACATAAGAACAAGGTCCACTATATCGAGGGTAACAAGGTCAGCATAGAAGATGAAGTGGCGGACTAAGTTCTGATGATAAGGGCAGGACCAGATCAGGACGATCGTGAGAAACCTTGGTGTGCAGTATTGTTTGCTGGACATAAGAAGAGAGTAATGGTGGATTTGTGTTAGAAGGATACCATTTTGGGATTGGAAGACTTTAAGGATGTGTTTGGGGAGTGCAAATTGTTTAAATCTGATATTCATGCAGGAGGATATGGAGGGTGACAGAAATATATTTTAGAATACATGCTCAGTGACATTGAATATAATGGAAGGAAAACTCGAGCTAAGGTGTATATAACGAGCTCAGGTGCACCCATACTGGGTTGGATTGAGCAGGGTGAATTGCAAATTAAGTTACATCTGGGTTAAGAGGAACACGTGCTGTGCTTAGGGAATAAAGTGGCACAAGGAATAATTAGTGATTATCCTAGGTTATTCAAAAAAGATTTGGGCATGCTAAGTACATTTGAGTATGAGATCAAATTGAAAGTAGGGGCAGTGACTGTACGAAATAAGGTGCGTACGGTACCAATTACAGTTGGAAAAGATTTGGAATTGTTATTGGAGGAGATGGTGATGGATGATATCATTGAACCCATAGTGAGTGCTGAATGGGGTTCTTCTGTGGTCTTATAAAGAAAATCGGATGGAAGCCTGAGATTGTGTGTTGATCTAAGGAACCTTAATGAGTTTGTGGTGGCTGATTGTCATCCCTTGCCCAATTTGCAAGAAATGTTAGCGCTACTGGGTGAGGCCAAAGATTTCAGCACGTTGGATATGACTAGTGTATATCATCATGTGAAGTTACCTAAATATTTGAGACGCTTAACAGCTTTTATAATACCTTATGGATTATATCAATTTAAAAGAATGCCATTCGGGTTAGTAAGTGCTTCTTCAGTGTTCCAGAGAATTATGCATGTGCTCCCCAAGGGGTTAAGTGGAGAGGTGGCTTTCCATGATGATGTATTGATTTATGGCAAGAATGAGGAGGAAGATGATAACATTTTGACAGATGTTTTGACAATAATGGAAAAGAATGGCATGACTCTAGGTCAGAGCATTTCTAGAGCAGAATGCAAACCCAAAAAGAATCACGTTGATGCTATACAGGCAGCACCAGCTCCATAGAATGTAGAACAGTGAAGGTCTTTTCTTGGATTAACAGAGTTTTATTCAATATTTGTGGAGCTATTTGCACACAAAACAGAACCTTTGAAGAAATTACTCAGGAAGGAAACTACGTTTGAGTGGTCTGAAGTAGAAGACACATGTTTTAGATAAAGGAGGAAATTAAAGTGGCATTACCACTTAAAACATTTGAAAGTGGGAAAAGATGTGTGTTAGGTGTGGTTTGGGTGCAACCTTATCACAAAAGGATAATGGTCGGTAACGAGTGGTTGCGCAAGCATCAAGAACCTTATCTGAAAGTGAACTGAAGCATTCGGTAATTAAAAAAGAGGCTCTCCCCTGTACATGGGCAGTGGAACATTTTAGAATGTGTTTGTGTGGGGTCGGAATTTACAATAAAAACAGACAGTAAGCCTTTGTTAAATGTATTGGCTCCAGGTGGAGGCATGCATCTAAGTGTGAGGTTGCAGAGAATAGTGTTCAAACTACAGGGTTATAAGTTCAAGATAGAATGCATACTGGGTAGAGATAATGTCTGGCTGATTGGTTATAAAGGCTACCAAAGGAGGTAGCCATTGATCTAGTAGAGTCCGAAAGTGAAGTTGCATGGATTGAAAGTGAAGAGCAAATTGGTTCAGAAATCGGATGGCTAGGGGAAAAAGTGACTACAAGAGATGAATGGCATGAAGAAGTGAGTAAGGTTGAGGCTCTGACCTGGATAAAAGAGTATTGCGTCAAGGGTTTGCTGTCTGTGAGAGGATTGAAAGTTGAATTGAGTTAATAATAGCAGATGAAATTTGTGTTCAAGGAGAATGTGTTGCGAGAGGTGAGGTGTTGATGCCACCCAGGACCTTGAGGGTAATGATATGATATGATATGATACGTCATTTATACACAGGTGTTTCTAGGCGTGACAAGACAAGGGAGGGAATACAGAGGGAGGACAAGACAAACTATATTACTAGTCCTTGTGTCATTCAGATTGTGCAAATGCAAGAACAAAAAGTGCAAGGGGAAAGGTAGGGTGGAAGTGCAAGGGAGCAGGGAGGGGAAAACAGGGCAGCAATGCTCTGAGTAAGTGCAGCAGCCAGGGCAGCGCAGCTTTGGGTAGTGCAAGGAGAACAATGGACTGTAGTGTTACAGTTACAGCCCCTAAATGTGTGGTAGGCCCGGAGGCAGTGCAAGGGTAACTGATCAAGAAAGTGCCTGGTGCCCAATGAGACTCTGAGGGTAGCCAAGCAACCAGTCGGAACAGCAGACAGGTATGTTGGGTAGGTCCGCAGGGGAGGGAGAGAGCGACAGCAGAAGAGAAGATGAACGTTATGAGCTGCTTACGGAGCTTCAGGTGGCCCAGCTCAAGTTTGAGAGAGGCCATTCCAGAGGGAGACACCTGCAGAGGAGGGAGATCTACCCCCATTCTCTGTCTGGGGAAGATTCTAACCATTAGAGAATTGGAGGTAGCTGAGCAAAGGACAAGAGTAATCAAAGTTACTCATGAAGTACACTTGGGAATATAGGCTACGAAGAGAAGAATTAGAGCCGACATTTGGTGGACAAGCATGGATTCAGAGCTAGAAAGTGTGGTGATGCAATGTGTTCTGTCTCAGAATAGTGATGAGGTCATTAATACAAGAGTGAGTTCCAGGACTCCTGTGGATCTGCCAGTATGCCCCTGGAAGAAGATTGCCATAGACATAGCTGGTCCATTCCAAGTGCTAGCAGCGTGATGGACTACCCACGAGTAAGGTGAATACCATGAATGTGAAGATTTTGTTAGAGAAGATATTTGTGAATGAGGGTGCACCAGAGAAAGTGGTGTCAGACATCAGAGTGCAATTTAAATCGAGGGAGATGGAAGTATTTTTCAGTGAGCTGAAGTGGAACATATTTTTACTTCACTTTATCACCCACAATCCAATGGCATGATTGAAAGGTTTAATAGAAGATTGAAAGAACTTGTTCAGATGAGCATACAAAATAACTGCAACATTAAGAGAGAGTTGGTCAAATTTGTTGTTTCATACCGTAACACTCTTCATAGTGTAATGGAAGTGACTCCTTTTCAGTTAATGTGCGGGTGGTTGCCTTGTCACAGGTTGTGTCCAGGATGGGTCGGGGATGAAGAAGACAATATAAGTGGAATGAGGAGATGCAGAGAGAGTTGCGTGAGAGAGTATGAAATAAACAAAGTGAGCAGAAAAGGTATACCGATGTCAAATAACAAGTGAAAATGCTTGAAATATGAAGCAGTGATCGGACTAGAGTGAAATTTCCTGGAAAGACTGTGATGGGATTGTCAAGATTTTCAAGTCCTAAAAGGGTGAAAGAGTGTAGGGGAATGTGTATATTTGGAAAATGGTGATAGATGGAACATGAATGGGATCACACCAAGTAATGGTGGTGTAAGTGCAGGTGAGGATAGAATCAATGGTTGTGGCAGGAATTGGTGGAAGGACAAAGAGAGAGTGAACAGGAGGATATTTCGGTAGTTTAGATGAATGAAGAACAAAGAGACAGCTGTGAGAGGGCTCAAGACGAGGAGGGTACAGAGCGTGTAGGGCAAACGTTTATAAAAACAAGATCTATATTGAGGGGTCCTCCAATGAAATACAAGGATTATGTAATTTACTAAAGGTTGTTGCTGTTGTTGTCCTTATTTGATAAGAGGAAGAAGTGTTGTATCTCTGGGCTCGCTCTGGTTCTCCGCTCAAGACCGGCGTCAATCATCCCAATGTTCTACTGGTGATGGTTGGAGGCAGAGAGGTCTATGGGCTCAAGGCAGTGTCCGCCTCTCTCCCCCACTCCTTATCTTTTAATAAAATAATGTTTTCAGCTCACTGGCTCCTTTTATTACTTCTCACAATTTCCCATGATGCATTCCTTGTGTTGCGCTTTTGCATTTCTGAAAATTCGCAATTACCCGATTTGAGAATCAAGTTCTGGGATAATTTTTGGAAACTGCCCATAAATGATATAGAGGTGTGATTAGGGCTGTTTTGGGGCTAGGGAACATGTGGGCAAGGTAGCAAAGGATAATTTGTGACCGTTTGGGGTTTGGGGATGGTGTAGTTTTGTTTATTGTTTTTCAAGCCTTTTCCCGAGTACGCATGAACAGCAAAAAACAAAGCACAATTGCTTCAAAACTATAATATACTAACTGGGGTACCCGGCATTACCCATGTCCTGATCGAGTGGTGTTTCATGTGCCCTGGAAGATGTTGCTCTCATCCTTTTTTTGGCAAGTCTTGCTTCAGTTTGCTCTGGCATCTCATTTGCCCTGGAGAAAGTTGCTTTTATCCTCTGGTTGGCAAGTCGTGCTGCTGTTTGTTGTTGTGTTTCAGAAGCTCCTGATATGATAGGATTTTTCACTTTGCATCAGATGGAGCTTTTCCAAGTCATGTTCGTTTTTTATGCGCCATGTTTCAGTCATCCAATGGTTTCAGCACATTTGACAAAATGTCCAAGAAAGATTGATTGTGCTCTCTTCTTGGGAATGAACTTAAGTAAACTGTAATCTCGCCATTTTACATATTTGGAGTGGTGTGATAAAACAAATGTAACTTTTTTAAAAAATTCCCTTTAAAAATGCTTTAATAAACACTTTCTAACTGTATACAGTAGTAATACATTTCAAAGGAATAACCAACACATCGAACATTTTGCTTCAGACACTTTTCCAAATGTTGGCTCCTTCTAGTACCTACTGTAGTGAATCGGGGTGACCATCAGTAAATGAGGGTGTCTATGGAGTGCATTTTTTACATCCAAACATAGACTTTCTTGCCTCAAATGAGGAATCCATGCAAAATTTGGTAGCAGTGGGTTCAACGGTGTGGATTTTTTTTGCATGCAAACATAGAGGAATCCATGCAAACTGTGGTGTACACACACACACACACACGCGCGCGCGCACGCGCACGCGCACGCACAGACACACGCCCACACACACACACACAGCTTTATGTATAAAGATTGAGATGTGGCAATCACTGTGATTGCTAAATAGCGTAAGAGGAGTATTTTAATTTAATTTAGGAAGCAATCTTTTTTTAATATGAAAAAGATTACAAGAATTGCTTCCTACATTAATTTAAGATATGTGGGAAGGGTGCATTATGGGGCTGTTTGTGTTTTTATGCTGTTAAATGTGTTTAAAAACCTTGTAATTGCTTAATTTAATAAAAAGGGTGCCATGAAACAACGGAGGAATCTGAAGCTTGTTTACTATTTCATTAGTTGTGACTGGACAAGCTTTTCACGTGACTGGACAGTGAAGATCTCTTGCCATGCCTCATGTCAGGCGGGAAGATATCTACATGATCGTACCTCCCTCTTCTTCGTCACAGTGCCTAGCTAGGAATCCCACCTGAACTCCTAAATCCCTCTTCATCTTCACAGTTCTGAATACTAATCTTACCTATATATCCCACACCCCTCTTGCTCGTCACAGTCCCCATCTAACTCCACCTCACTCTTCTTGATTACAGCCCCCAACTACCCCTCCTCACTCTTCCTCATCACAGTCCCCCACTAATTCCACCTCACTCTTCCTCATCACAGTCCCCAACTACCCCACCTCACTCCTCCTTGTCACAGTCCCCCACTAACTCCACCTCACTCTTCGTCACATCCCTCAACTAACCTCACCTCATGCTTCTTCATCAGCCTGCCACTAACTTGTTTAAAATAAAACAAACTTTTTCTCATGTGTCAGGTTTTGGGAATTTCCTGTGTATGCGTTGACAGAACAGAATTTCCCTCCAAAATGCATTGTTCCACCACAACTCATAATGAGGGGCATATTTAGGAGGGCTGGAAAAAATTCGATAGTTCCAATACCTCCAGTTTTTCATTTACCACCAAACTTAAGATAGGTTCCACAGACTACTCTAACGGGAGACTGTGAAATCAGATATCTCATTTTTTTATGAGGCAAATAAATGAATGATGAGTATATTTTGTGAATCTAGGTGAGTAAATGAGTGTGCACTGGTGAGTTAATCTGTGAATAGATGTTCTAGTTTGTGAGAGAGTGAGTTATTAGATGTGTAATTGAGTCAAAGGATGACTAAGTGTGTGGGTGAGTGAATGAGTGATTACATGAGTGTGTTTTAATGTGTGGGTGCATAACTGAGCGTTTCAGTGTATAGATAAATGTTTGTATGTATTTGCACAGGTGTGTGAGTAGATGAGTGAAAGAGTAAGTGTGACTGAATGGATGAGTTAGCAGAGAAAGGAGGTTTAGTGAGTGAATATTGAGTGTGTTATTGAATATGTAAACTAGGAAATAGTGAGGTTCAGAGTAGGTTAATCAAAGAGCAAGTAATTGGGTGATAGGGTGATGAAATAGGTGAGTTATTGGAATTATTGAGTGAAGGAGCAAAAGAGTGGGTGGGTGAATGAGTGAGCCACTGAGTGAATGTGTGAGTGATTAGCGGAATGAGTAGGTAAGTGAGGGAGTGAGCAAGTGTGCTCACCAATGGGAGTTGTTGAATTGGCTCCAAAATATCATAATCCTAGTTCTCTTCATGATTTATGGTACTTGGGCACATTTAGAATTGAAAGGTATGATGCTGGAAAAGGAGGTCTTGCTAGTGAGATGTCTTTCTCGGAAGCAGGGCATGAGGACCCCTCATATTCGGCGTTAACACCAACCTTAGATCTCACGTATGCGAGCACTAGTGGTAATATATTGCTCTCAACCCAGGTCAACTGGCTTGATTACAGTGAGAGGCAATAATGAGGGGCTGTGTGTTAAGTCTAATCCCTGAATGTTGCCTTTGCACCCTGAAGGATAAACCATTGGTGTGCAGTGAAAATGAGGGTGCAAAGGAGGAAAAATACCTTCTCATATGGCTACTGGAAGAAAAGGGTTGAGCGGAGGGTTACACACAGGGGAGAAGGAAAAACCCCTTTCAGTATTGTGCGTTTAAGGGGAAGGGGGAATCAGAGACCACAGTGAGGCGGTGGGGTCTGGGAAGTCAGTGAGAGTAAGCGCATGCACAGCGGACGAGTAGGCTGACACCCAGAGGGGGTGCTGAGTGTGAAAGGCTGCCAAAAGTGTCCTTGCACTTGCAGTTAGATATGTATTGTGGGTATTATGCTTTGATCAAAGGGCTCCATGATATGTGACACCTATGGACAGGCACATTCTCCTATATCCATAAGTGAATGATGGAGTGCCAACCCTCTTCCCTCAATCCGGGGATCTCCAGGTGTTTTGAACTATGATTCCCATGATCACTCAACGTCGACTGCGCTGCTTGGAGCTGATAGGAGCGGTAGAACCAAAACTGTTTCTGGAATGGAAACTTCTGGCAGAAGGGCAGCATGCAATACGCTGCCGGCAGGACGTTGTGGAGTCGGCCGGACGGGCACCGCAGTTATGGCACCAGGCAGTTGAGTCAGGTGGAAGGACTGGAAAGGGGATGTGAAGGGGCCTGCAGCACAATGGAGCGGTGTGAAGGCAGGATGCCACGGACCGCAATGTGGGCTGCACTGAGACCCTCAGAGGAAGGCAGAGGAGGGCTAATATGGGAAGCGACATTAGGGTGTCAGCATTTGTGAAGCATTACACTGGTCATCCCTCTTTAGACATAGACCCTCCAAAATATCTAGGGAGCCAATTGTTGCAAGACCATTTTTACTTAACATTTTTGGTGGCCATCAAGATGCCCCTATCATGCAGAAATGTATGTATAACTCCCATGATGCATTGCTGCACCCAAATCTTTTCCGTTTTCAAAATCCACCATGTTGATAATCGCGATTTACGAGAGCTAAAAATGTGAGATTCTGTTTGCAAAATTGTCTTAAAATGATATAAGAGGACGCAATAGTGTAGTTGTATTGGTGGTGAGCATGAGGGCCAGCTCAGAGAGCAGGGTTTATGAAGGTGTGGGGTCTGGGGATAGCATAGATTAGTTTGTTTTTGTTTTTTTTTGCGTTTCCCCGTGACCTTGATGGTGATTCTGATTGAGGGACAAAAAAAGAGCAAGTATGTAACAAATATATGATAATAAGATGTAGCAAACGTAATATATGACAGTTGAGTGGAGGAGAAGTATTTCAAGTGAATTAAAAATATATAAATAAATGCAGGGATCTCTTCCTAAATTAACCTAAAATGTGTGGTAGGCTGTTGTACGGGGGATTTGGTGGAGTGGGATTGAGGATAATTGATTTTTGAAGAAATAAAATTGCACCAGAGAAGCGCAAGTGGTACTGATGTATATTTCAATATTCTTTTCTTTGATTGGGCACGCAAGTGGTACTGATGCATGTTTTCAATATTCTTTTCTTTGATTGGGCCAGTGTTTCAAGTGACGTAAGACTGAAGGTCTAGATCTTCGCGGCAAGTCATCGCTGAAGTTCGTGACTTTCATCAGTAATTTATGATTTTTTGGATCAAGGGAAGATGCAAGGAGCATGAAAGAGAGGTAGGGGTCGAGTCACTTTGGAAACTGACACAGTGAGGAGGCAGAAAATCTGCACTATTTTGTCAAAAGATCGCGATCTCCGTCTGGATACTGGAATCAGGCCAACTGTAGGAAGAGATTCGGTTAATGAGAATCTCGATCTTCATGTAAACATTAGATAAATTCATGTAGATCACATACATAAAATCCACATATAAAAGTACATATAGAAAATGGAAATCCGTATGTCACACTTCATATAGAAAATGTCTAGTTGAAGTTTAATCAGGTGACAGGAACAAGCAAGAATCATAAAAAAGAAAGAGGTGTGGGCTAAGTGTTCATTTGGATTGCTCTGTTTATAACTTTGTGTCTTAACACGGATATTATCAATTATTAATTAATTATTTATATAATTGATAGTATCGCAAGACCAGCCTCAACTCCTTGTCTCAGTGCCTCTTTCTCATCACAGCTAGTCTACTTCTTGCTCGTCACAATCGCTCTTCCTCATTGCAGTGGCACTTCTTCATTGCAGTGCCTCCTCCCCTTTCTCATCACAGTCACTCTACTTCTTCCTCAGCACAATCCCATTTCCTCAGTGCAGTGGAACTTCTTCATCGTGGTGCTTCCTCCCCTTTCTCATCACATTCACTCCCTCTGCCTGATCACAATCCCTCTTCCTCATCCCAGTGGATTTTCTTCATCCTTTGTGCCTCCTCCCCTTTCTCATCACTGTCACTCTACTTCTTCCACTTCACAATCTCTCTTACTCATCGCAGTGGCACTTCTTCATTGTGGTGCTTCCCCCCTATCTCATCAAAGTCACTCTACCCCTTCCTCGTCAAGATCACTCAAGTGCAGTGGCTCTTCTTCATTGCAGTGTTTCCTCCCCTTTATCATCACGTCACTCTACTTCTTCCTCATCACAATCCCTCTTCCTCATCACAGTACACTCTTCATTGTGGTGCCTCCTCCCCTTTCTCATCACAGTCACTCTAGCTGTTCTTAATCATAATCCCTCTTCCTCACCGCAGTGGCACTTCTTCATCCTGTTGCATCCTCCCCTTTCTTATCACATGCCTTTGTGCATTTATTTTACCTTTAGAGCACAATGTGCGCATTGCATCATTTTTTTACTTTCCCTGCTTGGACCCTCTGTAATCCCCACTATCCCTACTACCCTGGTTCCCCTTTGCCTGTGATTGGGGCTTGTCTCTTCCCCATTTAACCAGAACATCACTACTTCAGGATCTCTCCTAGGGCAGCCTTGCTCAGGCTGCCTGCGAGGATCTAGAGTCAAGGGGCGGCTCCTTTTTTGGGTGGCACCCATTCCCGTTTGCCCCTGTTCACCCATGGACACCTGACATAGCACCCTACAGCACTAACCAAGGTAAGGTAGCACGGGCGGTGAGCACAGCCATTACTGTGCTCAGTTAAAAACCTGCAAATTCTTCATTACTACCTTCAAATCAGAACATTGGGCCTCAGTACGAAGCCGGCGGTAACCCTGCCTATGCTTCTGGCGGGTTGCTGTCTGACTCGTAAAACTTTTCCGGCGCTTGACTTCCCGGTGCCACCGGGACATTACAAGTCCCGGCGGATGGGGAAGTCAGGCACTAGAAAATGTTAGTCCCCATTCCCATGGAGCCCCACGGGAATGGAGACATGGAAGCACCAGCACCATTGCTAACAGTGCCTGTGCTTCTGTGAAAACTCTGTGGCCGTGGGCCATAATGCCTGGCAGGTCTGACCTGCCGGGCGCATGGCCCCCACCAGCAGAGTTGTAGTGTGGCGGTCCGGAAATGGGTGCCGGTACGGTGCGAACGGCACCCATAATTCCGGACCGCAACACTTGTAATGAGGCCCATTGTGTAGATTACCTGCTGCACTCCTTGCTTAGGCTAATGGATGTATTTTGGAGGTCAGAAGTTGTGTTGCACTTGAGGCATCTAAGGGGCAGGCAGTGGGTCACACCTACATTTATTTGTTGGGCAGACAATGTGCTGCACTTAGACATTTTGGGGGCAGGAAATGTTTTGCACTTACATGTATTTTGGGGCAGGAAATGTGTTGGACTGAGATATATTTTGAGGGCAGGAAAGGTGTTGGACTTAGATGTTTTGTTTAGTTTAGTTTATTGTTTGCTTGTTAGGCGCTTATACAGTAAACAAATTTTGTTTCAAAGCGCCCACAGGGCAACAGGGAGGGACATGGAAATTGCAATACAATTAAATAGACAAAAAATACAGTGAGGGAAATGGGAGACCGAACCTCCTATGCCTTGTGAGAATTCAGAACCTGCAAGTGTATTTATGTATTGGGGCAGGAAATGTGTTGCACTTAGATACATTTTGGGAGGAGGAAATGTGTTGCACTTAGATGTAATTTGGGGGCAGGAAAGGTGTTGGACTTAGATGTATTTGGGGGGCAGGAAATCTCTTGTACTTAGATGTATTTAGGGCAACCGGTCTATCACACTCACAAGATGCATTATGATAGCTTGTTCATGACGCTTAGAAGACCTATTATGTCAACCCGGCTAGTGTGCCTAGAGGACTTTCTCACACAGACAACCTGATCAGACAGTGGCATAAATAACAAAGCTCCATCCAAGCCTCAAGGTACGTATCAACGCAGCACTTCGGTGGACATCTGCCGCAGGCATACCCGCACGCACGCATCAGAATGCAGTGACGGCCTACGACAAATTCAGTCTAGGTGGACACATAACGATTTCGCTGCCTTACACCAGATAAGCCTCAACACCTCTGCCATCAGTATACAGCGACAACCTATGACATAAATTTGGTTCAGCTGGACACATAAGGAGTCGCTTGTTGGTGAAAAACCGGAGCATACGGGTCATGCGCTGGGAAAAAATGGCCCATGGACAGTGGCCAGATGGACCACCAATGAGGGAAAAATCTGAACAGGGAAAAAAACACGATATTGTGTAGCTTAAGAACACAAATTATATCATTATATAACAAAGAATATACCATCAGTTAGGATAACAGAAGAAAAAACGGTAGACTTACAAGGGGCGGGTGATATGCCCTGCAAGTTGCACGCCTACACTGCCGTCTGGGCAACCCCTCCACCTGGGGACTGTTTTCTGTATCCCTACAGTCCCCCCACCAGCACTTATGTCTGCACTCACCCTGCACTGCCACCAGCTGGCCGTTCTTTTATTTATCTTGTTATTTATTATACCATGTACTGCACTTTCCCCTCCCCCGCCCCCGCACTTTTCTTTTCCCCCTTCCCTTGCACTTGCACGATCTGAATGACACCTGGCCCAGTAAGATCATTGTCTGTCTTCCCTCTGTTCCCCCTCCCTTGCCTAGTCGCGCCATGAAGCACTTGTGTATAGGTGCGTTATAAATGCCATATCATATCATATCATATACCCTAGCACAACCCTTGATATCAAGTGCAAAAACTTTTATTAATGAACAGTTAAGGTGAATAAGTCCAGTGCAACAATATCTTGAAAATCAATTAAAAACGTTAGTTGAAGTGACATTAAGGTGCCGATTTAATGCAACAAAACTTAACGCCACCTTAACAATGAGGCTACCCATTGTGCAGCCTCTAAGCTCAGACTGATGACATCCCAAATGACATCACTGATGTCATCATATACGACATCACTTATTACATCATCAATGTCTTCACTGGTATAGCGGATCACATGTGAAAGTAAGAGAGATGCAACCTTTGAAAAGTGTGTTGCTGCATCTAAAATAGCGTAGGGATTCAAGAGCAAAGTTTGTTAGGAGTTTGCATTTAAAAATACTGTCCACTATACTGTGTCTTTTATGAAGGTTGTCAAGTCTTGTAAATAATGGTTGGGGAACTACCGTTTCATGTAGCAATCTACAATTTCAGATTCAATATAGCAGGAGTCCGCAACCTTTGGATCTCCAGCGGTTTTACATTACACCTTCCACCCCAGCCCTATCCAGCATAGGCAATGGTGAGGGATTTTGGGAGTCATAGTCCAAAACAAGTAGCCGAATTCTGGGTTTAAACTCCAGCACTAAACCGATTACAACGTTTGTCTAGTACAATAGCTACTCTAGTCCTGATAACGTGTGACCTCACAACATGAATGTGTTTTTAACCTTGTTGACCCTTGCCACACTGCCCTGCACGTTATCATTTGACATGGTCACGGTCTGCCTTTTCATTTCGTATACTGACAGTAAGTAGTCTGATATATGAAGATACAATGATTTCAGAAACTATTAATTCTCATGTATTTTGTCTTCTTCACTGGTCTGGTAAAATTATATAACTGTCCTACCCAATGGTCTTCTTTGTATAGGGGAATATTTTTAGAAGAGAATGATCAAGGTACTAGAGTATCTCATCTTGGTAAATGCTCATTCAATACTGAGTAACTCGGTGTGTAAGAACACCATGGTTGTAAATGCACAGTATTTTTAAATGCAAACTGCAATCAAGCTTTGCATTTGAATCCACCCCTACATGCAGAAACACACTTTTTTATTTGTTGCATCTCTCTATACTGTACCACTGATATCATGGATGATGTCTTAAATGATGTCATTTGTGATGTCATCAGTGTGCTTAGGGGTTGTGCAATGGGGGCCTCATAGGTAAGGTGGCATAGCTTCCAACACCTGCTGAATTCTAGGGGTTTTGTGGCATTAAATCAGCACCTTAAAGTCACTTCAAGTGTTTCGTTGCACTGAATTTGTTCACCTTAACTGTCCCTTAACTAAAGTTTTTTCACTGAATTTCAAGGGTTTTATTTTGCTATGCCACCCACCCCCTGTAACTCTGCCTTTTTTTTTATAAGACAATTGATGTTATATCATGTGTTATCAATATCTGTTCTTCAGCTACGCAACATCGAGTTTATCAAGTATTTCATCTTTCTTTGTGTCCACTAGATAAAAATCGATTACTAATGGTGTAATGTGACAAGGAAGATTGAGGTGGGTTTAGTGGGAGACTGTGACAAAGAAGACTGAAGTGGGGTAGTTGGGGACTGTGACCAGGAAGAGTGAGATGAGGTACTGGGGACGAGGAAGAGTGAAGCAATGGTAGTGGGGTAATGTGACAGGGAAGAGTGATGTGGTGGTAGTGGGAGGCTGTGATGAGGAATAATGAGTTGGTGGTAGTGGGGCACTGTGATGAGGAAGAGCGACATAGTGGAGGTGGGAGGCTGTGGGGTGGAAAAATGAGTTTGTGGTAGTGGGGTACCGTTAAGAGGAAGAGTGACGTAGTGGTGGGGGACAGTGATGTGGTAGAGTGAGGTGGTGGTAGTGGGGTACTATAATGAGAAAGATTGAAGGGGTGGTTGGGGACTGTGACAAGGAAGAGTGCGGTGTGACAGTGGGGAATTTTGGCGAGGGATGGTGAGGTGGGGTAGTGTAGTACTGTGAAGAGGAAGTGTGAGTTGTTAGTGGGGTACTGTGATGAGGAAGAGTGACATGGTGGTAGTGGGGGACTGTGATGAGGAAGAGTGCCTTTTTGGTCGTTTTTACTCTGATGAGAGGAAGTGTGAGTTGGTGGTAGTGGGTTACTGTGATGAGGATGAGTGACATGGTGGTAGTGGGGTGGTGTGGAGAGGAAGAGTGATGTGGTGGTAGGGGGGACAGTGACAAGGATGAGTGATGTTTCGATAGTGGAGCACTGTAACAAGACAGAGTGAATTGGTGGTAGTGTGGTTCTGTGATGAGGAAGAGTAAGATGGTGGTAGTGGGGACTGTGATGAGGATGAGTGACGTAGTGGTAGTGAGGTACTATGATGAGTAAGAGTGATGTGGTGGTAGTTGGGGGACTATGAAGAGGAAGGGGGAATTGGTGTTAGTGGGGTACTGCGATGAGCATGAGTGATGTGGTGGTAGTGGGGTAATGTGTTGAGGAAGAGTGACGTGGTGGTAGTGGGGGACTGTAATGAGGAAGCATGACGTGGTCATGGTGGGGTACTGTGACGAGGAAGAATGACATGGTGGTAGTGTTATACTGTGATGAGGAGCGAGGTGGCAGTAGTGGGAAACTGTGACAAGGAATATTGAGTTGGTGGTAGAGGGGGTCTGTGTGGAGGAAGACTTACGTGGTGTTGGGCTCGAAAGTGGAAGAGTGAGTTGGTGGTAGTGGGGTACTGTAACGAGGAAGAGTGAGATTGTGATAGTAGAGGACTGTGACGAGGAAGAGTGGTGTGGTGGCACTGGGGTACTGTGACAAAGAAGAGTGACATGGAAGTAGCATGGTACTGTAACAAGGAAGAGTGATGTGGTGGTAGTGGGTAGCTCTGAAGAGTGAGTTGCTGGTAGTGGAGTACTGTGATAAGGAGAAGGGAGGTGGTGGTAGTTGGGACTGTGACGAGGAAGAGTGAGGTGGTGTTTGTGGGGTACTGTGATGAGGAAGAGAGACATGGTGATAGATGGGGACAATGACGAGGAAGAGCGAAGTGGGGATAGTGGGGGACTATGATGACGAATAGTGAGTTTGTGGTAGTGGAATACTCTGATCAGGAAGAGTGACATCGTGATAGTGTGGTACTGTGACAAGAAAAAGTGACATGGTGATAGTTGGGGACTGTGATGAGAGGAATGAGGTGGGTTAGTGGGGGACTGTGACAAGGAAGAGGGATGTGTGGTAAAGGTAAGATTACTAGTGTATACTGTGATGAGGAAATGGGATGTGGGGGTATATAGGTAAGATTGCTATTCAGTGCTGGTACGGGGAAGAGGGATGCAGAGGTTCAGGTAGTATTGCTAATTAGTTACTGTGACAAAGTAGATGGAGGTGTGATCATGAAGATATCTTCCCTGCTGACTTCAATTGGGAATTAAGATCTTCACTGTAGAGTCACGTGAGAAGCTTGTTCAATCAAAACAAAGGATATACTAAACAAGCATTGGCTTCCCTTGACCTTCCATTGCACACTTTTTTCAATGTCATTTATTAAATAAAAGCTTTTAAAGTACATTGAACACCCCAAAACACTAATAGCCCTCTAATGCCCCCCACACATTTTAAGTTAACTTGTATTTATTTTATATTAAAACAAAACAAACAAATTGCTTCCTAAATTAACTTACAATACTCCAATTCCCCTAACTAGCAAACACAGCGATTGCCATGTCGTAATATATTATAGTTTTGAAGTATTTACTCTTTTTTGCCACTCAAAAATTAATCTAGATCTCATAAAAACATATGAAAGAAAAACATACGCTATCCCGAAGCCCCAAACAGTGATGCCATTTGTTATGTCATTTGTGACATCATCTTTGATATACTGAGTGTTAGTGTTAGCAGTGCATAGTGGTGGCGTGAGTTATCGTTGCATAGCTTACCATAACTGGCGAATTTCTTGGGTTTTTTCGATTTTACTTGTAATCTTAACGTCTCTTGAACAAAGTTTTTTCACTGAATTTGATAGGTTTTTGTTAGTGCAACTTAACCATAACATCACTTTTAACGTTTTTCACTGAATATATTTATATATATTCAGTGAAAAGAAACCTGGGTTAAGAGAGAGTAATGGTGATCAGATTTAAAACAACGAAACCCCTGACATTCAGCAATGGCATTTCAAGTAAGTCCAACTTAACTATGCGTCCCCTGTTGCGCAGCGTATGACTACAATGATGACATCACAGATGATATCTGTTAGGGAGAATTCTCCAGAATGGCTAATTTACCTTACCTACTGAGTCCCTCAGCAGATTTGCTGCATTTCTAGGTTTTATTTTTTTCACCTGGTAAGAGTGTGAGCCTCACCTATTCCATAGGCATAATCTTTTTACTGTGTGTCACACAGCACCTTTAGTGCAGTGACAGAGGGTTGTCTTTTTAAGACTTCCCACTTTAAACTCCATTTTCTGGGACTGACTACTGTCTCCCAGAACATGTAAGGTTGCCATTGAATTTATTAGTCTTTTTAAATTCACAGACCCAGTACAAACTATCTTCCATAGAGTACTGGACACGGTTAATAGTTATCCCTTTTTGTCTGTTTCTCATGGAACATTATTTCGTTCCCCTTTCTTTAAGATTTGGCTGGTGGCAGTGGTATCTACCATATTTTTCCTACCGCGGTCTATGAAAATAGCCTTGGTACTGTTTTAGGCTAAGTTAGTAGCCTCGAACTTTAATCTGCTGGACCCCATTTACTTTTATTTGGTTCTGGCTGGGTTTATTCGCCATTTCTTTTTGTAAAGGTCTTTCTCGTGTTTTACTCTGCGCGCCAAACCAGGTTTGGTTGCTTTGTTCGCCGTGCTTTGGCAGGCTTCTGCACAGAAGCCCTCCTTACGTGTCTGAGAGTCTAGGTAGACAGGATGTGAGGGAGGGGTTTTAGGCCACCTGCAGAGGGTCTCCTTGGAACCCAAGTCGCACTCTTGTTTGATGGCTAGGAGACTGTCCTGCCAGGACAGCCACCCTGCTGTGTGATTGACAGCCAGGCTGTGTGAATGGGGGAAAACTGCATAAAAAGCAGGTCTCTGGGACTTGGAAGGCAGAGTCACCACTGCATCGAGAGAACCGAAGAAAAGCTGAAGGAAGAAAACTGCAGCAAATAGTGAACGTCGTGGTGAAGCCCAGTTGTGGGCTTCGAATCTCTGACACTTCGACGACAGAGAAGATCTGCTAGGAATCTTCTTCCCTCGAGCTGGTGGGACCAACCAGTTTGCCAAACACCAAGCAAGGCCTCCCTCCCCAGGTCGAATTTGCTGTGCATCGCTGCAGTGAACCGGATAGCCAGGAGGACCAGATCCTGTTGGGTTTTAAGGAGCGCACCTTGTATTTGTTGCTTTGCTCTGCTGATAGTTTCTTCCCTGGGCAGTGCAGGACCCTCCAGTCTTCCTCCTTCGTGTCAGTCCGACAGTCGCTTCAGGAACCATGAGCCTGCAGGATCTGCCAGGAACTTCCGCCTCAGCTACAGCATTCTTCTTCTTCTAAGGTACTGTTCAAACCTGGTTGTTCGTTTTGTCTGACCGCGGTGAAAGTGTTTTAAATCTTTCACCAATCCGAGGGCTTGACCTTCTCTACTCTTCTAAGTAACTTTTCTTCTGACCAACTTCGTTTCGAACTCTTGGCAAAGACTTAACCGAAAGCTACTCTGAACTGTGTGATCCTCTGCAAAGACTCTGAACCATTAACATTGGCCCAGGCCTATTGATTTGAATCCTCATTGTAGTAAGCCTTTTCTAGATTGCCCTGCCTACTTACTTGTTGGTGCTGCTTGATTGTGAATAACCTTGTCTTTCCCTCCCTTTTTAAATTGCTGGAGTGCCATTTTGCACACACTTCCTTTTGATCTTAACTTTTCCAGAATTCATTGGGTGTTGTGTAGTGTATTAAGATTGTGATTTTCTGCTGCTTTACTTAATGAACTGTTTTACAAATGATTGTGTAAATAAAGGTATATTATTTTACTCAGAAACCTTGAGTCAGTGTTTGTTTGAACCGTGTCCTTTGTGTAACTTCTGATACTGCTCATTTTACTCTTGAGATAAGTCTGGCTGCTCAGCAACCGCTACCACTTTACTGTGTAGTACAGGCTTGTACCAAATGAGAATTTGTACTGTCACTTGTCTTAATTGTGTGTGGTGTTTCCAAAGGGTACTGCATATGATTCTGCCTAACAATATCACTGATGACATCACTGGTGGCATCACTAATTACATCATACATGTCATCACTGATGAGATCATTAATTACATCAAGTGTGACATTGCTGATTAAGTAAAGTAGAATATTTTTGTTGACCTGTTTTGATATATATTTTATTACACTTGACAGTAATAACAACATGACATGGAACAATACACTGATACAGAAGTATTATATGATTACATGTGGAGCATTCATTTTTACTGCTTATCAACTAATAAAGTTTAAAATAAAAATATGTACCGTTATACAAATGGTTTGAATTTCATTCATTAGTAAACAATTACAATGCTTCATTTTAGGGAAAGTACCTGATTCTGGTGAATCTATTTTACTTATTTCAAACAAAATATAATAAGTACATGTAGCAGTAAAAATATGGATAGAAGTAGAAACATGTTTAAAAGTAAGTGTTATTAAAATAGTCAATGTTCACATTTACATTTATAATTCTCCTTACTGGAAATAACATTGCATGAACTCATTATTTTATTAAAAAAATAACCACATACAAAAGAAAGTACATGTCCCCATTCATTGTGAAAATATATAATCTAAGAATTTGAAGCTTGGTTAATATGTAAAAAAATATCAGTTACTGATACTACATAATTACATTTATAGAAAAGAAATGAAGATTAGAAAGTAAATAATTATAGACATAGCAATGGTATTACTAATATTTTAGACATTTTATTTTGAAAATAAATTGTGAATGTGTATTCCAATATAACAGATTACCTTCCAAAGTACATAAATGCTTACATAGTATTCGTCTTTTGTAATAATGTCTGCATGTATTTACAATTGAATGCCGCGCTATACATTTAGAGAAACAAGGGCATGGTACTGTTTAAGTATGAAATATGTACATATATATATTATGGTAAAAACAGAGCTGTCATATTTAAGAATGCAATTAATGAAACCAGTGATGTGAGTGATGTCATGCATGATGTAACTAATGACACCATTAGTGATGTCATCAATTATGTCATGTAGGATGTAATTAGTGATGTCATCATTGTGGGTATATGCAACAGGGGGTGCATAGGTAAGGTGGACTTGACTGAAATGCGATTGCTCAATTTCAGGGGTGTTGTGGTGTTAAATCTGATCACCTTAACTCTCTCCTAAAGGTTTTTCACTGAATTTCAAGGGTTTTGTTATACTATAGTTTCTTCAGGGTCCACCATTGGTGCCACTGTACACGTTGCACCAATAGGTTTCCTTTGGGCCCACTAGCCATGGCCTTCGGACGTGGCCACTGTACATGTTGCACTGATAGGTTTCCTTTGGGCCCACTAGCCATGGCCTTCAGTCATGGACATTGTTCATGGCCTTCGGCCGTGTCCACAGTAGATGTTGCACCAGTTGGTTGCTTCGGGCCCAATAGCCATGGCCTTCGGACATGGCCACTGTACATGTTGCACAGATAGGTTTCTTTGGGGCCTATTAGCCATGGCCTTTGTCCATGGACAGTGGGCTCGGCCTTTGGCCGTGAATCTGTACATATTGCACTAATAGGTTTCTTCAGAGCCCACCAGCCATGGCCTTCGGCCGTGACCACTGTATATATGTATAATGCTTGAAAATCCCAAACTCTTCCCTGTCCTCACAGGCACTCATCAAGTGCCCCCTCCTCTTTTGATGGTCCCACCACTCTCCTCAATTGCTTTTTTCCTCCCCGTCCTACTCCTGGCCATTACCCCCTATCACTGTTTGGTTTGTGTGATGCATTTTCTTCTCTGGAGTGAACTTCATTGAAATTTGTTACATTAAATCTGATCACCTTAACTCTCTCTTAACAAATGGTTTTCACTGAATCTCAAGGGTTTTGCTATACCGTTGTTTCCTCAGGGCCCAATAGCCATGGCTTTCGGCTGTGGCCAATACACATGTTGTACCAATAGTTTTCTTTTGGGCCTACTCGCCATGGTCTTTAGCCATGGCCAATGGCCATGGCTAAACATGTTACATAGTTTCTTGATGTCTCACTAGTTATGGCCTTCAGACGTGGCCTGTGTGCAAATTTCACCAATATCTTTCATTTGCTCCAATTAACCATGGCCACTGGCCATGTCAAATCATTCATTTGTTAAAAAACACCCAATGTCCCCTTCCCATTAGATGTAGGCACTGCATATGTTAAACCTTTTTTTACGAACTCCTTATTCCTGCGATAATTTCCCAGTAATCATTTCTAAAAACAGAAATTCCTGCAGTAGAGTAGCAGTTCGCCTATTCCCACGATAACGGGGAAAATTACTCAGAATTAAAAAAGGTTCCACGTCCTCACAGGCACTCAACATGTGTCTCACTTTTTTCACAAATTGCTTTTGCCCTCCTTAAACCTATCCCATTACCCCCTATCACATATCGCTTCATGTGACACACATTGTTTTCTGATCGCTTCTTGCGTCTTAGCCGCTGCAATCTCGTGATATTCCCACGGCCTTCAAATGATAAACCGAAAATGTTCTACCTGTAACTAGCTCCCCAACCCACTCCCAAATCTCTAACTTCACATGGCATCTTCTTTCCCACTCCCGCTCTCTAGCCTGATATGATTGCTATTGCTATTGGTATCTATATAGCGCCTTCGGTCAGGCCATCCAAGTGTTGTGGTTCAAAAGAATCCGTGTTGCCATAGGAGTGACTACATAAACAGAAGAGTTTTGAATCTCTTTCTGAACTTAAGAACGTTATTAAGGTACTGGTGGAGTTAATTCCAAAGTTTGATGCCAGGCTTTTTCCTCCTCCAAATAGTGTTTTTAGTTGTTTCATTTGTGGCTTCTCCTGGCAATACAGTGGGAATCAATTGCATCGAGCAAAAATAAATAGGTGGCTTTTCAGTTCTGAAAAATCTCTTTGCTGTAAAGCACCAAGGCAGATATATATGACGGTTTTAAGGAACAAGGGGCACCCCATGTCTCTGTCAAATATTTATTAAACTACTGGATGGATTTACTCCATATCAGTCAAGGAAATTAAGTCAATGCTTTGTGCCCACATTGTTTCTTATTTGGTCCAAAACTATCAAGTGGTTTTCTCGCTACACCCATTCCCAAACCGCACTTTTTCAATATGAGAAAATGAATGTGAGTAGGCTGAAAACAGTATTTGTATGCTTTCTTAATAACTTTTTCATTTTCTAATGAATTGTTCCCAAAATGTCATGTCTAGCGGGGCTCTTGACAAACCTTTTATCTGGTCAATTTCATCTAAATCCATCCAGGTAGTCAAAGGATATAAGCCTTGCTCAGCCTATCTGCCGTAAAAACCCCCAATGATGATTTAAAGGTTTTAAGGAGCAGGGGCCACATGCTTCGCTGTCCAATATTTTCAAAACTACTGGATGTATTTACCCCAAACGAGTCAAGATAGTTAAGGCAACACTTTGTGCCTAAGTTGTTTCTTATTTGGTTCGAATCTGCCCAGCGGTTTGTGCTCTAGAGCTGCTAAAAAACTGGAATTTTTCTGTATGGGAAAATGAATGGGCTGAACATTGTGAAACTGTGGTGTTTTGTTTTCTTCATAACCTTTCCATTTCATAATTTATTGTTCCCAAAATTTGCAGTTGGGGGAGGGGCTGTGACAAACTTTTTTTTTTAAAATGTCATCCAAATCCATCCAGCAAGTCAAACGTTATCAGCAATAGAATTAGGAGAACAAATGGCTGCTTTATCGGACTCTCTGATGAATTCTGGGATACATCTATAGCTATGATTTTGGGAGAATGGGACACCTCTTTGCTGTTAAATATTTGATCAATTACTGGACAGAATAACCCCAGATCCCTCCTGGAAATCGCATCAATGCTTCATGCCCAAGTTGTTTCGTACCTGGTCCAAATCCATCCAGCGGTTTTTGCTGTGCAGAAATGTTGTCTTATTCTCTATGGGAAAATGAATGGGAGTAGGCTGACAACAGCGTGTTTTTTGGTTTCTTAATCATTTTTCATTTTTTTACAAATCTTTTCCAAAATGTCCAGTCTGGGAGCCCCGTGACACACTTTATGTTTGCAAAATATCAACCAAATCCGTCATACAAGTCAAAGGTTATTAGCACTTCAATGTTTTGGGTTTCCTATGGAACTAGCTACACTCCTTAACCATAGGAGTGTAACGCAAGTGTAGGGCAGCTGAGTAGAAATGGAATTCATCAGGTGGACCCTCTGGCAAACTGGCCTGCCACCTCCTTCAAAGGCAATATCGACAATGCATCCATACCAAGAAAAGTCTTTATTCACGCCTGTATCTCTGTGGCATCAAACAATACAGCCAAACTTTTCAAAGTCTTTAAGGAACTGGCCAATCCCACATCAGCCTCCTCTTCTGTCACCCCCACCCAGGACCTTTGCTCTGCCATGGCAGCACACTTCACTGCAAAAACCCAAGACATCCTTTCCTCTCTCACTTCCACACCACATCATACACCAGCACCTCTAGAGCCTCCCTTGCCCCCCACCACTTTCCCTCTCTTCCCTCACTCCTGTCACACCTAATAAAGTCACCAGACAAGTCCAGTCTATGAAGTCCTCATCCAAACAGGTGGACCTCTGCCCCTCAAAAACCATTAAGTATAACATTGACTCGCTTGCTCCAGCCTTGGCTGATCTCTGCAATCTCTCTTTTTCCACTGGAGTTTTGTGCACCCTACAGCTTAAGAAACCCTCGGCTGACCCCTCCATTCCAGCAAACTACCACCCCATCTCTATCACCCCTGTCCTGGGCAAACTGCTGGAGAAGCTGGCTATTTCTCAGCTCACCCTCCACACTGAATCTGCTTGTTGCCTCCACAACCATCAGTTTGACTTTAGAGCATCCAGAGGCATGGAAACTGCTCTTCTGAACAACCGTGAAGACCTGCTCTCAAATCTTGACACTAACACTTCCTCTGTCCTCATTCTTCTTGACCTCTCCTCTGCCTTTGACATGGTAAACCACAACATCCTAATCGCACATCTCTATGACAACCTGGGAATCACAGATCAGGCTCTGGCGTGGTTAAACTCCTTTCTTTCTGACCGCCCATCCCAGGTGGAACTTGGGCCCTTTCTCCCTACTACCATTCTTTCAACCTGTGGCATTCCCCAGGTTTCTGACCTATCCCCCTGGTTCTTCAATGTCTACATGGCTGCCCTGGCACGTGTGATTGCCACCTTCATCTCTAACTTCCAGTGCTATGCATATTTCACGCAACTCTCCTTCAGGCTACCCTTAGCCACCTCCTCTACCTCGCTCATATCTGACTGTCTGTCCGCAATTCAATCCTGGTGTGCCACAAACAACCTCTGCCTCAATGACAGTAAGACTGAAATTGTTCGCATTGGGTCTCCTGCTCCCGCTTTCCCACTCTCTCTCTGGCCGGCCTCCCTTGGCCCTGTGCCTGCACCCACCTGCGAAGCAAAAACCTTGGGGTCATCTTTGACTCCAACCTATCCTTCTCCACTCACATTTCGGACATTTCTAAAAAGTCCAACTACCAGCTGCACCTCCTCAGAAGTACTCTTGCTTTTCTCACCTTCCCCCAGTGGCTCAATGTCTCCAGAGCCCTGGTTCTCTCAAGGCTGGACTACTGCAACAGCCTCTTCCTCAACCTCCCTGCTTCTGCTTAGCACCCTCTGCAACTCATCCAGAACAGAACTGTGAGACTTATACTTGTCCTAAAGTCCAGGGACTGCATCTCTCTGGTGCTGAAATCCCTCCACTGGCTCCCCATGGATGCAAGGATCAAGTTCAAGACCCTCTGAAGTGTCCACAAGGCTTTCTGGGGCCTGGAACCTTCCTATATGCAACACTGCCTATCTAAATACTGTCCCTCTCGAGCCCTCCTTTCATTTACCTCCAACCTTCTGCGCATGAGCCGGTTCTCCAACCAGAGTTTTGGAGGGAGATGTTTATCCTCAGCAGGGGCCACCCTCTGGAATAGCCTCCCTGCCGCCCTCCATCTTGAGGTTGATCTACTGAAGTTCAGGAAACTCCTTAAGACATACTCCTTCTCCTCTTTCTCTCTCCCTCTACCCTGCTAACCTCTCTCTCTGCTTTATCCCTCTCTCCCTCCTTTTTCCACACAGCTTGCTGACTGGCCACCGGGTGTACCTCAGAGTCTCACAGATCACTGGCACACCCACCAGTCCTCTCGCATTGCCTCCGGGCCTGCACTTGCACCATCGCTACTGCCCTTGGTCAATGACCATGAGAGTAGCATCTCTTAGCACTTACCCCAGTTTTTTACTGACTGGGTGCACTTGGACACGCTCTGCACTTGTCTTCCCCCCTCCCCTCTCCTGTATCATCCGTGCACTTGCAATGATCTGAACGTACCATGCCTTGGACACGTCTATCTATCTTCCCTCTCTCCCTTCCTTGCATGATGGTGCCTCAATGCACTTGGAAAACTGCAGAATTGTCGTCAGACCTATTTGTTGTTATCTACACCGTCAATCGTATTATATGCACTTACTCTGCCTGTACAGACTTGTATCGTTCCGAAATTAAAGGGCTCTCAATGACAGTTCAATGTTGGTTCTTCTTCTAGACCTCAGTGAGAGTGTATACCCCAAAGGACAGATTATCAAACCTTTCACCAGTGCAAATAATTGAGCAAACGCTGAGCTAGCCAGGCATGGAGCAAACAGGTTTTGTCACAATCCGTATTATCTAAAAACATTTGCACTAGAAGCAAAAATGAAGCAGTCTTTTTTTTGTAATATGTTTGCTTTGTAACATAAAAAGAAATGTTTGCTGCATTTATCCTCAGGTTACACGGTAAACATATTAAATAAAACAGTCAGCTTCATTTATGTCCTAGTGAAAACCTTTTTAAATACAAATTTGGGCAAACCCTGTTTGTTGCATTCTGTATTATCTAAGAAGCAAAATTGGTGCTCAATTCATTTGCTACATTTTTTTCACAAGGAGAAACGTGGGATCATCTGGCCCCAAGGCCCCCCTGTTGCAGTTGCTCCAGAGATACTGGGCCTCATTACAACGAAGGCGGCCACAGTATGAACGGTGCCGGTAAGGGAGCGGCACCGTTCATACCAGGCCGCCCCATTACGAGTTCTGCAGTGGGTCCCGCTCTTCACAGCTGGTCAGACCAGACGTGCAGAGCGGGACCCGCTAGCAGACCAGGATGCTAACAACGGGCCCGTCATTAACGGGCCCATTGTTAGCATCCTCCCCATTCCCATTGAGCCCTATTGGGGCTCAAATGGGAATGGAAATGTACCGGGTCCCGTAAAAGGGAATTACCGGGCCCTCCAAGGTCGGAATGGCCCGGTAAGTCCCCTTTTGCGGGACCCGGACACGAGTTTGGAGGTAGCCATGCTGCTAAAATGAGTCCCACTGAGTAGGAAAGCTGTAGGTCCTGGTTGATGGTTTTAATAAACCCTTTAACAAGAAGGTTTCCTCTTGTCAATCCTGAAAGGAGACTACTGCATAATGCTCTAGTTCATAAGAAGTCACCAGAACAGATGTTACATTCAGAAACCTGTGGACAGATTGAAAGTACTGTCTGGAATCATATTTTAATTATATTTGGGACACAGACCTCTCGTAATGCCTATGTGCTGGATTCCATCAAAATCCAGTAGATCCATTTGGTTCCTACTAAACTCTTCTCTCCACCAGTGATCATGTCCTTTGTTTACTCCCTACCAGCAATGATGCAGTCTTCAACATGGCCTATTACTGCAATGTTCTGGTTTACAGCAACGGCTTCATGTCTTGGCAGCCACCTTCCATCTTCCGCAGCACCTGTCCTATCAATGTCAACTTCTTCCCTTTCGACTGGCAGAATTGCTCTCTGAAGTTCACGTAAGGCTTATCTCCATTACTTATGCAAATTGATGCACAGGGAAATTTCACAGAAAGAGGCTTGATGTGTGAAGCAGCCATGTTATTATTTTCTTATGGCCGATACCATGCAGAGAGAGGAGTTTAACATCATATAGCCTCTGTATGCCTCTGGGCCAGCGGTGCGCGGTACACATTTAAAAATGTGAATGTAAATTAGTCTACCCACATCTGTGGATCACCTACAGACTCCCAAAATAGGCTCAAATTGACTTTAACCCCTTAAGTGCCAAGGACGAGTATGCTAGTCCTTTTTGCATAGACTTGCAGAGTAGCCTGGCAGTTAACATGATTTGTGATCCATAAAGCTGAGTGTGGTGCTGCTGGATTTAACAAAAAACAAGGGGGGTCCTGGAGCCCCTCTGCCGGACATTAGTCCCGGTTACGAGAGACTTACCCAGAGTCTTTAGCTCACTATCTTTCACAGAGGAGAAATATCCAAAACATATCAGTCTCTGTCCTGCCCTGGGGCAGTCCAGCACCGAAATGCTTGGCAATTCTCCTCTGAACAAGAGTACCAACAGCAACCCCAGAGCCATGTTTTGGTCTGGTTGGACCTCATCAGTAGGGTGGAGCTGTGCCTCTCTAAGAATAGTGAGCAAGGATTTAACAAGCAAGGTGACAATCTCTTTAGAAACTTGTTATTCGTTTCAAAGTATTGAAAGTACTTCAACAGACATGGTGAAGTCATTAAATACTTTGTTAGTAAAGAGAGTAAAGAGTACATTTACCAATGTCAGAGAGAAGTAATGCCATTGTTTCTGCTCACCTTGTGGGTACATACAAGTACCCCCCCATTATCTGAGATGGAATTTATGGAATGGAGAGTTGGATGCAGGTGGGTGGCCTCATGGTAGTATAAAGACAGACGCAAGAGAGCTCTGGGAGTATGCAATATCATCTAGGGTATTTACTCCCAGAACTGTACCTCACTCCTTAGAGGTGCTTACATATAAGCAGACCCCTCAGCCAGTCCCCAATTAAGTAGGTGGAAGTATGCATTAGAGTATTTGCATTGAAGTAAAGGCTAGTGGTTGCACTCCACATCAGGTTTCAGGCCAACACAAGTCTCTGATTGTGATGTTTAGGTGAATGTGACTCTCAATGTGAGTGAATTGTGCTGGGGAAGCAGCACAGCATCTCTACTGATTGCCAGAAAAATTACTGTAACTTGTTGTTCACAACAGCAAGAAGTACCATGGGATCTGCTTCTCTATTATACATAGCTAACCAGAGTACATGGGTCTCTTTCTCAGGACGTAATAGTACAACTGGAACAGATCCTTCATTTATAGGGAAAAACAGTTTGATGACATATATATGTTAAGTGAATAGAGCATATGAAAATGCAATGTCGGTTTGGTAAAAAATAATTATATTTATTTAATTCCTTGCTGCTTCACTCAACTTAAAAGCACTTTGTATTGCGTGTGTGTGTGTGTATGTAAGAGGCAAGATTGGTTGTATTCAGTGGCCCTTCAGATGTTCTACCTTTAGCAGGGTGTTACTGATCTGCAAATTGTACTATTGTTAATCTCTTTGCATATTATTGGTCAGTGCTTAGTAGAGAGGCCTGGAGAAGGCATAGGATCAGCTGGAAGAGGTGGTTCAGTGGTTACCTTAGAGCAGTGGGAGATGAACAGTTCTGTTTCTTTCCTGTTCTTCTTGTAAAGTGTCTGAAGTGAGCCTGGGCTGGGAGGGGGAACTGGTCATGCAAATAGGGATTCATGTTGAGAGGTTTCACAGAAAATCCCTGCTTCAATGTAATCACTAGACGAATCAACAGTCCTGTTCATACCAAGCCTGCATCGGACACAAAAGAGCAAGGAGCTACAAGAATTATAAACTGAACCTACCAGAGAGAACTTGGGGAACTGAAACCCTGAGAGCGATGGGAATCATAATTAGCAGAGATCTGCCTGACTTTAATAATTGATAACTCACACAGTTCTTGTTCCTGTTTCCGCCCAGTTCTCTGGTCTACAGCGCCAAGGAGATCACAATGGAGATAAACACAGACGTTGACGTGGAGACCGAGAAAACATTTTTGGTAGAGTACATTGTTATTGACACAGAAGCCTTCACAGGTAAGGGCTCACGTTTCTTCCAAACCCATGGTTACATGTAAAATGGCAGTGTATGTGTTATACAGTAACATTCACATGCTCTGTGGGGTGGTGCTTGCTAGAACAAGAAAGGCTGTACTATGGGCATGATGTCCCAGAACTTTTTGGGATTGAAGGTTGCGCACATCAGTAGCCATTGACTAGTGATAATTGAATCTTGGCAAGTAAGAAATTGTTTGCTGTGTGTATGTGTAGAATTGAGGTGGCAAGTGACTTTTTATGGATGACTAGTAGCTTGCAAGATTAACTTTTTACCCCTGACAGTAGGTATGTTTTAATTCAAAGAAGGATTTTTAAGGGACAACTGGTATTTTCTCCCTCCTTATACCTGCCTCCATTTGCTGCAGAAACGATTACACACTGAGTATCCTCGCTGATAATCGTTCCTAATTTACAATTAAGCCAATGCAAACGTTGTGAGATAGTACATAAAAGTTCTATATATCACCCTGGAACAAATAGAGGAGTGGAACGTGTAAACGGAATTCTCAAGGGGGCAGTATGAGTGGCAACTTAATCAGGGTGAACTGCCAAGATGCTAGGCTGACAGAGTGAGAGGAATGCAGTCCTCCTCTCGAAGTTTGATGGGCGAATTCCCTTTGAGGGGTTAACAGGACACAACAGCGAATAGAAACGTGTTCCCTCTCTGGTTGGGGCTTGCAGCTTAGGTGTGCATGAATAAATCACAGCTGCCAGTGAGAATGGAAGGAAAGAAAAATCAGGTTAAAAGAAAGCATGATGTGTATGATAAAATCAGATTCTGGGGAGAGGAAGTACAAGGAGGAGCAAAGGCTTCTATGTACTATGCCCGCACGTGTTCCACAACGTGGTTCAGTTGTGTTTCAGACATAAATAATAATGGGTATAATGTGAATAGTATACCTCCTTTGCCGCTTTGTTAGTACCAAGGTCCGAGGGCAGGCTATACAGATATGTATCATCACTGGTAACATATAGACAACAGCAGCATGTTAAGTACCAAAATAAAAGGAATGTCCTGGCAAGGCTCTGCAAAAACAAAAAACTTGACTAAAATCACAGATTCGCTAAACACACTAATCTGCCCCCCTGCAAGGTAAGAGCACACCTTAATACAGGCTGAGAACAGACAGACAGTTAAAGTCTGAATTGTACTGCAGGTAGCACATCAAAAACAGACAGGTAAAGGAAAAAGGGAAATCAAAAATAATCACTTAAATTTGCTTTAATATGGCTTTGGTTTAGTTAGAAAAAGGGGCACCTAATGAATCTGTTGTGTCTACGGTAAATACCAGGGGGGTCAGGTACCTCGAAATGTCTGTGACAGGGTACCTTGTCTACAAATTCACGACCTTAGCCTTTTAAGCAAGCTCGACAATTTCAAGCGGACTTCTTGATCCTTCTCTTTAAAGCAGCAGATTATGTACAGACAAAGTGATGTCGTTAGTGGCTCAGGGCTCAGAAGGTAGCCAGGTGCTTGGTGCATCAGGCGGCTCAATCACAGGTCCAACTGTGGCTCACTATCTTAAAACAAGCTCAATTCCTTCTTGATTAAATCCTGAGTACCAGTCCCAGAAGTAATGCCTGTAGACTTCAGAGTATTGCTGTGGATGCAATACAGTAACTAGAAAGTGTAGGATCTCTACTCTGCACCAAGTGGGGGCGACCAACCCTCCCTACTCCTCCCCTGACTCCACCACTGGCAGCATGGTAATTAACACAGTATTTAACAGTTCTTGGCAGTCTACCAAAGTTTCACAAATGTCTCTCAAGTTTATCAAAGAAAGTCTCAAGTTCCTGAAAATACAAAATGTTCAAGTTTCTTTAGGTGTGGGGATATTTCCCTGATCCCTCTCCACCACCTGGCTTTGTTTCTTTCCAGTTGATTCTCGTCTTGGGTGCCTCTGAACTCCCCTTGAATCTGTTCTTCACTTGGTCTATTGGGCCCATCCGGCTCCCTTTGGTTCCTCTGTCCCAATGTCTAGGTAACCCCTCTTCCCATGTGCCTCTCTTAGCTCATGTTTTTTTTTTTTCATTTGTTACACGCCTAGACCCTGGGATATCACGGCTTGGTTACAGACAGCTCAGAAATTAGTCATACAATAACATAGTGTGCATAAACATTATTACAGCAACAGAAGATTATACAATACACTCATAAGATCAGGTGTGCTTCGAATAACCAGGTTTTTAGCAGTTTTTTGAAGCCAGGGAGCGATGTCTCTTTTTTGATACAGATAGGGAGGGAGTTCCAGAAGATGCTACCCCCCCTTCCCATGCTCTGGTATTTTTATGCCGGGACGTCACTAGTAAATTATCGTTAGACCTTAGAGTTCTAGTCGATTCTTTTTTCTGCCGGGCATTGTTGAGGTAGATCGGGGCTTTTTTGACAAGGCCTTTGTGTGCGATGCAGAGAGTTTTAAAAATAATTCTGGTTTTGATTGGTAACCAATGGGCCTCTTTCCTTACCTTGGTAATATGCTCAAACTTTTTTATCCCTAAGGCTGATCTTAAGGCTTTGTTTTGAATCAATTGCAGTTTGCTGAGATTGGAGTTAGAGGTCCCAAGCAATAACACATTACAGTAATCCAATTTAGACAGTACTAGGCCCATGGCCAGGGTGAGACACTTGGTCGGAGTCAGAATTTGTCTACTTAATGCTATGAGTTTGGATGTGTAGGCTGAAGAGGAGGTGAGCATACTAATATGTTTCGTCATGGTGAGGTTGGAGTCTAGGTATACACCTAATGTTTTTACTTGCTTGAGTACTGGGATTAGGGTGCCGTTGATATTGATCGAAGAGTAGTCTGGGTGGAGGACAGCTATTTTAGCTAACAATGAGAACGTCAGTCTTCTCATCATTAAGACAAAGACTATTTAGCGCCATCCAATTTCAAATGATGGCGTACATTTTGTTAATGATCATGATGTCTTGGTCATAGTTTCCTGAGATGGGTATGAGGATCTGGGCGTCATCCGCGAAATTAGTGTAGATAACACCCATATCGTCTAATGCTGAGAAAAGGAGTTTAGTATAGGCATTATAGATGGTGGGAGAGAGACATGATCCTTGTGGTACTCCAGTGGGGTCTGGGATGGGATCGGCCACTACTTTGCCTATGGCAACTGTAGAGGTGCGTTCGGACAGAAAGGATTTCACCCACATAGTGGCATCGTTGAAGAAACGGAAATCTTTGGCTAATGAGTTGCACAGTTTGTCAAGGTCCACGAGGTCAAATGCGGCAGACAGGTCTAACAACAGGATGATGCAGAGTTTCCCTGAATCTCTGATAGTGTCCATTTGGATTTTGAGATGCAGGAGGGCTATTTCCGTACTATGGTTGGGCCGGAAACCTAATTGTCTGATTCCTAGTGGATGGTTCTGTTCCAGATGGGCTTGTATTTGTGTGTAAGCTATTTTATCTATAAGTTTGAGGAGAAATGGGACTGTTGTTATTGGACGATAATTGGTGGGTACTGTAGGGTCCAGAGATGTTTTTTTCAGAAGTGGGGTGACCCAGGTTTCTTTGATGCTGGTTGGAACAGTGTTGGTGCAGAAAGAGGAATTGACAAAATTAGTGATGGTAGGGGTGAGGGAGGAAGCGCATGCTTTCACTAATTTAGCTGGGACGTTATCCCCTTTACAGTTGGATGGTTTTAGCTTGGCAATAGTGTCAAACACTAGTTCTTGAGAGACAGGTGGGAAGTGGAATAGTGAGTTGGTATTATCATTGGCAGAGGGGAGGGTGCTGGTGGCTAGGGCATTTTTGTCTGCTAATAAAAGTCTTTTGGTACTTATTTTATTTTGTAACACGACAATTTTGGAGGCAAGTGCATCTTGAATGGTGGTGCACCATTCTTTGCTGGCGTTGGTGTGAGCTGCAGTTGGGGTAGGATTTTCTAATTCTCTAAGGATTGAAAACAGTTCTTTGGAGTCTGATGCAGCATTGATGATGCGTGTGTTGTAGGAGTTGGCTTTATGGGAGATAATGGCTGTTTTATAGCTTCTGTTGGTGTCTTTGTAAGCTTTGGCAGAGTCGGGTGTGGGTTGTTTGATGTGGGCATGTTCAAATGCGCGTTTCGTTCTTCCTAGGGCGGCTAGTTCATCATCAAACCAGAAATGGGACTTTTTATTAGCATGTCGCGTTTTAGTTTTGATGGATGCTACTTGGTCGATGTTGAGGGTGAGGTATCTATGGTAGTAGTCAGCAATGGTGCTAGGGTCGTTACTGGTGACTAAGTTGGTTGCTAGGGTTTTGTTAAGAGTAGGGACAAAGTTCTCTACGGTGAGCTTTCTAGGGTTTCTAGCTTCAAAAGTATCCATAACTATTGTCTTGGGAGGACATGGTTCATCACACATGAGGGTAAAATTAATGCAGAAGGTGTCTGACCAACTAAGTGGGGTAATGGTATCAATATTTAGGGCCTCATTACGAGTCAGGGCGTTAAGGGTTTTACAGCGCCGTAAACGGCGCCGACCCTTAACGCCTGATTACAAGGTCCCTTTGCGGGATGGTGATTTTAACGCCTGCTTTTTGCAGGCATTAAAAACCATGCTGCAAAGGGACCTTGGTGCTAAGTACGGTGCCGCAATTTGCGGCACCATACTTAGCGCCTTCCCCATTCCCATTATGCCCTATGGGGCAAAAATGGGAATGGGGAAGGGCCATGGCGAAAGGGGGAATTACCACTCCGCCAACCTCGGAATGGGGTGGTAATTCCCCATTCCGCCATGGAGGAGTCGGAGAGTTACCGGCATGGACCATGGTGCTACTAGCACCATGGTCCATCCCCCAGGGTCGTAATGAGGCCCTTAGTCTGGTAATAAGTGAGAGGACCCAGTCAAGGGTTCTGCCCTTAATATGAGTGGGAGCATTCACCAATTGGGTGAAATTCACATGTTTAAGTGCTGCATCTAGAGTTGCGGCTTTAAGGTCTTGTTCATCATTGAAACCTAAGTTCAAATCTCCAAGGATGGTGCATTTCGTATTGGGTTTGATGAAAGGTGCAAGAAGAAATGGGATGTCTATTTTGGGATGACTGTTTGAGCTAGGTGTTCTATAGATCACCACAAAGGTAATTGTAGTTGTTTTCATTCATAGCAAGTTTAGCTAGCAGCAATTCATACCTTGAGAAGACTTCAATGGGACTTGATCTGAGTTGCAGATTGCTTTTGGCTATGATGGCTACACCGCCTCCTACGGTATGGGCTCTATCATTTCTGAGGAAAGTGTAATCGGGTGGGATGGCCAGAGATAGTAGAGGTCCCGAAGCTTGGTTAAGTCAGAATTCTGTGATTACTAATAAATTAAGGTTTTGTTCTATAATTAGGTAATGTATTTCAATGGCATGTGCTCCCAGGGATCGGGCATTAATGAGGGCACATTTAACATTAGTGGGTGTCTTAGGTTCCATTGCAGTTACATTCTTAGATATGAGAGGGTAAGTGGCATTAAGCGTAGATTTTGGAGACCCAGTGGTAAGTGGCTTGTGCCTTTTGTTTTGCCAAAGGACATTGAGTTTGGGTTGCTTGGGTACTACGAGATTGGGGTGTGGCTATAGTGGATCAATTTAGTATGTGATCTTAGGCGAAAAACTCTGTTGTTTCCCGATAATAGGGTGGGGTATGCCAACAGTGTTCTTAGTGGTGGGTAAGTGGTCTACCACAGGAAGCGGGATCTGGGTGGGTGCGAGATCTTGTCCCGGAATCATAGTGGTAAACCTGACCCTAGGGGCCTGTTCTGTGCTAGTTGGAAATGGTGCGGTTGGTGGGAGGAAAGGTGTTGGGCAGGGTATGGGGTAATGTCTTGGGCATGCCAGTTTGGACAAGCCATTTTTGAAAGCAAGTAAGTGGTTACCAGTGCAAGGAATGTTGTCTTGGACTATGCAATATGGGAGCATAGTGAGGAGTATCCCGCCTAGCATAACTAGATTCAGTATGGAGTAGGACAGAAAGGGTGGGAGAGCAGAGCTGGGTTTGGGCGGCATTAGTCTCAGTGCAAGGAATGGGGCCCTGTTTAGTAGATCTGAATAGGCAAAGAAACGAATGTAGTATGATGGTTTGAGTACAGTCTAGGAGTATATTCTAAGTACGCTATGCTGCTAGAAATACGGTATGGCCTGAAATTCTAGAGGCGACATGTGCCAGGGGGTACAATATAGCATAAGAATCTAAATGTCAACAACTACTGGGCGCATGACATAATATGATATGCTAGAGGCGACATGCTACCAAGGACACAGAATGGCATGACATTTTAAAGTGCAAGATGCCGTTGTGCAAACAATAAGTTGAGACAGGCTAGAAGAGACAATGCTAACAAAAATGCAAGATGCTCCTTTGCAAACGCAAAATGGCAGGTAAAGCATAAAACTTGCAGATGGTACAGATTCAGAGGGTATGGGGCACGTGAAGTAGTTGGTGAAGGTGGGGGATTGCTGACTATAATGGCTCCTAGGACCTTGTTGTTCGGTATATGGCAGAGCTATACTTACTAGGTCGGTTAACATATAGTCATTACAGTGGGTAAATAGGAGTCTGTGCATAGAACGGGCACTGAAGGTAGATGTCACGATGCGCGTCACTTGTCAGAGTTCTGTAGGTCTTAGAATGGGTGAGAATGTTCAGAAGTGATTGTGATGGGGGCTAGAACGCATTGGTGCAATGCTTACCGGTTAGACCGAGTACTGGGTAATATCACAGAGCTCCGGAGTAAGCACATAGGCTTGGGGGTGTGCCTGTAGTAGAATATGTAGACCGCTGAGCAGGGGTTCCGGCCTTGGCCTCTGGACACTCTCTGGGCAGGCTCGGGACAGGCACTGCCTTTGTGCTTGAGCCTTCGTGCATGGAGCCGGCGCGCGACTACCAGCGCAGGATTGGAGGTTAAGAAGATGGCTGTAGCCAATCCTGGGCCAGATTAGGGACAATGCAGAAGTCAGGCTCAGGGTGCACAGCAGACTGCTGTAAGTGCAACAGCCATCATAGCAAATGGCGATCCTCGTGGGTTGTTTCTGTGAGTTGTCTGGATGATTACAACATTCAGGTTTCTTCGGCTCCCGTAACCGGTATTGAAATCTTGTTATTTTGGTCTTTTGGGCTTTTATGGCCATGGTATGGGACTAAGGCAATCCTTCCTGTGTCCCCCTTTTGTTCTCTCCTCTCTCTGCCTCCTTCCGCCCTGGGCAACCTGGCTACCTTCTATGTCGCAGGGTTTGCTCCAGTGAGGCAGTGCCTATTCGGTAGTGGTTGCGTCCCCTGCGGCTTTCTGGTCTTCCAGTCAGAAAACGAGTGAGTTTGGTATTCCGCTCGCTTTGGAAGTTCCTTGATTCTTGCTATGAGCAGAGAATTCGTCCCTCCCTCGTATCCTGGTTTCGGCGTCGGTTCTCGGGCACCGGGCCCACCGCGTTCTTGGCGTGATCGCACCTCCAGGTAAGGCTTGCTTTACTCCAGTTCGTCCTCGCCGACTCTGCGTGTCACTGGGCCAGATCGGCAGTGTCTCTCGATATCCGGGTCCTCTGCGCACCCTAGCCAGTTCCGCTGTGTTGCGCAGCCCCGGCCCTCAATGACGTGCTCACGTCAGAGGCTTGCCTCTGCGTATTGTTCCTTCTCTTCCAATCAAGGGTTATTGACCCTTTATTCTCACTCCGTGACCAAACAGGGGCATGTTGTTTATCGTCAGCTGTCATGCCCACGGAGAATCCAGCATTGTCTGGAGCCAAACGTTTATGGGCACTACCAATATCAGTTTGAGTCCCATGTATAAGTGTAACATCAGTTTCTCTGATTCCCGTGTATGCAGATAGTACCTGGTTACATGTCTTATTAACAAATCAATTTATAATGAATGAACATATAACGATACAAAAATAATGACAAAAAATTCCCCACAAGATTTAACCATTTACCCCACCCCCACATATATTTTCATAATTTTCTTTCTTATTTATTTTTCATTATACATTCATTTGTTATTTATTTTTCGCTATAAAGACTGTACTCCATAATACTTTAGGTATAGGGAGTTCCCCATGGGAATGTGAGTCCTTGTCCCCGAGAGGGGAGTCACTCCCAGCGAGGTCCCGCTTTCCCAAACTCCTGGGGAGGTCTTTGCGGAGCAGGCCCACCTCCCTAGTCTCAAAGCGGGTGGCACCCCCAGCAAAGAAGGGATGAAGCCTCCAGATTCATCACAATGCGCACTTACCACAGTTCCCAGAGGCCACGAAAGCCACATAAGAGCATAGTGTAGCAAATATGATAAAATACAAGATTGCTAAACCAAGCTTTCATGGGTCAACTGTTCCTGCTTGCCTACGCTCCACCCATGATCTGGCTCCTGGAGTCAAAGTGTGGGCTCCACTGGCCTATGTGTGGCCCAGCCCCATAGTTTGAAACCAGCCTCACCCGGTTCGTGGGGTGTGACATTCTCACATGAAGCATACAAATGTGTTTCTTGGCAGTCGCTAGGTCACAGAACAGCTGTTCAGAAAAGGTGACTCTTTGCCCATCTAAAACTCCTACTATCTGAACAACCAAGGGTGTGAGTCAATGGTTGACGATAACCAATGACCAAAATTGGTATTGTTGATAACTTAATTTGTCAGAATTGCACAATATTCTTCTTTGATAGACTATTGGTTGATCGTTACTTCAATAACAACATCCCATTTGTAGGATGCCAGGATTCTGCCACTAGAGTTTAGCAATATTGGGAAGTCCAATGATATGAAAGATATGATATATCATTTATAACGTGTCGGTACACAAGTATTTCTAGGCATGACAAGACAAGGGAAGAAGACAGAGAGAGGACAGGACAAATTATCTTACTAGGACTTGTGCCATTCAGATTGTGCAAGTGCGACAAGCAAAGTGCAGGGGGAAAGGAGAGGGGGGAGTGCACAGGGAGAGGAAAAGGGGAAATGCAATCAGGGCAGCAATGCTCTAAGTGCAGCCAGGGTGGCGCAGCACTGGGTAAGTCGAAGGAGGCAAGGACCTTTAGGGTTACAGTTACATCCGCTAAGTGTGCAGTATGCCTGGAGGCAGTGCGGGGGAGACTGATCAAGGAGGAGCCTGGTACCCAGTGTTACTCTGTGGGTTACCAAGCAACCAGTCTGTGAAGCAGACAGTAGGTCAGCAGGGGAGGGAGAGAGAGAAAGCAGAGGAGAAAAGGAAGGTCTTGAGCTGCTTCCAGAACATCAGGTGGTTTGGCTCAAGTTTGCGAGGGCAGGGAGGCTATTCCAGATGGAGGCACCTGCAGAGGAGAGAGATCTACTCTCCACTCTCTGCCTGGAGAAGTGACCCTTAGAGAGTTGGAGGTAACTGAGGGTAGGGCTCGAAAAGGAAGGTATTTTGGAAGTATCTGGAAGTTGACTTGAACAATGTCTTTACATTTTTCCTTTGCACATTTAAAAAGTTTGACTAGGTCACCTTTTGTCACCCATAATGGAAGGTTGGAGAAATCTGGGGGCGAGGGTGAGTCACCAACTCAATGATGTGACCCTTGGAGGCATTACAAGGGGATTCACAGAGCTTTCCTTAGGTGGTCCTAAAATTCAGTCCTCAAAGGGTGTAAAAGCCCAATACAGAGAGGTCAGGGGGCACTGTGCTTTCTGCTTCATGGAAGAGCAGAATGAGTCAAAATCCTTGGGCTCAGCCTCAAACACCCCTCAAAAGAGCGAAATCCGCTGTACATTTGTGTTTAGCCTGTGTTTTACAGCTCTAGAACAATGGGGTGTTTGTTTAAATAGTGTTTGCTCCAATTGTGGTTCTAGGCCAGAAGCGGCAAGCATGTCACTGTACACGACGGGGGGGTGAGCCCAGACATGGAGCACAAACTGTAGCCAGAGAGAAAGTATACGGCAGTAGAGAGACAGAGAGACACGGCACGATGCTGAAAGCAGGTAAACAAACTGACTTGTCAAGGAGAGGGTCAGAACATTGGACCAGCCTGCCTGCATGATGGTGCTGTCTTATCCCAAAATGAGCAGACAAGGCTTTTGTAACATAGGACTGAGGGCAAAGGGACTGATGCTTGTTTTAGAGGAGGCCTAAAACCAGAAGAAAAGAAAAAACTCATAATTAGGGAGGAGGTGGAACAATTAGGCAAGGGTCAATAACGCTAAAGGGAAAGCTGATCCACAAATCAGATTACTCGTTGACACAGTGACTTCATCATAGTTTGTTTGGAGAGACACTGGAGGAGAGAGTGAGAGAGAGTGCGAGAGAGAGAGAGAGAGACAGACAGAGAGGTAATTTAGAAGAATGGCAATAAGAATCAGTGGAGGTCTTCTTGCAGACTGGCTTCACAGGTCTCTGTGCTCTCTGGAAGTACTGCAGGGGTTAACTTTTATACAGTTTTTTGCACAAGACCAGCTATCAACGAGCCTACAAAATTGTAATTGTAACTGGTCATTTATAACGCTCTGCATCGTCTTGCTTCCAAGGTGAGCACGTTGCCCCGGAGCTATCCTCCCAAGACGAAGGGTGGTTTCTGCCTACATCTTCCTCCACTCAATGTTATTCGTCATCGCTATCTCAAATGCCTGTCACTATTCCAACATAAAACTTTGTCACCCATGTTTCATCTGGGTTTCTTATCCCAGCTGCTGCTTTTAGCCCCAAGGTTTCTCTGACGACTGTGATTATTTGTCGGACCTTCCACCTTTGTGAGTCCGGGGTCTGCAATGGGCCTGAGCACCTACATGGTGGAAGGACTCTAGGCAAGCCTGAGTATTCCTGATCTCTCCCTAGCCCTAATAGCGTTCCACTGCACCGCTGCTTTTCAAAGCCTTCCTGCTTCTATGCCTCGGGTTCGAGGGACGGGGCGCACTGCGCTCCTGTCCAGCCCAAACGGTCCATGGTTGCTTAACTTTCCGACTCAGCCAGGTCAGCCTATTCTCTCTTGGGGGAAGGTTTGGAAGCTGAGAGGGTCGGTACCATGGCTCATCAGTTCCTCTGCGTTATCGGTGAGTCAAAGCATGTCAATTTGCCAGGACTGCTCTACTTGCCACACTTGAACTCATGGCCCTTTCTGCTGCATTGCAATTATGAACAGCTCAACTTGGCCAAATCTAAGGAATAATAGCAGCCATGTGCTCAGAAACCGCTGCGACTCAGTCAAGGCCTTGCAAGAAAAGCCAGTTAGGATACCTGGTAGGAAAAAGCTAGTGCCTCATCCTTTCCATTGTTAGGACCCGACCATGTCAACCATGATTCTTATACATTATCCCTACCAGAGTGCTTCCATGACAACCCAAATAAGTACACGCCCTCCCAAACTACGCCTCTTCTATTATTTGTAAAGAAATTCTCTTCATTTTCAAAAAACAAGTCCAAATTCATATTCACTGTTTTGCATTTGGGGCATTTCACTGTAACCGCTGCTTCCTAATTACTCAGTTCACATGACCGCATTCTCAGGCATTAGGCGGGATTCATTGCCTTCTTTGGGAATCACTATCAGTGCATGTCTGCATATACTTTCTAAATGTGGCATGGCATTTTCTATTTATCTTCAAGGGTAATGCAAACATGATGAGCGTTAATACCTAGCTAGACTGGCCTAAATTGAATGTATGTCAGTCTAGCCATGTAATAGCACTTACCATCTGTACGTTACCCTGGATGCCAAGTAAAAAGTACCATGCCACATTAAGAAAGTATATGCAGACTTGCACTACTAGTGTCAGTCTGCATTTACTGTTTTAATGTGGCATAACATTTTTTACTTGGCATTAAGGTTAAAGCAAACATGATAAGTGTTGTTACTTGGCTAAATTGGACTATGGTGTCAGTGTGCATATACCTTCTTACTGCGGCATGGCATTTATTAATTTTTACTTGACATCACGGGTAAAAGCGAACATGATGAGTGTTATTATGTGGCTAGACTTGCTTACTTTGGTGGTTCCAGTCTAGCCGTATATTCTTTGTGTATCTTGACATTTTTGTACTTTGCATCAAGAGTAAAAGCAAAGATAAGTGGGGATTACTTGGTACCCTTGCCTATCTTGGTATAGCCAGTTTGGATGTACTTGCTTGCATTTTTTACTGTCTGGGAGTCCTAGAATGGTAATTCTGGCAAATATTGGTGCAGCATGCATGGACATATATGGACACAGCCAGCATGAAAATGTTTGATATACTGGAATATGCTGTGGGCAAAGGCATATTGAAAATGTGTTGGAATATGGTCCTGTACACTGTTGGTGACTTGCGCCTATTGGGTTTTTTCATGTGATACTGTGCAAAACTGATTGCAAACTATGTGGCTTTTTACCCAATTTGTCACAGAAATTGCTGCAAAAGGCACTATTTTAACCCATCATTTAAAAAATGTTCTCAACTGAGAACCTCCCTGAGTCCGCCTTGTTTGGTTTGAGCTCCCGAGCTATTAGACATATACATTTACGGCCCTCCAGTTCAAAAATTCACCAGCCGCCACTTATTAAAAGTATGAGAGCCCTTCTGAGAAGGCAGGTATGTTTGTGGCGGTGACATGATGGCTCCTGAAGTAATCAACCAATAGTCTGAAAGAGACGTTCACTAAGACCCATAGTCCTACCTTTCACCCCAATTATAGCGCCCGCCTGCCAATAGGGAGATGCCAGACTAAATTCTTTCTGTTTCCATTTCTGGCTAAAAGTCTGAAAAGTCTGATCCCTTGTAACTCTTCTCACCCAATTTTTCATTCCCTAGAAAATGGAGAGTGGGAGATTGTTCATCGACCAGCCAAGAGGAACATCGACACAAGCGTGCAGCCTGATAGCACCAAGTACCAGGACATCACCTTCTACCTGATCATCCAACGCAAGCCGCTCTTCTACATCATCAACATCATCATCCCCTGCGTCCTCATCTCCTTCCTGGCCAATCTTGTCTTCTACCTTCCTGCTGACAGTGAGCCATGATGCTGGCACCTTTGCTGCTGCTGTGGATGGTGGTGGGATTAGGGTGGAAGAGCGCTGATTCAGCTGTGTTAAAACTCAACTGCGGGGTGGACGGTGGTAGCAGAACAGTGCTCCCTAATGGCCCAGCCAAGCTACAGAACATTTTGGAATGTGATCAGAATTCTTTTTAATTTACAATAATCAGATGAAGAGGGAAAGATAAGGGTGCTTTGGTTGTCAAATCACACAGTCAGAACTACACCAAAAACATTCTCTCCATGACAGCGACACAACATTTTCACATGGGGGAGGAGGGCACGCAGGGCGAGCATTATTGATTTCTCAATAATGCACTTTATTACAACCACCAGCCACTTCATTGTGCAGGTTTTAGCCCCACGCATGAGGTTTATATTGTGAAAAACTAGCTGGGAAACAAGAGAGCACTGTTCAAAATAAGGGAGCAGGTGACCAGCTGTTGATGATCTTCGTGTCAAGGATGTTGAAGAGGGATTCTTGGGTTTTATTGATTGTGTGGGTTCCCAGTAGAATTCCATGGCCAAGGATGATGATGGAGTGGGTTTGTGACTGATGTTGCGATCAGGTCTGTGATTTTGTTGAGGAGGTCTGTCTTTGCCAGGGGAGAGTTTCTGTCCATCAGATGGAAGGTGGCCCCTTTGCATTCGAGCTGGAAGTGACAGCTCAGCATTTTTTGGTGAACGTGAATGAGGCACGTGCCTGGACGGTGCAGATTCAAGTGCTCCTCTTACTGACTGCAAGGCCTCAACCAGCTTTCCCCAAGTGGTCACTGTATTGCGTTCTGAAGGGATGAGAATGTCCAGGATGTGTGTGGTGGAAGGGGAGAAGCAGGTCCCTGGCAGTAAGAGAGCATCAAGGCTGTGTGGTCTTGAGATATATATATATCTATACATTTGGTTATTGATAACGCAATTAATACCCAGGGGTTTTGTTGCCCCTGAGCTATCCTCCCGAGATCATCAATGTCAGTGGCATGAAGGCCTTTTGAGTGTGCATTAATGAGCATGCCTTTATTAATTATTAATAAGCATTACACTTTATATGACTTTTCAGATGGTGAAAGGATGAGGTGATGAACGGACTCTGGATGAGGTTGGGTGAGATTGAAAGAGAGGGGGATGGATGCAGGGTGGGGGCGGGTTTGAATGAGGGTGGGTTTGAATGAGGGTGTGTGGGTTCGGCATGGGTGGGAAAAGGTGAAAAGAGCATGAGAAGGAGGGAGAAAATAGCCAAGCAACGTTTGGTTGGCCCCAGGACCAAGGTTCATGTGACCTTGCTCCACTTGCACTGGTCAAGCAAGAGAATAGAAACATTGGAGTCCATGTGAAGGAAGGAAGAGAGGAGGAGGGGACTGGTGAAATGAATGGCACAAGAGAATGAAACAAAGGCAAGCTGTGATTAGCTGGCGCAGGGGTCACGTGTCCTTACTCCACTCGCACAACGGCTGTGGAACTGAAAAAGAGAAACGGGCAGGAAAGTAAAGAGCAGTCGAGACAGGCATAGAGTGTAGTTGAAGATGGAGAATCAATGACAAGCAGCCATTGCGCTCATAGGAGGGCCAAGTATCATGTGACCCTGCTCCACTTGCCCTGAACATGAAAGAGAAAAAGGCTGGAAACCCGAGTAGGGTTGGAAGGCAAATAGAGAAGTTTAGAGCAGATAAGCAAAGATAAGCAGCCCTTTGGTTGGTGGGCGGGACTTGAGTTAAGGACCTGACTTCCATTGCACTTGCTGGGCACCTGCACTTGTGGAATTTGGACCACTCTCCAAATTTCCTTTGCAAATATGCAACTTGTGTGAATACTTCACAAAAACATGTGTTTGCGCGTGGACTGGATTAATGCAAAACCGAGAAGGCCATTAGTAGGGGTACGTTAAAGTAAAGCCAGAGACTCTGTTGTCTTAAGAATTTGTAAAGTTTGCTAAGGGGGTGGATAGGATGGGGTCTAGGGGTGCTCGCTTTTAATTGCTGTCCCTGTTTGTATGTCTGTCTCTCTGTTACCTGGTGACATTGGTGAGAAGGACAGTAATTCTAATAATTTTCCATCCATCCAGGTGGGGAGAAGATGACCCTGTCCATCTCGGTGCTGCTGGCCCAGGCCGTCTTCCTGCTGCTGATCTCCCAGCGTCTTCCGGAGACCTCTCTCGCCATCCCCCTCATCGGCAAGTGAGTCATGGCACCCTCTATTCTTTTTTAATCGGAACTGGTGCACATGATTTGGAGGGCTGGTGCAGTCAATGAATCTGGTGGGCAATAAGATTTCATTGCTTGATCCTGGATTGCAGCCTTTGGGTCTACAGATATGTTGGACAACAACTCCCTTCGGCCATAGTCAGCATAGTGCATAGTGCCGTAAAGCCATAGGTTCCAGACTCTCGTCTAGCCATCATGGCTTCTTCTACCAAAGCAATATTTGGTTTGATCCCCAGTAAGTCCAATCACACCAAGTTACCCATTCATTGACAGCATCGGTGTTGGTATTTCAACATCAGTAACTCGTCTGGGACAGGATAATATGAATGTTAAGTTCTGTAACTCAACAGCATCAGAGAATTCAACAGATTGAGGCAATCGCATCAGCTGCTAACATATTGAGTGCACCCAAGCACCCTATGCTACCCTACTCTCTCGACTGACCTGGACTACAGTCCCTGAGGGCGTTCAACCCACAAGTGCTTTGACGTCATACCAATGATATATAGAGAGCTATATAAATGCCAAATCACATAACATAACAGAAAGGAGATGTTCCCTAATAAACCTCCAAAACAACACACAGGTCCTTGCTAGACCTAAAGCCTAAGGCCTGAAGCCTAGCAAGGACCTGCGTGGTGTTGTTGTGTTTCACCATTATACAAAATAACACTTATAGAACATCCAAACGTAATAAAACCCACAGGTAGAAGCATACCAACAAGCTAGTGACACTGTGACGCGCGCAAGGGATGGCTAGATAGGAGCATGGAGCAACCCATGTGTTGAGGGTTTGTGGCTGGGTCGACAGCCAAGTGGGGGGAATGGGCAAAAGAAGACGATCCTCTCTATGGTATTTCATGTTCTTCTCCGAGTCGATCAGTCAGTTCGGTGATTCCTGTACGGGCTTTGTGAATTCAATTTCCTCTGCTCGTCGATCTTACATCTGATAGAACCCATACTGAACACCTACCTGAAGGGATGCTGTTTCAACGGGGCCTCCAAATAGAAATATATAGTGTTATGCATATAATTTGGTCATTTCATCCAAAGCCTAGGTCCCATGGCTTAAAGACCTGTATCTCCTCTGGTTTGACAGACACCTAGGGATGAATAGCTGGTGGTCCCCCATACACCACGTGGTCCACCCTGGGTTATTCAGTGTGATGCCGTGGAGCGACCCCACAGCTACAGCAGAAGATGATGCAGGGAATTTGAAGCTGAATTCTCTACTCTTCTGTCTTGTACAAGCAGCTTGGACATGCTCACTTATCCTACATCAGAAAATAATCTGAGCCACTTAGAGTCTACTAATCAATTTCATTGGCGTACCCCACAGGAGTGGATTACATTAGTCCAAGTGACTGGTCACTAACGCTCCTGTTACAACCACACACTTGCCCAGTAGCACGAAGGGACAAATCCCACATAGACACCTGATATTAAAATAGCATCCCTTGTGAATGGTTTGGTCCTTTATCAACTAGACCGTCTAGGCATTTCATCTGTGATAGGAACTTAACATGTTTTCCAAAAATCAGTGGGAGATGGTGTGTGAGAAGAGACTACGTGTTAGTGTTAGCACCGCTTTCTCCATCCTCAGATGAAGCCAGCTAGAGTCCATCCGGGCTGAGGTGACATCCAGGCTTCGTGGATAAATGGACACACGGATTTCAGTTTAGCTTTAGTTGCTACAGGATGGTAAAATGAAGAGGTATGCTTTAACTTTAAAAAGAACACATCTACAATGTTCACATGCTTTTGAAAAAGCCGTTTGAACTGTTAACAGTAAAAAAATGAAAGTAGTGGAACTCAGTTCCCAATAGTTTCTTCTCACTTCTACATCTGGTAGACCACATCATGAAAAAACACAATGGTCATGATTGCTTACAATTTGAAATGCCATTACGTTCATCACATAAACTGCCAATGCAGATAATTTTCAATAAGAACTCTTTACCGGTTGATAACCGCCTGCCAGCCTGAGGTAATATCTGGAGCGAAGTCCCTAAGGGCTTAATCGCAATGAGCACACAGAGTAATAGACTGAGATGCTAAGGGCTGTTGTTTAGAGAATAAATACGCTGCCAGGCACATACAATGCTATTTTCCCCTAAATAATAGACTACAAATAAAGGGACACCACAAAAAGCCAACGCTTGCTGTGAGTACTGGCTCCAACCTTTCGGTAAAACGGATGATTTGATCTCGCCGTTCCCCGGGCGCTATTATCTCTTGTTCTCTGCTAAGTCGAGCTCCGTCAAACAAGGTGACAAAATATGGTGAATACAAATAAAAAGAAAATGGGGTACATCATCCCCCCCCACACGTGAATGAAACACAGTTTTATGCAGACCCTGGGTGGGGTCACTAGTCAATCAGGTAGCTTGGGAAGTGGGCTGTATTCTCTGGTATAAGCCCATGTTCCGAGTTACCCAGTGTTGCATGCCCCTTAGCCTCCCCTGCTCGCCCCTCCTCCCCCATGCTTATATCAGTGAGTAAGCACACGTGGGTGCTAACGGCTAAAGGAAAAATTAATAAAATGTACTTACCTCATTCACTCCTGCAATGCCATATATGGGGGCAAGGGGATCTGTGTTCAGTGTTGATTATACCCAATCAGGCCTACTCCTCTTTTGAATGCCTTCTCTGCATACTTGGTGTCTCTTCTGGCCTCTCTCTGATTCTGGCCACCATCTACAGACCCCTTGGCCAGGTCTCCCACTTCCTCTCAGAATGGGCTGACCTTACCTCTTTTCTCCTGGACTCGTCCTCCAAGCTTCTCCTCCTCAGAGACTTAGATGTTCACCTCAACTCCCCTGATGCGACCTCGGGTCGCTAAACTGCGGTGGTAGCCATTACTGACAGGGTTGGCCAGCCACCAAAGTGTATGTTCCCTCATTACATATTGTGACGAATCGCAGGTATTCGCCCTTCTTCCCAAGGCAGCCCCTCCCCCTGTGCAGCTATGAAGGTGAGCCGGCTCCGTAAAAAACCCTCCCTTGGGGTCGAGGCAAGTGGGACCTCACCGGGAGATACTCCCTCTTTGGGGACAGTAAAGAAAGAGACACTCAAAGTCTGACAACAGAGGCTAATAGAAGCATAGAAAGGGTCAGAGGAAAACCCCTACCAACTGCTCCCGAGGAGAAGGCCTGGAAAGAGGTTACAAGTAACTATCTGAGTAGCAAGAAAGGTTATAGTAAAAGACATTTTGAAAAGGGACCACAGAAAGCAGGAGAAAGAAAAGCTCTTTGGGGTAGCTACAAGAGTTGACTGCAGAAACTCTGTTCCACCAAGAGGTGGCATAGTTCAAGACAATTGAATGACCTACACGGAGACCAGGCGAAGACAAATCATTCCCTTGGTTTATTTAAGTTAGTTAATGGCATGGTCATATGGGGTAGTTTGGATGGAGGCCATGTTTCCATTTGAATTTATAACCATGGAAGAGCACCTTTCTTTTTTTAGATAGGTAGGGTATTCCCTTTAGTGATCAGGAAAGTTAGGCCTCCCACTTACAATTTAATTTTAGAAAACCAGAATCTTGTCTTCTGAGTGTCCGACTCCTTCTTCCGACCTGACCATATATGGTGTCGAAGTGGGATGTCAACCAACTGATTAGTAGTTGGCGACCCGTTTTGTTTACTAAAGTAGCCATAAAGCTAAGCTTGAGCCCCTACTGTGGCCACTGTAGAGCACATAGGTTCCGATGTCTACAGTACCAGGGAAATCCTGATTCCTCCCATTGAGAGACAATTGATACCCACAGGGCTTGTTCTAGCACACCCTAAAGGTACATATATTCAGCTAGCCTCATAGTCAGGATTAGCCTGGTGACACGGTTTAGACGTCCTGGCTGGAGGAATAGACCCTGACTTCAGGGGAGACATTAACGTCCTACTACACAACCACAGTAGTCATCCCTATACCATTAAAGAAGGGGAGAAAATCGCCCAAGAGATTCTCGAGAAATATGTATTCCCGTAACACAAGAAATAAATGAGTTAGAAGAATCAAGAGGGTGTCAAGGGGGTCAAAGGAAGCTTATGTTTTCCCAACAGAAACCTCTCATGAGGAAATCGAAAAAAGCCCCCCCTCCACACTTCCAGACTTAGCTATCTCAATAAGGAGCGATCTGGCCCTCACAGAGGCCTTCGAGAGGGTGACTACTGAGAAAGCCAGAAACAATCAATCCAGAGCTTTCCTCTTCATTAAGAAGGGCCTACCGAATAGAGGGGATTTAACAAATAATGGTTTGGCCCAAAGCCAGATAGTGGTTCCGTAAAGCCATAGAAGGGTGGTGTTAGAATTGGTCCATACCCCCTTAACAGCCAGTAGTAGTGAAAACCGAGTCAAGTTGTAAACCGGTTCTATTGGCCGGTGGTTTTTCCCAATGTTAAAAATGATGTACTGGCATGTGAAATCTGTCAGAGTACAGCATCCTCTCCAGTTCTGATAGCACCCCTACATTCCCTACCCATCCCCTACCAGTTATCAAGGTCCCATTCTCTAGGATAACAATGGATATAATAGGCACACTCGAAAACTCTAAGATGGGAAATCGCAAAATTCTAGTAATTGTAGACTATGCCACCAGGCGTTTCGCCCTCCGCAACAACACCACACATCAAATACTGAAACACCTACTACCCTTTCTATCCAGGGTGGGATTCCCAAATGAAATTCTTATGGACCAGGGTACCACCTTTAGGTGCCAACTAATGAAAGAAGTAAAAGAGTTATTGAACATAAAAACCCTCTGAATGTTGGTTTACCATCCCCAGAACGATGGCTAAGTAGAGCAGTTTAACCAGACCCTAAATAAAATCTTGTGAAAGGTGGTAGAAACCGATTGGAGAAATTGGTATGTAATGATTCCCTGGGCACTGTTCACAGCCAGGATAATCCGTCAGAGATACTCATATATTATTATATATATTATTATTATATAGATATTCCCTGGGATACCCCCCCTTTGAATTGCTAAATGGATGGAAACCCCAGTATGTTTTGGACATGTCTAAGGAAACTTGGAAGGATGGAGAAGAGGCTATATTACCCATCTCCCGAATTGGCCCAAAAATGTAAATCCCATATGGTTACAGTAAGGGAGATTGTCAAGAATCACTTAGGTCAAGCTCAAGAATGGCAAAACGGCATATCAAATAGACGTACTGTAACCCAATCCTTTTCTATCGAGCAATCTGTGTTAGTCCTCCTGCCAACTTCGAAAAACAATATGATCTCTAAGTGGCACAGACCCTACGTGGTTCTAGAGAAAAAGGTCCTCTGAACTATCTAATTTCACAACCTGATAGGAATCAGAAAACCCAGGTTTATCATGTAAATCTCCTGAAGGAGTGGAAAGTAGACCCTAGTGAGCCTACTACTGTCACTATGGCCGACCCTCCTCACTAACTGATACGCTCAGAACAAGTTAATTCCACCCGAGTTGCCATATCCCATCAGAAAGGCCTAGGTGACTTACTGGCTCAATTTTCAGTGGTGTTTTCAGACCAAACTGGGAGGATTCATAATTTTTTTCATTACATCTGACTCCAGATGGAAAAACTATAAACCTCATAACCCATAAGATCCCTAAGACCAGGAGGAAGATTATTGAACAGGGGATAGAGCAGATGCTCAAGGCTGATATTATCGGACCCTCTGAGAATACCTGGTCCTCCCCTATTATCCTGGTGGCAAAGCCTGATATGTCATGGTGATTCCGTATAGATTTTAGAAAGCTGAACTCAATATCCATTTTGGACAACTTCCCAATGCCCCGCATTGACGACTTAATTGAAAAGCTAGGGACGGCCAAACACATTTCCACTCTCAGTTTAACTAAAGGATATTGGCACGTTCCCCTAAATCCAGCAGAAGGGGAAAATAAAGCCTTTTTAACACCCCAGGGCCTTTTCCAATTCAAAGTTCTACCCTTTGAACTCAATGGAGCACCTGCCACCTTTCAGCGACTGATGGATAAAGTTTTAAACATGTACTCGGCTTTCTATTGGGCCCACCTTGACGATATTTTCATACATAGCAACAGCTGGCCAGAATACTTGCACCATCTGTACTCCATTACCTCTGCTCTGAGGAATTCAGGTCTTCAAACCAACCCTTGAAAGTGTCATCAGCCCAATCTGCAGTGAAATATCTTGGATACTTTATGGAGAATGGCTTAATCCAACCTCAAACGTTGAAGGTGAAAGCAGTACGACAAACCCCCTCCTCGAAAACCAAATGAGATCTCCAAGCATTGTTGGGTCTAACAGACAATTACAGATGGCTTATCCCCAACTATCCCACCTTGGCAGCAAACTTAACAGATAAACTAAATAGCTCCCAAGCCTAGAAGTTGGTTTGGACTAAACAAGATCAAGTGAGTTTCAAGGGCCTAAAGCTCATTTTATGACAAGAACCTATCCTCAAGATGTCCAACTTTAATTTATAATGTATTTTACAAACAGATGCATCAAAGAAGGGTTTAGGGGCAAAAGTATGAAGAGATGGAACACCCAGTCTTGTATAGAAGCTGCAAACTCTTTCCCTGAGAGCAGTCTTATGCTATGGTAGAATTAGAAGCACTAGCAATCACATGGGCATTCGTCCCCCTAAAGTGTTACCTTACAGAAAGAAAATTTGGATTGCTGACGGACAATTGTCCCTTGACCTGGGTGAGTAAAAGAAAAGACACTAATCCCAGAGCACTTTCTCAGATGATTTTCTCTCGATAAATATGGGGAGGCCAGCACCTTAAGGGGAGGGTGTCCCCCCTGTGCGGCTAGGGAGGTGAACCCACTCCATAGGGGTCAAGGCAAGTGGGACCTCACCGGGAGATACTCCGCCTTTGGGGACAAGGACTACCGTTCCTGTGAGGAACTCCCTACACCAATTAATGTATTCGCATACATGGCACTACCTGATAAGCCTCAGAATGTGGCATCCTTACCTTTGGCTGAAGGCAGTCCAAGACGAAACCTAATGACATCAGAAAAGGAAGATGTCTCTTTAATACAAGATGCATATATAACTGTGCCAAGGAGGAAAAGATAAGAGGAGAAGCCTGATGCGCAGGGGTAGCCCCCTGACATCATTACGCTGACTGGAGGTGGAGCATACGTTAGTCAAAGAGCCTGCGACTTCTGGAAAGAGAGAGAATGCGAGGGGAAGACGCCAGAGAACTGACGCATGCAGAGATGAGAAGGGTCTCACGCCTATTGAGAGAATAGCAAGCAACCCAGTGGTGACGTGAACACAAGCAGGACGTGGTGTCCAGGACGCTCCACAACAATGCTGAGGCTGCCCATACAGGAAGCTAGGGTCGCTTCACAGCAGCAGCAATAGTATGAAACAGGAGTCCAAGGAAGACCCAACAATAAGAAGCCGAGCAGCAGAGAGAGGGCAGCCCCGAGCCAAAGCTAAACCCAAACACCGGCCCCTACAAAGTAAGAGGGACCTGGAGGACTGGACGAAGCGGGAGGGTCGCAGGATATCGTTATCTAGCAGAAGAAATGCATCCCAGTACTCAAAATGAGTTATCAAATATTGAACAATCTCATTTAAGAAGTGAAAAGCCTAGAAGAGAGGGTCAGAAGACACACAGTTGTATGAGCAATAAGTGGAGAGACCCCTACACTAGAGGTGAAAAGCCTAGAAGAGAGACACTGCATCAATGCCGCTGGGAGATAACCAGTAAAGAAAGAGACCCTCAAAGTCTGAGAACAGAGGATAGTAATAGCGTAGAAAGGGGCAGAGGTAAACCCCTACCAACTGCTCACAAGGAGAAGGCCTGGAAAGAGGATGCAAATAACTGAGTAGCAATAAAGGGTTATTGCAAAAGACATTTTGAAAAGAGGACTACAGAAAGCAAGAGAAAGAAAAGGGCTCTGGGGTAGGTACAAGAGCTGATCCCAGAGACTATGGCCCTTGTTACAACCCCGGCGCTAAACCATAGCGCTATTAGCACCATGGTTGGTGCCGGTGTTGTAACGAGTCCGCCATGGTGGAATGGGGAAATACCGCCCCATTCCAAGGTTGGCGGGCGGTAATTCCCCATGCCGCCATGGCCCTTCCCCATTCCCATTTTTGCCCCATAGGGCTCAATGGGACTGGGGAAGGCACTAATTACGGCACCGTGAATTACGGTGCCGTAATTAGCTCCTAGGTCCCTTTGCGGGTTGGTTTTTTAACGCCTGCTAAAAGAAAGCGTTAAAGTGCAACCCGCAAAGGGACCTCGTAATCAGGCGTTAAGGGTTTAACGGCGCCAACACCTTTTACGGCGCCGTTAACCCCTTAACGCCTGGGTTGTAATGAGGCCCTATCTGTTCCACTCAGGGGTGGCATAATTCAAGACTATTGAAAGAACTGGAGCATAGACCAGGTGGAGGTATACATGATTCCTGTGGTTTATATGAGTTGGTTATTTAGGGTATCCTCTTTAGTGATATGGAAAGTTAGGCCTTCTACTTATAATTTCATTTAAAAACAAGCCTGAATCATGTCTTCTGAGCATCTGACTCCTTGTTCGGAACAGCACACTATCTTTCGCTATAAGTGAACTTACCAGCAAGGAAACCTGTGTGCATATTTCAACGCTGCCGGATGAACCACCCCTAAACCATTCCAGTCAGAAGAGAATGCCCCTTTTCTAGTTTTCATATAGTATGAAATCTCATTTGCCCAGGATCATAGCATGTTTGTAAAACAGGTAAGACAGGAACGAAACCCAAGTCCTCTGATTACAAATGTATCATTTCCTCTTAAACATTTCCTTAGTCGAAGGAATAAGGGTGTGAGGGGCTCAAAACAGGGGTAGCATCACCCCCGCCCCACTTTTCAGTTTCTCTGAAAACAAAAGAATGTGCTAAAGGGCTTTATTTTATTTGATTGCTAATAGCGGAAACCTAGCTCAAGAGCAGCGGAGCGCTTTACCACAGTATTGTGCCAGCATTGCGCTTGGCTTTTTATGCAGTAACGCGGTACTGTTGGTGGTGGGAGAGAGGGATTTTTATGTGTCTGGCAGGTATTGTTGAAAGAACCACTTTTCAGGGCTTTACTTTAAAATGATCCTCATCAACCTCCTTGAACTCCTTTTTTTAATTTCACAAAGATGGGCAGAGACTGCATTCATCTAAATTGCGCCAATATAATAAAAAGCACAGATTTACTGTGCCCACCCCTTAATAAAGTCCCCCAAACATCACTTATTTTCTGCTTATTTATTTATTTGCCGTCTTTTGTTAAACATGCAACCAGCTGAAGCATCGGAGTGCTGTTCCATGACTGGGACGTAAGCAATGCATTTGATTCAAAGCTTGCACACGCGCTTGTATTATATGAACAATATCTATAATCGTTCCTGGTCACATGTGGATGGCAACATCCTGTCGCAAGTGGGCGTTCTGCAACTCCATCGCAGCTGGCCAAGAAATCGCATTGTTTGGTAACAGAACTGCTACTTTTAATCTTAAACCTTCCCATTGATTATGCATCTTATCGTTTGAGACAATATGTGCTGTTCATTGCAATATCTAACTATTTAAGGTCATGGAGCAGAAGCATCACACAGTTATGTTGGGAGAGCAATCAGGATAAGCACTAGTTTTGTGTCCTCTCTGAAAAAGAGTTATAGCGTTTGAGGTTCTGCGCAAAACATGTGATGATCTATGTGTTAAGTGCTGTACTGGGCAGGCGCTTTTCTTAACATTGCACACGTATGATAGAATGTCAGCTATACAGCTCTTCATTTCCATGTGTGCTAGTCTCCTAAATCCCTGCTTCCTTCCGATTGCAGCCTCCAATGTCCCCAGTAAACTTAATTCCATAACTAAAAGTGAGCATCACTATTACAAATGATAGCAAGTATTAAAGAATTTGCCACAGAAAAGGCACACATCTAAAAAAAAAAAAAAGTAGAGCAAAACAACCACTGGTCTATCACATCTGGGACTTTGCTGATTAAATGACCATTGTATCAACTCACTAAAGTGTCACCTATGAGCCAAAACCTAAACATGTAAGTGGAAAGGAGACCTGCCTGCACACATGTTTCATGTGTCATATGCAGTCTTATGCTCCAGGTCACTAAACACAGGTTCCTATTCGTGTATAAGAGAAACAGACTTACAAGTCTCTTGCTGATATTGCAGGGAGATACTGTGGAACATATGCTCTTCATGGGCGCCAAATTCAAATCCTTACGAGAGGCTCTGTGCAATGGCTTTGGGGCATGAACTGGGGAGGAATGTTTTTGTAAACTCCTAGGAGAGTGAGAAGCAGTCCTTGCTTTGGCTGCATCAAGCTTTTTTTTTTTTTTGTTGGCCAAGTGTAAAAGATACTAAGAGGTCAAAAGATTTTACTAATGGAAGTTAGGAAATCTGGTGTTAGGATTTCATGTACAATTTTTGAGCTAATTGTTCCCACGATAAAGTGCCCTTTGCTATGACACTTATGGTGTTACATGATTTTTTGTGGCTGTGTAATTTTAATTTCAAAATCACTCTATTTTAAATTGTTTTAGTGGCACTTAAACAAAAACACTGATCAATCAAGGATACTTTCTGCTGTTGCAGATCTTAATAGACTCATTGAATTCCTAGATGTGCACTCCAATATCTAAAAAGTATAATGTCATTATTTTATATAGCACTTCATGTGAAGTGTTTCCCACTTCAAAGTGCTGCTCCAGTTAACCAATTTAATATGACTGATTGTATCGTCCCTCGAAGGAGGAAGGGCTGAGCGGTGACTGCCAGAATTCGAACTTGTAACGCGCACCCTGGCACCATATCAAAGGCAAGAGTTATCTGCCCAGCTGTTCTGTACTCTTCAGGAGATCATGTATGTCTGCTAAAGATCCATTATTGGTCAAGCAGCTTGCAGACATGTTTCCAATTAGTTGATAAACTTTTAAAACACGTTATGCAATTCTTTAAATGTTCCTGTATTATAGTATTGCACGCCTCAATAATATAGTTACCAGTGGTGGACTAGCTGTGAATGCATAGCATGCCAAGCCGTTACTTAATTATGAGCTCTATAAGAGTCTGGGATTTCTGAGTTTCATTTAATTGAAATGGAACTAGCATGCCTTTTTAAATGATTTGAAAAATGCACCCCATGAAGAACCTTAAGAAGGGAGATTGTGTGTAAAACATGTTGGCAGGTTTCATTGCACATTCCATATTTATTATGTCAGAATTGCATCTTGTGAGAATACAATGACCAGCATATAGTTGTGTAGCCAAGTTAATTTGTCGAGTAATTCAACACACAATCACCTACAGTTTATTTTAGCTCGAAAGCTGTAGTGATTATCATTGTCATTGTGTTGTATGGCATGCTAGAATGGGGGCATAGCATATTCTGACTATATCCTTCACATTTTCAGACTTTCATATTTTTGGTATTTCCCATTGATGAACTGTCACATTCTTAGACTCTAACATTCCTGGACTTTCCCTTTAGTGGGTCATGGCATTCTTACACATTAAAATGTTTGGACTTTGCCATTTCTGGGATATCACAATCCTAGACTTTAACATTGTCCCATTTGTGATTTACTACATGCATGGACTTTCCCCTTCTTGGACTGTCACATTCCTCCACTTTCCTATTCTGGGACTAATACATACTTTTTGTCTTTTCACATTTGTACACTGTCACAGTTTTGGATTTACACATTTGTGCACTGTCATATTTTGGGATTTGTCATTCATGGGCTTTCTCGTGTATCTATTATCACATGTGTGCAATGTCATGTTCTTGGGCTGTCCCCGACCTGCATGATCGTGCTTTCCTCTTCCTCCTCAAACATTCTCCACAGCTTGGCAATGGTTAATACATTCTTCAATTTCCTTCCCTTATATATGGCAGTCACATGCGTATACATGTGATGCAATACCTCTGTGTGTGTTCCTTCTGTGGGCCATGTCCTAAACATCTTGCCTGCTCTCTTTAGTACCCATTCTGTATGATATTTTACTATTTTCTCCCGATATTGGGGGAGAGACTTGCTCATGTTGCCAGCGGGGAATCCATCATACATTACAGTACATTCTACTTACCAATTTCAATTGACACTGTTCCAGCAGCGTCCTTCACCTAATCCCATGTTTCCCTTTAATCAAATCACCCTCCCACCTTTTATTATATACTCCAAAACACTTAAAATACCACAACAAATTCACTTCTCATTCATCCACACATATCCTCACACCATCTCAAACCTCAAAACTTTCCTTATTCAAAACACAAAAATCCTACCCCACTACATTTCAACAACCAATAACTGTACAACATCAACTTTTAATAAAAACAACACTTATATACAATGAGGTTCTCTCCTCATATACAGGACCTTTTCTATTCTACACAGCATGCCCTTCCCCCTCTGGGAATAGCCTCTTTATTCACAAATACTAAAACTGGGCAATGCTGTCTTCCCTCATTATAAACAGTGATATTCACGTCTTCAGGTTTCTTCGTTATCTCTTTATAAAACTTCTATTCTACAACAACATGGCATCCCTGGGTCACTGGGACCTTACTCCCTAGTTCACCAACGATAGCTTCTTTTCTCCTCTTCGTAATCTCACACTTAAACAAACAACAAATCATGCATAAATACAATGCTATTATTCTTCGTGCACGGGTATACTCACATTCTAGGTTTTCCGAGGTCCTCCGATATGGAGCCTCCCGCAACCGCCTGCACTTCCCTCAGCCCAGCTTGTTCACCGCAAGATCAGGCAGGCTTTTCGTAGAATTCGGCACCTGCCAACCTCCTTGCTTGTGTGCATGTATTCCAATCTCGATGGGCCAACACCACGGCCCAATGAGTGAGCCTAGGAGCCTTGGACCCCCTGAGGACTCTTGAAATCTCACTGGGGCCTGCAACTAAATTCATGCTCCCAAACACTCACTTATCCCAAAATAAAGCAGAGGACCTTGATGCGCAAAGAAACCAGCTTTATTTACTTTATTCAAAAATAAATTGGCCGGAAGAAGGTACAAGACGTTCTCAAAAAATCCCTGTCACACCAGGTGTTATAAACCAATATACAATACATTGTCATACTCATAAAAAAACAAATAATTGGATGTTAAAATGCGAGAACCTATATTATTTCATATATTAACAATGGTCATTGTCCCTAATCTCCAACCCCACCCAGGGTCCTTCCTTCTTGGTGAAACGTCATTTCACAGAGATCATTGGTGCATTATAGTGCTAATTTTGTCTTTCTTATTGCTAAGAAACAAATCATTATCACTATGTCTGTCTACATGAATTTAACAAAGATATGACGACAATTAATGATACAGCCAATTAAAGAGGGCTGCCTTGATATATACAAGTTCTAGCTTCATTTATTTGGACAATGAATTTGTGAACCTAGAAATAGGCCTTGGATGGGTTCAAAGGGCAGAATAACTCCAGCCAACATTTTTTGACTGATCAATACATAGATGAACCATGGTATGTTTAAATTAATAAGTGGCAGGTCTGCTTTCTGTTTCATACATTTCGAGCCCTCAGTCCTCCCACATAGGGCCTTCCCTCCAGTGATTTTTTTTTACTGGTTGCCTCCAGTGCAGTGGATGATTCACAATGATGGTGTGCGCACTAGCAAACCCCGTCCTCATTAGCTATAGCACGGGTATCTCTGAAGCCTAGGGTGTCAGCAATGCCGGAAGTGACATGGTAATTGGTGCTTTTCTCAGAAGTTATCAAAGCAATACCCTTCAAGAAAATCCCATCGGCTGGTATCAACAACTCTATGAATTTCTTCCCAAAAGGGGGGAGCACTACTAGACACATCCCTAGGAACAAGGTTGATCAGGACCAGGAGCTGTAGTAAGGTGGAGACAGGGTTAAATACAAATGGATACAGGCTGTAACAATATTGCATGGAGCAGGCCTAGACTGTGTACCTATTTCCCTTTATCTTGAGCAGCATGGACGGTTGTGAGACTCTTGAGATGAGGTATCCTAAAGTAGAGGATTAGGTTGAAGAAAGACAGGCATTGAATAATCCCAAGTACCTAAAAACAATAAACAATAAACTGTTATTTTCAGTATTTACAAATATAAATACAGAGTGGAAAGAAATGTGTTTCTTTCTCTGTTCATCTGTATTTAACAATACCAATAGAAAACCAGGATCCCCGTTGTAGAATGGAGTGTTCCACAGCAGAGGTTGGAAGTTTGTGTGTGTACAATCATTCCTAAGCTTCACAGATAGAAATACCCCACCAGAACAACCATTACATTTCTTCCCTGCCAGTTTACTTCCATACCCTCCCAAACTCCAACAATCTTTTCTAGAACTCAGCTAGTCCATGTGCAGACCACACAGGTTTGCCACATTATGCAAACTCCTTTCCTTGTCTGACCCTGGCATGTTCACTCCCCTTCTCCAACCCCACAATAGTCCCACAGATTTTGCCATTCCAATATGGATCCACATTCTTCCATTTTATATTTTGATAACCTAACATTATGCCTCCCCTCCTTAGGCTTCCTGGGTGGGCATTGCCATGATTTTATGTCCCCTTCTTAAAACAGCTGCCAAAATCTCTCTCACCGAAGCTCCACAATGTATTCTCAAATATTTGGTCAATTTTCTTACCTAATATCTTACTTTTTTTGCACTTGTTTACTTATCATTTGTTCTATCACCTAAGAAATGCAGATCTAAGCACTTTAGATCTCCCTAACCAATGGGGACACAGTGTAGTATTTGGCTTGCAACCTCTTAATACTTCAGATGGAATTTCCCCTGTAACAGATTTGGGAGTTAACCAATGTGCAATAACAGTATCTTTCACTTTACGCCAGGATGCTTAGCGACATGTGTATCTTCTTTAAACATCCCTTTCAAACTCTCAGTAGTGCCATTGGTCTCAGAATGATACACTGCATTAGGTTTGTGAGAGTAAAAAATCAATTTACTTGGATCTAAATCGTACTCTATTGCACATCACAATCACCAATGGATAATCTTCTCAAATTATTCTCTAATTCAGAAACCTTAATCCTTTGCCAGTTTCTATGTTGTCAATTGTTTAAATTGCACCCACTTCGACAGGGGATCAATCAGTACAATTGAATACTCTCACCAAACCTGATAACTTCCACAATTTCTCAGGCAACCTGTCTTGCAAGACAAATCCGTAAAAGCCTCACACTTGTCCTTGATGCACTGTGGTTCATTTTGTTGTTTTCAGTCACCTCAAACAGCAAACAGTTTCTCATGACTCTTCCACATTAAATGTGCATTCCCGGCCACCAGAAATCATTCCGGGACCTATGCTTGGGTTTTGACAAAGTCTGATCATGTTATTCCTTACACCCAATCGGTGATATTATGTGTTCACCCCTCTACATGTACCCATCTTCTTATCTGGCCATTATTCTTAAAGGATTGGCTTCAGTTTGCTTGTCTTTAACAATAGATTTTAGACCATGGCAGGACTTTCATTCATAGTCTAAAAGCCCAGAGGTACTAATCTCTCTTCTTAAGGAAATCCTTTAAACTGGAATCCTGAACATCAGCAGACTTCTGAATCTCCGATACTTAACCTATAAGCACTGCACGTATGTAATCATCGTTTTATTTTCTCCCTTGTGCAATGTAACCACCCTTGTCTCCAGGCCCTTCCCCAAGCACTAAAGCTCTGAATGTTTCCAAAGCCGGTGAAAGATCAGTTTCCCCTTCCCCATTCCTTTTGTTTTGGAGGCGCTAGGTAATAGCTTGCCTGTGGTTGGCACCTTATAACAATCCAAAACTAAATCACAGACGTTGTCTTTCTCCTCATAGCTTTCCCTATTTCGCTTAGAAATCTCTCCCACTTAGTTGGCCACTTCTAGTAGGCCATTTTCGAACCCATCCTTAAGAACTGAATTAGACTCCACCCAAGTTGTTAGCCCTTTGACACAGATAGGAAACCCTTACATCCTGACAAGGGGAGGGTTGTCGGGGCTCGACATGCCTCTAGACAACTATGGGAAAGGTCCAATGGTAAAATGGACTCTTTGTATTGTGCTAAGTTTGTTTTACTCCATATCCTGAGTCCTGATACCTCTCAAACCATATTCTGTTCAGCCCTACTCGTGACACGGCACAGAAGTTTACTTTAACATAAGACTGATTTGTGGACTCATTTTACCTGTACTAATATTTTCTGATCACAGACCAACCTATTAGATTGCAATGTTCATCAATCTAAAAATGGATGCAATTTTAACATCAAGGGTCTAAATCGTCCTGCTAAAAGCAAAAGGTCCTACATTACTTATTCAGCCTAAAATGTGGCTTTGAGCTTCTTGAGGATACATAGGTCCTTGAAGTTGATGCTAAAAGATTGAATGCAGAATTGGTAGATACATATGTTGTTACATGTTCCAACAAAATAATACAAATGGTGTGAGGATTTTAAGTTGTAAAAGGGCTCAAATCAACCTAAAACAGCCTGTTGTTCTTTTAGTGAAGGTAGATGGGTAGATGTACTCCTTATTAATCCATTTTAGTTTCTTAATCTCACACAGGTCCTGCAATCAATACACGTATAGCAGACATGCTGAAAACCCAAAAAACTTTCCTAAATCTACTCTTAATAACTACCTGAATGGCAGAATTGGACGTAAACTTCCAGAGAACATTAAAATCAAATTAAGTCTTCTCATGAAAATCTGATAATCGTGGAAGCCATACAAGTGATGTAATCCGCTAAAGCCTAGTGCATTGATGGCCTCACAGCATTATTCTTTAAAAGTTACATAGAAATCTCTTAAACCTATAAAAGTAATGTAATAATTTCAGAGAAGGTTTCGGGAACTAGATCAGACACTATAATTGTCATTCTGGAAACAGGGAAATATTTTCAACCAGCAAACTACTGACTCATTTCTTTAATCAACATTGACAAGGTTATATTGTTGTCTGTTGGTGTAGTGCTCACACCCGGAGTCATGAGAGCGCTTAAAGTACAACTGAAGTGGCATGAAGATATTTGGCTCAAGGAGAAAACTAGGTTTGAAAAAGCTAAGTTCTGAGATGTCAATAAATTAGGTGTATTTTCACGAAATTCTGGTAAATTCCAAATTAGAACTCCTTGAATAGAAAAACATTTTCCACCTGCAGACTTGAAAATAAATCTTGTAAGAGTATCAAAATGGTAGAGAGGACGATCATTAAGTTGGAGAAAGTATACAGAAGTCAACCAAATAGGCCAAGCACACCGGGGCAAAGTTATGAAAGCATTTGTAGGATAATGTTGCCACTGAATTTAATTCTGGCCTCCGCAGGTGACGAATGTAAGCAGTGGGTAGTTGGGTTAGCATTGGCTCTTAAGAGTGCCTTGCTCACTGTGTTGTGTGAAGTGTCATAGATTTGATTGTGTCACGGGAGGTCAGGTATCCCCTCTCAACTGGGTAGGTGTCCTACTAGGGCAGCACCAGAAGCAGACCTACCCTAGAGGTCACATGGAGGAGTCAAAAAGAGTGTGTAAGAGGGAGAGAGGGTAGTTGGAGGCAGAAGAGGAGAGGACATACAGTATTGGGAAGAGTGATATTTGGAGAGAAGCGAATATGATCAGGAGGGAAATGATAGGTGGAAACGGAGAAGGGGGAGAGACTGGTAAGACCAGAAAAAGAGACTAGAAAGAGAGGAGATATCAATTGGAGGGTGGAGACATGATAAGAGGTTGAGAACGGTAAGACCAGGAGGCAAAGTGCAGAGACAATGAGAGAGAGAGGAGGATGGAGAGGAGAGGAGAAAGGTGACTAAGGAAAAGTTTGATTCGTGGTCAACTGATTACAAGGGCACCACGACAGCCAAATTACCAAGCTAGATCACCTAGGAGGTCCCTGAAGGGCACACAGAGACAATACAATGGGCTTTAGGCCCTCCATAATACAGGAATAGAAGAGGCAGTGAGGGTGAATTGGCACTGCCGTAAAACCTGTTGGAGTAGGGAGACTGGGCTAGGAAAGTGGGAGCCCCCTCAAAGATTGAGGGAAGTGTGTACAGGCATCCCACCTGCACTGCAAGCCCCATTGCTTGTTTTTGTAACACCATTTTATAATAAAAACGGAAAACCTCTTGGATTTGTATTGTGACTCGTTGAGCACCTTGTTAAATTTGGCTACACAGTTTTGTTCTTCCTGGAGTTGATTGCTCAGTATTTGAGAGCACCAATGATTTCAGTGGCTTTCCCAAGTGTAGTGCTGACAGTACCGCCTGAGATTCGGCCAAGTTGTTCTTTGTCTAAGTAAGGAAAATTAGTTGGAATAGCCCGATGTTGCAACAAGAGCTACTAATAATAAAATGTGTATGAAATCTCAAAGTAATTGAGAGATCAAGGAGCACCCCAAGAGTCTTCTCTTCCAGCACCATGCGGAGATGTTGGAAATCCAGGGTCATGTAAGGAAACAGGGCTTGCTTGAATCTGTCTTTTTAGTGTGGATGGGCATGAAGCAACCTGGGTTTGCTACTGTTGAGCCTCAACTAGTTTTCAATCATCTTTAATCTTTCCAAAGATTGTTTCAAAGCAAAAGCTGTAATTGCTAAAGGGCCCTCAGAGCTTGACGAAGAACCGGGAGTCAGTGGCGTAACAACGAACGCCCACTATGTGGGATTGCAGTAAATCATAAAAGGTTTTAGAGATTTATTTAGTAATTATAGCAGGGAACGGACTGATCTCGGTGGGACCCTGAATCCAGCTGGGAATGATATGATATGATGTGATATGGCATTTATAACGCGTCTATACACAATGGCCGAGGACGGGATATGGCTCTAGTTTTGCAGTTAGTTCCGTCAGATAGAAATCAGGCAAACCATTGAATGGGTTCGCCTGACACCCTTGGCAAGGAAAACAGCCTTTGAAGGACTAGATCATGGTCCAGGATTTCCAAGGAGCCTGACGAGCAAACACTCCGAGACTTCATCCAAATTCCAAAGAGGTTGTTCTCGGACATCAATAATGGGCGGCTTCAGTAGCACGTCCTGCTCGGAATCTGGATTGATGTGGACTGCAAAGATCGCAAGACTCAATATGCGTCTGGGGTTGCAAGGTAACACCATTTTCAAAGATTTGAGGTAGAAAGGGTATACAAGCAAATGGTCAATAGCGACTGGGTGCGTCAAGACGAGGTATTGCTTTTTTTTATCAGGGGAGCAAATCAGATCTGCTTGAGGTTAGTAAGCAAAGTATCTTGCTCTAAGGATAATAACAAAAATGCATAGACCTTAGTAAAAAAAAGTACTCATAAACCATCTAAAAAGGTTTGGGTCACCTCTCCCAAACTGACTTTCTGAAGGGCTGACTAGCCAGCAATGATTAACACTCTTTGAAAACCTCATCAAAGCAACCAAATATATCCAGAAACCTACAACTGCAGTTGCCCCACACGCGGGAAGAGCCTTTCATAAAGTCTCTTGACCTTTTCTTGAAAAGAAGCAAAGTTGGTGCATATTCCGCAGTTTAACTAGCATTGGCAAGGCCAACGGTTTGGGCTTTTGTTTAGGCATGGGAAAGGCACTGGATGGGTATAGCCGTAGTGGTATTAACTGGCCATTGATGGTAACAGGTGAAAAATGGTGTGTGTACCCGGGCATCTAATAGAAATGCCTGGCAAATGCCTAATACTTATACACAAGCCAAAACTGTTGGCTTTGCCAATGGTTGTTTTTAACAGGACTTCAGCGAAGGACATGCATGGTGCTTATAAATTGAGTGGCTGAAGGCAGCCGTGGTCTGGCCATTTTTTATTAGACCAGTAGAGTGTTTACAGCGCCAATGTAGTCATTGATTGTTGGAAGTCTGCTTTGAAAAAACACAAGCAACCACTTCGAGTGCATAGTTTGATGGTAATACTTGATTGAGGTGAGCTGAAGGTGTCTCAGTGAGGCTGTGTTTTGGGAGGAGAGTGACATGAATTGGGTGGGAATGGACATAAGGATTAGCATGGCCCTGGGCAGTCAATGGGTGGGTAAATAAACAAACAACACTTACACGCTTTGTGTCCCTCCTCATATGCCAGTTCTCCCTAGCTGTACTCTAATGCAATTGTTTCAGTTTATAGGTGGTGCTGGAGCACCATCTAATGGCTCAAACTAGTAATATCACCAAGGGCTCGTAAAATGTGCTGAAGGCCAGTGTTCTCGTCAGTGGCATTTATCAGACTTCCTTTCACCCCATATGTTCCTGCTAAACCTGGAGCCTCTATTACTAACAGTTCAGACTTTGGAAGAAATTAATGGCATCTTCACATGATAACATAGAAACTAAATGTGCTGTCTATGCACAAGGAATAAGTGTATCCTCAACTAAGTGAAAGCCTAAACCAGTAGTTTAAATGGGGTAAGTGAGTGCTACTCTAATGCCCCCAGCTACACAAAGGATCTGTAACATTTGGGTCACCAGATGCTTTGGACTACAACTTCCGTGATTCCTCATCATTGAGTATGATGGATAGGGCTGATGGGAGTTGTAGTCCAAAACATCTGGAGGGCCAAATGTTGCAGACCTAGGAACTGCACATTAAAGAAGAATAACACATAGATCATACCAATGAATACCTTTCGAATGTTTCCTTATGTCATTCGTTTTATTATTACTGCACACAACTCCATCGTAGAGGTTTGAAAGCACTAAAACCTGTCTGGCAAATTGTGACCGCACCCAGGGTATCAGCCAGACCCTAGTCTGTGTGGTATAGAGGAATCCAGGTCAAAGAGATAGGGACAGGGGAACAATGGGGAAAAACAGGGAGAGAAAAATGCACAGACTTTGCTCACAGAATTAAAACATAAAGGTGAGTGACAGGACTTGTTGGGCGGTGCATATGGTTTGTGGTGTTTTGATCAGAAGGAATTGTAATCAAGAAAAGCAGCGAGAGCGTCCCTTGTTGATATGCAGATGTTGTATGGAGAACATCGCTAGTGTGATGTGGTATCACACTAAGCCATGCTGTGGATGCCTGATGGCCTTGAGATTTTAGCTCCTGGGAGTTCTGGGACTATTTTCTCTGAAGAACTATATTTCTTTTGGTTCTTGCTCCACCTATAGCAAATGTTACTGTCCTATCCCCGAATGGCTTTATTGCACTTGACATTATCCTCCCTTTATCACCAGTACCTTTTTAATGTTCCCCAAGCCTATTGCAGGGCTCGAAGTTGAGTTTGGATAAACTGGAGCTATGAGCAGCTCCTGGGTATCCAGCAGTAGCCAGTCACCAGGAGCTACCACTTGGGAACGTGGAGCTAATACTTACCGTTAGGAAAATCTAACTTCCACATAAACTGCAAACATATAATCCATTATTTAGGACCCTTTATGCTTTAAATGTCATATAGATGTGTCCTAAGATTGTCCTAAACGCATAGAGTTAAATTCACATAGTTGTGTTTGGTTGGCATCAGCTGGCCTGTGGAGCCAAAAGTAGCTCCTGGCACCTGTTGATTTTAAGATAACCAGGCTTTTTTTGGCTGTAAGCAGGAGCTAAATAGCTCCCAGCTCCCCTCAATTTTGAACGCTGCCTATTGTGTTAATCCTCGGTTACATGGAAGCTATACGTTTGTGTACCAAAAGCTCCCAGTAGTAGATTGTTTTTAGAAAGAAAGACCACCATGAATATTCATGAGAAATTGACTTAGAAGAAAGAAGTCTTATGTGCCCATTGATCTCGATGATAGTATCTTTTGTAAAAAGAAGACATGACTCTCAGAACAAAGACCCCTCAGGTATATGGAGCAACACATTAATAAACAGGGGACTATAATGGGATTTTTTCTGGTGTTGCAGGTATTTGTTGGTCATCATGGTCCTAGTCACAGTGGTGGTGGTGAGCTGTGTGATTGTGTTGAATCTCCACTTCCGGACCCCTAGCACACACACCATGCCAGCGTGGGTGAAAGAGGTAAGGTTGACATGAAGGAACGGTAAGGAACCAGCCAATAATTTTCACAGTTCTAGTTGAATTCCACCCCAGTACCCCACATCTTAGGCTTTGCATGTGATAAACTATGCGTCAAAACTCATCTGGATGGCATGCAAAAATATGCTATTCAGTACATGTCATGGGAGGATAGCTCAGGGGCAACGTCCTCGCCTTGGAAGCAAGACGACATGGAGCAACACAGGTTCGATCCCTGGGTCCGCGCTTAGAAACCACTGGGTATTAAGTGCATTATAAGTAACCAATCATATCACCATCATAGTTGTTTCTATATCCAGCCGCCTGGACAGGGGAGAGGGGTCTTTATGTTCTCAGATAATATTTGATTTCCTTCAGTAAATGTCTTAAACATTATTATGTTAGCAAGTTTGCACATCTTGTTCAATTACACAACATCTGGGCATTGCTAGATCTATTACATATGGTGTGCAAATTCCAAGACCAGATCAAATGCCTCAAGAACAACTCGCCATGCCTCCATTCAAAACCTGTTGCGCATTGTATTGTTAGCACTTGCTGTTCTTGCAGGGGATGGCATTTTGCCATGGAACCTACTCCCCATTCCCTATCCACACCTCGTCGTATTGTACTATACTCTTAGGTTTAGATAACCATCCTTTCCTTTAGGCTGAACTTCCTCACTACTTTATTTATTTTTACATGTATATAGCGTGCCAAAACCTGAGACATCGAGTATCAGATCTTAGAGGTGATTTAGTTTACAGTGTGTATTCTTTATCTCACACAGTATTATATGTATGTCTTTATCATTATCCTTTGAAAATGTCTGGACCAAAGATTTTAAATTCTCCATCCTGGATCATAAAGCATTGAATCCCACGTTTGTGTTCCAAGTGATAGCAAAAATCAGGGAAAAATTGAAAATTTGAAATTGAACCAATTCCCCACCTGTTGGACCTCACTGTGACCTAGGAACTGGGCTCATGGTTTGTGGTCTCATCAAATACAAATGCCATCAGAATGTGGATTCGGGGGGATAGATATCCAGTCCAAAGAGTTATCGTTGTTTTCCTGAACCTTAAGGTAAAAACAAATGAGCGAAGAGAAAAATAAAGAATGGAGAAATGTACTACTGAAATGTAAGCACGAAGACCCGAACCTCTCTTTAATTGATGTGTATGTATACAATCAACTATACCCTCATGATTCTTGATCTTTCAAACTTCATCTTGGAACTTGGTCAGCAGACCATATGAAGAATTGAGAGGCATGAGTGTGGGGGAGGAGGGCTGTTAGGACGATTTTCCGTAGACATTATTTCTAGAAACCAGGTGATTCCTCCTCACTAGAATCTCAGGGTTATCAATGGGCCTCATGACCTGTTTGGCAGTATTCTGGTGGTAAATCTGCTGAAATACTGCCAAGCGGCTTTACCGTTACCGCCACTTCTTACCTCACTTTTTACTTGAGGATTACAAGTGGTGGTAGGTGGGTGAAGTCCCCATTTCTGGAGTCAATAGGACTCCATGGCAATTTTGGTGGAATTATTGTCGGCGGTACCACCAAACTCCTTGCTAGGTAGTATGGTAATGTGCTGGTATCGCATTGGTAACTGCTGTATTACAACAATTTCTACCGCACTGACGTACTCGTAATGAGGCCCAATGTGTCCAGTAAGCATCTCTTTTTAGAAAAGGAGGGAAAGGGCAGTTCAAAGGAAGCCGTTGGGACAAAGGCTTGCAGAAAAGCTTTGTTCTTTGTGCAAAGTTGTCTCACTTTTGCAAAAAGTGCAGCAGTTGCAGTTGCAGTGTTCTGCTCAAAATTAAAGGGTGCATCTCAAGAGGGGATCCCCAACTGAGGATCAAGATGAAGCCCTCCAGCCATGTAGAGGGAAAAGAAAGAAACCACTGAGTGCAGTAGCCAGTCTTACTGCAGGTGAGCAGCGCAGTTTCAGTGGCGGTCCGACGGTAAGGTTCTCCATAGACCCTCAAAGGCTTCAGCGAGGATGCACTGGTGCAGAGGGACCCAGCAGACCCCTTAAAAAGACAGAGTATTAAAGATATTCTCCACCAATCTATCCACGGATACGACGCAGCAGCCTTGGAAGTGGGTGTTGGTTCTTCAGAGCTGCATCGGTACTCACCGGAGATGCTTGATTCCTATACCATCCACAGGCTCAAGAGCAGGATTTCAATGATGGGGTCAGCGTAATGAGAGCCCAGGGAAGAATGATTTTCAGTGATTCCTTCTCTGGAACACATCCGAGAGGTATCAGCTATCTCAAAGTTTGCGAGTTTTAGGTTTTGCAAAGTGATCAGGCAACAGTCGGCAGCTCCAGCCTCTGGAGCTTCCCAGGGGGGGAGATGCAACCATGGTGCTTGCCAGTTGCCCCCAGATGGAGGAGATTGGGTCCAGCAGTCGCAAAGGAGCTCCTGGTCATCAGCTGCAAAGGGGCTGATGAAGAGGAGTGATGAAGACTTGTCCTGGAGCTTCCGGAGGCATGGCCTCTGAGCAGGTGCGATGGTCCAGCTGTTCCCACTGAATCAGAGGGAAGGAGCACCGCGTTCACTTCCTTCTTGCTTACTGGAGACAGGGCTGGCGTAAGGCACGATCGATCGGTGCGCACAAATAAACAGTGCATCGGGACACACTGTATCGTCCCTTAAGCCGGCCCTGCACATGGTTTTTGAAGTACCCAACTTCAAAGTAACGTTCTAGCGCTCTGGTGTATCGCGAACGTTAATTTGAAGTCAGGTACACCGCGACAAGGTGACAAAAAGCCCAGCTCGGCAGTGATCTGCCTTTGGATTGCTAATCACAGTGGTCTTTGCAGGTAATGGGAGGGCTCCGCAAAGCTGCATGCTGTGTAGGTAATGGTGGTCATTTAAATGCATACTTTTTTTCACCACCTCCATTGTACTTTTGTAAAACGTAGTGTCCTCTGGTGGAGTGAAAGAAAGGAAGGTCCTAGGTACGGGTTTGAATTAGGGAGAGGGGAATGATGGTGAGTATTGGATCTGTGGGTGGGTGGAAGGGGGCAGAGCAGAAGGAGCATTGTTCCCCTATTTTTCTATTGTTTTACTCTTGGCCCCCTGCTGAAATCCCCTCCAACTATGGGACCGGCGTGGGACCCCCGGATCAGCACCTCTCCTCAGACCCTGACTCACACATTCTTCATACTGTTCCCACAGTCTCCTCTACCGAGAGCTCATTCTCCAGCAGGACCTCGATTCAGAGGAAGAGGACTGGGCAGAGATGGCCCAGAGTCCTCAAAAAACACACATATGTAACAACGCACTCCTATGTGAGGACATCTGTTGGAAAGTTATCTAGTCATGTATACCGTTAGAACCAATTAAACATAAAACTTAAGGTGCAGGGGAGAAAACCGGTCCTGGCACGTGGACCGCACATAGAAACAATACAGAAAAGTATTAGCGAAAATTCCAGAACGCGCAACCTCTGTTCATATCGAAGAGGCATAACAGAAAACTGGAATCATATGTCAGAAAATTGTAGGTGAATTCCAAAGAATAATCACACAGCATTGATGGTGGGCAACGCAGTATAGTGATTCATGGTCACAACAGTGACAACACATTGAAACCTGAGCATTGGTTACATATCCCAGAGGATTTCTGGATTTTTTTATTTGAAAAGTAAACATCAGAGTAATGTACCCCTGATGAAGAGTGTTTAACTCAAAACACGTTGGGCTTCCCATTGCATTGTAATTGGTTATTTATAACACGCTTAATACCAGGAGGTTTCTAAGTGCGGACCCAGGGATCAAACCAGTATTGCATTGCATCATCTTGCTTCCAAGGTGAGCACATTGTCCCTGAGCTATGCTCCTGAGACAAGGAGGAAACCAGAACCTGGGAAGACAACAGACCTCAGTGAATTTCTTTTTTCTGTTCGATACTCGTTTGAATATCTAATTCAATTCTCGTTTGGTATTCTTTACATGGATTTGCCCAAAAATGTATATAATCATGTTTTGGCTACTATCAGGCCTTTCACGGCGTGCAGGGGACGGGATCTTACCTTTCTGTATTGTCCAGAGTCCTCAAAAAACAGGTCTTACCTGTCTGCAGCCCCTAGGAGACTGCCCAGGGTAACTGCCCCAGAAGAGCTACCAATCCCTTGCTTCTCTCGTATCTTCTTCAGAACTCTTCAAACCATCACCTTTATTTATTTATTTATTAAATAATATGCTTGCAACAATAAAGTTTTCCATATATAATCACATAAAATACGAATCAATCTCAATAAGAATATACTTCATGATTAAAACATAAATGTACCATTTGATAACTCTTTTAAAATATCTAAGGTCACTACATAAAATTTCATCTTATAAAAAATGTAATTCATATCATTCCCGTCAAGTAGTCTTTGCCAAGTATCCTGTATATTGCAATTTTACATATTATTATTATATTTCATAAGATATAAGTCCTCATTCCGAGTATGGTGGTAGTCATGGCGCTATTTGCGCCATGACTGCCTCCCATACCAGTACCGACTCAGGTTTGGTACAATGGGGACTTACTGGTCCATTCCAACCTTGGAGGGACCGGTAAATCCCCATTTACCAAACCATTCCCCATTCCCATTTGAGCCCCCATAGGGTTCAATGGGAATGGGGAGGGCGCAAATAACGGGCCGGCGTATGCCAAGCCCGTTATTTGCGCCCAGGTCCCTTAACGGGTCCTGTCCTTAACACCTGGTCAGACCAGGCGTTAAGGAAGGGACCCGCTAAGGGAGCTGGTAGTAGGGTGGTAAGGGATTACCGGCACCGGTCTCCATACCGGTGCCCGGTATCCCTTACCGCCCTACTCAGAATGAGGCCCAGAGACTACGTAATCCTGCAAGACTATCACACTCACATATTATATGATATGCTCTTTCTAATGTACTTACTCCACAAAGAATACAATATCTAAGCTCTTTTGGAATACCAAGTTTTGCTCCTAATATTACTAGGACATTACATATGTTAAATTTAAACATCAAATACCAGTGGATAGTATTACAATATGGATATGCACATTGATATGTTGGTTTAGTCTCTCTTATTGCTAAGTGACCAAGAAATAGCCCACTGTTTTCTTTTGTCACCAACTTGACTACCATTTGTTCCCTATCCAAATCATATATCTTCTTTTTCAGTTTGCACTTTGCCTGAGCAATGGAGAATAACAACCAGCCAAAGGTATCATTCCCTATCCATTTATCACAGACCCCTCTCCAGATATGTAACGTTAGGAAGTCAACCTTGTTATCTACCCACCCATATTGCTCTATTAGCTTCACCACAAATGTGTCATTATTAAGTCTTGTCAATTTGACATATAAGATAGCAATCATTAATTGGATTCGACTATTGACACTGTTCAACTTGCATTCTAATAAGATATATTCATATGACAGGTTTTTAGGCATCCTCAGTAATATCTTCAGCAATTTAGCTTCAAATGTATCCAATTAATTTTTGAAATGACACCCCCAGATTTCAACACCATATACCATACATGATACAATTTTAGCAGAGTATAGTTTCAACACAGTACATGTTGAGATATTCCCTTGACATCCGATAAATTTACTTAATGCCATTGTAGCTATCATGCACTTTCTTTTAGTTTAATTCCAATGTTTTTTCCAATTATGCTTATTATCAATAATAATACCCAGATATTTATATTCATTTACAACTTCAATCGATCTCCTATCTATCACCCAAATTGTATTTTTATTTTTATTCAGGGTTTTAACTTTGAACTTCATTATTTTTGTTTTATCAGTGTTAATCACTAATTCATTCGCATTAGCAAACTTTTCAAGTTCATCCAACTTTACTTGCAGTCCCTTTTGTGTGTAATCTAATAGAAGGATGTCATCGGCATACCCTAGCCATCCAAGCCTCAGTACACTCATTTTAATATCATTCATCTGAGTTTTCTCCACCTCTCTTAAAAAATCTGCTAGGTGTAAATTAAAAAGAGTGGCCGCTAAAGTTCAGCCTTGCTGGCACCATGTAATGTAGGTATGGCATCTGACAGTTTCCCCTCTATGTCAAGACGAACTCTAACAGACATGTCCTGGTATAATAATTGTATCATAAAGAGCAAACCAGGAGGTATTCCCCATTGTTTCAATTTGACCCATAATTTGCTTCGTGAAACCGTATCGAAGGCCGCCAAAAAATTGATGTAAGCAGCATAAACGGGCAGCCCTTGAGTCTTCCATGAGTATTCCATTACACTGACTAAGATGGCTATGTTATGGGATGTCGATGACCTTGCTCTAAATCCTGATTGATTATCAGGCAATATCCCACAGCCTAAAATCCACTGATTGATCTCAGTTAACAAACTTTTAGCAAACATTTTTGCTGGAATATCCAGCATGGCCAGCATCCTATAGTTTGCAGGTTCTTTGCGGGCTCCTTTTTTATAGATTGGTAGTATAATTCTCCTCTTCCATGATTCAGGCACCTTCCCATATCTTCCAATCCACTGAAAAATAATATACAACACCTTAGCCCGTAGTTCTGGCGATCAATTCAGAAGGGCATTACAGGTACTGTCAGGTCCCGCAGCTCTAGATTTAGGCAATTTCTTTATTAATATTGTCAAGGAGGCAACCGTAAATGTTCCCTTCCAGACCATCACATCATTTTTAACGCTTACTGCATCGCTCGCCAGACTACCCAAAGTATTCTTAAAATAGGTAATCCAGCTACTCTCTGGACCCCAATTAACCGGAAGTGTTTTTTTCTTTTTTACTGTTTATAATATCCCACATGGCTTGATCATTTTTATTTTTGATGCATTAGCCAATATAAGCCATATAAGCCATATATCTTCCTTTTTCTTTTTCAGATGATTTTTTATCCATCTATTATGTTGCATCTTAAGTTTACGTATCCTTTCTATTCCATATATTGCATTCTCCTTTATACATTCATGAATGTTTAATCTAAGCATTCTTTTTTTTCAGATGGATGTCATTATCGAATTTCTTGTGATGTGTCAGATTCCATTTTTCATTCACTGACCTATAACCTTGTTTTATCATAACCGCCGCCTTTATTTTAACCGTGACATGTTCGAATTCACTAAAGATCTTCCTCTCAGGTTTCATTGGCCTAGATTCATATGCATCGATAACATTTTCTAACAATTGTATTGCCATCTCATTCCCTTTCTCAATAGTCCTAGGGTTCCAGTTTATTCGATTCCCTGCCGTATTTACTCCAATCTCTCCATTCATTTGATACATACTTCTATGTGTTGCTTTATCGCTTAACAAAAGGTACAAAGGAAGATGATCAGTTTCCTCTCTGCAACCAACGGCCATGTCCCATACAATCTCCTGAGCTCTTTTGTTCACAATCATGTAATCGAGGGTACTCATACTCTGGCCACATATCCGAGTCACATTCTTCTCACAATCCCCAGGTGTATTACCATTCAAAACAGTAAGTTGGAATTTATTAAAAAGGGATATCCATGCCTTACCCTCCCTATTATTATTTCGTATAGTGAAGGGTTCAGAGTTATATTCTTCAGTTATTATCTCAGACACAAAATTAAGTTTGACGTTTAAGTCGCCTACTATGATTAACGGAAACTTATTGCCATATTCTAGAAGTATTTTAGTTATTATACTTCCCCCCAGGCAGATTATATATATTGGCTAATACAAATGTATCTATGGTTGAAGATATACAAGTTACTATTACTACTAATACCATATTGGTGGATTCCTTATGATTTATCCCACTCCATGGTTGTTTAATTGAGGTCACAAGTCATCCCTTAGGTCGTCCCCTTGGTCCTTGTCAGGCATTGCTTGCAAGATATTATCCAAGAGCCCATCTTCACATGTATAATGGGCATTGCCTTGAGTGTTCCAGGATAATATAATCTCACTGTCATCAGGGACAAGCTTCAAAGTGAGCTTTAAATGCAACGGGAAGCCACTGCCAATAACCATCTGGTATTTCTTTGTTAATCGGTCTATTAGATGTATCTTGGGATTCAAGGTATTCACATTTTTCTCTTTACCTACTTGGGTATTCTTGCTCACTGTTTGTTTGCAAGTTTCCTCCTCATACATGTAGCTTTCATTACAAGTATATCCTAATTTCTCAAACACTCAATATGAATTCATGGGTTGACCATTCTTTACACCATACATTCGTAATAACTCTAATAGAACTCACCAACTGATCGACAATTTTGAGATCGTCTGATACGATCATCCGCAAAGGTACAATAGATGAACATAATGACAGAATTTGGTGTCTATTAAGGACAATCATCTCTGCTACGTCCATTTTTTCAAATTGTAATACCAGTGTCATATCACTTGTATCTACCCTCTCTTGTATATTTGTTTTAACAAACTTTTCGATAGCCTTTTCAGGGTACTGTGATATTCCATTGATCGACACCCTATTTCTCAATGTTTTAGTATTTTTCATACTTTCTTTTCTTCCACCTTCCTAAGAGGGACGTGGTGTGTTCTCATATAACTTATGCTCACCTGTAAGTATTTCATCAATGATTTCCAAGTGTTTTAGCTTTTTCTTTTTTCTCATTACCACCTTCTTAGGTAAGCCCTGCCACTCTTCTCCGTCTTTGCTTGGATGCATCTTTGGTGTATTGATTAGGAATTCTCTAATGTCGGTATCATTAACCTTTTTAAATTTTTTCTTTTTTTCTTTACTATTCTCCTTCACCATGGGCTCATGGATCGCAGCTTTATGGTCACCCACATAATTAGCTTCTTTATATATTGTTAGTATTTTCTGTCTTGTTTCTCTTCTGGTTTATTACAGATTCCGATATTCCAATCTTGTTTATTGCTGACATATCATTCACATCAACAATGCAACCATTGTTAACTTGTTTTATCTTATTTGAGCTATACATGGCTGCTTGTCCATATCTTATTTTCTTATTACACTTTTTCAGTTTTACTTGTCTTTTTGTAATTCATATTTTCAGATTTTGCCTTATTACAACTTCCCTTCTTCTTCAACAAAATATATTCTGTCACATTATATTCGTGTTTTCCCTCATGAGACTCACTAGGTTTGCTTAGATCACAAGTCTTTGCATGTTCTTTCGCCCCTGCATTTTCTATTTCTATCATGGTATTCGTGCTAATATCACATAGTAACAGTGAGTGTATTTGCTAATATCACATAGTAACAGTGAGTGTATTGCTAATATCACATAGTAACAGTGAGTGTATTTGCTAATATCACATAGTAACAGTGAGTGTATTGCTAATATCACATAGTAACAGTGAGTGTATTTGCTAATATCACATAGTAACAGTGAGTGTATTGCTAATTTACTTTCCATGGATTCGCATTTTTCCACAAGTGCAACTAAAACATTTTCAAGTGCTTGGAATAGATCTTCTGTATTCATACTCATAAAGCTCGTCTCATCTAATATCTCTACTTTAGCTGAGTTCGATTTGCCTTCATGAAGACTTTCCAATTGTTTCTCAGCCATGTTATTATCAATTGGCTAGACGTGCTTGCCCTATGACTATTAAACCAGAACTTGGGTCAATTTCAAACCTCTCTCCGGGGTTTAGGAGCTCAACATTTTTCACAGGCTTTATCCTCTATCAATGACTCAGTCTGCGTTACAGTATTCAAACTATCAGGTATACTATAATTAGCTGATGGTATACTGTTCTTCCCTTGGCGAGGTGAGATAGATTTTAACACATGTGACAACAATTTACTACCAATACAAGGAAATGCCATTGATAATTCATTCATAATTTCTAATGTACTGCCTTCAACCTCTTTAGAGGTCATCAAAGGTTCACCTACTTCAATCATTTTAGTGCCAGGGGGCTCAATTTTACTTAAAAAAGTAGTCATTTTGGCTAACTTACAGTCTGTCAGCAGCCCATGTTGAGAAATAATCTTGCGTTTGTACGCACGGTTTATCTTCCCATCATTCATATTTTTGAAATTACTAATATCAGCTTGCTTCATTTTATATTGCACTGAGTCATGCAATTTCTCTTGAGGATTTTTTGTGGAACGTAATTCCATATCTTTAATTAGATAACACAATATATACTCAATAAAAATGATCAAATGGTTATAATACAAAATCCAGCACCTTTCAAACTTCCACACACCGCGACCAGTGAACAGTCAACAGTACACTTTCGTGCACTTCCAGGTGCACGCGCGGGTGCGCTGCACTCTGGGTATTTCAGATTTCCTGAAGGAGGTAGGGGGGAGGGGCCTCAACCACTTATCCAATCACTTCAAGCTACAAGAGAAGAGAGTAGAATATCAGCACAGGGGCGTGCTTCTACAGTGACATCACTAGCGTTCAAGTAGATTACACGATTCGTCAAGGGTCACTTCAAGGGCGCATTCATGGGACTCTGCCGTATTCGCAGCCAGTTCAAAACTCTCATGCACTTTACAAGGAAGTATAATGATATAATTACTTTAGTTTCTCGCGAGTCAGGCAACATCCATGTTGCAATATAAGACGTCCTCCTTCTTTCACAGCCGTAATTCAAACCGCAACGTGTCAGTAGAGTCCAGAGAAGTCCAAACGATCTCCCAGTCAAGAGTACACTTTCGTGCACTTTATGGTCAAGGTAGCGACCAACAGTTCAAACCACAGAGGTAGACCGTCTAGTGTCTCAAAATTCTAGGTAACCCCTTTACTGGACTCAGCGATCACCAGCCATTTCTGAATCTCTGCCTATAAACCCCCAAATAAAATGGCAGCTGCAGGTATCATTATGGTGAGCATTCATACATCAGTGAATGCTATACCAAATAAAACTCTATCTGGACAGAAAATGTGGTGTGTTTGTGTTTATTCATTCTGTAGGTGATGATTGGTAACCCCAGAAATATCAGACCACGGTCAAACCAGGGGTTACACGTGAACCAATCCTGCGACATTTTTAACATGCCTGTCCATAACATTGGGAGAGGGGTGTGTTTGACTCGGGGCATATTGTAGAAACCAGTGCTGTGTGTGCCCGCGCACGTGAATTTGTGCTACATGTATGCATGCATGCAAGGATGTGTGTTATGTAGTATCATGTAATGTGGGTGTGTGACTGTAAATGAGAGAGTGCAGTATGGTGTATGTGTGCACAAGTGTATGGTTGGAGTAAATGAGGAATACATTCTGCATACAGATGTGGCTTTATTGTGGCATGACTTAATTCTGCGCATCTATGATAAAGCAAGCATGATATGTGTTATTACTGGGCTAGACTGGCATTTTTGGGCAGCCTGTCTAGCCCTTTCTTGCTGTGGCATGATTTTTAATGTACCCAACGTCACTTTTTTTAAATTGTGGCATGGCGTTTTATTCTGGGCCAACTATGCGTGTGTGGACCAGAATGGCGGGAGGCGCACTCACACATCTCACACAGGGTACTGGGAGGCATGGGGCCAGCACTGACTGGAGAGGCATCCACCATCCGATTTCCTGCAGCTTTTGAGATGCTGTTGCTGTCACGTGACGGAAACTCCTCAAGAATGTTTTTATTTTATTGTATTTTATTTTGTGCTAAGTATGTTTCTAGCATAAACTTAACTCATAGGGGTAGTGGATTGCTTGACATAACATGCAAAGCTCAGATGGAAAGAATAAAATACAAGAGTAATTAAAAAAGAAAAGAAAAGAAAACCAAGCTGGAGAGGGACAGCTGAGATAAAGGGGGGGGGAGTCTGTATCCACTAATTGCTTCTCCTCCCCAACCCATACCCTCCCCACCACCCCCCGTGGGTAGAACACTCTGCATTTTATGCTGGGAAGGACATTCAGAGTGTGTTACCCAGGCAGTGGTGTGCAAATACTCTGGTTTCCCAGATGCTGAAAGATATCTCACACTATCCCCGCACCTCTCAACCCCCTCAAAGACTCATGGAAGGCGATACCTCTAGCAATGGCAGCACAGCGGCTCTCTCAGGGACTAAAGAGCCACAGCTACTACATGACCTGAGCAGAGAGACAGACCAGACCTGAGCAATGAAAAGGGACTTAAAACACCACCATGCGGCATGGCATGCCGCTAGCGGGCTGGAGTCCGCCGCAAGGAAAGGAGGCCAGAGCTATATCACAAGTGGGAAACTCAAGCGTGAAGAGGTTGTGTAGGTGGTAGGATGTTCATTCATCGCCAGGGTTTTTATCGCTGAGTTTTCTGCTGCTGATTTTTGGCCGAAATAACGCATAGAAAAATTATAATAGTTGGGCAGGAGGAAAAAGAAGAGCATACCTTCAGGAAAAGTAGCGTTGCGGACACACAGAGGGAACAGCAAGCCTGGGGGAGAAGGCAAAGAGAAGCTATCGGCATTGACACTGATGTCACTGCGAGAGTGTCAGAAATCTAAAGTACCAGAGCAGGAAAAGAGGACCAGAAAGCAGGCCAAAGGGTCTTCTCTGTGATATGGCGATGAAGTTGAAGCTCAAGGTAAAAGCAACATGTCTACTCTACACTACTCCGCCTGCCTGTACAAGCATCCCGGTTCTACTATCCATAACTATCCCTGCCTTATAGTCCATCACAACCAGTCAAGGTACCACATGTATGCCAATGGCCTCCCCAGGTCATTCACCTTGGATGCTACTCCCTATGCCTTCTCAGTAGCACCTCTTCCCAAGAGCTTGCCGGTAGGGAGCGCATCTCCCAATGGGGAAGAAACACAATTCGGATGTTAATCGAGGTCAGGGCTTAAGAAGGGGTGGAACCGTGGGTTCCGCTGGCATCCACAAAGATGTGTTAATTCCAACGTATTACTGAGGAAGTAAACATTCATCAAGAACTACAGCACCAGTAGAGTGGGACAGGAGCAGCACTCTCTCACTGATGGTGGACAGGAGAGTCATTGGCCCTCCACATCCCGCAGTGATCTCGGGATACTCCAGGAATACACTGTATCAAACACAGGTCTTCAGTGCAGATTACCTGCCTCCACGTCCCGCAGTGATCTCGGGATACTCCAGGAATACACTGCATCAAACACAGATCTTCAGTGCAGATCAAATGCCTCCACATCCCGCAGTGATCTCGGGATACTCCAGGAATACACTGCATCAAACACATATCTTCAGTGCAGATCACATGCCTCCACATCCCGCAGTGATCTCTGGATACTCCAGGAATACACTGCATCAAACACAGATCTTCAGTGCAGATCACATGCCTCCACATCCCGCAGTGATCTCGGGATACTCCAGGAATACACTGCATCAAACACAGATCTTCAGTGCAGATCACATGCCTCCACATCCCGCAGTGATCTCTGGATACTCCAGGAATACACTGCATCAAACACAGATCTTCAGTGCAGATCACATGCCTCCACGTCCCTCAGTGATCTCGGGATACTCCAGAAATACACTACATCAAACACAGATCTCCAGTGCAGATCACATGCCTCCACGTCCCGCAGTTATCTCGAGATACTCCAGAAATACACTGCATCAAACACAGATCTTCAGTGCAGATGACCTCCACATAAGCAGTGATCTCATCATACTCCAGGAATACACTGCATCAAACACAGATCTTCAGTGCATATCAAATGCCTCCACATCCCGCAGTGATCTCTGGATACTCCAGGAATACACTGCCTCAAACACAGATCTTCAGTACAGATCACATGCCTCCACATCCCTCAGTGATCTCTAGGCACTCCAGGAATACACTGCATCAAACACAGATCTTCAGTGCAGATCACCTCCACATAAGCAGTGATCTCATCATACTCCAGGAATATACTGCATCAAACACAGATCTTCAGTGCAGATCACCTCCACATAAGCAGTGATCTCATCATACTCCAGGAATATACTGCATCAAACACAGATCTTCAGTGCAGATCGCATGCCTCCACATCCCGCAGTGATCTCGGGATACTCCAGGAATACACTGCCTCAAACACAGGTCTTCAGTGCAGATCACATGCCTCCACATCCTGCAGTGATCTCGGGATACTCCAGGAATACACTGCCTCAAACACAGGTCTTCAGAGCAGATCCCATGCCTCCACATCCCGCAGTGATCTCGGGATACTCCAGGAATACACTGCATCAAACACAGGTCTTCAGTGCAGATCACATGCCTCCACATCCCGCAGTGATCTCGGGATACTCCAGGAATACACCTCATCAAACACAGATCTTCAGTGCAGATCACATGCCTCCACGTCCCGCAGTGATCTCGGGATACTCCAGGAATACACTGCATCAAACACAGATCTTCAGTGCAGTTCACATACCTCCACATCCCACAGTGATCTCGGGATACTCCAGGAATACACTGCATCAAACACAGATCTCCAGTGCAGATCACATGCCTCCACATCCCGTTGTTATCTCGAGATACTCCAGGAATACATTGCATCAAACACAGATCTTCAGTGCAGATCACCTCCACATAAGCAGTGATCTCATCATACTCCAGGAATACACTGCATCAAACACAGATCTTCAGTGCAGATCAAATGCCTCCACATCCCGCAGTGATCTCTGGATACTCCAGGAATACACTGCATCAAACACAGATCTCCAGTGCAGATCACATGCCTCCACATCCTGTTGTTATCTCGAGATACTCCAGGAATACACTGCATCAAACACAGATCTTCAGTGCAGATCACCTCCACATAAGCAGTGATCTCATCATACTCCAGGAATACACTGCATCAAACACAGATCTTCAGTGCAGATCAAATGCCTCCACATCCCGCAGTGATCTCTGGATACTCCAGGAATACACTGCATCAAACACAGATCTTCAGTGCAGATCAAATGCCTCCACATCCCGCAGTGATCTCTGGATACTCCAGGAATACACTGCCTCAAACACAGATCTTCAGTGCAGATCACATGCCTCCACATCCCTCAGTGATCTCTAGATACTCCAGGAATACACTGCATCAAACACAGATCTTCAGTGCACATCAAATTCCTCCACATCCCGCAGTGATCTCGGGATACTCCAGGAATACACTGCCTCAAACACAGGTCTTCAGTGCAGATCACATGCCTCCATGTCCCGCAGTGATCTCGGGATACTCCAGGAATACACTGTATCAAACACAGGTTGTTATCAAAACCTACCTCAGAACCTTTTCAGTCTTACCCTTGGCCTGAACATTCTTTTTTACCGTGACTACTCATTGACTCAGCAGTAGGATAGCTCTACTTGGAATGTTAAAGGCTAAAAGTACACACCATTCTCCTCGCACCCCAGGGTCATTCTCATTGTCCCCAACAATTCTGAGATCTGAAGCCTCACTCAGTGTTCACTTTGCTCTTAGCAAAACCAAAAACACCCATAACTTCATCTTAAAATTCTCCCTCCACCTGTTGGCTATCACAGAAATATGGTTTTCCGATATAGCGAGTGGCACTTCACTCGATCAGCATATGGCGATAAAAAGGATACAGCCGGAATATTGATCAGTGAAGCCTTCCACCAAACCTACATTTCTGTGCCTAGCTGAAGTTATACCATTCGCTTACACACTTGAGCTACTTGCAGCGGGATACACGTGGCAGGGCAACGCCCTGAGCTGAATTGCATTTTAGATTTTAATAATTGAACTTTTAATGTTGTATCACTTTTGCATTTTTATTATAATATTCTGTTCTGTGAATATTGTGCTGCTCCTATGAACTGTAATGACACTGAGTTGTACTAGATATGTCTGCGAACAAAATTACAACAGGCTCTGACATTGAGAAAGTTAAGGTTAAGAAACTAAAAAACTCAGACAAAATTAATTGAAATGTGGCTGGTGACCTCAAACAAAAAAAGAACTCTGGCAGAGTAAACTCTTAATTTAAAAAAAAACGGAAAGATTGGCATTGTGTACTGTGTTATCCCCTTGCATAGCTTCCAAATTAATTATTTCAGAATTAGAAGTTTCTAGGCAACTGTATGCAACCTTGCATGACAATCTTTGTAATAGAATCCCAGTTGATGAAGTGGGGCTTCATCCAAAACCTGGTACTGGAACCATCCAGGATTGGCCTTCAACTGATATAGGCTGTTGCGGGTCTAACATTTGAATGCATTCTGCTATCTTTTATCTTGGCTAATCTGATTGAGTTACCATTTGATCCTGGTTTAATTAGAAAACAAATCTTAGAATTTTGGGAAAAGCCTTAGTCAACATCATCATCAATAATTTATTGAGCCATGTCATAAGGCTTTACAAAACGTATGTAAGTCAATACGATTCACGATCAACACAATTCTGCTAGTTAATTTACAAAACAACAATCACAATACTTTGCAGAAAATAAACTATCAAATCAATCCATGAAATACATGTAGGTTGAATAATGCTATACGACAATATAATAATAAAAGCGTCACACTTTAAAATAGTCATCATGTAACATGAACAATAAGCTATAGCCATAACAGCTGGTAATGGTAAAATGAAATAACAATGCATTTTGACCAGGCTAACCAAACTCTATACAGGAACTTGGCTACTCCAACATTGCAATTATTGCCCGTTGATATGCCTCAGGAGAATAGCTCATGGGCAACGCGCTCGTCTTGGAACCAAGATGATGCAGAGCAACACAAGTTCGATCCCCGGGTCTGCGTTTAGACAATTGGGCGTTAAGCGCATTATACATAACCAATGACAATGCAGTTAGTGAGTCTTGCAGAGTGCTCTCCAGGCATAGGTTTTAAATTGATTGTATCTGGTAGTATTTTGGGCAAAAAAAGAAAAAATGCCCTGTTGATTCTCTGTCCAAAGAGCGTGCAGGGTAGAAATCAGAGCCTCGTAAATTCCTGGAATAATGGCTATATACTAAGGGAAGGGTACCTATGCGTACTCTCAAATAGCAAGTACGCATGTACGCGGGTGCTGTGTTGTCAAGGGAACCTTCAAAACCAAAATTCATTTTACAGCGCAAATATGAATTGCTAAGGTCTAAACAAAAAGAAAAAGCGTAGACATGGCGGAAAAACCTTGCTGCCAAACCCAAAATTTGGAAGTCATGACAACCACATTCTAAATCAAGGGACAAAATCAGAGGGCAAAGGCTGAAAGATCCCTGGGGGGAGAAACTATTTGGCATTAAAGCACCTGAAGGTGGAGGGAGTGGTTGAGCCATTAATCGCAAAGTTCCAGCAAACAAGTGGATCCTTAAAGCCTCAGGTTCTGGCTGGTTCTTTGGCACTTAACGGTTAAGATAAACTGGCGACTCAGTCAGCTGGAGTTAGCACAAGTAATATGTATTCTGTGACTTCCCAGGGACAAAGCCTAGTCAATCCTGTCTTACTTCATTTGGATTTCTGTTTTTTAATTTAATTGTAATGTGCTTAGCTCCATTGAGCTTTCACATAAAAAAACATATTTACAAGATCAAAACAATTGTAAGCTTAAATGGATACATTTCACAAAATGAATTTCCATCAAGACCACTAATAAAATAAAATAAAGTTATTAGCAAATATTAAAACAGATATTTTCCTTTAAATTTTAAGCATTCTCAGAAGTCGAGCAACATTTGTCCAAATGCAGTAAAGTGCAATGTGCCACTATACCAGGCCCGGGTTTGGGTAATAATACCAAAAATCTTCGCCCTTTAATAGTCTCTTACAAAAGATTCCAGGTTACATATACACCCTGCCCAACTGCTTACATTCAGTCATCACATGCTTTGTGGACTCAGGGACATGTTTGAACATACAGATCCTACATAACCTATTTTCCAGTGGGAGCCCAGCGTTGTATCTGTCACAGTCAAGACAGGAAGTTGGTTAATACGTAACCTTAAAATTAGGATTTTGACTGCTGGGTCGGTGCATTGAATTAGATAGCGCTGAGGGGACTTGAATTGATGGAACACCCATGGCACAGCCTGATAGGACTTTAATTTCTCTAAATGGGAATAGTTAAGATTCCAATCCCACACCCTAGTTTTTTCACCAAAACTGAATCTAGAACTCATCGCCTCCACCAGCATCATATTTATATTCAATATGTTTGAAGAACCTTCTATTTAAAACCTCATCGCTGGTGGCCTTCACTCTGGTCTTCACCTCCAAATGTCCGCCCGATGGCTTAAGAGTGGGCATTTAGGAGAATTGATCGCTTTCAAATACTACTCCCCTCTCCTTCTCAAAGACAGAGCCCTAAGTGATGTCGAGCTCTAGTCTTTAAGAATTCCATCGGGACTGCCTGACTTATGATCCCTTGCCATACATTGTCCAATATTGGAAATAGGAATGCTGTAAAACCCCTTGAAAAATGTGCCACACCGCAGTAATCCTCAGGGTAAAAGTCCCAATATCGATTCCTTAATCCTCCCACCTCTGTGGGTTGCAAAACTGCTGATGGTGCCCGCTGCATTTAACCTTGCTCCAGGCAACGCCATTCTATCCTGCAATGGCACTAACGAAGGCAACTGATCCTAAATTATTTCGGTTCTGCACTTTTTAAATACCACATGTAGTAAAGGTGTGGGGTGAATAAAAGCATGCTTACGGAAAGAAGCACCATTTGGGTGGGCTTCAATAAAAAAGCAACTTGTGGGTAAGCTGTATCGCTCCATTTTAGAAATGCAGTGATTGTGGACGATCTTCTAGGATTTCGGCAAAAAGAGCACTCTATGAAATCCAGGGTGCAACTGACTATTTTACCACCCACATCCACAGGTCCATTAAGCTCTGTAGCCCCCTCGAAAAGGAGTATATTGGAGGTTCTGTCCTAAAAAGCCTATTAACTTTCGCGAAGGGTTGATGCCCATCAGAGGTCTATCCAGAGCTTGGTTCATGTTGTACCACTAAAGCAGCAGCCATGTAAGAGATCCGTTCATAGGGTTTTCCCGGCTCCAATCGATTTTGGCCACTACATACTCTTGAGGAAGTTCATCGGCTCTGTGCTTGCCCTGACTTTTTGCTGCGCGTTTTGGCCTAAAACGCCAGACAAACTCCCTAATTACCTTGCTGAATTACATTGGTCTTTTAGGAGTAAAGCCTACATAAGAGATATAACAAGATGATAAGATTAGATTATAATTGTTCTTTTATAACGGGCTTAATACCAGAGATTGGTTTCTAAGCGTGGGATCAGGATTCAAACGCGTGTTGCGCTGCGTTGTCTTGCTTCCAAGACAAACACGTTGCCCCTGAGGTATCCTCCCTCATGAGACTGTGATTCTTTATCAACATATCTCCATTAGTGTACATTTTAGTATTGATGTTGGGGATGAAAATGACATTTCAAAGGGGTGGTACCCTGAGAGGACAGGTTAACCGCCTCTGGTACAACTATTAAGTTGGAAGATAGCTGGCGTTGTGGCAAGACGGATAGACAGTGGCTAGGCAGGCTTGATTAGGAGCTTCAATAAAATCCTATTAAGTGTCTGAGCTTCAGTTGGCTCTACATGTCTTTACCTCCTACTAGATCCCCTCCACGCCCAACGTAAAGACGGTTGCCTGGGCAGATTGCTCATGTGGGTGGCTGTGCTGTGACAACCTGTGAATCAGATTCTAACAGCGTTCACATCTCAATAGCTGAAATGGAAGTCCTATATGCGTTATGAATTTTTATAATCCATATTTTGGTCATGGAGTGAGTAACCACACTGCTAATTTAAAGGAGCCCATTGGAGAGTTATATGAGTAGGTCAGCCTGCGTCATACAGTGGCAAGGGATTTTGACATGTGATTTGGGAAGGGACTTGATGATGAGGATAGCTTAGGTGAGAACGATAGCACATTTTTTCTGCCTTCAATCCAAATAAAGGATCCTAGGACAGATATTAAGCAAATGTTTCATATCTTTTTTCGGACCTCAGGCTGAGAACATTAATTGAGAACTGTCTTTCTGCTGTCCAAAACTGGATGTGATCCCACTTTCTTCACCCCAACCCTTCTAAAACTAAGGTTCTGTTCTTACAACTATTCCTCCTACTCTTTCTCCTCTGTCTCTCTATTTTCCTTGGTCTTCTCTACCGTTTTCTTCTTCTGTGCGCAACTTGTTCATAATATTTGATCTTTCTCTTTCCTTTTCACTTCACTTCTCCTCCTTTGCTCATTCTTGTGGCTATGCATTCTTCAATATCTGTCGTGAATGCCCCATCTTTCTTTTCACGCTACTAAACTTCTTCTCTTCTCTCTTGTCTTTTCCAGAATTGACTACTGTTCATCTCTTCTGCTTGCTCTTCCTGCCTCCCATCTTCTCCCTCTTTGTTATATCTATAATTCCTCGATTCGTCTTCTTTTTTCCTTATCTTCTCGTTCTTCGATTCCATCTTCCCTACTCTCCATTTTGCTGCTTACATTTGAATCGCATCTTCTTTATCAGCCGTGGAGGATACTTTGTATGTCGTGCTGTTTTGCCCAATCTTTAAGGGCATCAGAGCAAGAACATTGGCTCAAGTTTTTAAAGACAGACAACTCGCACAATGCCAAAGGGCCTTGTTATATCTTCTCTGGCCAGAAAACCTGTTTGTGAGCTGGTCGTCATTATCTTTTTTGAGACAAGCTACAGCTAGGAGGATCAGTGTGTTATGCCTCACCGGTAGTTTTGGTCTAGCTCATAACAACAAATAAGGTAGATACCTGTGATTGTGCGCAAATCAAGGTAACAGGTCGGAGATGCAAAAGGTTTTAGTAAACTTATGTAGTTGTCTCTCCGTATCCATTCTCTCATTGAAAATAGATGTATTTTTAACCTTGTTGTATTGGCATGTACATACAGAGTTTGTAAATTAATATCTTCTGAATTTTATATTGTTTTGGTGATTTGTATTATTCTTAATGTTTGTGTGCATATTCATGCATGTTTTTTATTCTTTTTTGGCAATTTGTTCAAATTAAGTGGTTTGATTGATTTATCATTTTCTTTCAATTGCTTTTAAATGTGCCATGGTTTGGTTCCGTCATTATTCTTCGCTAGTCTCATTCTATGTTCCGTCTCGCTCTCTTAGATCATAGAATCTATTCCTTCTTACTGTCCCTAAACACCCCTGGGCCTCTTCTTGTTTCTGTTCCTTTGCTCTATGAGCTCCTAAACATTGGAACTCTCTTCCTCTTTCTTTGCATTCTGCTATGTAGAGTAGCAGCCGAATGTCTCTGCAGAAAGTCTCGCCCCCCTCCCACCTGTATGTTGGAGGCCTGAGATCGTTCCATGCTTGACACCAGCAGTTGTGACCATTCCACAGAGAATATTCGAAAGAAGATACCCTCTGAGCAAAACCCCATCAGATGTACTCCTGAAGAGATGACAATCTGAGGGGGGAACTCCCAGAACGAATATGAAAACGAGCAAGAAAAGGAGCTAGTAAGGTCACAAGAAGCGAGTATGACGCACAGAGAAGACAGGCTGAAGAAGATGCATGACCCTTATAGAAAATGATGACGAAGTAAAGAATCGAGTAAACTATTTTATGCGTTGAGAAGATTGCACGTGTGAAGAGCACTGCAAAAAATGCAAGCCTGTACAGATGCAGCAATTCAAATAGACTAAGTGATAATTGGAGTTGGCTATATGTGGTAAATAGACTGCAGGCAGAGCCTCCATTATATAGAAGCTGGACATCGGTGTCATCATTTTAGTAAGCTCAGACCCATGGAGAAAGAATGCTGAGGACTGCGTTGCAGTAAGAATTAGCTGAGATCACGGACTTGAATGGTGAAGCTGTCTGGCCTGTTATCAAAGTTGAAGCAAGCCAAGGCCGATTCACATGAAAAGCGGAATCATCCCTTTTTAAGGTGTGAAGAAAGAACACCATGCGTGCCAAGTTTTATTCATTTAAGATATTTAATTGCTGTAAAATGGTCCAAATTGTGGTCTCCTGTCAGTGAGCCAAGGATGGAAATAGAGTGAGCATGGAGTACTAGAATAACGATAGTGTGCGCTCATACTCCCTTAAATTCCCAGAGACAAGAATATGCTGCAAGGCTAAGTTCAAAGACAATCTTCATGGCAGAAGATATGGGTGATGAGAGATGTTGGGCTAATTGACTCGGGAGGTAAAGTCGAGTCCACCTCCTGGAACCTGGGATCAAGCTTTTGTGCTGCTAAGTGAATCGAATGTTCCAGACATGGCACGAGTGTGCCAACCAATTGTAGAAGGCCATATAACGAAGGGCCTTATAGTTTGAGAGCCAATGATATACCATGTACTTAATAAAGTTGAGGATGACTTGCACTAGAGGTAGGCACAAGATGTCTGCCGACAGTAGAGACCCAATCACAACCCAACCCCTTATATAAAGTATACCTAGATGTTCCCCTTGAGCTTATCACAATCCCTCGTAGGTTTCCTAGTATGACGTCATTTATGACAAATTTTTACTATATAGCTGTGATTTTTTACATGAAATGTAGGAGAGCTCGAGCAAACGTCTGTTGATGCCCGTTGTAACTCCCTGTTTTAGACAATTGATGTTAAAACAGTAAACTTTGCCATCTTCCTGAGTCGGTTTGATCATTTGGTGTCAGAGTTATTCTGCATCCCACCCTTTGCATGCTTGTAGCCAAAAGGGCTCTAAAGCTCAGCAGCATCTCTTTGTATCTTTTAATCAAATCTGAAAGCTTGTCTTGTATCTTCCGTTTCCTCCTAATTCTTCTGCCTTTTGTATCTTCTGCTCCTACTCATTTTTATATTATCATGTGATTGTACCAATTCTTTTCTAAACACTCTGTTCACCGTTTTCAGAGAAAAACGATGCATACATTTATTCAAATGAAATGACATGGGTATAGACCTCCCAGGCAAAGCAACGTTTGATAATGAATGACAAAGTAGCAAAGTAGATCATGCTGTCGTTTACATAGTTCTCTGGGTCATGATTTTAGACCGTGTTTTTTTTCTGGAGGCCTTGTCCTTGCATTCATTTATTGGCTGGAAAGTGACCATTATCGATTACAACTTGCTTTATTTTAGCTTTGAAGAACTGTACACTTGCCACCACCCTCCAGCTTGGTAATGGTGACCTATTGTAGAAGGAATCTGAAATGATCCCACATCAAACAACAATGAGCAATTACTCCATGATGTAAAAACCAACAGATGTCCACAACTTTGTGGAACCCTCCCATCCCTTGCACACCCTGTGTGTGTTTAAAAACTACAGAAAATATTTTTTATATAAAAATGTAATAAAAATATAAAGTAATAATCTGTCAATTTAACTGTTCAATTAATCAAAATTCTTCCACAGACAATATATTTCATTCATATATTCAATTTCCAATTGTCATAACCTTGTATGCACAATTATTAATTCTGAAAAAGGTTTTTTTTAGATCCAACAAAAGCAATTTCTTTTAAACAATCATGGTCGAACCAAAAACTTAGTTTTTTGACACAAATTTGCTTGAAGGGTTTCGGGGGTCTAATCCCTTCATCAGGAGCTTTTTTAGTTCGATCTTGCCCTTTGTCTCTTGCTTATTCCTACAAAGAATTATACAAAATATATAATCAATTATTCTGTACTCAGGTATTTTGAACCCATATCTGTCTGTCATGCTTATAAGTATGTAATCACCTGGATGTAACTTCCAATTCTAGTATCTTCAATGATTCACATCTGGTTTGCAGTTCACCCTCATCTCTCATGAAAAAGAAGTGTAACTGCTGTAAAAGTTAAAACCATATGTGTGTATGTATGAAGTGCATAGGTTTTATTGCCTGAGATTAGATTTAATTTCTCTCATTAAGCAAATTGCAGACTATTCATTCTGTAGCTACAGAATAGTGATTCTGCCCCTGAATAGTGATTTTGTGACTCCATAAACGTAATTCTTTGACTCCTGATTAGTCATCCTGTGACTCCCTAATAGTAATTCTGTGACTCGAGAATAGTAATTCTGTGACCCTGTATAGTAATTCTGAGACTCCTGAATAGTAATTCTGAGACTCCAGAATGGTAATTATGTGACCGCTAAGACTTGTGGCCAAACTTGCCAAGCGTTGGCTATGTGAAAGAGAAATGTAGACGGAGCAAAAGAGGCTAATTACGGAGGGATGGTGCCAGATGCCTGTCGTTCCGTTTGCAGTGACAGCCCGGCACTTTTTGTGTGAAATGTTCTAGTGGTCTATGTGATGAATCTTGCAGAGTCATCACTGAACCACAGCCTAAGATCTCCTCCCATGTGGCCAGGGGAAGGCAGACGCTACTTGATCCTAACCCTGAGGGGTGGTATCATGTGGGAGGATCACATGGGAGGAGATGACTATCAGTGGAAGTGGGGACTCCTTTGGGAGAGACGCAGTATTCATCTTCTTGTGAGGATGAAAGTCCAATAATTCCCAAATAGTTAATGGCATGCTGTCATTGTACAAGTCCCTCCAATGAAACTACTCAAAGAACATGCTATGAAAAATCATCCAAAAAGAATAAGGATTGTGCATTGGGAGTTCTGGAATTAAATGTGCCATCCTTTAATTGGATGATTCTGTTTTAGGTGGCGATTCTGGCCCCAATGTTAAATCCCAAACCTTTTACATAGCCCCTAACCATGACAACCCTCAGTTCACAAAACAATTCTGGGTGCTTTACAAATCTCAAAATAAATAAATAAATGTCAAAGTGCCAAAACCACTTCAGTATCCATAATGCCTGTGGTACTGGGATGAGGAAGAGGGACTCAGAGTTACTAAGGATCTGAGGTACCATTGAAAAGAATGTGCAGTCTAGTTGCTGTCGAGCAAGGCACCTGAGAGGAATTTTAACCTGAGAATGAGCATCAGGTGAGGAGAGGTGTGGAAGGAGTAGTAGGGGTAGAAGTAGTCTGGAGTGCTGGAATTGCTGCAGAAATAAGAGCGCCAGCTGAAGCCGACGTGAGGAGAGAAGGCGTTGAACATTGCAGAGTGCGCACAGTAGGAAGCAGTGTCATCGACGGCAACGGGAGGAGAAGCCCAGCCATATGGGAAACGTGTTCCCAACCGACGTGGGCTGCAGCAGTAAGCAAGAGGATGTAGAGATCCAATGGATCTTGCAAAGCTCCGGAGAAGAGGCGGGCGGACATTTGAAGTTACACGAAAGCCGGCAACGGAGCGGACCGGGTGAAGGAATTCTGTTGCAGAAGCAGAAAGTGAAGCTGAAATGCCAAAACAGACAGGTGAGTTGGCCTAAAGTTAATGGTGACCCTGGGGTGCTCCAAGCAGGACATTTGGCAGAAGTTAATATTTTTAATTACCAAACTAATAAAGTGAACAGACGACAAAGGCACAATTCCACTTCTATGGGATACCAATTTGGGTAAACATGTAACCCGCATTGCCAACAGCCAAGAGGCTGTGACGAAATGGGAGAAAAGTGAAAAGGGCGCAATTTCCCTTCTTTGGGACACCAACTAGTGGAACCTGTAACCTGCATTGCCAACAGCCAAAAGGCTGTAAAGGAGCATTTGAGAGGCAACCTGGGAGTAATTCTCCTTTCTTGAGTTTCCAGTTTGGGGAAACCTGTAACCCACATTGCCAAGAGTCAAGAGACTACAAAGAGAGGCAGTCATTGTTCAGTCCTCCTCACATGGGATACTGGTGGGGAGAATCTTGGAACAAATATTGCTATTGAAACCATTTGTAGTTGTACACATGTCCTTCCTGGCAGGTGACTAAACCGGGAAAGGGATCAATAATAGTTAGTCCTGGCAGGCGAGTATGCCAGGAAAGAAGGAGATGTTTTGAAGAAGTGAGGTTGTGGCAAAAATGTGTGCTGGAAAGTATTTGTTAAATGTATCATCGTTCTGACAAACTCTTATATTATCAAACGTGGTTGCTGGACTATGCTGACATAAGTATTCCATTTCAAGATTAAGTGTGATATGCTAATAATTGCTTCGCATCTTGAGGAAAACAATTGCCTTGGTTTGTGAACTTATGTTTTATGAGAGACATTTGCCGTACCAAAGAAGGAAATTGTGGAGAACAACACTTGCGTTGAGTTTTGAACAAGTGTTTATGAAAGAGACTTTTACCTTGCCAAGTGGAAGGTTGCATTGGAAAGAACAGATATTTTGGCCCTCATTACGACCCTGGCGGAAATCGAAAAACGATGGCGGAAATGCAATACCGCCATCGAATACCGCCCGTTGCGATTATGACCCGTCACCGTAAAGTACGATGCCATTAGCGACACCGTAGTGAACGCCAACGCTAACTGCACCAAGTACGCGCACGCGCGCACTGCGAAACCGTAATTACCACCATGGCGCAACGGTACGGGAATTCTGACCCTAGCGGACATGTACCTAACGCCATCAAGAATGGCGGAAAGTACCATTCCGCCATGGTGATAAGTACGGCATCGCAAACCAACCGTAAAAGGCCTTACTGAGTGCCTGTACACCACTCCCTGGCCACATTGCACAACTCCTCGTAGGTGCAATGAAGTCAAACAATGCAACCAGTGAAATGTACAAGTCACCCATGCATGCCAACGAACAAATGAATGTAGGGGCTCCAAGTGCCTTGTGAGTGGCCATCCATATTAGCCATGGCACCATTGCCGTACTGATGCAGCACAGGCATGTGAAGCTCCAAGTACAGCAACATGAACTGAAAACTGAGACAAACAAAAACAGGCCCCCCATCGCTTGACACCAGTGCAAGGCAACATACAAAGCAGTATCCTGAGTGAGACTGCACCAGCCCTGTACTCCTGCCAGTAAACAAACCAACCAGCAGCATAAGCATGTACCACACAAGTTGGCAGAGTGACTGAGCAGCCAGGCACATCTCAAGAGGGGCCAATGGGAGCAGCAGGGCACAGATGGCACGAATACAGAAGCCATTCCAATGGACATGACCTCAGTCTCCCTCCAAGAAACGCACGCAAACACAGGCACCTGTGACCAGCCATATTCTGAAAATCACATCATTCCACCAATCCACCTGGCTGACCGGCATCTGTTACACAAAAGCCAATCCCCCTCCCATGAGCATGACATCATTAAAACAGTCATAATGGCAGCCCCTATCCCTGACCTTACTGGCCTTCGTAGGCAAACGCGCCCAGTACAGTACCACGCAACTATGCTCAGAAGGCCGAACCCAAAGCAGATCTCCTCACAATACATCGCTCCACAAATAGGAATATGCTACATTACTTGCAAAGAATAACGCTACAAGGTCAATATCATAATCAAAATTTAATGCACAACAAAATCACCCGGGCCATACAGCTATTAGGTCATGAACTCCAAATCATATCTCATAATTGTGGGCTGCATCCGCAATAAATGACCAGCTTCTTCTTGTGTGACGCCCTGTTCCTCCATGGTACGCAGGGGCTACATCCACGTTCAAAAAGGCAACATGGAAGCGCCTAGAACCGCAGGGCCGTCCCATTAGGTAGGCACTAGTCCAGCTGAAAGCTCGAAATGTTGCTCCTAGCCACTAGTACTGCGTAAGGGCATGTGGGCCATTGGCGATCGTCCCATAAGATCGTAATGGTGCTCCACTGATTAACACGAAGCAGCAGGTGTCGGGAGTAAAAGCCATCTGCAGGAGTGGCATACAGATGGCAGCGGCAAAAGGGGAGGAGATACCTGTCACCCAAATGAAACGAAAAAGAATAGTATGGGCATCTGAACTCCATTTGAATTACTCACTTCAAAGATCACACTAAATCCACAGCCATATGCATGCTAGCCCACTCAAAAGGATTATTCGCACCCAATAATCACTTGCGAATCATAACCATATAAATCGAGGTGAAAACACTATTACAAACGAGTGTTTGTGTGCATGCGTCTGTTAAAACAGAATCCATTAGATGGGATTAGTAACGTGCATAGACACAAGTGTTTGAAGGCGCGTCGAGACAGGGAGGGTTCAACAAGGGCAGATAGACGATGGCCCCACTATGGCAGCCCTGCATCACATAGCGCAGAGGAAGTTGATAGATTCCAAAAAGCCATGTACATGGCAGACTCTCTATTAAATCATCTGTCCATGCATCCATACATCATTCCCTCATCCCGGTATAAAAACGCCTGATTATTTACTCACATAACATTAGAAATTTCCATTGAATCTGTGCTTAATGCAGTCTGCTAAATCCACTGTGCTCCAGGCCGGAATTCTAGTGTTGTGAAGTAACATGTATTTGGGAACGTCCTGCCTTATCCTCCACTACGCTATTGCGCATCCCATACTATTCATATCAATCATTGCATTCACGGCATGGCCCCTGTCCCAAGGACATTAAACAATAGAACTTTCTATCTGCAGTCAGACCTGTGGGCGTCTCCTCGCCGCTAGCTGGAAACCGAAAGCGCTGTCCTTCGAATTCCTCATTTGCAACATCACGTCGAAAAGGCATCTGTGACCGCTTGAAATCACAAATCCATCCATTTAGTGCGGCAGTGTGTGAAAATGGCAACTGGCTACACTCACAAATGGGACGCCCCGCCCGTCGGTGAACCGCGGTACAGCGCTGCATGAGGGTCTACCGTTAATCGAGTACTACATTCCACGGACCCTTCACAAGTATGTTCCCGACTGCAAAGATAGTATGTGAAACAATGGGAGCATAGCAGAATTAACATATGAAGCAAAATCTCACTGCCATCGGGATGAAATACATGATTGTAATAGCAAGATGCCATGCGTCGATTTTCAGCGTTGTGTGCGGGACGTGCTCGCCCAAAGGGGATTGCAGCTTGCACAGGTGGAATGAATCACCACAGGTGGAGGCTATACAGCTTGGAAACACATAAATTGCACACCCAACCCCCTCCCACAACCACACCCACTCCAAAATGCTACCGGCAGGACTTGCGATGTTGGCCCTGGGGGACCTGATAGCACTGCAAGTACTCCAACTTCAAGAAGAAGACGAACACCAACTACTACAACAACCGGCCGCACAGAGGAGACGCAGGAGGAGGAGGAGGGCAAGGCAGGGCCAGCAAGGCCCACCAGCACAGCCACTACCACCACGCAGGCAGCCCGCAATCCCACGCCTCCAAGCACATCCGTTCAACCTCACTAATGAGCAGATCCACACCCTCTACCGTTTGGACCGGGACACCATAACCGCCATTGTGGACATGACACACGCTGACCTTGTCAGCATGATAGATAGCCCAACCGCCATCCCACCCCTACTGAAGGTGGTGTCTGTACTCCACTTCCTGGCCACAGGCACCTACCAGCACACAGTCGGACAGTTGCATGGCATTTCACAGCCACTGTTGTCACGGACACTATTGCAAGTGCTCGATGCCCTCCTGAAGCACGCAGACGACTACATCTCTCTACCACGCTCGGAGCAGGAAATTACGAACACAAAAGTGGGATTCCATGCACTTGCCGGCATACCGGGTTGCATTGGTGCCATCAACTGCACCCATGTGGAATTGGTTGTCCCACATGCCATGGAGGCCCAGTACCGCAACCGAAAACAATATCATTCTCTTAATGTACAAATGGCGTGTGACTCAAACAGGATCATTACACATTGTTGTGCCCGATTTCCTGGATCAACCCATGATTCCATGGTCTTACGGAACTCAACAATACCACGCTACATGGAGCGACATGCAGGGAACAGATCCTGGCTACTCGGTGAGTCTCATTTCATGCATGATAATGTGGGGTATGTGATGCGGCAATGACCTGCCAGGAAGGGGGGGGGTGCTTACGTAGCAATGTCATTCCTCAAACATCCTTTATTGTCCACATACAGGTGATGCCGGGTATCCACTGAAGAGATGGCTCCTTACACCACTCCGGAACCCACAGGACCAGCATGAGGAGGACTACAACCATGCCCACTCACGTACCCGTGTAGTCATAGAACAGGCATTCGGCCTACTGAAGGGTCGTTTCCGCTGCCTCAGCAGGTCTGGTGGGGCACTCCTGTACCGCCATGAGAAGGTTGCTAAGATGGTCATGGCATGTGTCATGCAACACAACATGTGCATACGTAGAAATGTGCCCATGCCCCCTGACGCAGAACTGCAAGCACCAGAATATGGTCATGATGTGGGTGGGGATGTGGCAGAACCTCAAGGAGTCCGCGAGGCACAGAAGGGCCGTGAAATTCATCAGATTATCATAGATTCATGCTTCTAGCACTCACGCCTGGTGGTTGATACATGGACACGGGAGTTGTGGCACTGTGTGTGTCTGGAACATGCACATTATGAACTGTACGCCTATGATGGCCTCCTACACAAAGATCAATGTCCACACATCTCATTGGATGATTGTGAAATGTTTATAGCAAATGTGAAATTGTGTTACACACCCCATCGACCCGCCACCCAAGTAAGCCCAACACACCCCCTCCACCCTCCTACCTCCCCCCCGAACACCAGTGTCCAAGGATGCTCATTGTCAGTGGGCAGACGCTATTGCAAGCCCCCTCTCCGGGTATCAGGGGCACCCCTGCCTGTGGAGCGCAGGTTCCTCCCAGATCTACGTTGGGGGCTGCCCTGGACGGAACTTGCAACGGATGATGTCTCTGCCTGCTCACGTCCATGCATGTCCCTAAGGGTTTGTGAGAGCTCAGTGAGCACACGGCGCACAGCGGCAAGTTCAGCACATACGTCTTTGGACGTCGCATGCAGTTCCCCCCTCAGGCTCTCGGTCCTTCTCTCCATTTGTACTCTCAGGCTCTCGGTGCTTCTCTCCATTTGTACTCTCAGGCTCTCGGTGCTTCTCTCCATTTCTGCCCTTAGTGTCTCTGTACATGTTTCTATGGCTGCCTTGGTACCCCCACATTCATCAGCATGGTCCTTGAGGAGCGTGGCCAGTTGCTGCTGTTGCACGATCACCTGGTCGAGGGACTTTTGCCTCTGCTGGGCCATGGCCATTTGCGGTGGTGTCACAGAGGGGCTGATCACCTCATGTTGCCTTGACACAGGGCTTGTGGGGGATGGCCAGTCGTCGTCTTGTGAGTGCCCCTGCGTGGTATCCTCATGTTGTACGGGATGAAACAAACAGGGGGATTGAGACAGGTCATAGATGAATCGTACATCGACATCACCGTTTTCTTTGTCGGAGCATGCTGCCATTAATGCAGTGTCACCTATGGTGCTGCTGCCACCAGAAGCAGTGCCTTCTGTGGCATCCATTGGGGGGGCCTGTGGTGGTGGTGGTGTTGTGGCCATGCTGGCTGCTGGGGTGCCTGTTGAAGTCCCCTCCTGTGTGCTGCCACTTGATTTGTGCTGCTGCCGTGTCTTGATGCGTGCAGCTGAGGTGGAGGGTCTTTGGCCGTTGGTCTTGGCCCTCTTTGCAGGTGTGCTGGTAGTTGTGTCCTGGAGTTCGTCGTTAGAATCGGACCCTGTGGTGGAGTAAAGGAGGGCGAGCGTTATTAATGGGTCTGTGGAAATTGGAATGGCAATGTATCACATGCATTGGGGTGGTACCTGAGGGTGATTTGGGTCAGGGCCTTGGAGGTGGTTTCATTTTTGTGTGGATTGAGGGTGCAGTTGTATTGCAGCCTGCAGTTAGGGGGTGCCTGCTGCACGTGTAGAGGGTGTTTTTAGGAATTTTAATTATTTATTTATTTAATTTGACTTTTAATGTCCGCTATCAGGCCAATGTAAGTGGACGTTCTCCTGGACATGTGTTTCTGTTGCACTATGTGGACACATGGTACTTCACATGATTGGACATTGTGGTTTTAGCATAGTTTTATTTGGGCCACCTACCTGATTCTTCGGATGTCTGCACTCCTTTCTCCATCCCTCCGACTCCCTCTTTGGTCTCCATTCCAATGGTGGAGGCACAGATTTCTTCCCAGGGGGTCAGCTTGATGGGTGATTCCGATCCTCCCCCGGTAGCTGTGGCAATGTTACGGTTGGCGGATAGTATGCTCCGTACGCGTATCCGCAAGTCGTCCCATCGCTTTCTGCATTGCTGTGGGTTGCGGGGTGCGGTCCCCACCGCACTTACCCGCTGTGCCACCAGGGCCCATATGGCCTTCTTGTTCGCAAGTGCCGTCCTGGTCATTTGCGTCGAGAAGACGACGGCAGCATTCTCCAGGAGGGTCTCTGTGAGCACCGTGAGTTCCTCACGTGAGAAGTGGACCTGCCGCTTGCGGTCGCACGCTTTTTTCGCTACTTTTCCCATTGTTTTGGTTTCACTAGGGTGGATGACGGGTTGGGATGTCTCTCAGGGTAGTGTTTTTAATGGTTGTGTGAATGTTCTGATTTTATAGGTGTACGGCGTGCTGTTTCCCGTTCCGGGACCATGTTTTTGCTTCCGTTTCCGTATATTTACGGTCACCGTATTTTCCGATTGCCGCTCTTTACGGTGACCGCTATGTCCGGTGGCGGAATTGCACCTAGGTCGCCGTACGACGGCGGTGAGGGGCGTTTTGGGGACATTTCCGCCATCGCGGACTTTGCACTTCCGCCAAGGCGTACTGCTCGTGCCCGATGGGTCAGAATTAGCCGCACTTTACTCTGTCGTGCCATGGCGGAAACGCTATTTACGCTATGGCGGTCAGGTCAGTTGCTTTCCGCCAGGGTCGTAATGAGGGCCAAGGTCAACTTTCTTTAGTTTAGTTTTCTAGGTAGCAACATCCTCATTAGGACAGGGAGTGATAGGTGTTTATCTCACCCCTTTTTATTTAAATAAATGGCAAACATTGAGAAAACTATCCATCTCGCATTTCTGACCTCACACACCTAATTGAGGATGAACAAAAGCCAAAGGTTCCAAAAGAGCTATTGTTTGCCGAACTCCATCTAGTACTGACCTGGGCCAATTTCCAGGAGTCAAGAGCTACATAGCCATAGAAGGACGAAGGTAATAAATGCCTTAGAATATCACCACATACGTTTCAGGCAATGCAGAGGAATATAGTCTGACTGTCCACCCGTGTGTTAAGAATCGCCAATGTTCTTGATCACAAGAGAAAGGCATTCACTTTAAAGTTTAGATGCTACAGGAACTTGTCCTCTGCCCCAATACCATAGGCCATACATTGATGGACTGAACATGCCTGAGCTATGCTCGCACTTAAGCCTCTACACTGAGGATACTTCCATTAATGTGGCAGCACATTGTACAGTGGGGAAACTGGCTAGAAGCTGAGGAGTCCAACGGGGATATTACATTCCATTCAGGTCAGCAGACTGTACACAGTTGCACAGTGCTCAGGATCATCCAAAACACTGACTTATAGGTGGTTTTCACTCCCATATAATATATTAATTTACAATCCCACAACTGTGTCCTGGTGATGGAGGTGCAGTGAATATATACCTGGGTTATGATATGATATAATATGATATAGCATTTATAACGCACCTATAAATGTTTCAAAGCGCGACGAGGCAAGGGAGGGGGAACAGAGGGAAGACAGAGACAACGATGAAACTAGTTTCTAATGAAACTAGTTTCCTTTGGGAGTCTAGAGATACATATTTTCACCTAACTGGGAGATCAATTTCGATCAAAAATGTCTTATAATAACACATTTACTGATGGTGGAAGCATTCCCACGAAGGGTGCCTGTACAATAGCATAAAGATGAGAACAAGTAGTGAGTCCGTTTATGAGGGTGTAAATAATTAGCACGTATGCCAAACAAACATACAAAATGTATATAAGTGCACCAGTGACTTTCAATGGTAAAAACAAAATGTCCACTTGTATCTATCACCTACACCCGACATTGGGGGTCATTACAAGTTTGCCGGTCCGGGAACTACGGTAATGGTAAGCTTGCCGATACCGTTGTTCCTGGCCCCACAAACTACGAGTTCTGTGGGCGGGTGCCCTCCCGCCCACCAAGTCTGACCTTGCGGGCGGAACGGCACCTGTCCACAGACACAGACGGTAGCACCGGCACCATTGTGAGCCGGTGCAACCGTGCTCCCCATTCACATTGACCCCTATGGGGCTCAAATGGGAATGGGAGCATTTCATTCTGGCGCCCGCGAAAGGGGTCCAGCAAGGCCGTAATGACCCGGTAATTGCCCATTTGCGGGTGCCAGAAAAAATTGCAAGTTTGGCAGCAGCCGCTACCGCCAAACTTGTAATGAGGCCCAAACTCTTCTATTTTCATGAGTATTTCACAGTTGCTTCTCGTAACTTCTTTATTAATCATATACAGCCTGATTCATGGAATTATTTGCGTGAAAAACGCAGATTTGCGCCCCTTTCTGCCCAAAAATCCCTGTTTGAAGTATGGGGATTTTCAGGCAGAAAGGTGCGCAAATCTGCGTTTTTCACGCAGATAATTCCATGAATCGGGCAGATAGTGTCTCTTCAAGGGTGAGTCTTGGGTAAGTCAAATTACTCCTGGTAACTTTTGATTCCTCAGTAACTTATTTTTCAACCAGGCCTTCCGTCAGTAGCGAAGAAAACAGTGCTAAGAAAATTAAGTTCTGCGAAAAATTCCAAATAGTAGAATGGGTCTTAGAAAAGTGTTAACTTCAGACAATGGAAAGAGTCAGATTAAAAATGAGAGTCACAGGAAAAGGATTGAATCTTGTCAAGATATTCAGAGGTATAATGGGAGCGCAACACTGACGTCCTGGGAAACATAACAGCAGGCACAGCAGGCAGCGAAGAGCAACCTTTAATTATGACATGTATTCTTCGGTAGCGCACTCTAATCTTGTGGTTACGTTTCAGGTAGATGTGTTTCCTGTAATGTCCATGCAATTGATATCACACTGGGTGTTTTGCAGTTTTCGTGAGAAATGAAATCTACCTATAAAAGAGCGGCTTCCCTTCTGTCCTACGGGTGTTCCTCTGTCACCCGGGGACAGTGCAGACTAAAGCACAGGTATAACATATTATTCTGATAATAAGGAGAAACACACCTAAAGAAATAAAAAAAATACTGCAAATAAAGAGGTAAAAATAATGTTCACGTAAATACAAATTTACTAAAACTTGAGAAAGCTAAAATGAACTCATTTTAATTACTGACTAATAAAAACAGGAAGGCGGGGGAGGGATGGAAGGAAGCTTCGGGTGCGGGGCATTTCCCTCCATTTTGAAAGTATTCCTTCACAAACAGAAAAAGTGGAAAAGAGGGGTGCCGATTTAGGCTGAGGGGTGACAGCGGCTATCCCCAGTACTATTCGAGGGCCTGAGGGGACCCCACATTAAAAGTGGAAATCGCCTCACCTACATGAGTGGAGCAAAACGTGGCCAAAGTCAATGTGATTGCCGAATCCACATCGAACCCTGAGAATATGCATCAGTTTGCAAAGCACCGACAGGAGGGCGGAAGCAGCCAGTTATTCTTTTGGAGCGCTCTCAGATGAGAGATGAAGGCCCAAGACACGGGACTCAGGTGTAATGGTCAGTTTCTCATCAAGCATTGCCCTCAGGCATCAAACCAATGGTCTACCACAGTCAGGGCTGGTCTTAGGGCAGGGGCACCCGGGTGACTGCCCGGGGCGCCACTAACCCCCCGCCACATCAGCTTCTGGAGTCTTACAAGGGCTCCCCCGAGCAGGCGTGGTGGGAGAAGGCGTGGCAGGCGTCCTATTGCAATTAAATTTTCCCGCTCATGTGCCTGCGCCGGGCTTCCCAACATGCTTTTGCATCGGCACACTATTGAGGTGATTACCTCCCCACGCGGAAGCTGAGCGGTTTTCATTAGAATAGGGTGCTGATAGTGATTAACTCCCTGCTCCGGCGCACGTAGTTAAAAAGAAATTGGCACCTCCACACCCCCCACCCTCGCATTGACACGGGATGGGGCAAGTGGGGGGGCGCATTTTTCTTCCACTGCCTGGGGCGCTGACACCGCTAAAGCCGGCTCTGACCACAGTCCGCCATAATTCCAGTGTCCACAGCTGTTTAATATTCCTATGATCAGGATATAGGCTTCATTCATACACACACGTCTTGTGGTGTTTCTGCTGCGAGGCGATGCTTTAGCTGGGGTGCCCCCTCAACATGGAGAGTGCCGCCTCAGCGGCCATTTTGGTCGAGCTATGTTTGATGCAGTGCTACGACTGTCCAATATACGTCATTCAGTAGGTCCCATGCTTTCTTCGATGGCGGTACAGAACGCAGGCGATCAGATGAGCGGCATTGCACAGCGTGAGTCATGCATGGAGACTCAGCAGGGGGCCAGTGAATGGGGATTTACACCTGCTGAGATCTTAGGCTCATAAGCTTCATTAGGCATGCAGTAAACTGCAGGGGGTGGGAGAGTCTCTGCGTCCCAAGGAGGTAAGTTATTACTGGCCGGTTACTTGATGATTGCCACCCGATAAACTTGGGGCCCTAGTCATGGGATTTCTGCTCGGTTCATAGTGAGTTTGCACTGCCGACACAAACCCTGACTCATGAATCGGGCCCTTGGTGTTTACATTACGTGTTCCAGCCTTTGGCAACATTATTCACATTTCTAAAATGCCCTTTTGCCTAAAAATGACTTAATATGCATCTGCCATGAATGTATCATGAAACCTCAAGTGCAATGGAACTTTCCTGACCTGAAATTGTGATACATTGTATGGACTAACTTTAAGCTAGTTGACCAATGTGCAGAGCACAAAGCATGTACTGTTGCACGTAAACATTATTTACAGGCATTATGTCACTTTAGAGCCTTTTGTGGAATATCCTGCTGTCTGGAGCTCTGTCTCAGCACTTTGAACCTTCTGTGCATTATATCTCGAAAGAAGAAAACGAGTTGCAGGGAAGAACTGAAAACAAGCATTGCCAAGACCAGCCACGTTGGCTTTTGTGTGGGCATGGGATAGGCATTTGCAAGTCACTATCATAGCGGTACTACCTGGCTATGAGTTCACAGCAGCTAAAAGATTGGGTGATTACCTTGGCATATGATAGCAGCCCCCAACACATGTCCATCTACTACTACACACAAGCTGTTGGCTTTGGCAGTGCTTGTTTTTAACAGGACATCAGTGTAAGGAATAGATATAAAGCAAGTGGCTGAAGGCGCACTTGCTTAAGGCTTTTTTTTACACCAGAAGCGAATTTGCAGCTGTAGTGAAGCCATTAACCATCGACAAACTACTTAGAAATAGCAGTGGCCGGCCAAGGGTTGATAATACTGCTTGAAACTGCTGAACCCATAGGCATGCAAATTGTATGGGCCGAACCCTTACCAGTAATAAGCAAGAGCACACATTTGTCAAGTGTTGGCAATAAAAGGCCGTAGGATTTTATTGTGCAGATATGGTTATGGAATAACAATAATCACATATCATAATATCATCATACTTTTGGGCACTGGGTCCAGAGGTTACCCCCTCTGGCCCGTGCCTCCTTATTGTCCCACGACTTGTAGTGGTCACCGTACAGTGTCCTTCTTCGTTTTTTCCTTTGTTCTTCTCCCTTCTTTTGTAGGGTGGGTGGGTTTTGTGCTAAAGAAACAGAGATTGGAGGACGCTGAGTGCACAGCGAACCTCCTGTTTGTTTGGGTCCCCGTTCAGGGTCCACAAACAAGTAGTGTTCTCTTAGAGCATCCTGCTCTTATTTATAAGACCCAGGGGAGCCCTGGGTCTTTGATGTGCGTAGTGGGGGAGCTGTAGTCCAGCCCCCAGGCCGGTGTAGCGGACTGTCTATGCCCCCAGGAGGGGAGTGGGCAGGTCCCTGACCCTGCGCCCTGCCTGATAGCTACCTTCCTGGTGCTTATCACCTTGTTGCTTGGTGGAAGGGTGAGGTGATTCTTCACACCTCACCCTTCCCTTGCTTTTGTATGCTGGAGACTGCGTGTCTCCGTGTCCGTGGGGAGGAAAGGAGCAGGCTTGGGGATGGGGGCTGCCCCTCTCCCAGGCCTGCCACATGGTAACATCAGTTACCCTGCCTCGCCTTGGGCGGCCCTGCGGCATTTCCCAAAAGAGGTAGCTCAAAGTGATCACAGAAAGATGTGCTCTTTCAAGTACTGGCTTGGTATCTCCATGGGTTTTTTTAGCCTGCCATAGGAAGTGAATGGTTGTTAAATAGCCAAACAACGCCCACAAGTTGCGTGTCCCTCCTCACATGTCATCTCCCTCCTAGCTGTACTTCCATACAATAGTTTTAGCTTACAGGTGGCACTTAAGCGCAACCACATAGCCAAAACTGAAGAGGACTCTGATTGTTTTGACTCTGGAATACAGTGGTGGGCCTCTGTTTTCTTTGTTTTACAAATCATTCATTGCAATATTGAGAGGCGAGAACATCAGCAGATATTTTCCCACCTGTGGCCCATAGGAAGGGCAGGATGTTTACTCTGGAAAGTCTTTCTGTTTCCTCAGTTACTCTTGTTAATGTTTCAAAATGTCTTCCTTTTTCTCTGCCTGAGCCCAGCTTTTCCTGTACCGGCTGCCGCGCATCCTCCACATGTCCCAGCCGGAAGACAGCGCGCCCGAACACTGGGAGGGCGCCCTCCAGAGGCGCAGCAGCTCCGTGGGCTATATCGTCAAGGCGGAGGAGTACTTCAACATCAAGTCCCGCAGCGATCTGATGTTTGAGAAGCAGTCAGAACGCCATGGACTGGCCAGCAGGGCTACCCCAGCACGTAAGGGACTGTCCGCCATGGGGGCTTTAGTATGTTCCCTTCTGGGGCCACATTACAGTAGAATTGCACCGGTACTAGTGCAATTGTGCACGGTATTAGCACAAGGGAAAAAATTGACTTAGTGCACGCAAAAAAAGTCTTCAATTAATTTTTGCTTGGGGAAAAGTGTATGCTAGTGGGGAAATAGAAACTTAAAAGAGGGCGCAGAAAGGGTTTTACCCTGGTTTCTAAACTCAAAAAATAATACACAATAAGCTGTGCCCCTCATATCGATGTAAAGCCCCCCAGCAGTGTTAGAACATGGAACCTTGCATATACGTCAACCAAAACTATTGGCGTTGCCAATGCTTGTTTTTATCAGCACTTTACTGCATTTGCTGACACAGAGGAAAACTGTTCCCTCTTAGTGTGGGAGACTTTGAAGTATTCAATTATTTCGGCGATTCCCTTGTGAACAGGATAGATTATTTGTCGAATATGTTTGGGAAAAGGTGCCATAAACTGCAACGTGAGTGTCAGGGTTTTCAAGAGGTTCATGTGGGGAGGATCCCACTAACACTTCGAGGCGGAGGGGCTCCACTGTTGCATGTCTGCGCTATTGCGCGCTCGGGCAGTATGGGTCCGTTGGTAAAACCTTTCCGTGGATGCATGTGGTTTCGGTTCAGGCCCTGGTGTTTGCATCAATCCTCCCTGGGGTTTGGGGGAAAGATAAGAGGTCCCCGGGGTGCACCACCTTTCAACCCCCTTCCGCCACTGGTGCCTAGTGAAGCATGCTTTGGCTCCTTCTCGCTCAAAGGATAGGAAATGCATCGTGATTAGTGTTGTGCTGTGGAGGCGTTGGGTGGTAGCCGACTGCACACTGGGCCGGTTCATTAATAAACGAGAGCTGGAAGGAAACTGCCTCAGACCGTACGGGAAACATGCAACTGGCATTGGGCAAACACTCCAGGCACACATAGGGATCGGGTATTTGCACTTATAGTGAAAATAGTGACATATTCAGCCACGAGGACCTTCCTCAGAGATGTATCGCCTGTGATCCCACGTCTCTCTCGTGCTGTTCTCTTTCCTCCCCCCAGGACTGAACCCTCTCAGCTCAAATGATGTGGACGATCTGCTGCTCCAGGAGATGACGCCCGCCATCGAGGGGGCCAACTTCATAGTCAAGCACATGAGGGAGAAAAACGACTACAATGAGGTGTGTGTGCTTGCATGTGAACTCATAACTCATGATGAGGTTGGAGGGTGCATGGCAGTGCTAAGGTTTGTGAACATGTCAGATAAGGCTTGTCTCTACATGTCTGATGGTGATGAGGTGTGTGTCTGCATGTGAACTCATGATGAGGTTGGAGGGTACATGTCAACCCGTGCTAAGGTTTGTGAACATGTCAGATAAGGTTTGTCTTTGCATGTTTGATGGTGATGATGTGTGTGTGCGTTCATGTGAACTCATGATGAGGTTTGTGTGTGCATGTCAACCCGTGCTGAGGTTTCTGTACATGTGAGATACGGTTTGTCTGTATGTGTTCAGTGATAAGGAGGTTTGCGTGTACATGTCAACCCATGCTGAGGTTTGTGTGTACATGTCAGATACGGTTTGTCTGTATGTGTTCGGTGATAAGGAGGTTTGTGTCTACATGTCAGATACGGTTTGTCTGTATGTGTTCAGTGATAAGGAGGTTTGTATGTACATGTCAACCCATGCTGAGGTTTTAGTGTACATGTCAACACGCTGAGGTTTGTGTGTTCATGTCAGATACCGTTTGTCTGTACATGGTCAGTGATAAGGAGGTTTGTGTACATGCGGTTTTTCTGTACATGTTCGGTAATAAGGAGGTTTGTGTGTACATATCAACCGTGCTGAGGTTTGTGTACATGTCAGATACGGTCTCTGGTCTTTGCATGGAAAGAGTTTCCAGCGAAAACCCTTTCCATCGAAAGTTTTGCAACACTTTTTTTCCATCGAATGTATGTGTGTGTGGGATAAAGGTTTCATTTTTTTGGGGTGGGTTTCAAAAGGTAAAAAACAGAGGGTTTGGGGGTAAAATTACTAAAAATGCATTTATCCCACACACACACAAACATTCAATGTAAAAAAATAAGGTGCAAAACTTTCGATGGAAAAAGTTTCGTTGGAAACATTTTTCGATGGAAAGACCATAAACCGTCAGATAAGGGTGTCTGTACGTGTCCAGTGATAAGGTGGTGTATGTTTGTGTACATGTCAGATAAGGGTTGCCTGTACATGTTCTATGATGATGAGGTGTATGTGCACATGTCAACCCGTGCTGAGGTACATGTCATATAAGGTTTGTTTGTACATGTCAAACCATGCTGAGGTTTAAGTGTGCATTTCAACAGTGCTGAGGTTTATGTACATGTCAGATAAGGTGTGTCTTTACATGTTCGGTGATAAGGAGGATTGAGTGTACATGTCAATCCATGCTGAGGTTTGTGTGTACATGTTAGATAAGGTTTGCCTGTACATGTTCGGTGATAAGGAGGTTTGTGTGTACATGCCATGCCAATATGAGGTCTGCATGTACATATGAGATGAGCTTTTTCTGTGCATGTGTTTGTATGCATGTCTGATGAGATTAAGTGTTTCTGTACATAGTCAATGATGATGAGTCTTGTGTGTAGATGTCAGATACGGTTTGCCTGTACATGTTTTGTGATAAGGAGGTTTGTGTGTACATGCCATGCCAATATTAGGTCTGCATGTACATATGAGTTGAGCTTTTTCTGTGCATGTGTTTTCTATGCATGTCTGATGAGGTGTTTCTGTACATAGTCAATGATGATGAGGTTTGTGTGTAGATGTCAGATAAGGTGTCGGTATCTGTTCAGTGATAAGGAGGTTTCATTGTACAGTGCAAGTCATGATGAGGTCAGTGCATATATATCATATGAGATTTTTCTGTACATGTTCGACTATGATGAGGCTTGTGTACATGCAAAGTCATGATGGGGCCTGCGTGTACATCTCTGATGAGGTTTGTGTGTATTTGTTCAGTGAATTTTGTATGATTATATTCGACAGCAAAGAGGTTAGTGTGTGCGTGTGCAGTGTCAATAGGGTATCCATGTACATGTGTTGTGACTAAGGGGTTTGTAAAAAACAGCCTGGCAAGTGTTAGGCAGAATCCTGTGCAGTTCCCTTAGGGAGCACTACAGAAGATTAGGACTACAGGTGAGAGCAATAAATCCCCTTTGGTATCAGTCTGTACCAGAAAGATTTAGTTGGTAGCTGTGGCTGAGCAGTCAGACTTATCTCAAGAGGGAGATGAGCAGTATTCAGGGTTTACACATTAGGACTACAATACTATGGCACAAGGAAACACTGACCAAAGCTTTGTATTAAAAAGTAGATATATATTTATTTTATACACTTCTAGTTAAACACATCTATAACAGTCATCAAGCAAGTTAAAATAAGTCAACGAAAAATATACACACTCCCTAGTTAAATTGTAGACCAGGTGAAACAGAGTGAAAACTGAGCAAAACGGCACCGTGAAAACCACACACAAGGGATACTCTAGCAATTTCTCATAAGGGAGGGAAAGCACAAGTTATACAGAAATATCTTCTTACACACCCTAGCAACACTTCCCAAAAGCTTGTGGACCAGTTTAAGCAAGACAGTGCATCAGTATAGGAAATACTTAAATGAAAACTGAGCAAAATGACATTTCACAAGTTTTAAAAAGGGGAAGAAAAGGGAACTGCACAGGATTCTGCCTAACAGCAAGGGTGAGGTTTGGGGTGCACATACCTGGGGATATGGTGTCTGACGATTGGAAGATTACTGTGTACTTTACATGTCCAAGCGATGACAAGGAGGTGTGTGTGTGTGTGTGTGTGCATACACTAGACGAACAGCGGTGGGCTGTGGGTTCGGGATTCAGAATAGAGCAAAGTCTGCTGAATGTATATTGTGAGGCCACCAAGCACATGATTTTAATTTCACCATCTTTTCCCTAACTATTACCATCTTTTACCCATCAGGCTGGTGTGCAGGGTAAAATGAAATATGTCCAGATGTGTGTTACTCTGAGTTGTATATGATGTACTTAGAAGAATAGATGGTGTCTGAAGATTATCAGACATTCCCGTCCCCTGCACACCTTTTTCCGCTGAACATCAGCCAATACCTTTATCAAGTGTTAGGCAATAAATTATACAGAAAAGTTACTCATTCTAACATTCACATACGTAGTAAAAACAATTTCTTGTGTAGGCTTAGAAATGACACTCGTCAATGATAGATTCTTTGTCCAAAATGTTCTTTTATGTTCATAAGCAAGCAGCACAACCTGTTTCGGGAAATAAAGCTCCCTTCATCAGGTGCAATTCAAGAAAGTCTACAATACACAATAACTTCAAGTTAATAAAGGATATATACAAAGTGTCAATGACTGATAATAGATTAAAAAATCTCATTAGAAGCCATTTGCAGCCGAATTGTTGGCCCAGGTGACCGTACAAATCAATAGATGATGTATGTCAGAATAGAGCCCAGTAGAATGATCAATTCTGAAAAGGAAACCCAGTGAATAGTAAAATGGCAGATAATGAACCCCATGTTAAGAGCATGTGCACATGCATGAATAATGTAAACCCACGGAAATACAACCGACATTCTCAGGAGCACCCTGTGCGCACGTGTCAGGAGTAATGCATAGAGATGCATGTTGGATAGTACCTGTAACATCATCTGTGCAAATCACTGAGAATGTCAGGAAAGTCACTAGCGTCACATGTGGATCCCAGCTGGGAGATCAAAGAAATTAAACATAAGAAGAAGCGGAAGATCACTGAATATGTAAACAATATCATAGCCAGAAAAATGTACTTAGAGCTAACATGAAATTAGTTGAAACACCCTGAAGGCAGATTCAATGGAAAACTTAGGTTTGTGTTATTTTTGTGTGTGAAATTTCGCGATTGGCAGTTACCACCTCTGCCGGTGGTATTAGACAAAATCCACCCAATTCAGAGTTTACCACTGGCAGAGGTGGGATTTTTGGTATATCTTCAGAGGTATTCCAGAAACACTACCTCCTTCAGTGGTCGGTAAAATGTATTTGTTTCACTCATTTATTTTTAGCCATTCAATCCTTTAGTGTCAAGGTGGAAATGGACAGTTTACACCAGGGGCCCACCACTAGTGTTCACTCTCTTGCCAGTGCCCATTTCCTCGACTGTAAACAAAAGGTTTTAAAAATGTTTGGGCCACTTTAGAATGTTTTACCCCACCTGATTCTTCAGTGCCTGGCCGGTTGTAAGTCCTCCCTTGAGACATTAAATCATGTAATGTTTCAGCCCAGCGATCAGTCAATTATCAGTGATTTACTATAAGCTCTGAGAGTAAAGCGCACGCTCAGCTATCTACCTTCATCCTTTAAGATAAAGATTTAAAACCTGGAAGACCCAACTCAGCCCGTCTTCCTTTCAAGGTCCATACATTGAGGACAATTAAATAGGGTATTCAGGGATGTCATTTAGGAGTCGCCAGAGGTCGCAACTGCGACCTCTGATGTCTCCCTTGCGACCTCAGTGGTCACCCTTGCGACCTCTATAAATAAAAGAAAAAAAAGTTTTTTTTTTTTATGTAAGCTCCTGGGCTGTGGCCAGCACCATGTGGCTCTTTAGTTCTGGAGTGGCTGGCTTTCTTGTTAAAGCCCTTTAAAAAAAAGAAGAAGAAAAAGAAGAACAGGAGTGCCACAAGTTTAACACTTCCAGCACTGACCCTAAATAAGAAAGATTAGGAATACCAAATAATGTGTCTTTCTGGAATTCTATACAATAATTGCTGGACTCATTAAAGGTTTATTTCAGGCACACTTCAGGGGGTGAGTCACTGATTTAGTCTGTTCTAAAACGCCTCAACTCAGCCTTTCATCTTTCTGAGATAGATAAATGAGTACCAACACAGGTTGGGTGATATTGGGCGTATATTTTTTCTATATAAAGCGCTTAAGCGTAAGTGCTATATAATAACACATCATTATCATTTGGTCATGGACGTCTGCTTGCATTCACAGTAATTTGGTAATATGGGCCTATACACACTTAACGATAACCATATTTTTTGTAGTGTACAATGCTATGTAATAGCACTTCCTGTTTTGTGAACGGGTGAAAGGTCGCGTTCCATCGCATCCTGCGATTTCAATTCGGGGTGGGGTCAAATTACATCACTTCCTGTGATGTCACCAGGAGTCAAGGGTCATGTGATGTCACTTCCGCTACCCCTGGCATTTTGGTGAAATGACGTCCCTGAGGGTATTAGGAATAGTGCTTAAAAATGGGAGGAAGCCAGCACAACGCACTATATATAAATGTGGAATAAATCAAGTGGAGGAGGCAGACTGTGATTAGAAAGAGGGATTTTCCAATCAGACCATATTTTAGGAAAATGACTCCATCGCTTGCTTGCTGACTGATTTAGCCTTTGTTATTTAACATTAAAAGCACTTAGGAGAATGAATCCCTGGCTTGCTCATGTTTCTAGTCCCATTTTCTAACTCTTGACACTCTATTTGTTCTCTGACTGCATCTCTCGTCGTTTCTCTTTTCAATTTACCAGGAGAAGGATAATTGGAACCGGATGGCGAGGACTGTGGACCGGCTTTGCCTCTTCCTGGTCACGCCGATCATGTTTTTGGCAACTGTTGTGATTTTCGTGGGGGGGATCTACAACTACCCCCCTCCTCTGCCATTTGCTGGAGACCCCCACGACTACTCGGAGGAAAACAAGCGCTTTGTATAGGAGACCTCTTGCCTGATAATGGGTCGGTCTCCCAAGAGGGATTTACGGGGACATTGCACCAAGTTGAAGATAAGCGACTGACGCACGGTGTCTGATTGGCAGCGTGTAAACACCTTTACAACTTGTTTACAATTCGTCTTCGATGAGTTACTGATATCATTTACAAAACCAGCGTAATCAAGAAGGAATGATTCTGCACCGGCTCTTCAGTGATTCTGATGTCAATTGCTTTTGTCAGCAGAATTTTGACTTATTTATTTATAAGTGGTTACGAGTAGACTATATAGGCACTATATTTTTTCCACTTTTGGGGTCAATATTCCAAGGTTCTAGGTACATCCTGTGCCAAGCTCCAGAGCATTTCCTGATGGTGTTAGAAATAGCTTCACCAAAGGTAAGGTAGGGGCCAATGGGCTGCCACGTGCAGTGGGTGAACTCAGAAAGACTCACCAATACTTGCCCATCCCGCTTGATAGTCCTGTTCAGGATTGTAGACTAGGTGGGGTGGGGGAGCATGGGCAGAGTAAGACTCAACATTTTGGGGTGCTGGATGGCAGTTTTGAAAGCTGGTAGTGAGTGTAGCCATTAAAGCAATTGCGTGTGGACCCCCCACTTCCTTTGAGCCCAGGAGGCTGAATAGCTATGTAAGCTTCCTTTGGCCCATTAGATGCCTCTTTCACCCCAATTCAGAAGCTATGTAGCTTAGCAAAGAGGCTAATCACGGGAGGCGTGGGCCGTCTAAAAGCTGAGCCCAACACTTAAGCCTTTAGCTTCATCATAGGGCAGCGGCTTCCACACTTTCTTATGCCAACCTTTTCACAGGTGCGCCCCAAACCACCTATCCCTGGTCATGGGTTCTAGCAGACATGTGGAAGGGAGGCATGTGGTATACCAAGCAAGCCCTTATGCAGGGGCTGGCTGTGGGTGACGGCATGCCAAGATGCCACCTTCCCTCACTATAATGCATGCTACTAAACCCATTTAGTATTGAAGGGGAGGACAAGCTGGGATGTTTTTGAGGAGTATCCTGTTGAGGTCCAGATGACATTTGGTTTGTGAGGAGGGTGAAAATGCGTACCAAGGAGGACACCACCATGGGAATGTAATAGCATGCTTCTACGGCACGAGGATTGAGGAGGGGTTGAAGCCAACTCCTCGAACCAATTGTCTAAGATTGTTTCATTGCAGGTGGATGAGAGGGAGCATATACTTCCAGTGTAAAAGATCCAAAGACTGATCATAGAGGATGGAATTTGCACAGCATGGAAGAGGCTCACTCTGAACATATGTCTTTTTTGTTTTGGATTCTTCATTTAAACTGCCTTCTATTCTCCCTCATCACTCACCTTCCCCTAATCTCTCTCCACTATCTCTACATTCTTCACGCTCCCTCCTCTGTTCTTTCTGTCCCTCCCCTGTTCTGTCCCCCTTCCCTCCCTCTCCCTGCTTCGGATGTCCTGTGTGTACTCTTACTCACTCTTTCACACTCCCGTTTGTGTTCTCCTATTGCCTCTTGTATACTTGACCAATGTTCTCCTTCATTGCCTTACTATTTAGTATCCTGTGTTTTCGTCGCTCCTTCTGTATCACTTCTTTTCCTTCCATCCTGACTTTACATTTTGTTTAGTTTCTTCCCTTTATGCCTACTATTCTCTTTGCTCCCCCTCTCATACAGTCTCATGGTTCTCCCTCACTTCCATTCTGTCTCTTCACTCACTCTTACTTTGGTTCAGTCGCTTGGATCATCCTCCCTCACATTCTCTTTCTTACCCTCTCTCATGTTCTTTCTCTTTCACTCTCTTTTAATCTCTCTTTTCTCCCCTTGCGTTCTGTCTCTCCTCTCTCCTCCATTTGGTCTGCTCTACTGTCACCTCCAATTATATATGTTGTCTCTCTTTCCACACCTTCTCCAGAGCACTAAAATTGCCCCTTGCCATCCATGAGCAGGGCAGCCGGTCCTGGTGTTTCCATCTCAGCAAGATATAATTAGTCTCGCTCTCTCTTTCTCTCCCTCTCTCTATTTCTCTCTTTCTCTCTCTCTATCTCTCTCTCTCCAGCTTGCCAACCTGCTGTATGCCTCTTTCGCTCTCTCTCTTCCTCCCCCTCTGTCTCCTCCTATCCTTCCCCTTCACTCAGTCAATCTCTTGCTTCCCTCACACTCACATCATTCTCTTGCCTTGTGCTCGCTCCTACTCATTATATCGCCTCCATCATTCTTTATTTCCCGTTTTTTCAGTTTCATCTGTCTCTCTCGCTGTGCCTCTCTCGCTCTGCCTGTATCACTCCTTGACCACAATGACCCGTATAAACTCATTAGTCAGTTTCAGCGACTGTTTCTGAGGTTCGTGCTGTCCTGGATGAAGAGAGGATCACCTTTAGTTTTCCTAAATGTTTCCTTTCATTGGTTGGAATGGATTGCTTGTTTGTGCCATCAAACGTATAACCTTCTTCAGTCCTGTAAATGACACCTTCCTGCTTGCACTGCTTCAGTGCCAGCACACGAATATGCTGTTGTGTGTGAGTGTTGGAATCGGTTAAATAAATACTTCACGTTTATCTGAGCAATGAAAGCCCACATGGTTCATCCTTGCTTTCTCTGGTACTAAGTTATGTGTCTCTGTCGTTGCTATTAAACCCTTAGGAAAAGATGTGCTACATGTTGTGTGGTAGAGCCTAGTCAGTTATGGTGCCCAAGATCAAACATATGTATTTGTTTAATTATTTGCATTTTTAAAGCGCTCACACAGCCCGAGGGGCATCGAGGCACTGTTACAGGAATATGTCATAACGTGCTTAATACCAGAGGTTTCTAAGCACAGACCCAGGGATCAAACCTTTGTTGCTTCATGTCATCTTGTTTCCAAGGCGAGCATGTTTCCGCTTGAGCTATCCTCCCGGAACATATATGTTAATTAAAGCTATTGCTAGACAGCCAAATGGACATTTGCACAGACCGGACTCGTAGCCCGGTCTGGACATTAAACAACATTAAAAATACGGGTCTTTCATATTTCTATCATTGTTCGGCAGAACGACAGTCTGGAGGGTTGTCCAGAGCAATTGCCAGAGGTTTAAGATGAATTCTAAACCTTCCAGCCATCACCTCTTTGCCGTGAACATTTCCCAACAGGTTTAAAGCCAACAAGGAGAGCTCTGAAGAAGTCTGCATAATTAAAATGTCTGTCAGAACAAATGATAGCAGTGCCCTCTTACCCAATTAAATTGCAGAGCAGCTTTTTATTTCATGACTTTAAAGGAAAGCGTATCATGCTTTAAAGTTAGGTTTTACAATGTAAATGAACAAGGATTTATGAAAGCAGTCCTGACAGTCAACAAATATTGAAGCTTTACATTACCCTCAGGAACAAAGGATTCTCTGAACCCAGAACGTGAATTAAAGGAGATCCCAACTGCGTGTGTGTATTTTTTCACACTTCGTAAATCGCTACACAAACCGGTGGCGGAAAATCTAGATACAACAAACACAAAGGACATTTGCAAACTTTTGCACACACTGCTCACAGAGAGCCCACCAGTTCTGTCGATGCAGGATCTGCCCTGGGGGGATGGCCTTCTCCCTGCCGGAGCAATGTTTACCACACAGCTCATCCTGACCCGGGTCTGCGCTTCAAAGTAATAGGAGCTAGCTTTAGGACCATCCAGAAGAAATGTAAAGGCGTTCAGCATAATGTCACCTGACTATTGTTTCTCACAGCACGCAGCCTGCACCCCTCCTTTTCTAATTACACATTATTCACACATCCCTTCAAAGCTGTGTCTGCAGCAATCAAGAACGAATCGCTGGTTGTAAATATTTTGCTAACAGTCCTGTCTTCCATTGCACTAGATACACAAAGGGCACAACACAGGTCATAAGGAGCTCTGACTGTGAACAGCTTGATCCAGCACCCTTTCCGTTCACCAGCCGCCTGCTCCGTTCATGCCTGAAGGGGTTAAAACTGTAGGGAGGAGGTGTTCGGCGCCAACAGCAATTTCTCTGCTGGCAGCTCTTAAGGGTTTTTTTGAGGCAGGTGCCTGCCCTGCCATTTCAGGACTGCTAAGGCATCCGCTATTGTACACCTTTGTGTTTCTTGACCGTGTTGTTAAGGTGGTCTCAATCAATAATCGATAATCAATAAAGAAACTCAAGAGAATTGAGTACATTCAAGTGCATGAAAACACCCATCTTTATTCAAACATGAAGTGGCTGGTAAAACACAAAACAGCATTCTCAACATTACAATGTAAAGCACAAGCTTTTAAGTCCAAAATATGTCACACATGAAGTCATAGTGATAAGAACACATCTTCTAGCATTGGTTAAGGGAAAATAGTACCTAAATATCTTATACAAAATGCCTTCTACTATTGGATAGTCTTCAACTTATGGCTACTCCTAAGGCCAGCCTACTAAAATGTGTTTACACTCTATTCTGCTTGCTTATTGGTTGTCACCAAGCTCTGGTGGCCAACCTGATGGACCCAGTCCTAATTGGCTGCTTGTTTGCTCATCCGAACCTGGGCACTTTAAAGCGATGCCGGGAGCGTGGTGGGGAAGGACAGATGGGGGGACTGCTGTGATTCATTTTGAAGATGTCAACTCACTTCCTATTTTCAGGCCTGAGACCTTCATCTCCCAATTTGCTTGTGGCCTTGACGCTGCCTCTTGCAGTTTCTTCATGTCCCGCCTGCTCCTGGGCACCCCAAGTCATTTGGGTCTTCTGCCGGCATCCTGGCTGTGCTGCAGGACCCACCATGGCTGCCTCCTCACAGACTGGACTCCCTGCTGGACTCACCCACACAGGCCTCCCTGTTGGTCTGTGTGTTGCTGGGATCCTCCCCTTTTATACACCTGCAACCACTTGATAGGTTGCAGGTGTGAATCATCAATTAGAGTTGCCTGACTGCAATTACAACCGTTGCCTGACCTTCACAATACTCTGCAGGCATCTTCTTCATCCTAGTTCTACAGTGGTGAAATAGGATGCTAGTATTCACTGATCCTAGTTGCCTCTTCCTCGTCCCAGTACTATAGTAGGCTGAATGAGGAAAATGGAGGGGAATTGTTGTACAATAGCCCATAAAGGCCGGGGGAGGGTTAGGTTGGTTTTCACAGGGAAAAGGGGGATAACATGTCTCACCTGGGGATACCCTGTTACCAATCCCCAAGGTCCCGCCATCCATACGATCCTCCCTCGCTTCTCCAACCCCAGGGTCAGGATCCAAGAACCATGGCCTTTCCCTGTCCACCTGAGCAGAGGATCCATCGGGAGTAGGAGTGAGGATACCCTGGGGTTTCTTACAGTGCCCATGAGAACAAGTAATCAAACCAGTCCTCATCTTCTGTTGTATCTGTCTCCTGCCCCATTTCTTCATACAGGTCTTGCAGTGACGTTATTGCTTCTATCAAGCTCCCATTCTGCTCATCGTGTGCTGGTTTGAATGTGAAGCAACTTGAGCTGATCATTGCTCACACTCCACCCTCCATGGCAGTGAGGACGTCAAGACCCTACCTGTTCTGGAGAGTCATCAATCTGATTGCTCTCAATTCCTCCTTAATTGTGTTAAGTCCCTTTGCAGTGGCATTGATCATAACTCCCATATGGTTATCTGCAACCGCTTAGCATTTGCAGCTGTTTGCAAGCCAGGGACAAGGAGGATGCATAGAACATTGATGCTTTGCTGAACAGCCTGTATTCAGGTGGTATCGCACCCAGTGACTTTATAATTTTCGTATCTCTATTTGTGCACTATATTATCAAAGATTGTTTATTTCTTTGTTTATCTGTCAGGGGGTAAACACCAATCTGCACCACGTTACTCTGTGGCACTACCAGTGCCAGTGCCCGTGCATGCACTGACAGTGAACGTATACCACCCCTATCTTGCATATGCTGCATATAAGCTTTGGTACCACTGGCCTAACAGTGGTCCATCAGCATGACTGATCCTACTTTCATACCTGGCAAATCCAGGATGCAACCGCACCCTTCTTTCTCACTTACCTTTATAGTGCTGTTATTTCTGAAGCACAATGAGGCCTTTACCATCTTTATTATGCCCTCTTTCGTCCTCTATCAAATGTAAACAAATTAGTAATTGTTGGACTCTCATCAAGTCATTCACTGTTTGCATTTACCCAAAATCCTTCCCATAGTCATATCAGGGCTTCTGATCTACATTTCATTATTCCTTCTACCCATCCTTTTGAGGTGTATACTTCCCCGATTATGTGCAATTGTGGTCTAACAGAAGGGTATTTCTTTCCCTTTTGAATCGGGACACTTCAACAATGGCTGTTCGATCATTGCTGCCTCACCTCTACGTGGCCCTGATAATATGTATTTCATTACCATTTCTTTTGTTCCTCTCACTGTCGTTCATTTAATATCGTTATCTTCATAAGGCAAGTCTGCTTTTGTAACCCATTTCATATAAGCTTGTTTGCCCTGAAACACTTCCTCTTGTTTGCACATTGCTAGATGTGTTTGGCAGTGTGCTCTTTTTTCTGGTGCCTCTTTGGACACAAACACTTTGGAGGTACTCAAAGCATGTGGAATGAGGGAGCATACTAAGCAGTTCTCATCTGATTTCTTTCTCCCCACCTTGGTCATGTGACAGTAACACAAATGATTTAATCTTCCATTATAGCATCAAAGTGGTTTTTTAAAAGGTTTTCTTCATCAGACACACCTCTCCTACCTCTCTTTGTTTCTCCACTCATGTTAGCAGCTATGCCAATTTGCATTGTATAAATGAACCAGAGGCAACAAAGGGAAAAGAAAAAAGCAACAATCATAGTGCTAATTGTGTCCATCTTCTCCAAAACTCCTCTCTTTCTGGACATACACTGAGGCATTAGGGGAACAAGGTCTGTTTTACTGGATATGTCCATTATTCGTGTTTGTGACATCACCTTGTGTTGCTGGTCAGCTCTCATTCTCGCCCTCATCTTTGGTCTGGTCATCTCATCTTATTTTTCTTGTCTTTCTTCCTCTGACAGGGGGGGCATGCTTTTACAAATATTTAAATCACCTATATGCACCCAATGCCCCCAAGCCTTTTTCCCTATCACTTTTAAAGGGGGTGGGGGGGTTGGTTGCATAATGGACAGAATATGGGCCATCAAATCATGGCATATGCGAACAAAGTTTCTAATGTATCGAAGGTCCCCAGGGAAGAGTTGGGGTGGCAGTAATCCAGTATTTATACCTAAAATCTCTCTTCTGTTGTCGTTGCTTGCTTCATGGCACCCCCCCGTACCTTGATCTGTCGAGGAATACATTTCAGACATTTAGTCACTGCAGTTAAATAATCCTGCATTTCATTTCCCAGAACAGTTGCCGAGCTTTCTTCATTCAATCGAGCCCAAAAGGGAGGCGAAATGGGGACGTGCATTCTTCTGCCCGTCACAATCTCATGCTGCGTGAGGTGGTGGTCTGATCCTGGCTGATTCCGTAAGGCAGAGAGAGCCAGGGGAAGGCAATGTAACCAACTTTTATTTAAAGTGTTTTCTTCAAAAGGTCATCGAGATGTTCGTTGGCCTGAGATAATAAGCGGAATAAAGCTTGTGCTTAAAGCCAAGCAGGGATGCCATTTCAGAAAACAGTTCATTTGCGAAGTGCTGTGCGTTATCTGATCTTAACACTTCACACACTCCCCATTGAGGAAACAACTCACACACAACAAACTTAGTAGCCGACTTGGTGTCTGCATGGGTACATGGTCCTGCTTCTATACAGCATGAAAAGGGGCAAGTGACCGCAAACATGTATTGATATCCATTGCAGCTTTGGAGCATACCGACACAGTCTATATGCAAAGCCGAAATGGGCCTGTAGGGTGGGGTATTGCACCTCTCACTGTTCTCAAGGTATGTCCAGCGGTACATTTTTGTCTTGCTGAGCAATTAATAATAACATTTACAACATTTTAAACCATTCTTCAGAAATGGTTGCTGCAAGACATTCCCTTGTGATATGTGCTGAGTAGCGTAACTGCTCCAAAGCTACTGCAAGTAACTCAAAAGGCATTACAGGTTTTCCTGTACTGTCTTGCCACCATACCAGATGAGTGGAAGATAGTGAGCACCTCTCTTTATCCACACATTTTCTTCTTATTTAAAATACTTTTATTCGGTTTTCACCATAAAGCACATACACATTACACAAATGTATAGTGAAGAATTAATCAATTAATTAATGTTATATACTAAACTAGAAGGTGTACCCGTGCTTTGCACGATAATTCCTACTTCCGTCCTAGTTTGTAGTTTATTTAATTAACTAAACCAATGCTTCTTTGTAGACAATATTGCTAGTCTTTCCTGTGGGAACTAGTGTGAACAAGTTGTCTTTGTTTCTCACTCTGGAGCAAGCCACATAAAGCTGACCATGAGAATAGCATGAATGCCAAAAATCGATTCCAGCTATTTTGAGTTGGAGCATTGAGATTGCACAGCAACATCATTGGTGTGCCGATCTGCAGCAGAGGCAGCAGCGACCTCAACATAAGTGCTGTACGTCTAGGGCTGAAGCATGTAAACTTGGTACTGTTAAAATGGCATACGTTCATCAACTTCCATAGGAAATGAGGTTTCTGTAATTATCATGAGAGATTTTCCACAATGTGACAGACCACGTCATTGCGGACACTATTGAAGAGACATGCACCATTTCCTGTCAACCACATCACTATAAAAACACTGTATTGTGCCACGCGTATGATTTCAAAATTGAGTGCCGCTATTGTCAGCTAGAATGCTGATAGTGGGAAAGTTTAGGGACAATGAACTGCTGGAGTTTTCATGAACTGCTGAACTTAAGGAACAATGCACGTAGAACTATGGCAGAACTACAGTGCAAAGAGCCATATGGCAGGGGTAAGCATTGTAGACCGCTTAAAAAATAAATCCAAAAAAACATATATTCATTCCTTGTTTCATTGTCTATACCATGTAACTACCCACATGCCACATTTCTGGTTTGTAGCATGTTGGGAATTATGCTGAATAATTTGAACAAACACACACAGATATCCAAGCACTGCAGATCGCAAACATTTGCAAAAGTTATATTTTATACTGTCTATGCCATGGAACCTACCCACATGCCACATTTCAGGTTTGTAGCATGGCAGGAAGTATGCTGAACATTTCGAACAGACACATACACATATCCACAAATGTCCCTTTTATATGTAGAGAGATTAAGTTAAGTTAAAAAAACATTAAAAAAGATCCAATCAGACTTACTAAGAAATTATCATAAAAGGGGAAAAATCGCAGGGAATCGCTTATTAATAATTGACATATTCATTACATAATTTACAGACTCATTACTAAGAACATAAAATGCAATTTTCAGAAAATAGCAGGGGGTCATATGTTGGACTAACACATTTTAACTATTATTTACCTGTTTCAACAGCTTCATTCTACAAAGCCATAACCTGTAATTAAAGCAAGCTGTTGCATAAACCACATTACAGTTTTCATTGCTTCTACAGTGGTCCGTAGCCATTCTAATATTAAAGACCTTGACAGCCCTCATTACTGGTCTTAAGAGAACACATCTTAGGCGGTGCAGCTTCTCACATATGAACGAGACATGAGGTACATCCTCATTAATAGCCCCACATAAGAGACACACCCCTGTGCCATCCAGGCTTCATGATTTCGTAAAAGGTAGCCAATTGTAAAGTTCCCAGCCTAAAGCATACATATAGAGATCGGTCAAAAGGTGGGGTGGTTACATCCAGGTACTACTCGCAGCCTTGGGAATTCTTATGTGAGAAATACACTGGCCCTAACTTTAGGCGGGTAGCCTTATCAATCATCAATTCCATGCATCTATTGCGTACCAATTTTTTTAACCTACGAAGGTCAGCCTTCACAATAGTATCAGGATGTTCCCAAACTATGTATTAATTGAATTCATGCAGCAATTTCCTCACGTGTCTGTCCCTTGGCATGCATTTGCCACCTTCAAGAGACAGAATGTACTTCAGAGCATCTCAATATTTTTCTACTCCCTTGGAGGATCACAGTCCAAACCAGTAGAAAACCGATTTAAAAGCAAGAAGGTCCCCCCGCTCTTGGACACCCAGTTCTATCTGTACTAGACCCAGTGGCACACTCTCGGAAAGTAACAGCAATTGCTTAAGAAATTTATTTTCTACAGTTCGTAGACTGCTGACCTTGACATAACCTCAGATTATAGCTCTGTATATAGATGCTGGAATGGACTGCTTGTTGTATAACTCCAATACGAGGCTCATGGACCCGCTACCATGCCTTGCGTAAAACGATTTGGTTGCACCACAGATTTTTTCCAGATTGGTTTTAGATTTATCTCTCTGGGCTGACCATCCACCATATTCATGGAACCAAGTTCCCAGGTAATCGAATAAGTTAACCTGGTCTAGTCGCGCCCTGTCAACATCTATGGGCAAGACAATATGTTTCTTAAAAGGTGGATTAAAAACCATTACCTTCATCTTCCCGATATTCAGGCTTAGCTTCTTTTTTTTTTAATTTGATTTAGTTGCATAACAACTTTTCAAATATTTTAACACCATTTAAACAATCATTTAAAAATGTCCTACATCACAAAAGTTTTCCTAATACAACAATATCAAATGTATCCACATTGCATAAAAGGAAAAGAACACTAAAAACATATTACAACTAAGAGTTTGGATCTAATCCCGCTCCATAAACAGAAGGATTGTTAAAGTCTAACTATTCCCCCTATCAAGAAATTCCATACAGGCATCCTAAAAGGATCTAACCTCCTACTTCACTGTGGACCCTGTGACATGTAAACCTGTGGCATTGCTATTTCTGTCTAACCCTCAGTGACTTCAACTTTTGGAAGAATCAATCTAAAGAATTGTACCACTGCCATTTGGACACGTTCTCTTGGGGAAGAGAATATTGTTTGCCATCTACACGCACTTGAAGTATAAGTGTGAAATGTGAGAATGTTAAGGAAGCATCTATTACGGGCCTCCCTTAGTGCGGAACAATCATTTAGTAGATGCTGACGGGTTTCATTTTGCGATGTGTCTAAGCAATATCTACAGTAATTCTGCGCTGCAGTGATGACTTTGCACCTGGCCAGCACCTCACGCGTGCTCCACAAATTAAATCTAAACCTTAGGAACTCTGACCTGGTATCGGGTGATGGAAATTTCACCAGGTACGAGGACATTCTCCCATAAGGTTTTATACCAAAAGGCCAGAAATTAAAGTCTTTGTAGTGATTGCAGGTGGCCAACGTCCCTGCCCAGTCCGCATAATGGATCTTTCTTTTAGCGCGGTCCGGATTCAGCAGTAACAGCTCAAGTGATACCTCCGCCCTGGCCCTACAATTTAAGATGCAATTAAGCCACTCTCCTGAAAATTTAATTCTTGATTTCAGCAAGGCAAAGGCTAAAATTTCTAACATGGTACTCGTGTTTACCCCCAGTACGCACTTTTGAAGTAGCGCACATTGTCTCCAACTTGCCTGGGCGTGGAGGGACTACAGGCCTAGCTCGTACCGGATCAATGCGATCGGAACTGCCTTAGGGACTGTTAAGATCTCTTTCCAATATTTTGATTCAAGCGCGTCCCATGGGTGAGAATTGTTTAAAACCATTCCCTCCACCCCATACAACAAAATCGGGGATACTTTCATTTTATAAAAGTCAAGTGCGTGTTTTAATGTGAATTTTCCATATTTTTTAATTATTATTCGCGTGTGTGAGGTCAGCTGTGATAGCTTCCTCAGAGACCTTGCGCATTCGTCGCCCTTGCATTGTCTATTCATGATTAGAGTTCCCAGATATTTATACTCAGAAACCTTTTCTAGCATTATATCTTGGATCGACCATTTCTGATTGGCCCAAAACCTCTTACTAGATGCTGTTGGACTACATGTTAATACCTGGGATTTACCCACATTAATACTCAAGCCGTTTTTGCAGGCATAAGCCCCCAACTTCCCCAACATACGCTGTAGTCCCTGGGGAGTTTGCAATAGTAACACCAAATCATCCGTGTACAACATACACAGCTTTTGATGAAGTCCCAACCTGGGGGGATCCCCATTACAATCAATAAATTCTTTCCCAATATCGAGTATAAAAAAAATTAAACAGGAACGCTTCTAGCGCACAGCCTTGTTTCAGGCCACGTTGAGTTACAATTTCCGGTGACAGTTTTCCATCCAGGCTAATGCGTACGCGCATAGTTGTCTTAGTATGGAACAGGATGATCAGGGACAACAGTGACGTAGGACAATCATAGGCCTTCAGTTTTCGGAACAGTAACTCACGGTCAACAGAGTCGAATTCTGCCTTAAAATCAATGAATCCCATATATAGGGGCTGGGATCTCTCAGCTTGCTGTGCCTTAATTACCCTAAGTAGCATAATATTGGGGATTGTTCCCAACCCCTTCACAAAGCCAGCCTGTAGGGGGTCTGCCAGTTTCATTCGGCTCGACCAAGCTTGGAGTTCCCTCAAGATTAGTCGGCAATACAGCTTTCCCGGGACATCAAGCAGTGAGATGGGTCTGTAGCTGCTTGGTTCCAGCCTATCCTCTTTCTTATAGATCGGGATTGTTATCGCTTGAGTCCACATAGAGGGTAGGCGCTGAGTTTCATTTACGGTCATAAAGATTTTATATAGAACTGCCGCCCACGCCTCAGGGAATTTTTTAAATTCGAAGTTTGACAGCCCATCTGGGCCGCAAGCTTTTGAGTTCGAGGCAGATTTAATCAGCTCCATAATGTCCACTGATTCAAAATTCAAGTGAAACTGACCCCGGGGACTGGGCTCCACCCAGCCGCCGCTGGGGGTATCTCGAGCATACAGCTGAGTGAAATGGTCAATCCATTTTTGAGTTTGCACTCCGATGACTTGAAAACTTATCTGAGAGCCTAAGGTAGCGTGATTCATAATTGACCACATTTTTGCTATGTTTTTCCCTGCTAATGCTTTCCGCATATTTGCCCCGTCTTCCTGAAACATCCTTGCCCGATGCTCTCTTACCCAATTTCTGTATGTGGTTTTCAATCTAATGGCCTGGGTCTTCCTATCTGCTAGAGAACCCCTTTGGACCTCTCTGAGATCCCTACGTAGTCTCGCTTTCTTCTCTTTAACTTCTTTATCAAAGACGTGAAGGTGCTGAGAAGGTTTCTTATCGTAAGGACCTTGTTTCCGACAGACCTGAATTTGGTCAGGCCGTTCATGCTTATCACCTCTTAGCAACAAAGAGTAATCTGCATGACCTCTGTCTAATTCTCGATTAAGGCTAATCACCTCCCTCTCCGCCCATCATAGCTTTTTACCACCTGCATATACAGCACAAGATACTTTTGCGTACTGCATATCCTTTAGCCCACTTAATGGAGCACATCTCCATTGGGTTTCTAAAATGTTGTGATCGCTGGAGCCCACTTTTATAACATTAAAGTGGGCTACATCTGGCCAGAGATCCACATTCACATAAATGAAATCTATAATCGACTCACTGTCCCCTTTTTGCCATGTCGGAGCTGGTGGGATATCCATCTTAAAGGCTCATTTGAGCATAAACAACCCTCTAGCTTTTACAAGAGAGTCCCATCTTTTCCATCTCTTTTTGTTTTTACAACTTCCTTCGCTCATGCACTTTAGATTTAAATCACCCGCCAATACCAAAACACTTATCCTGGGATTCATAACCACTAAGTCTAGGATGTTATTTAGATAATTAAAATAGGTGTCGTCCGACATGGCAATTGGGTTCCAGTATACATATAGCAAAGCGTACACTTCCGACCCAGCCATTAACTTGCCCAATAACATATAACTGTTAGGTATTGCCCAAAGCTCAGAGGTCATACCTCTCCCCTTTTTGACCGCAATTACCAGCTCTGACATCGGGCGTCCCAAAACTGGTTTCACAGCTGGATTTAGGAGGATTTCATGGTCATCCCAAAGAGGCGCATCCGTGAGCCAGGTCTCTTGTAAAAAAACAATATCATATTTGTCCAAGTCATTCTGATCACTATTCAAAAGGTGCAAAAACCCCCTGGTATTCCAGCTTGCCATTGACATCTGCACCTCCCTCCCCCCATTCTCGTATTACTTCATCATATTTGTGCCAGGCCTTCCACCAAGCGAGTGGGCCTCACGGAGCGGTTGCTCTTTAGGATTTCTCACAATCTCGCTCCTCACACCATTGGCATACCGGGGCGATTGCTGGGTAGTTAATGCTCTGTCGCTAAAAGGCTCTAAGACGAACCCTAAGGCGAACAACTCCTCTCTAGCTTGCCAAATTACATTCTGGACGACTCTTGATTTCACCCACAAAATCACTGCATTCAGATTAGATTTAGTTAAAAATTCCACTTGGGACATATCAGCAGAAACCACATCTCGTAAATTGGGGATCTCTGAGAAGATTGCTAAGATTGCCCGTCTGTTGAGATCATATTGAGTACAGGGTGGTCTTCTACATGATAAAAGTAAGGGAAACTCTGCATGCGTGTTTCTCAATGGGGCTTGTGTTCCTTACCCTTAGATTGGTTGCTATTAATCTGAGGGAGCACCTCTTCCAATTGTGTATTCGGGCTCTGCATTCTCTTCAAAGCCTTCTCTATTAGAGAGATGATTGGCCGCGTTATCTGTGATAAGTCTCCAATGTTATCAATCTGTACCATGGCCCCTTTCGTTTGACTAACCGATTCAGCTTGGTGAGAAACTTCCACTTCACCACTCCATTGAGGAGCCCTCAGAGAATCCAACACCAGTTTTGGATTTATCGGGGGTCAATGCTTGAGTGAAAGGGCACAGCCTGTACATCACTATCTACGCCCGATCTGTCTTCCCCCTTTTGTGCCAAGTCAGACTGATTAAAATCAGATGGCTTAGCAGGTAGCGGGAGAGGAGTAGGGCGTATCTTCGACATATACTCATCTCTGCCCACTGCTGGTCAACCTGAGAGTTATTCCCCCCCTCGTCTATCAGGTCTTTCAGGGGATCTTTTACTGTTTTGGATTTCTGCTGGGGTGGCGCCTGCTCTATGCCATTGCATGTCTTCGATAATTCTTCCACCAGAATATCCAAAGGAGGGGACGAAAGCAGGCTGCCCCTTTTCTTTTATCAATGGCACGGGCTATATATTTTTGTTTAATAGCCTCATAGGCTGCCAAGGTTGTACGCTTAGGGACCGAGATCACTTTAAAGAAGTGTTTAACAGATGATTTCCCCACCGACTTGGGTATTTGTTAATTCTTTGGTAGCTTTTTCGCAGCAATTTTGATGGGTTTTAAAGGGGGTTTCTCTGGTTTATTTTTTTGCTTTGCCCCCACAGAAGCTGCAGCTAACATCCTAAGGTTTGAATCCTCCGCATCCATTTCCTCAAGTGTGGCGAGTGGGAGCTTTAAACAATCTTCCCCCAATACCCTATGACCTCCCCCTCCTTTTGAATTTTCATAGATGACCTCCACAAAATACAGAAGCACAGATTCCACCACCTGTGTGTTTGGGTTCCCATGTTTGACAGCCCCCAATCGTGTACTAGTAGCAACATCATTCTTTGTCTGCGTAGCTACATTATTCAAGATTGGTTTCCACACTTTTGGTGTCACACATTTCTCCCATATTTTCGCTAAGGCGTCGTCATTGGCGAATCGCCCTTTCATAATTTTCTCCATACATTCAGCCTGCCAAATTAATTTCTGTTCACATGCTACAAGAGCTCTAGACATAGACGTTAATACAAGATTCATAGCATGTAAGGCAATCCCCAATCATTCTCCCTTTGAAATACCATGATAGATGTATTCATGCTTTGATTGTGGGTAACACATTGCCCGCATTCCCTTGCTGAGGCGTGGGTAAGGATTCACTTGCAGAGCTTAAAGAGGCTGTTGACCTTCCCTGGTCACTACTAATCGAGTGAGGGTCACTTCTTGAGCTCTCTGAGAACATTACTGGTGACGCTGACAGGTTCTCAGGTAAGAGGTTGTCTGAAAAAACAGAGTCATTAGCCTCTAAGTCAATCACTGCAATGTCCCCTACTTGAGGCTCACTTCCCATAAGATCAACAACACCCTGGGCCACTGCGCCCGACACAGGCAAGGATTCCAACAAGGCTGTATCAGATATGGAACAATGCTTCCCGGGGCACACCAGTGGCTGTTTTTTCAAAGGGCCCACTGTTAAACACTTGTCCTGAGTGTTAATTCTTTTTTTAATTGACTCAGGCCTGTGCCCCACCCCCAAGATTCCTTTCTCGGGGAGGGCCTGGGGTGAATTCCCGGCCTGAGCCCGAAAGGCCGAGAGAGACCCATTACAAAATTTACGGATGTCTACATTACCTGGGGCCAGGAGTTTAACGCGTCTCCTTCTAGGAGTAGAACATATTATGGCGGCATCATCGTTATATCTTGAGCCCCCAACACTCCCTCTCGTGAGGATACTTCGGGCTGGCATGCCCGATGTTAAGGTGAGACGCATTCTTACTTAGAGGCCAAATGCTGTTTTTGGAAGGTAGGGGCCCTAGAGCTTCTCCACCGCTGCGCCGCGGCGAAGCGGCAAAGCGGGACTCACCGGGACTCCTTCGGTGCGTGCGGCGGTGCGCACGCGTTCACGGTTTTATAGGACCTCCCACAGCGTTTGCACTGCCTAAACAGAAAGATAAGCTAAATCAATATTCATGAAAATATAGGGACACTTTAAACTAAATAAATGTCCTTCTTGATCAGTCTTTGAGGTCTGTTCACCTTGTGGGGCCAATAGTTCTTCACAAAACAAGTCCGCTGCAAAATGTGCTCCACGTATGGGGAAAGTCGTCTTCGGCAAAGCGGGACTCACCGGGACTCCTTCGGTGCGCGTGCGCAATCGGCGCGCGTTCGCGGTTTTATAGGACCTCCCACAGCGTTTGCACTGCCTTGTGGGGCCAGTAGTTCTTCACAAAACAAGTCTGCTGCAGGGGGCGTGGCTAAATGGCCGCGAGTTAGGACGTGATCTCCGGGAGCTCCCGTTGATCCGTGCACGATCCGATGGAAAAAGAACACCCACAACCGACGAAAAGCTGAGTATATACAGGAGAAGATTCATGAAAATGCCAGGCATGCAGCGGTGCTGAGCGTTGGGGACATAACGTGGGGAGAGCGAAGCAGTGAGACGACGAAGAGTGGAAGAAGCAGTCTGCCGAGAAAAGAAAATGGTGCTCGGCCAAGGACAAAGGGACAGAGGAGCGCTGCTGGATCGAACAGCAGCGAGCTGAGAAGTTTGCCCGACACAGCTGTCCCGTGTAACCAGGCGATACGAGCGCAGTAAGGCGGACCGAATGTTGCGGCTGGCGTAGGCACACAGGGCTAAACAAAGCAGAGCGGCGGATACATTGTCACAGCATACTGCAGGCGGGTGCCAGAGTGAGCTACACGGCACGGCGCCGAGTACATTGTAACAACGGGAGACGAAGTGCAATGGTATGCTGGCAAAGTAGGAGCGCGCATAAAAACATATGCCTCATAGAAGCGAGCAGACGAGGGCTGCAACAACAAAACATTACATTTCACTGAGCCACGTGAAACCATATGGGGAACCGCTGTAGATGGAATGGACACTCAGAAGGGGGAACATTGCTGAAACTGGCTAACACTTAAAGTCAGTTGGACGGAAAGGCAGCTGAATTGATAAATGTCCTAAATAAGCGTTATAATTCTACCCCTGCGCATGGGCAAAGGCGGCGCCAACATAGCTAGTACAGTGGGATGTTCACCATGAAAGGCATGGAGGACACTGGACTAACACGAAGGGCCGGTTGAGGCAGGAGGGAACTGTTTTTGCGGATGGCAATGGGCCCCCTGGGATCGTGTGGCGTGTTATGGTCCATTGGAATGCATGAAATTGATAAGCCCTTATGAATTGCACTTTCGCACGCTGCACACGAGACATTGGCACAAACACTGTCCTGGAGCGCCCAGATTGAAGTGACTGGAAAGGGGCACCCCGCAGCCACGAAGGTACTCAAGTTGGCACAAGTGAGTAAGCAACGTGCATGGCACCGGAGGCCACCGTGGGGCATCCGCATTTAACATCAGCACAGTAGCGATCTCCTGAGGCTGGAGGCATAAAGAGGAGGCATCGGGGCTAGCGGCGCTGGGCACTGGATGACCTTGTGATCGGCAAAGCGCTGTAAAGCAAAAGCAGGGGGTCAGAGAGCACAGGTAAACACAGGCCACCGAAGGAATAAGACAAAGACCGGAGCTACGACCCACTAGTGCGCGAGTACGTGGGAGGACACAACCCATTCTGGGGTTGAGGGGAGCGACAAGAACACAATTGGACATAGTTGCAATGGCCCTGAACTGCTGAGAGTGGCCTTGTGCCACGTGAACGTTTGTGCGTAAGGAGGCGCAGCTGGCTCACATTTAGACCACACAGCAGGATGTCCTCTAAGGTTTTTCGACCCAGGATCAAACAGCCCACGATGGAGGCCTATGCCAAATCGCCCCCAGTTGCGGAGGGGGGCAAGAACAAAGAGACTCCTACGACAGCGGCGGAGACACCGGGTACGATCCGGGAGGTGCTGGCAGCGATTGCTGACTTGAAAGTGGCCTGGGAGACCAGGTTGAGCCTGGCAATGGATGAAATGAAGGTGGGTCTGGACCTCAAGATCGGAGCGGTCCAAGAGGAAGTGAGTCTGCTGAGACAGGATGTGCGGAAGATCGCGGAGCACACTGGGAATTTGGAGAAGGAGATGACCCCGACCAAGGAGGCGTGCACCGCGCATACTGAGGAGCTCCACGCCCTCGTGCAACGGGTGGGCAACCTTGAGGACAGAGCTGAGCAAGCCGAAGGGCGCGCCAGGTGCAACCATATCCGCATAGTGGGTCTACCGGAAGGGATAGAAGGGCCAAACCCCACAGAATACGTGGAAACCTTGCTCTTACAGGAGATAACGGGCGGGATGCTGACCCAGGGGTTCGTGGTGGAAAGAGCGCATAGGGCCCTGACCAGGAGACCGGCCCCCTGGAGCCCCCCCACGACCAATGATCGCAAAGATCCTGAATTATCGGGACCGTGAGAAGATTCTTGAATTTTTTAGGAAGGGTGGAACGATTGAGAGGGGGTCAGCAAAGATTACAGCATACCCGGACTACACGCTGCTTGTACAGCGTAGCAGAATGAACTTTGGATCGGTAAAGAGAAGGCTAAGAGAAGCAGGCTACCGCTACATGCTGCTCTACCCAGCCAAGCTGAAGGTGTTTTACAAGAACAGATCCCTTTTCTTTGATTCGCCAACTGAAGCGATGGACTGGCTGGACATACAGGGCCGACCTCAGGAATCGGATGTCCAGAAGGAAGCTGCGGAAGATAAGTAGCGTGCTGCTGCGGCACCCAGGGTGACACAGCTGAGACATTGGGACTAGAATATAGTGTTGTATTATGTTTGTGGGGAGTTCTGTATTTCTCCTAAAATAGACGATAGGGTGCTCTTGGTAGGCACCTCTTGACCCCAATAGTTGTATACTTAGTTAGGTCACTGTTAGATTGGTGACGCCCCGCGGGGTCCTAGTCCACGGATAAGAGACAGGACCAGACGCGGGTGGGCCTGAGATCCAGGGATGGAGCTGGGCATTTGTTGGGGTAGGGTAGGGTGGGGGGAGGTTGAGCTGTGTGCTGTGGTGGGTAGTTGGGGACAGGGAGGGAGGGAACTGTTGTCAGAGGGAAGGGGGGGAGTCGAAAAACAAATCATCAGGGAGAGCATTGAAGGGAGTGGTGGATTAGGAACAGACCGAGTAGATGGCATCGGGTAATCTCCGCATTGTGACCTGGAATGTACGGGGCCTAAACAGTTATTTGAAACGCAATAAAGTGATGTTGTACTTAAAGAGGATGCGCATTGATGTAGCCCTGCTGCAGGAGACTCATCTCACCAGGGAGAAGTTAGAGGTGGTTAAGAAGAAATGGAGGGGTGACGTGGTGGGGGCCACGTACGCAGCGTACGCTAGGGGGGTTATCACCTGGGTGGCGCCACATGTGCCGTTTCAGGTGCTTAGCTCAACGGTAGACCCGGTGGTAGAATGGTGGTGGTAACGGGGCTCCTGGAAAATAGGGAGGTGCACATTATTAATCTGTACGCCCCTAACCATGATACTGTGGCTTATTTTAGAGCCCTTTATGGCAAACTGGGCCCCCTGGCTGGGGGTGCGACGGTGTGGGGAGGGGACTTTAATTGCACCCTGAACCCCAAACTGGATAGGTCAGTTGACAGGGTGGGGAAAGTGGCGCCGGCGGCTAAAGCGCTAGGCACATTGTTGGAAGACCTGGGCCTGGAGGATGTGTGGAAGAGGCTGCATCCCACGGATAGGCAGTACTCGCACTATGCAGCGCCACAGGGCTTGCATACGAGGCTATATTATATGTTTGTAGCGGCTGAAATAATGGTAGAAATGGTAGGAGCCGAATATAAGGCCCGGGTATTATCCGACCATTCGCCTCTGGTAGTGGAGTGGCTACATCAGCCCCCCAGATCGCGGATCCAAACTTGGAGACTTAGGACAGAAGCACTGCAGGATGAGGTGTTCCGGGAAGATCTAAGGGATGCCATTGAGGAGTACTTTGATACAAACACGGGCAGCGTACGATCTGTGGGAATGCTGTGGGAGGCATTTAAGGTGGTGGTACGAGGAGTAGCCATTTCCAAGTCTAAAGGGCTCCAGGGGGGTATTGAAAGGGAACTGCAAGAAACGGAGAGGGAACTGGAGGGTCTAACACGACAAGAGAACACAACTTGTGATAATAGGACAAAGATAAAGGACCTACAGTTAACCTGCTGTGCACTTTGGGATAGACTTTGCAGATTAAATTACAAGAAATACACTGCGAGGCTACACGCAGGGGGCGATAAGCCGGGCAGATTGCTGGCCTGGCTATATAAGAGTGAGACCCCCCGCTCAGTGATCCGGGAAATTAGGGGCGAGGGAGGTCACATCTGTAATACCCAGGAGGGGGTAAACGGGGAGTTCCTCAAATTTTATAGACATTTGTATGAGGACACGGGGGAGGACGTGAGTCAGGATATACAGCATACATTAGAGGATATAGAGCTGCCCACCCTGGATGACCTAGAACGCGCGGAGTTGGATGCTCCGGTCACCTCGGACGAGTTGGAGGTGGTGATCCAGAATCTGCCCACGTGCAAGGCGCCCGAGTCGGATGGGTTGCCTAGTGAGTTTTACAAGACATATAAGAAGAAGCTGCTTCAGCCACTGCTTGCCATGTTTAACAAGGCTTATGAGAAGGGGGAACTTCCGTTGTCCCTTCGCGAGGCTGTGATCATCCCGCTCCTGAAGCCAGGCAAGCCGGCCGGAGAGTGTGGGTCTTACAGACCTTTGTCCATGCTCAATCAGGACAGCAAAATACTTACGGCGGTGCTGGCTAACAGGCTTAAGAGGGTGATCGGTAAGCTGATACACCCAGATCAGACGGGCTATGTCCCAGGCAGGAATATTACTGATAACCATAGGAGGCTACACCACATTATCGACCAAACTGAGGGAGACACAAGTGAGCTGGTCATCGTGTCGCTCGACGCAGTCAAGGCCTTCCATTCGGTACAGTGGCCTTGGCTGAAAGCGGCCCTGAGGGGATACGGAATGGGACCTGGATACATCAGATGGGTTCAGCTGTTGTACAGCACCCCAATGGCGAGGGTCAGGACGGGATCCATAGTTTCAGATATTTGGCAACTCAGTAGGGGGACCAGGCAGGGATGCCCCTGGTCACCCATGCTATACATATTAGCACTGGAGCCATTGGCGATATGCCTGAGGCAACAATACGGGGAGGTGGGTATTCGCACTGTAAGTGGGAGACACTTGGTGTCACTGTACGCGGATGACATGCTCCTCTATCTGCGTTATCCGGAGGAGAACTTGCAGTATGTGTTGGAGGTGATGGACCGTTACTCCACCCTCTCGGGAATATCAGTAAACCCTGGAAAATCTAGTCTGTTTCCATTAGGCAGGTACAGGGATGTCCCGTTGAAGAGATTGCCTATCCTGCCAATACCATGGCAGACAGAGACATTTAGGTATTTGGGAGTACATATTTATCACAGGATTGAGGGGTAGCATAAACATAACACGGAGAGGGCAATAGAGGGGGTCAAGAACAGCATGGTGTTTTGGTCCAGACTGCCCTTAACTATGATGGGGAGGGCGGCCTTGCTTAAGATGGCGGTCCTGCTCAGACTCTTGCATTTTTTTGTGAATGTCCCGTTTCTGATTCCCAGGAGCCTATTTGTGAGACTTCACAGTATGTGTAGGGGGTTCGTGTGGGGTAACTCCAGAAACAGGGTGGCCCTGTGGAAACTCCAGAACCCGTGTGATAAGGGGGGCATAGGCCTGCCAAACTTCGAACTCTATTACCTGGCTGGGCAACTGTTGTATGTGGCCAGGTGGCTGTCAGATGAAGATTCGGCGGAAGCCAGGCTTCTGCGGGGAGACTCAGCCCCATACTTTTTGAGGGAAGTGGTGTGGTCACGGAAGGACAAATTGGTGGGAAGAGGGCGGCTTTTGAGACTGGGCTGGGAGATTTGGCATAGGACATGGAGAATGATGGATGATTCAGAGCCGTTCTCTCAGCAGGCCCCACTAGTGGCGCTGTGCGGGAACGACTCTCAATTATTCGAGTCGGTCCGCAGATACTGGGAACCGGTGGGCCTGGCCACACTGGGAGACATATGGCAGGAAGGGGAGGCATTAGACTTTCAGAGGTTGCAAAACGAGACAGGGGTGCATAGAGGCCAGTATATAACCTACGCTAGGCTGATGAAACGGGTTAGAGAGAGATGGCCCGAGACGGCACTTGCTAATGACCCTGATGTCTATCTGGAAACTATGTATGATGTTTCGGAGGGTGGGCATGAAATATCGAGGATATATGAGCTCCTCAGTGTGAGGGCTGAGAGAGAGTTGCTCCAATTGAGACAGGATTGGGAAGAAGAAGTAGGCGGGCCCTTAACAGACGGACAATGGGAGTGAGCCCAGAGGTACCATAAAAAGGTGTCCCGGAATGCGAGATTCCAACAACTTCAACTGTATGTCACGCACAGGGCTTATTTAACTCCCAAGAAAGTTGCGAAGTTCGGTGGCTCGGTTACCCAGAAATGCCCCAGATGTCGGGAAGTGGAAGCGGGGCTACTGCATATGTTTGGGCTTGTCCAGAGGTGCACAGATCTTGGGAGGAGGTTAAAACGAAACTGGATGGTGGGGGAGTGGTGTTGGACGTGGGATCGGCTTGGTCGTGCATGCTCGGGATTTTCCCCAGGCCCCGGGGCTTGGAACATATAAGCAAGATGAAGGACTTAGCTTATGTCCTGGCCAAGCGCAGAATTGCTATGAGCTGGAAAGCGGCCCACAGACCCAGGGTGGAGCTATGGTGGGCGGACCTCTTGAGATGGGCGGAAGCAGAATCCGTAGTTTGGTTTGAAGCGGTCACTAGGGGGGGTGTGGAGGAAGTAGGGCCCCTGCTGGCCTGGCGGCAATTGGTGGCCTCTATGGCCAACCCTCACCGGGGTGATAACGAATCAGAGGACTCGGATGATGAGCGCATAAGCACTGCGCTACCTGACAATGCTCCTGTAGATGACACTAATGAGCCGGCTCTAGTTTAAGGGGGGGAGAGGGGAGGTCTGGGAAATACACTGCGCAAGGTGATGGTTTAATGATAATTATATATGTTGATATGATTGTATTGTGTGAGGTTTTGTTTGGTTTTGAAAAAATAAAAACAAATTAAAAAAAATAAAAGTCTGCTGCAAAACGTGCTCCACGTACGGGGAAAGTCATCTGAGGCAAAGCGGGACTCACCGGGACACCTCTAGTTCCTTACATTTGTCTAAAGACCCTGTGGGGAAGTGGCCAGTATCACAGTGTCATCTGCGTAAAACAGAGCCGGGTATTTGTCCAGGCCCATCTTGGGGAAATCCAGACACTTTAACGAAAGGGCATCAATAAACTCCTGGATATACAGGTTAAAGAGGAGGGGGGCGAGTATGCACCCCTGCCGAACACCTATGTCTACCTCAAATGGCTGTGTAACCTCACCCCCTAAGCCGTAAAGTACCACAGTAGTATTCTCAGTGTAGAAATATCGAATTATGTTCAATAGACACAATGGAATATTTCTCCTCATCATCTTCTACAAAGGAAACCATGAGATACCATCGAAAGCCATGCTGAGATCCAGAAACACATCATACAATCTAGATTTCATTAGTACAGTGTGCTTCTGGATCAAAAGGAACAGTCTAAAGCTTTAGCTTTAATCGATGGTATTCTTGTTTGGCTGAAACCCGGCGTGCAGATCGCTAATGACGCTGCAACTATTGGACCACTCTTGGAGGTCGCAGAGAATCACCTTGCCAAAGACCTTCCCAATGCTATCCAAAATGGCAATTGGGCAGCAGTTGGCAAGGGACTCTTTGCCTCCTTTCCTGTATATCAGCACTATAAACGCATTTAACCATTCTGCCCGTATTCAGACCCGTGTCTAAAATAAAATTCACATATGTTTGGCCCCCAGATCTTCACTTCGTCCTTAAATAAGTCTACTGAGACTTGGCCTGGCCCGGGCCCTTCCACTTTTTTGAGAACACAGAGCCACTTGCACCTCCTCCAGAGTCAAATGCAAATCACCCCCCTGCTAATCTCGCTTCCATTTATTGTTACTTCAAGGGTAATAATTTCCCTGTTTTCACTATATAGTCCTGAAAATTGACTCAGTCAAACATTGGCCAAAATATTACAATGAATTGTATTATCCCCGTTTAGCTCTTTCTCAGAAATCAGTTTCCAATAAGTGGCACTGTTGCCTTACTCATGGGCCTGCAGGAGAGCTTTCCAACAATTTGCACTAGAATTTTTCATTTTACTCATTAACAATGATTTCCATTATGTCTTAGGAGTCTAAAACAGGTCTTATCAATGCTCAGTCCTGCTTTTACATAGGTAATTATCTCACGTTTGGCCACCCCAGAGACAGCGTCATACCAGCCGATCTTGTTAATAGTTTTTTCCTTAATTTTAACGGCTGGATAAGTGATGGATGGAATCACATTTTCCAGTAACTCACCAAATTCTGACATCATTTCATGTGCTGTTGACCCTTTATGTGACAGATTGTGGCAAAATTATTCAAGATTTAATAATACAGGGCCTCTTTGATATGTCTTCCCAAAATTACAGCCCATTTGATATGCTTGAGGACATGTGCCTTTGTTATAACTTGATGGGCTTCTCTTTTAGATCAGTGCTTACCATAGCATCGATATTCCCTGTGAATGTGATTGCAAGTGGCTTGTGTTCACTGTCACGTCTATCCAATATCTCAAAATGAATCAACCTGCCCCATTCCCTCCCAGTAATCAAGATATATTAGATAATAGAGACACCATTGTGTGCCATAAAAGTGGTTTCACAGGCTGGTCATTTGTAAAATGGCCATTTCATGCCCTAAAATCCAAATTATGAAATATTAATGCTGCTGTATACATTGATGGCCGGTGAGCTCTCCTTGGGTACGCACATTCAATGGGGGGATATTCCAAGCGATATACTGGTCTTCCCACAGATCCTCTTTTGGCCTAATTGGCTCCAGTTGCAGATTCATGTCCCCGGCTATAACGATAAAAATTCACAGAACCTCTTTTCGAGTTTGACTAGCCATTAGGTCTTGTATTTTATCCACCACTGCTAAACCTCTCCCTTCAGAGGGTCTGTTGTAAGAGAAATGCTGTCATCAATACCCACTTTAATAGTCAGTAACTGTAAATTGGCTAAACCTGTTGGATGTGATACCACTTACCAATTTAGGGCTCAGTCGATCCATATTAGTAGCCCCCACTGGGCCCATTGAGGGGCCATGTGTGGCAGGAATGTAAAAAGAACAGTATCCCTGTATGAATATGTTTTCTAAAGCACACCTTGTCTGAAAAATGATAACATGGTAGCTTCTAATAAAGACAAGCCAATCAGTAATATCCAAATGACGTTTCAGGCTCGCACAGTTCCATGAGAGAAGTCTATATTCCTGATTAACAATAGTGATGGGTGGGACTTGGTCCAGTCAATCCACCTCATCTAATCCTTTTGACACCCTACTTGGAACATTGCTCAGCTAATTTATACTCCAATCCAGCATTGCCGGGACTTTGTTGCGACTTCGACTTACACCATTTCCTGGGTGATCAAAGAAAGTTTTCATGGATCTAACCACAATATCCACATTTTTTGGAGGGCAAGTTCAGGTCTCAAGTGACAGTATTGCGGTGACCAGCTCCTCCGATCCCAGGGATATTTGGACATAATCCACAGGAGTGTTAGGGATTGGGGCCCTTGTACATCTGACAATATCTTTCCTGATGATGGACAAACGTCCTCTTGCATGCCTGAACCAATGCATACACTTGTTTTTTTAGTGATTCCTGGTCCTTGTATGAATTTCGTGTAAGTCGGAGGACATTGGCCAAAATAATTGACGGATAGTCATTTTTGTGCACACCTTAGTTGAGCTGCCTACCCTGTAATTCTATATTTGGATCACTCATGGGGCAATGTCAGGTAGTAACTGGGATTAAGTTAGATCCTGAGAGTGGAGGAAAACAGATGTTTATTGGCCTACTTTGGGTAATAGGATATCCAATGTGATCAAATGCCTTAGGATGACTTTTAGAATGATAGACTGGCCCTCCTTGTGGGATAGATCTTATTGTCGATACCCTCTTCTCAGATTGCGAGGGCAATGGTGCTTCGGATATGGTAACTGGAGGGTGAGTGTTTCCTTGCTGTTGCCTTGGGTGCTGTGCTATCTGCACAGCAACCAATGCAACTTGTTTGTTCAGGGATACAACTTCTGTTAACTGCCCCTCCAAACACTTACCAAACATATTCACCTCCAAGTCCTTAACTTCAAGGAGTATTTCCTCAGCTCTCGTATTTGTAACTTCATAAAAACCGCCAATGGTACAAGGGGCTGGAGTAGGATAGTACACAAATTCTATTAAGTTTGTCTAAGGGGCATTCGATACTGGGGTAGATATGCCAGCCATTTAGTTCAATGATTTTTCCCTGCATCTTAGATCAACAATTGTAATGCCCCTTTCTGTCCCAACCGTCTCGCATTCAGGGGGGCTAAGGTTAGAGAACACTGAAAATCTATTGGTTGTTTTTATGGATGGGTGGGGAAATGCCACCCCTCCCTTTGGAGTCCAGCTTTAATAGTAAGGGGGAACTAGGGGACACCCACATCCACACCCTATCATCTCTGGTGTGTACTGGGTTCCCCCCGTATGCCATTATTGAAGATGCCTCTTGTGAGCCTTTAGGGCGGGGTATTGCTCCTCTCACCATTCTCAAGGTATGTCCAGTGGTACATTTTTGACATGCTGAGCAATTAATAATAAAATGTACAGCATTTTCATACAGGTTAGGAACAAACCATTCTTCAAAAATGGTTGATGCAAGACACCCCGTTGTGGTGTGTGATGGGTAGTGTAATTGTACTAACACTACTGGAAGTTGCTTGAGAGGCATCACAGGTTTTCCAGCACTGTCTTGCTGCCACATCAGATCAGTGGGAGACAATGAGCACCCTCTCTTTATCCACATATTTTGTTCATTTGGTGGTGTGCATCCCTGATCTCAATCAGTTGTCTCAATGGTAATGCATTCTAGCTCTCGTCCATCATCATGTTACGCTCCTTTTTATGTGTTGCATATGTTATTTCTTGAATTTGTTAAAAAAAATATGCTGGCCTTTTTGCTTCTGCGTCTGCTGCTTCATTGCCACTGGAAACTAAATCTGTGCCATTAGTATGGGCTGCGTTTTTCACCACAGTAGCTGCAGTTTAGTAAGCCAGCACGTCAATCAACCTTTCAAATAATGTGGCATGCTGCACTGGTGTGCCGTCAATGAGCCGAAAACTCATCCTTTTCCACCGTGACAGACCTGAATGTACTGTGGATGTCACACAAGCTGAATCCAAATATATCATCACTGCTTAGTCCTCATGTTGTTCAAATGCAATTATCATTGCCACTAATTATGCCACCTGTGCTGAAAAATGTCCTGGTAGCCTCACACTTTGCACTACCTAAAAATCCTCACCTCTCTTTCTTGCCACTGATGTTCCTGAATGCCTCAATCCCATGCACTAATCAATCATCGATTACCCGTTAATTAAGACCACCTCTTCCCCCTCTAGTGCAATCTCTCTAACCTTGTCATCATATACGTCAACATATGTGGTGTTTTCTATTGCAAATGCCGCAGCAGCTAATGCTTGCTCACATGGATAGTGGCCTATCGTTACTGGATCTAGAATCCCACTGTAATATGCTAATGGTTTGTGTCCCATTGAAGTCTTTTGCGTGGGGACAGCAGTCATCACGTACCTATTTGAATGGTAAAACAAATAGAATTCATCTTTATAATCTGGTATTCCCTAAACGGGAGCTGTACATATTTTGGTTTCAGTTCATGAAATCCATCTGTCCTCTTTCCTGTCCACACTATGGTACTGTTTTCTTTCTGTGCTTCCTTGAGTCCTTCCAGCAGGGGCCAAGCATACATGCTGTAGTCAAAAGCCCAATCATGACAATTATTACATAGCCCCAAAAATGACTGCAATACTTTCACTGTCTCTGGTAAGGGAATATTACTTATTCATTGCGCTCTTTCAGTGTCACCTTTCTTCCCTCTTGCGATATTAACTGGCCCTAATAAAGTACCTCTTCCTGAAAATACTGCAATTTCTACTTGTTCACTGTGTATCCCTTCACAGTCAACAGGGTCAACAAATTCACTGAGTCTGTCCTACACTCCTCATTTGTGGAGCTACACACTAACAAGTCATATACATATTGGATAATAGTATTGGGAGTCTGTAAGCTACCCATGTCCATTTGCAGCACCTTGTTGAACACACTAGGGGATTCGCAGTTCCCCTGAGGCAGTCTTGTGTGTTGTAGTATGGTTGATCTATAGGTAAACAATATCAAATACTGTGATTATTCATGCAATGGGATAAAAAAGAAAGCATTGTTCAAATAATTCACTGTATAATGTGTGGCAGCAGGTGGTATGTTACACAAAATGGTAGCTGGATTGGGCACAATTGGCAATTCTGTTTATTATTTAAAGGGTATAAATCTTGTATGAATCTCCAAGAAACCCCCTTTGCTTTTTTGACAGAGTACACACCCGTGCTACATGGGGATTCTGACGGTCCTATTATCTGTTGCTTCATCAGGGAAACAATAGTTTCATAAATACCTTCATCTGCCTGTCTGGACATTGGGTACTGTTTTACTTGGCGCAAAATTACACCTTGCTTCAATTTTATTTTCACTGCTCCAACCACTTTCAACAATCCTACGTCCTACATTGGTCCATAATTCACTGGGTACTCTTGCCAAGACTTCTAGTAAAAACAAGGGTATCTTTTTGACCAATGATATTATCGTGGGCGTTTCTCTATACTGTATCAAAAACTGGCATGGAATGCAAATGTCAAAAGAAAACTCATCATCTGTGTGAACGTCATCAAATAAGTCATCTGTCACTTCACATAGTCGCTGTGCTGCATCAAGTGATATCATGATGCGCCAACTGACACCTTGGTCATCCGTCCCATGCAATACTACCATGTCCTCTCGCAACACTGCTACTTCTAGCTGCATCACGATTATCTCACATTATATTACATCTGTGGGCAGCTCTACCCTAAATAGAAACTCTGCAGGCAAGTGCAACAATTTGTCTTTTATCCGCGGGAGCCATCCTAACAACACCTAGATTGCGTTAACAAATACTTCTGCAGTCAATGATGCTCCTCTCAGGTCCCTTTGACTATACAATGCTTGTATGAATTCATTTGCATTTACATACTGAATACCTGGTATTGAAATTATTATTCCTTCCTCTGTGAATAAAATCATCACATTCAGCTTGCTCATAAAGTCTCTCCCCAATATGTACATTGTTTTCTTCCGGGAATATACCAATGGCACAGCCAATGTATGCTTACCTACTTTTATGGGCGATCTTTCTGCAAATGGAACCTTTGTCATAGCCCAAGAGAAACCTTGTGTGTTGATCACATTGTCTGAAATTGGAAACCTCTTGTCTTCTACAAAGCAAAATATTCTGTCTCCTATTTTCACTCCCTATTTTCACTCCCACCCAAGGTTCCTCATCTGAGTCGGGGGTTACCTATAGTTTTGGACACATCAAGCCACTCTATGAGGCATCCTATTGTGGATACATGCTCATCCCTGTCTCTGTAAAACAGTTCCCAGCCACAACTGTTACTCCCCCCTACTCTGGGTACCAGTGTTTATGGTGATATGTTCCTGTCCCACTGTCCAAACTGCTGTAGTTGTGTCTGTAGTGCATTTCATGGCTGTTGTTGAGCCTGTGGTTGCTGTATCTGAGGTATCGATACTTGTGTCTGTTGCTGCAATATCTCCTGTTTTTGCTGTGGTGTGTATTGCTTTCCGTGTTGTACCTCTGGCTGCTAGCTACGATTTGGAAATGATTGCTACTGTGTGTAATCAAATATGCTGTATTCTTGCTGTGATTGTAGTGAGTCATAAGTGCCATATGCTGGGGGGTATGCAGGCCCCCTCTTCGGCTATACTGTTGCCATCCTTGTTGCACTGCCCCTCCTATACTACTACATGTCTACCAAATAATGCCCCATTCTTCCACATGACCAACATGGCCCCCAGATTCTCAGGGATCCCGAAATCGTGGTCTCAATGCCATCAAATCCTCCTCCCATTCCAGCTCCAAACCCATACCCTCTTCCTCTCAGCACATACCCCCTCCGCCTGGGGTAATAACTGCCTTCCCGTCTTCCTGCATAACATTCGTTAGTACCTGGCTGTGGGACTCCCTGCCTTTGCGTTTCTACCCCGACATTCGTAATCATCGACCCTTTTACTGCTATGTTTGACCATTTCATCTGCTCCAATTTTGCTTCCTCCCTCTGCCCCTCTTCACATTCATTTTCCTTTCCTTCTCCTGTTTTATTTGTGAAAAATGCACTATGTTCAATTGTATTTCAAATCCCTTCTAATTTCTTTAATGGTGTTTGTACGTCATGAGGGAGACCGTGACATAAAATGAGATAAATATGTTTACATTTGTGTCCCAATTCCCTCTCATCTCCAATCACCACTTCTCCTGCATCGCCTGTATGTATGCGGCGGGTCCTTATTCTCCCCTATATTGTGTGTCATGATCGCACTCATGTCCGATGTGTCTGGAAATTGTACCCTTAATGCCCTGCAAACATCTGCTCAGCAATTATTAAAGGTTGACCTATCATGTGTAGTGCTCTGTGCTGTAACCCGGGATAGCCTGCTCTTTTCCATGTGTCTTCTGACTGTTCCCCCAATATGGAAGCAAATAAACTCTTCATATCTCCTAATGCCAATGTAATTCCTAACATTTCCCTTTCCAACTCATAAATCTGCTTCCCTGCTGCTCCTGTGAGCGATGGTAATTAAATTGTCCTTGTCTGTCTGCAGCCATGGTGTATACTGAGCCAGACTCCTCCTTTTTTTTGAGCAACGGTAATTGTGTCATTTCTGCCTTACGTATGGGCACAGCAGCTCCCTTCTTTCCTTTCAAATGTACTACTACACTATTTTCTCAGCAGCTTTCCAAATTCCTTAACCTATTTACTTATGGCGCTTTCTTTCCTTCCTGAATTTACTGGGAGTAGCCAGGAAGCAAGGGAAATTCGCTCTGCATTTGAGCGTCATCCCACAGGTCTATTAATACGCCCTCCAGGGTTGCGGACACGCTCACTTGAGGTGCTTTTGCTGCCCCCTCATTCCCCTCGTCTTCCTGTTCCCAATAATCTTTTTTTCCTCACTTTCTTCTATCTCCCTATTTCAACAATTTTTAAGACCACCCTAATGCTCTCACAATCCTCCATCTTCTCTTTCCCTGTCCTCTGCCACACTTCTGCTAATACTAGCATTAACCTCTCTCCTGTATTTCTCTCTCCTCTTCTCCTGCTCATCCCTTCTTTCCAATACATTCTCATTGTCATGCTCGGTGTTTGCCCTATCTTGTTAAAATACTATTTGCCCTCTCGTCCATTTGTCTGTGGTAATTGCTGGTTCTTGTCCCCCTTTCCTCATGTCTTGCACCCTTTTCAATTCTTATTTTGCTTCTGCCAAAGGTGCTTCTACACTGCGAAGCGCATCATTTTCTGCTCACTATGCTAAGGTGCTTCTTGTGTCATCCTTGGTTCCTTGCACGCTAATATCCTCTTTATTCTCTGGGGGCAGAAATGTAGGATTTGTATAGCCTGCTGCTGCTTGCAATAGGTATGATCCTGGCACTGTCAAAAACGAAAAACTGTGTGGATTAAAAGGAGGCGCTGTTGATTGTCGCGCACTTCTTAGTGGGGATTATCAATATTCCCTTTTTTAACCTGCTCCTCCTCCTCAAACATTTTCCATAGCTCAAGTATGCTTAATCTGTTTCGCAATGTCTTCCCTTTGTATGTGACATGAATGTATGTATGCATGTGTTGCAGAAAGCTTTTGAAATGTGTCCTTTCTTGAGGTCACGGCTGAAAGATTTTGCCGGCCGTCTCTTTGACCCATTCAACGTGATACTTAACAATGTTCTCCTTATATTGGGGGAGCAATTTACACAAATGAGCAATGGGGGTGTCTTGCATTATGACAATTCAAACAATTCAGTTTACCATAAAAATCTGCAATCGCCACTCCAATGCATTCTCGTCTCCTTCCTTTGTTCTCATCCCTCCCCTTTTAGTTCCTTACATTGTTAACCCAACGGTGTGTCCCTTGTGAGCCACACCATAACACAATAAATTCCTCCTGCACCACACCAACAATGTCAATCTAGTCCATACTTACCACGAAACAAACCTAACATCTATGCTATCATCACACAGAAAACACGTCTATTGCTCTATTTATACACAATAACAATGCCGGCATAAAACAAAAACTATATTAACACTGCTGTTTTCCCTTTATATGGGGTAACTTTTCTTCATCTCTTTGTCCCTGCCTGCAAAGGAGGCCAGGCTTTACACTCTATCGCGTGATCTTCCCCAACAAATGTACCTTCATGCACAGGTATTCCCCACAATCTTGGTTCCCCGAAGACTGCTGGTGCAGAGTCCCATCTATGTGCCTGCTCCACCCGCTGCACTCACCGTGCTGTCTGAGAGACTAAGCAGGACTTTTACAAGAAAACTGGGTCCTGCCAACCTCTTCTTAAGTGCGCACGCAAACTGCTCCCCGCAGGCGGACTCCTCAACAGGGAGGCCCAGCAAGGAGCCCTCAACCCTCCGCCAGACACTAGGTATCTCAGCAGTGGCTCCAAGTGTTAAGATGATCCCAATCAATAGTCGATAATCAATAAAGAAGCAAACTCAAGAAAATGGAGTAAATACAAGTGGACGAGAACACTCAGCTTTATTCAAACATGAATCTGCCGGGAAAAAACAAAAAAGCATTCTCACCATTACAATGTAAAACACAAGCTTTTAAGTCCAAAATACGTCACACATGACATCATAGTTAGTGATATGAAAACATCTTCTAATATTGGTTAAGGGAATATAGTACCTATACATCTCTATCCACAGCGTCGGGGGGATAGCTCAAGGGCAACATGCTCACCTTGGAAGCAAGACGACGCAGTTTGATTCCCCGGGTCCGCGCTTAGAAACCTCTGGGTATTAAGCACATTATAAATAACCAATTAGAATAATAATAATAATAATCCACGTAGCAACTCTGCCCAGATCGCCTTCCACCTCCTCTCTGGAAGAGCTGATCTCACCTCCTCTCTCCTTGCCTCTACCTCTCAGCTTTTCTTCCTTTGGGATTTCAACATCCACTTGGACTCCTCTGACCCTGCTTCTGGGCTTTTCCACAACATATGCAACTCTCCCTCTCTTCTTCCCTCTGGTCCGACACACACAGCCGGGCACACCTTGGATGCTCCCATCTCCTCAGTCATCCCCCTCTCGAACCCTCTCACTACTCCACTCTCTTGGACTGACCACTTTCTGCTTTCCTCTAACCTGAAACTGCCTGTCCACCTGGCAAAACCTTCCCCAGCAGTGCACCTTCATTTGTGGTCATTCGATCTTGCCTCCACCTTCTCTACTCCCCTCATGCTTGCGGCAGCCTCCCACTCTGACACAGCCCTCTCCAACCTTCATCTCTCCATCTCCAATGCTCTTGATATCCTTGCCCCTGTTATGAGGATCCGTCTGAAACCTGCCTCCAAGCGCAACTCTTGGTATGACTCTGACCTGGCCTCTCTGAAACTCAAGTGCAGAGTGTAAAGACTGGAGAGGGGTTTCTATACTCCTACCCTTTGTATTGTAGAGTAGAAGCACAGAGGACCCCAGCCAAAAGTCTCTATTTTGGTAAACACGGATGAGCAATCAAGGCTTAAGCTCTCAGGAGGTGATGCAGGCTGGTTCTTAAGTACAGTGTAGTCCCCATGCCCCCACAAAGGAATGTCCACACACTATAATAACACACTATGTTAGTTTAGTTTATCTAAATAAGGTTGAAGTTATATACACACACAATAACACACTTTGTGCTCAGGCAATTCTATAATGATAAATGTACAATTTATATGTGGTACCACAATTACTCTTTGACTCCATTAAAATGCACAAACTGCTAACAGTTTCAAATGGCATACTAACCAATAGCAAAAGGTATCACCCATATACTTTTGGAAGGAAAACAAATGGTTAAACAGTTGGCAGAATACTGGGCCCCTAACAAAACACATAAGTACACTTGCACACCACTTGTTAAATCATAGTTCGGTGGGAGATAAATAATGTTATATAGACTGTTTTATCAAAATTTGAGGTGCAGGGGAGAAAGACCCAGCCTTGGTAACTAGGCTGGAATATAATAGAGAACAAAGAAATCCGAATTATGGAAAGCTACGTCCCCTGCACACTATATATAAGCCTAAAGGATGTTTAAATTAATTAGTATAATTAGTGTGGTTTGGGTAGCATTTTTTACATTAGGTTTTTCGAAATCCTGCAAGTTAAAGTATTTTTCAAACAAGTACATTTAAAGAATTCATTCAATGACTCTTTTTGGTTAGAGAGAAAATTATGTTCTCCTTTATTATTTTCAAGTAGGCCCAACGCGTTTCGTGATTCATATTTCTCTTCATCAGGGGCATAGATTCCAAAACAGTTTTTTACATAGATCTACAGAAACAGAGATCAGTCAAACATTAGCTGATGTTTTACAAAATAATTGGGAAATCAAATAACAAAGTTAAGTCACTTTTTTAGAGAAAAAAAACAAAACAACTTGCTTAGATGGCCATCCTATAGCCAGTGTCACTTAGGACCTAATCGTGCACATGTATGGAGTTTATATAGAAAGTACATTTTACTTATAAGTGAATTACTACTCATCCACAATCCACAGTTGGTAAAAAGAAAAAAAATAGGAAAAGTCTAGAAGTTTGAAGGACATTCAGACCTTAAATGCAGGAAGTATACAGTGATATGTAGTGTCCAAACATAGTCATGCCATGTTTTGATAATAAGTAAAATAAATATAAATAAATAAAAATTAGTAAGTAGTTCTAATCTTGAGACTAATCAAAAAAATAAAAAATAACTCACCCTTCTTCTAAGCAAATTATAGAAGAGGAAGTTCCCAGGGTGTGTGTAAAAGAGATTCACAACATAGTGTGTTGTGACCTGGAGGTATCCAGTTGAGTAGAGAGGTGAAAGGCTCCGTTCTCCTGGAGGTGAATGAGAGCCTGGATTAAAATATAGTACTAACTAGGAGTACAGTTAAAGCCCAGAGGAGGGAGCAACACTTACTTTGGAAGCAGTATTGTTCGAGCAGTCCACAGCACGGATGCGGTCAGGAGGCGCAGCTCTCTGACCGCATCCGCTGCGGACTGTTGTTAAATGCTAATTCTGAGCCCCTACCACCAGGCACAGTTCTGTGTCAGGATCTCCCCACCTGGGCTACCTGTAAATAATATAATAAACAAGCCCATTCCATACATTGTTCAGCAGTCTTATTTCACTCTACAAATGTTTTACTACCTCAGTGTACCTGGTTTAGCAGAGTTTGATGTCAGGTCATCGACGGATCCTTCTTGAGTGAACTCCAGGGTCATATTGGGCCATAAAATTATCTCGGGCGCCAATGAAAAAGTGTCCCACATTTGCAAATGACAATTCATCCCTTTTGTGACAGACTGTTTGAGTAGTACCCAAGGGGGAGGTTTTTGATCAAATGTGATCTAAATTGTGCATGTTTAAGAATATTTATCAGTAACACTGGTCAACACTACTAGCCCCATAGTGAAGTAACTCATCAAACTGCCCCGCATTGGCCAAAAAAGTGGCCCACTGTGAACAAAAAAATGGGCCCACACCAGCATTTTGTGTTTTTGGTTCGCCCATGGGCCTATTGCCCTATAGGACAGTCCGACCCTGGTGAACTCCCTTTAAGGCAGGAGCCACGGATCGTCGAGATCCCTCGAAAAAAAGGGGTGAACAATGGCATTGAGGCAGCAGCTTCGGTCCTGGTGGTGCTTGTTGATGATCGGTCATGGACGTCCTGTGAAAATGAGGCGTGCGGTGCACCTCGACGATGATAGATTGTTGCCGCAAAGAGTCAATGAAGAACGTAGGCCCAGCAAGGGCATCGGGTCATCAGCATTTGGCGTTGGTGATCGGGACTCGACCACAGCTGGCTTTCAGATCTTCATCTGCATTTTTGTGCACTTCGGGTGGTGGGAAACCCTCTGGCGAATTCTCCTCGGTTCGGCGGCGACCTTGACTTTCTCTGGCGGGACAAAGAAGTCGATGGTGATGAGCAAGGGAGTCCTTGATTCAAAGTGTTCTTAGACAATGGAGCGTTGCAGCTCCAGTCAATGAGATTACATCGGTCCTCCGAACCGCAGTCGATGGTGGCGGATGCCAATGACCTCGACGTCCTGGCACATCGCTTCAGATTCCTCGGTGGTCCTCCTCCCCAATCGGCAGCCTTTCGCTAACTGACTTCCAGGGAGCCTTGGTGAAGGTTAGCTGTTGCACGATGGTCGCTCGTAGCTCAGGAAGAGGTCTTCTAGCCAGATCCTCTCTTGGATCAGTCCTCGAAGGCACGGCAGCTTTCAGATTGTGTTGAAGAAAAACAGCAGTAAACCTTATTCATCTGGCTCAGCTTTGAGATCAAGCATCAAGTTTCGACTTCAGCTTTTAAACGATTTCCATCAGTGAGAGGTCCCCAGATATACTGTTTGGTCTCTCATTCACTCTGATGGGTCACACTCGGGCATCCAATTATTCAGAAGAGCTTTCAGGCAGGCAGGCAGCCAATCAGGCTCACAGTGCATTCAGGCCATTCTTCTCCATCCAGACACTCACAACAATGAATGTGGATTGGAACAAGTACCCAGCCATTCAGCACTCCACACTGCATTCATATCAGTTTCGGACAGGGCTGTCTCAGTCTTTGTGTCACATACCAGAAACCAGACACCCATAAAATGAAATGCATATTGGTCACACACTCCATTCACCCAGGTCCCACCCCAAGGGCGTACCCACAACATACAGTCATTGGGAAGGCTCCAGCCACAATACCATATATGGAACTTCCACCCAACAGCCAGTCAGGGGAAGGGATAGAGTCAGGGCTTCCCAGGACTTTGGTAAAATGAGGTAACAGGCAATAGAAAGTAGGAGGCCACAGGGCCCATCTTGTCTCCTATCAGGAATCAACTGATTCCAATGGCAGGGTCTGGGTATCCCAAAATGGAGGATTCTCAGAGTACCTGTCAAATTCAGCATGGAGCTGCCACCAGCCCATAACCTGCTTTGTGGGCCACAAACCGGTGCCCAAACACATACACTACTGGTACCGGGTTGTACCCCCACCCTTGGGTGCCATAAGGGTATCCCAAGGGTCTGTTCACCAAACGAAATAGAGGAAGAGTTGCACTGCCAGGAGACCCACAGGGACTCCTGTGGAGAAAATAAGAAAGAACACACATGATAAAAGGACTACAGTACAAGGACATGGAGGCCCAGTCCCTCCAGTACATTGCCAGCATCACACGAAGCAGCTGAGCGGAAGTGGAGTCTCTCGGGCACATCCCCTGACAAATTGGCCTGATGCCTGCTCGAAAGGCAATACAGACTCTCCATCTTCTCCAAAGGAGGGTCCACATTCAAGCACGAGTCTCTGTGGCCTCGAAAAGCACGGACAAACCTTTAAAAATCTGCAATGATCTGACCAATCCGACTGCAGTCTCTACCTCTCCTCTACCTTCCCAGGACCTCTGTATGGCCCTGGCTTCTCATTTCACCACTAAAACCTAGGACATCCTGTCCTCACTTTCCTCTTCTCCTAATTTTCTCCCTTTCCCTCTTTCAGGCCCCTTCCCTCCCCTTTACCCTTCCTCTCTCCTTCTCTCCTCTCTCTCTCCTATGACACCTGATGATGTTTCTATACAAGGCCGATCTATGAAAGTTTCATCTAAACAGGTGGTTCCCTGCTCCACCAGAACCATTGAGGCCAACTTTGCTTCCCTCTCTTCAGCCTTGGCCAATTTCTGTAATCATTCCTTTGCCACTGGATCTTTCTCCTCTCCCCTCAAGCACTCCTTTGTGCACCGTCTCCTAAAAAAAGCCTTCTACCAATCCTTCCTGTACGTCTAACTATCACCTGATCTCTATCACTCCTTTCCTGGGCAAGATCCTGGAGAAGCTGGCCATCTTTCAGCTAAAGATTCACACTGAATCTGTTGGTTTTCTCCATGGCCACCAGTCTAACTTCAGAGTGGCCAGAAGCACAGAAACTGCTCTCCTGAACACCCATGAAGATCTGCTCTCTAACCTTGACTCCAGGTCTCACACTGTCCTCATCCTCCTTGACCTTTCCTCTGCCTTTGACATGGTCAATCACGCCACCCTGATGAATTGACTCAGCGTGAACCTTGGTATCACAGGTCAGGTTTTGGCGTGCTGGCCTCCTTCCTCTTGGGCTAACCCTCCCAGGTCTAACTAGGGTCCTTTCTATCCACCAACTCTCTTTCCACATACATTGTTCCCCAGGGCTATATCCTCTCACCCTGGCTCTTCAATGTCTATCTGGCCCCCTTGGCCCATCTGATCTCTTTTATCTCCTCTAACTTTCAGTGTTACACGGATGACACACATCTCTCTTTCAGGCTGCCCTCAGCCTCCTCTCCCTCCTCACTCATTCCTGGCTGTTTATCCGCTATTCAGGGAGGGTGTGCTTCCACCCATTTCTGCCTTACAGCCAGTAAGACAGAGATTCTTCTCATTGGGACAACTGCTCCCACGTTGACTCTCTCTCTCTCTCTGCCCGTCCTCCCTGGGCCCCCTCCGCTTACCCTCCTGTGAGGCAAAAAACGTTGGTGTCATCTTCAAATCCACTTTCTCCTTCTCTCCTCACATCATGGACCTTGCCATGAAGGCCCACTTAAAGCTGCACATCCTCAGAGGTAGTCCACCCTTCCTCAACCTCCCCCAGAAACTCACTGTCTCTAGAGCTCTGGTTCTCTCCAGGCTGGACTATTGCAACAGCCTCTTTCTCAATCTTCCCAAATCTGCTCTTCGCCCTCTTCAACTAATCAAGAGCAGGACTTTGAGAATTATCCTTGGCCTCAATTCCAGGGATTGCATCTCACCAGCTCTGAAATCTCTCCATTGGCTTCCAGTGGCAGCAAGGATCAAGTTCAAGACTCTCTGCATCATCCACAGGGCTGTTTGGGGCCGGGACCTGACTATATCCAACTCTCTCTTCCTAAATACCTTCCTTCTCAAGCCCTCCACTCAGCTACCTCCAACTCTTTGCGGGTCAGACGCTTCTACAAACAGACAGTGGGGGTATATCTCTGTCCTTTGCAGGTGCCACCCTCTGGAATTTGTATTTTGTATTTTATTAGAGCTTATATATCGCTTTTATCCAAAGCGCTGCACATGTTTTTAAAACAACAGTAGAAAAATATGAGAAAATAGGGAGGTTCAAATATTAGTTCTGAAAGCAAACAATCATTGACAGTGGAGAAGATGGTTTTTCAAGGAGACCCAAAAAAGAGAATAGGCGATGATAGATCGAAGAGATAGGGAAGAATGTTCCAATGAAGAGGAGCAAGAAGCTGGAAGGAACGAAAAACCAGACTGAGTGCAGGGTGGACGAGGAACAGTCGATTTAAAAAGACAAGAAGAATGAAGAGATCGAGAAGGAGTATAAAAGGACTGTAGAGCAGCAATTTAGTCTGGAGCTAACCCATAGAGAGATTTAAAGACTAAGCAGAGAAAATGAAATTTAAGTTGAGAATGAAAAGGTAACTATCCAAGAGATGCAAGTGATGCTGAAATAGAGTCACGATAGGAGAGAAGACAGAGTAAATGAACAGAGAAGTGGTATATATATTTCAAAGGAGCAAGATGAGAGGAAGGGAGACCAAAGAGCTTAACAGAACAATAGAAAAGTCGAGAAAAAATGAGAGAAGAAATAAGCAGTTTAGTTGCATGGAAGGTAAGAAAAGAGCGAACTTCGTGGATATTTTACAAATTAAAATGGCAGGACCGGGATGTGAGAGAAATATGATGGGTAAAAGAAAGATTAGAATCCAAATAAAGACAAAGATTTCACACAGTAGGAGAAGTAGAAAGGGTAGAGGGTGGAAAAGAAATAGACAGTGGAGGAGAAAAAGAGTTGGCAGGGAAAATAGAACCTCAGTTTTCCCAGCGTCCAAGGTATGAAAGTGCAATGACATCCGAGATTTAATGGCAGAAAGACAAGAAATGAGAGTGTGGTGAATTTCAGGTGTAAAAGATGAGAAGGATAGGAAAAGTTGTGTGGCATCAGCATAAAAGAGATGAGAGATTCCAAAGGAATGGCCTCCCTGACCCTCTTAGACTTGCGCCGGTCCACCTGAAGTTCCAGAAGCTGCTCAAGACCTTCCTTTTCTTCTCTTCCTTCTCTCTCTCTCTCTCTCTCCCCTGCTAATCTATCTGTTACGCTCACCTGACTCCCACGGAGGCGCTGGTCTAGTCTGGGTTGCTGTGGCCTCTTCGAGCGTGATGCGCAGAACTCGGAACACCGACTGAACAGGACCCTCAAATCTTGCTTGTCTGGCCCGTAGGAATATCCTTCTGCAGATGAGAAAGGGGATTAACAGTCTGCAGAATAGTGTGCTTGCTCCCCCCTTCCCCCCTTCGTTCTTCTCTAACTTCCTCCGAAATCCCCGGTTGAAGCTCACCTTATGGTTTGAAAGGATGAACTCTCCATCCTGCTTCTGGTGCAGGGGCGCGTGTTTGTCCAGTTACTTCCCTGGTTTTCAGAATGGCGCTGGCAAAATCCACTTGACTTTTCTGAACGGAACGCCGTAAGTATGAAGATTACAAAAGTTCAAGTGTAGAGCCTCCTTTTCTGTTGCCTTCCTAACCTGTGATCTGTCCTTTATTTCAGGTGCAGAATGAAGGCGATGCGTTGAGGGATTGAATTGCCGATGGTAAACTCAGGTGAGTTAGCGATGGGGGCGATCCCTCTTAATGTCTTTATATTCCTCCAGTAATGTCTTTTGTCCTTTCCCCTTGGGGGCCGGGGTGCGGTACCTGCCAATGAAGCGGCGCCGACCCGAAACGAGGAATGGTCCACCAACAGAAGACCGGTAAGTGTTATGGCGGAAAATTAGGCTTTCCTCATATGTTCCTTCTGCTCACCTTTTGTCTCTTCTTCTCTCCCCTAGGCACAGAGATGTGGCGACCGGTGCAGACAGTCGCGGTGGAGCCAGAAGAACTCCCGAGGACAGGTGGAAGAAGCGCCGCGCTGCAGCGAGCAACGCGGTGCTTTTAAATGAAAGTCTTTTCTCAGGAACGCTGGCGTGAAGGTTCCGGATGCAGGTAAGAAGTTTGATAAAATTCTTGGTTTTCACCTTTCTCTTCTCTTCTTTCCTTACAGGTGTTCCAGGATCGAGGCGGGCGTGGCTGGAGACCAGATGCAGGAGCAGACACGGTGAGCATTCAGCTGCTTGGATGCAGAACAACGCGAAGCGTGAGCTACTGTCTGGGCGTGGCTTAAATAGCCCCCAAAGTAGTTCCAGGTAAGTATCCTTCCCTGGCCACGCCCGAGTGGCAAAATAGTCCCAATGAAAAAATAGTCCCTTTCAGGTCTCAGGGAGGCCTGAATCTTGCAGCATGGTCTGCATCAGGTAAGTGCACAACACACCTTCCTTTATGAGCCTGGCGCCTATGGCGCCAGGACTGATGTCCAACATGAGCCTGGCGCCAATGGCGCCAGGACAGAGTCCAAAGAGCCCCTATAAGGGGCCGCTGGGCTTTTACCCGGGGGCATGATGCCTGCTCCCGGGGGTGCTGGGCCTGGCCTGGTGCTCCGGGGGTAGGCATCATGACACTATCTTTCTGCTCATCCTGACTGGTTGTCCTCAGAGTCACCCTGCACTGCCTCCTGGCCTACCCTGCACATCCAGTCTGTGACTGCACCCATATAGTCCTTTGCCATCCTTGCACCTACTCAGAGCCCTGCTGCTCTGAATGCAATTCCCACCGCACCCTCTCCCCTGCTCTTCTCGTTTGCACTTGCACAATCTGAATGTCACATGGCCTAGTAAAATCACTTTTCTTGTCCTTCCTCTGGTACCCTCCCATCCTGTGGCACCTAGAAACATTTCTGTAGTGGTGCAATACACATACCTAATCATATCATATCATATATATATATAAGGGAAATGTGTGGATATGTGTGTGCCTGTTGGAAATGTTCAGCATACTTCCCAACATGCTACAAACCCGATATTTGGTATGTGGGTAGGTTCCATTGTATGGACAATGTAGAAAGTATAAAATATACATTTCTCTAATTTTTTTTTTTTTTTAAGCAGTCTGCAATCCTTACCCCTCCCATATGGCTCTTTTCTCCAGAGTTCTGCCGTAGTTCTACGTAAGCTTCAGCAGTTCATTGTACCTGGACTATACATCCTATCAGCAGTCTATCTGACATTAGTGGCACTCCTTTTTAAAGTCATGCGGGGACACAAAATGGTGCTTTTGTAGTAATGTGGGTAACAGGAAACGGTGCATGTCTCTTCAATAGTGTCCGCAATGACGTTGTCCATCACATTGTGGCAAATCTCTCATGATAATTACAGGAGCTTAAAGGATAGTTCCGGGACTTTTTTTTTATTGTCCCTACGGGTCGGCCATGTGTTTGTAAGCATAAATCGGTAGATCGTAGGAAACTTTCCTATGGACCTTACCCGACTTTTCGCCCATTATCGCACTCGAAATCAGCCTCCATTTTGTGATAATCCTATCATTCCGCCGCATCGACCTGGCTCACCTGCCTTTGCGGCACTAAATCAAATCCCCCGCCCCTGAGCCTGACATCAGCAGACGCGTACTGCCCATTTCAAGCACGTCTCGTGTCAACAATCGCTGCGCCTCAGCTATTGACGTGTTGCCATGGAAATGGCAGGACGCCTCTTTCCCCAATAAGTATAAACAGACCGTTTCACAACATACAGCAGCAGATTTTCGATTCCATTCCTCTCTCTGTGTTACTTTGAGTATTCTGTGACTCGTTTCAGTGCTCTGGTCAGCTACCTTCGCCGCTTGTAGCCCGTGTGAACACCTGTACCATCTCTGTAAATTATTTTACTATCTTTACCGCACAATGGCCACAATAATGCCGTATATGTACGAGCCCGAGTACACCGAGGAGGAACTACTGGAAAGGCAAGCACGCGAAAACGATGGGGATTCGGACGGCAGTTGGGAGGACCAGTCAACGGATGAAGAGCCTGGACCATGTCGCATGGACGGCGTCTCCACCTGGTGCACGTGCAATCGGTGCGAGCTAATGCCAACTGAGGAGGAGAACTGCTGCTGCCGTGAAAATTCCGGGTGCTTGGCCTACATTTCGGAAAGCGAGCAAAGTCTGCAGGAAGGCGAGCAAAGTCCGCAATGCATCACCGAGCTGCCAGAGTTCAGGGAAGCCTGCCTCTCACGGACAGTGTTGAGGATGATGATGGTGCTTATGCACGAACTTCGTGGCACTGTTCGTCCGCGTAATCCGAGTAACGAGTAAGTATACTCTGTTTGTGATGTCAGTGATGCCACCACTATTTCATGGTCGTCTCCCACATATAAAATTACATTTACATATCATTCGAACGCATGTAAATTGGTTCCATATAGTGCATTTTCTAGATATAATTTTTTTCTAAGAAAAATGACATGTGTTACCTGAATCGACATTGATAAGAAAGTTTGGTCAGTTTAATACAGTTTGCATCTTTTTTTTTCACAGGTGGTACAGGCTGGTGGCCTATCGTTGCTTCACTTGGTGGCTTCACGGGAGGCTCGGACACCGCGTTCGGAGAGTAATACCTGCCTGTGCGGTACTTGCCATTAGACAACATTTCCCCAGTGACAGTGGACAATACCGCGGATTTTCCCTCGATGTGCTGCAACCTCAACTTTACAATGTGTAATGTTTATTATTTATGTTTAATTAAAATCTAAAATAAAGCCCAACATATATTTTAACAATGGTTGTTTTGATTTTTTAAATGAATCTAGTGTGTCTCCGTTGAATAGCCTTCCAGTGCCTTGTCTTGTCACACCACATGTCTCCGGCCAGCATCCTCCCTCACGCTGGCCGCACACCTTCAATCCACATAACCGTTGAACCCATATATGCAGCAGTCATACATATATTATTTTGTGGGTTGGCATCAAGCGTTGGCAATAAAAAGCTGTTGGATTTTATTGATACAAAACATGGTTATAGGTAAATAATAAATATGGTTGATCATAATAAATCCTCTTTTTGGGCACCGGGTACAGAGATGACCCCCATATATTCTCCTGGGAGGGTGAGGTATTTATAAACTCACCCCCCTGCCTTCCATGTAGTAGATCCTGCAGCCATCCTCTTACATTCAGTTAGATGGCCTCTCCTTGGTGAGGCCCTGCGGCAAACGGGTCTTGTCTGCACGACCACCGCCCCGATCCACCCCCCGCCCTATCAAAGGCAGTTCGCACCAGGGTACTTGCGCTGCTGGCAAGTGGAGCTGTCAGGGAGCGATAAAGGCCAAGAGGTGCCAAAGACCATGTACACTTCAAAGTGGTCTATAGAGCATGGGTTGTTGTTCCCATGTCTACCTCCAGACCCCGTGTCTCCTGCCAAGCATCCCCCCTCACGCTGGACGCCCCCCTGCAATCCACATAAGTGTGTCTCCATTCACGAGTCTTCCTGTGTCTTGTCTGCACGACCACCGCCCCGATCCACCCCCCGCCCTATCAAAGGCAGTTCGCACCAGGGTACTTGCGCTGCTGGCAAGTGGAGCTGTCAGGGAGCGATAAAGGCCAAGAGGTGCCAAAGACCATGTACACTTCAAAGTGGTCTATAGAGCATGGGTTGTTGTTCCCATGTCTACCTCCAGACCCCGTGTCTCCTGCCAAGCATCCCCCCTCACGCTGGACGCCCCCCTGCAATCCGCATAATGCCACGACATATACACGTCATTCATTCACAAACACACCCCTGTTTCGAATTCTTTATAACCCACTTCATATTTCTAATGAGAACTTCTTTGCGCTTTGCTAGTCAACCCGTGAAGGTGCTGGTTATCTGCTCTTCGTCTCTGTGAACTTCCGTGACCACTTTGAGCAAACTCGTCAGTTTGCAACCTGTGAACTGCTCCCTGTTCTACGACAAGAAACTACTCTGATCCCTGCATCTAACTGTTTGTTCGTCAAGGTAAGTCCATGTACCATAATCATTTTGCCTCCAATTTTTTAATTTATATCTATTTGCTAGTAGTCATCAAATTGCATCCATGTTTTCTTTTCGTTCACGACAGTACATGCAAGGAACTAGTCACATGTTCTGAGTTTAGTCAAATTACTTTTTCTATTTTTTGAAAGTTATTGAAATACTTATCCGCATGTGAATAACGTGTATAGTTCCAAGAACCAAAACAGACCTTGCATTGAACCTTTTATGTGTCATTTAATGTTTTAACACATTGGTATTCATAGAGAATTGTTGATCTTTACTTTTCAGAACTTTCCATAATGCCTGCCTGTTCCATTGGCGGTTGCCCTTCGAAGACCCATAACAAATCTGAAGATACTATAATGCATGTTTTCCCTAAGACAATAGATCAGATAAGAGAATGGGTCCGATATTGCGGATATCCAGCCTCTGAGCTAGAAAGTAGAGTCCTTGAAGTCTTTGCGGACAAGAGGGGTGATCGATACCGCATCTGCAGCAGGCACTTTAGCCCAGACATGTACTCCACATCATTGCTAATAAAGAAGAAAACACCGCGAGCGAGGCGAAAATTGCTCTCAACCGCTATTCCCACTCTATTCGTCCACATCCCTCCACTGGTGAGTCAAGTTTACGTATTTGTCTCTCGGCCTTGCGGTAGTGTGTAGCATTAGCTAACAATAATTTCCCCATTTATGTATCCACTCAATATGAAGGCGGAAGATTCTCCATCCGTGTCGTTATTGCAGTCATCAGCCACTTCAAGCGCCTATCGGGTAATCTTACTTAGCTATTCTGACACTGACTTGTTTTAGGCATGTAAATCAATAGTTTTAATTGATCGTGTAATCATTTTACCTAATGGTACACCACAGTACTCGTCCTCTAGTCTTTGTTTTCAGTTATAATTATTGTTATCCAAAATAATGCAAGTACTGTCTTTCAGGGAGATGCTGAGGAGTCCAACGCATTGACGACAACCGTAGATGTCACTCAGATGCTCGAGGTACGTTTCCGGACAGTTCCATCGATGGAGATCATCAGATCTTGCATTCTTGTAGCGTGATTGTTACACACAATGTTTCTTTCGTTTTTAGCCATTGGTATGTCCTTCTGTCGTCGCCCTCCTATGTGTCTTCTTTTTTCAATATTGTGTTCATTACTAATGAAAGTCCTATGTTTCAGGGAGTCGATGGAGCATTAGTCCAAGAAGAAGGGGGAGCATGCAGTTACGGGTCGGCGCAACAGCTTGCAGAAGTGTGCACCGCAGTTACAGCGTCCCTTGATGTTCTTATGCATTTCGAGGTATGGATACTGACAGATCAATCATGCGAGATCAAATGACGTGATTACATCCGCTATACTTCCTTCTTTATTAACGCAAGTACTATGTTTCAGGGAGCTGACGGAGCTTCTTCAACAAGAACATCACCCCTAGTAGTTGATGCAGATCTCTGGGTGGTGACACTTCCAACGATGGAGCAAATCGAATCATATTTAGATATCCATTATTTATTTTAGACAACTGATCATTTGTGCAGGTCTATTTAGATGAGCCGTTGACGCCTGCAGAAAGTTTATGTTCTTTTAAACAAAATAGAAAACCATACTAATGCAATTACTGTGTTTCAGGGAGTTGCTGAAGCGTCATCTTCAATAATATCATCAATGGAAGTCTATGCGGAGCCCGAGGTATGGATCTTGACAGTTCCATCTAACTAGATTAACAATGCGTGAACTATTGTCGTTTGAATGTTCTACACAATGCGTTCATTCGTGTTTTGCTATTGAGATGTACGTATGGGTATTGGTCCCCAAGTACATTTTGTGTTTTCAATATTATTATACATACTAATGAAAGTTCTATGTTTCAGGGAGTCGATGGAGCCTCAGTGAGTGATGGATGTGCTTATCATGAAAATATAGTCGTTGCAGCGCGAGAGGAAGTGGAGACATGCACACACGAGTCGGAGCAACAGCGTCCAGATGTTGAAGTTCGAGGCAAGAAAGTTTCAAAGAAAAGAAAGCAAAAGAAGGTTAGTGTCCTGTTCACTATATTATGTTGTCTTTCACTGTCAATAGTTCAATACTGTAAGTTGTGTTTAAACTGAACATCCCTTTTCCAATCTGTCCTCTAGTTGCGAGTGGGTGTAAGAACTAGATCTACACAGACAGTGAAGCGAACGAGAGATGTTGCTTGTCAAACCTTTTGGCAGGGACTTGAGACTGGAGATGCATCGTGCCAATGGGAAGAATATGAAGTGATTGACAACGGAGCTATACCACCACCAGCCATTGATAGTGAATGTCCTCCTGGTAGTTTGGATGCAGTCGGAGATCAATTCACAGAATCCACACCCGCAAAAAATAAGAGCGCGCGAAAGTTGAAGACATTGTTTTTTTCTCCCATCTCCGGACAAGGAACAGATGTTGCAATGGAAGAGAATGAAGTGGACGACAATGAAACACCATCAATATCACTCAGCATAGCGGAAGACGATATCAGAGATTGTACCTTTCATGCGAGTGACATGTCCTCAACGTTACAGGCCGAACCAGCTGGGATGCAGAGTGACAGTATAAGGAAAGAGGCCAAATTCATTGTATTCGATAGCTGTTTGATGGATATTATTATGATGATGAAATGTGGGCATTGGGTTGGTGGGGAAGTATGTGGGGAGCCATTGATTAATGTGACTCGTGCAATTCGAGGCACTAACCTTAAAATACATGCCACCTGTACACAATATCATCCGTTCGCATGGTCTGCACAACCCATGCTGGGGCAACTGCCAGCAGGCAATCTACTTTGTGCAGCGGCCGCACTTTTTAGTGGTTCAAGTTTTAAAAAGTTACAGTATTTCTTTCAGTTTGTGGGAATCCATTTCATTGCGAAAAGTCAGTTCTACAAATACCAAACCGATTATCTATTTCCAGCCATCAGCGAAGCTTGGAGAATGGAAAAAATGTCAATGGAAAGTACATTCGCGGGCAAACGCTTCAGGCTAGCCGGTGATGGACAGTGCGACAGCCCAGGATTTTCAGCCAAGTACTGCACCTACCACTTTCAGGACATGGAAAGTAAGAAAATTGTGAGTTCGGTGGTCGTGCAGGTGTCACAAAGTACATCCTCAGTGGCCATGGAGAAAGTTGGCTTTGTAGCATCATTGCAAGAACTACAATCGCGGGGAATGGTGATCGACCTGATAGCCACGGACAGACACGTTTCAATTGCCAAGACAATGAGAGAAGAGTACAAAAATATAAATCACCAATTTGACGTATGGCATCTTGCAAAAACAATCAATAAAAAATTGTCGGCTGCAGGAAAAAAAAAAGATATGCAAGGTATTTCACAGTGGTCCAAGTCAATCAGCAACCATCTTTGGTGGAGCTCAAAAACATGTGAAGGGTCGTTGGAAATTCTACTGGAAAAATGGCGGTCAGTAATGTTGCACTGTAGCAACGTACATCGATGGTCGACAAATGAGCATTTCCACAAATGTGAACATGGCCATTTGTCCACAGAGGAGGCACGGAAGAAGAAGTGGTTGATTCCTTCATCACCCACTCACAAGGCCATTGAAAAGATTGTATTTGATAAAACTATAACAAGAGATTTGAGGGGACTCACGGAATTCTGCCACACAGGAGATTTGGAGGTGTTCCACAATATGTGCCTCAAGTACAGGCCCAAAAGATTGCATTTTGGCATGGAAGGCATGATAAATCGGACTCTTTTAGCGGTCTTGGCACATAACCATAATGTTGGCCGTCAACAAAGTAGGACGACCGGAACTTTAGGGACGCTTCGCTACAATAAGGCCTTCACTAAAAGAAGTAAACAATGGGTGATCAAACCAGTGTTTGAGGATATGCAATATGAGTTTATTGAGAGACTTATCGTAGATGTCCTCGATAGGCACATACATGGAGTGGTGAACGAACCTATGCAGGGGACAACTGCATTGCCACCCAACATTGCCTCTGTTCCATGTCCACCTAAAGCAGAGCTCATTGAGAAATACACATCACGGTTTAAATGATTGTAATTTGATTGTCTGTTCTCTCGAGTCTCCTCATGTTGCAGGCCCATTGCAATTAAACCAAACAGTAATATAAATCATTTTTACAAAAATTATAGAATGTTTCCGTATTACAAACACATGGCCGACCCATAGGGACAATAAAAAAAAAGGCACGCAGACAAGATGCCCTTACACTAACTGGAGCTAACTAGAAATGTGTGCTCGCTCAAAGTGAAGGTCAGCTGCTTTGATGTTTTGCTCGGGTGGCGGAACGGCCCACGACCCAGTATAAGGTTCTATTGTGATTTGACCTTGACAGGCCGGGACCATCCTGAAAGACTAAGAAAAGATAATGAATAAAATTTCAGAAACGAAACGATGAGCCACGTTCATTAGAAGAAGTAACGTCGGCAAAGAAGGAGTGGTGTTTCGGGTCTGCCCTACACAGAGACACAATGGAAAATGCAAATATAATGTAAGTAACTTTTGATGAGTTTATACCGCAATTTCATTACTATACAGTGGCTTTAAAGACGGGTTATGTTGTACTTGTTCGTTCTATGTGGCATATTGTTTTCTACCGCGCACTATCTTGAGGAGAAACATCTGCTTTTACTGAAGCACCTCAAAACCTTCCTCTTTGCTTCTGCTTTCTCTCTCCCTCTCCCCTGCTACAACTGGTCCACTGTCTGCGACCTCGGTCCTGGGCCCTTCCACTCTCCACCTGCACTGCCTCCCTGTCAACCCCTGCACTGGGGGACTGTCTCAGTATCCTACAGCCCCCCCTTCCCAGCACTTGTTCTGCACTTACCTTGCACTTGCCACCAGCTGGCCCTATTTATTTATTATTTTATGCTACTTACCTTGTACTCCACTCCCCCCCCTCCCTGCCTCGCCACGCCTTTAAACACTTGTGTACACCCAGTAGCGCTGTCCTCGCTATGATTTTAATAAGGATCTGATGGTGAGACTAATTTCATTTTTTATGTTTTTAGGTACATCATTCACTACTGTCTGTGTCACGAGTACCGGACACCGGCGGACGGCTTCTACAGCCGCCAGTTGCTTCTCCGCGTGAACAACGTTACCACCCTGACCATTTTATGGGACGATCGCCAAGTACAAGTATGCCCTTACGCGGTACTAACGGTTAGATGCAACATACCTACCGTTGTGGTGGCCTAGTGCCTCGTTGTTGGAACAGCCATGCGATTATCAGTGCGACCGAAGAGCTTATTTTTATCGTAAACCAACACCCTGTGTACTGCACACGAACATCGCTTCCCTCAAGACGAACTAATTTGGATCGAGAGCAAAGAAAAATGCAAATCGCTGAATATTCTCTAAACATTTGATGTCCAATAAACGTACTTTGCCAAATGTACAATCTTGCCGTTTGCTTTTAAACCACGGTTTCACATTCCGAATTGTGGCGCTGTATTGTGAGATGCTCTAAGACCCTGTGTACAGCAAAGGACCATCGCGTTCCTCAATACGAACTTTTTGGAACATGAGCAAATAAAAATGCAAATCGCTGAATATTCTCTAAACATTTGATGTCAAATAAATGTACTTTACCACATTTACAATCTTGCGGTTTGATTTCAAAGTACAGTTTCATATTCCGAATTGTGGTGCGCTGTATTGTGAGCTGATCTGTGTTGATTTCCGGGGTCTGTGTGGAGTCGCGTAGAAGACGCCTGGGCGCGTTTGCCTACGCAGCTCAGTCACGTCACGGATAGAGGCGGGGAATATGAATGTTTTGATAAAGTCTGTTTCAGGGGCGGGGGATTTGATTTAGTGCCGCAAAGGCAGGTGAGCCAGGTCGATGCGGCGGAATGATAGGATTATCACAAAATGGAGGCTGATTTCGAGTGCGATAATGGGCGAAAAGTCGGGTAAGGTCCATAGGAAAGTTTCCTACGATCTACCGATTTATGCTTACAAACACATGGCCGACCCGTAGGGACAATAAAAAAAAAGTCCCGGAACTATCCTTTAAATTTGCAAGGAAGTTGCTGTATCCATGCCATCCCAACAGTGTGAAGCTTACATGCGTTAGCCATACACATACGGGTACAGCACTTCAAGCTTACACGCTACAGCCCTGCACGTAGGACACTCATGTTGAGGTTGATGCTGCCTCAGCTGTAGATCGGGACACCAACAATGTTGCTGCGCAATCTCAATGCTCCAACTCAAAGTAGCTGGAACCGATTACATTGTTATTTGGGTAACGCAAACAACCATGCAACATCATCATCTCTATTCGTTAATTGAGGGAACTTTTGGGACTGAAATGGGAATTACTGTGTGAAGCACAGGCACACCTGCTAGTCTTATTCATAATGGCTACTACTATTGGGTAATCTTTAACTGATGGCTCCTCATAAGGTCAGCCTACTAAAAAGTGTGTATGTTCTCTTCTGCTTCCTTATTGGTTGTCACCATGCTCCGGTGGCCAACCTGATAGACACAATCCTAATTGGCCGGTGGTTTGCTCATTCGAACCTGGACATTTTAATGCAGTGCCAGGATGCCTGCGGGGGACGGAGAGTTGGGCGGCCTGCTGTGATTCAGTTTGAAGAAGTCAACTCCCTTCCTATTCTCAGGCCCGAGACCTTCATCTGCCAATTTGCTCGTGGTCTTGGCACTGCCCATGTGTGTGACTGCACCATGGAAATAGCCGGTTCGCTGTCTAGTCGTACCAGGAACAAAAGGTCATTGTTCCAATCACGTGATAGGGGACCACTGCTTCAGACTTCATTTTTATCTATTTATTGAGTTTTCCGCTATTCTAACCAATTTTTGACGCTTTGTCTGTTTATTTATCAGAAGGCTGTTTGGCATGGTAGCCTCTTGCGCCTAGAGATTGAAAGCTATCTGTATCTTCTCACAGCTACCAATTAACTTTTAGAGTTGCATGCGGTGCACTTCTGGGAAATGTTATCTAGGGATTTTGATTCCCTCTTGGGGCCCCCTGTATCATAGCCTTGACGCCTGAGCGTCTGTCTGAATGTTGGGTGGCTTGGGAATGTGTGAGGAAAGCAGTTTCGATTTCAGGATTCAGTATTTCAGAATGAAGGCCTTTCACAGTTCTGTCTAAAATGTCTAAAATGGCTATCCATTGGTTCACTCTATGCCATGTTAATGTTCTTCGTGTCTAGTGTATGTTCTTCATGTCTCATGTGTTGGATGCTGCCATACGTAGTCCCTGCTACTTTGTGTAATACAATCTAGGTCTGCTCCAACCTTTTTCAACTTGTGTGTGTTCTCTATTTAGGCCATACATTGTGTGACGCAACCTATTCTACTCTTTATTGTGGCTTCATTGTCCTTAATGTTTAAACTACATTTTTACAGGTCACTTGGCATATTTGTCAGTTTATACGTTTGTTCACCTCTGTGAATGTCTGGGGGCGGGTCACACCTGGTGTCGATTTCATCTGCATCATAACAGCGTCTCACATTTTCCTGGTGGTGATGGCCAAAGAGGAGCCCTGCAAAGCCCCGGCTCCACAGTTGTCGCAGCCAGCGTGCCCCTTTCAGGAGACTCTGCTGTCGACTTCAGTAACCGAGAAATAAACACAGCCTGAAACTTTCTTTCAGGCTGCTCCGTTTTCCATTATTGTGCCCATTCTCTGGAGGTAACATGCATAGAGCCTCCGTTGAAATGCAGATAAGCCTAAATGGTTTAGGTGGTGCTTCAGACTGTGGGATTCATGCCCCCTTGAGAAGGTGCCAGCCCCCCAGGGAAGCGAGACCCACACTTTGAAGACCACTGGGGGTCCTATTGATGCCTCGCAGGCTTCTGTCCGCTGCCACTGTGTTTGCTACTGCTGTCGACAGGCGTCACGTTGATTATTAAAGTTTGCCATGGTGAGAAATTTGACAATCTCTTACCGTGGGAGCGTGATGGGCATCAGCTCAGAGTGACCCCTTCTTCCTCAAGGTGGGAGGGCTTTAGCCCTCCCAAGCCAAACGCTGGTGCCGCCCATGTGGGGGGGGGGCATGCAACCTCCTGCTGGCATGCACATGCGTGTTCCCTTCCTTGCCACTGCATGGCATGCAATGAGAGGCAGGAGCAAAGGTGCATTTTAATCCCCTCCCTGGGCAGCACAGCCTAAAAACACGCCTTTTTTTTTTAAATGTGTGATCTGCTGCTCAGAGGGGGTAAGAGATGTCTGAGCCCAGGTAAAGCATCTCAGACACACTACCATTTAAACCCCTCCAACTGAGTTTTCTGCAATGGACACCTGCTGGGAGGGAGTAAGATGGCGACTAGAGATGTCTGAACCCAGGTATAGCATCTCAGACACCCTACTACCTTGCCACTAAGCTTTCTACAATGAACAGTGGCTGGGCAGTGCCAGTGTTTTTTCACAGGAGACCTCTCTACCACCATCTTTGTTTTATGGCTACAGACAGGCTCGGACTGGCCTAAAGGGCAATGCCGGAGGGCCAGCCCAACTTGCAAATGTGAGACAGTGCGGGCCACTTCGATGAATTAATGCCCTGTGCAGATGATAGTGTTAACAGTTGGTATTAACCCAAAGTGGAGCAATGTTACCGAAAAGGAGACCCGTATATTACTCAAAATATTTGAAGCAAAAATTTATCAAAAACGTTTGTTATTGTAGGCATCTTTCTTAATTGGTGTTTGGGCCTATTTTCCAATACTGTTGACCCTGGCTGTGAACGGTATTTTTGTCCATCAACAAGTTAAACACTTTCAGACTTTGGGGCACTCTGGCCCCCACTCCAAGTTTCAGAACGATGGAGAATGACTTTCCCACTACCTCAATAGCCATGACCTCATGACCTGATGACACCCACCCAGGACCTTATCAGATCTGACCATTGCTATAGAACTGTGCCCTCTGCCTACAGGTCCTATGCAGCGATTTGGGACATTGGACCACTCAGCCATTTGCACGCCAGGCCATGGCGCACTGCCCGCCTGCTTGCCGCTTTGTTTCTTGTTATTATGCATGGGGTAACCCCAGAACTGTATTTTTTTAAATTATTATTTGCACCTCCTTCCTGCCCGCCAATACCACCATGCTTGCTAAATACCTTGCTTTCTGCTTCTCCTGCCCCCATCGCGGGCTTTTAAAGCACCCACCGCTTTGCACCCTCTCCTCTCTAAACTCAGGGTTTGGGGGAATGTCCTGCTCCCATCAAAAATGCCAGATTTCTGTTCTTTTTATAGGAGCGTACACCCTCTGTAATGCCCTTACACTTTCTTCCGCCTACCTGTGTGGGAGCTCATCGAAATAGGATAGAAACAGGGGCAACGCGCTGGTCTTGGAAGCAAGACCACGCAGAGCTACAGAGGTTCGAATCCCCGATTAGCACTTAGGAACCGAACTTTCATCTATTAAGCGCGTTGTAAAAAATAACAATTAAAGTATTACAAAAAATGTGCAAACAGCAGCCATTGACCTTTTCACAAGAGCATCCCAGAGTGGCCGCCATGTTGCTAAGGGAGGCAATGATGAAACCCTGGCATTGAAATCATCCCTGGATGCCCACATAGACCAATACAATATACAGAATGTATGACCCTTGACACCCACCTGCCTTTGGTCAGAACTGTTCCCACCATGTTGTGTTTGGCCATGCTCCAGTGGCACCTATTCAGCCAGGCCTTTGGTCTTGTTGCTCATGACCCGACTTCAGAGTTCTTTTGAGCACCTGGCCAATCCTACTCTAGAATTCTGAAGGTGCAGTGGGAGCAGGGAGGCCAAGGGGTAGCAGAGTTGAAGGGGCCATAGGAGCCAATGCCCATCTCTGCCCCATCGCTTGAGGACATACAGTCAAATGTGTCCCTTTTTAGCATCCCCATCCCCTGGTTATAGTTTAGTGCACCCACCACACTGGACTAGAAATAACATTTTGCCCATGACATTTCTGTCATGCTCCCCTCGGTTTCTGAGTGATGGCCATCGCCCCATTGGTGATTTTTTCTTGTACATTGTATTTGACTGACGTATTTCTCTTATGCCATCTGACACTGAGGGGACTCCCCTTGTCTTCTCATTTAGGGAGGTCATTGTGTGCTATTATATAGAACTGATCTTCATGAGAATGAGCTATTTTTTTAATGTGTTTTTTTGAAAGCACCAAGATGTCACAAAGGGGTGGAGGGGTGTGCTTTTGGATTACTGGCAAATAGTGTGCATTTAATGTTAGTACTGTTAAAATTATTTTGTTGCTTGATATGCTTCTGAAATAGCGTACATTTAATGGTACGACTGTTATCATTATTTTATAGCTTGATATGCATGTGAAGGTCATTCGACCGACATGTGTCAAGCTTGGAATTTCTTGAACCTCTGTTGATCAGTGCATCACCATTCAGTCTTAAACAATGGATGTACCCAAATGTGAACTTTTCTTGAATCTCAACCTTTAAAGGATATCTTGATTAATTCATTTTCTAACAAAACTGACATATTATTAAATCTGTTCTGAGCACTGGATGCATAAGTGGATGCTTTTGGAGCTGAGCATTGATGGCCTTCTTTTTGTTTGTTTGTTTATTTATTTGTAATGCGCGCTAGACCCAGCGGTATCAGTGCGCAGAGGAAACATGAATACTTTAAGCTTAGGTTTATACAGTTATATAAGAGGAGAGACAAAACATAAGTAGGGGGGATAAAGTCAGTAGGTTATTAGAGGAGTAAATACATACAATAGGAATAATCAATACAACATTACATAATGTAACAATAGAGGTTCAACATCAACTAGGCATTGTGGCATCTATTACAGTGCAAGATAAGGAGTGGAGACAATAGGACCACAACTGTAGTGCATTGGTGGTTGTTTTCTTTGATCCAATTAATTATTTTATGTCTGAAGTTATGTCTGAAGTTCAGATAGGTTTGGTCAGCCCTCAGGGAAGGGGGTAGAGAGTTCCAAAACTGCGCAGCTTTGACTGGGAAACTACTCCCTCCGGCTTTAGACAATTTGAATCTCGGTATAACTAGACAGTTTGTGTTTGCAGTTCTGGTAGACCGACTGGAGGATTTTCTATTAAATCTCTCTATGAGATATCGGGGTGTTTAGGCACTTGTGTATTAGCGAGGCAGTTTTAAGCAGGATTTTATCACTGGTAGAGAGCCAGTTATTCTGTCTCCTTACCTCTGAGATGTGCTCTTTTTGAGCGATGCCCAATGCTGCTCTAAGGGCATTATTTTGGAGAATCTCAATTTTGTTGATGATGTACTTATTGATGCAGTCCAGTTTGGACATGATTAAAGCTTTGGCCAGAATGTTACAGCTATTCTTAGATAGAAAAGGTTTACCGGCTCTAATCAGTTTACAGGTGTATGCAGAGCAGAGGCCATGGAGTTAACCTGTTTGGCAAAGGTGAGGGTAGAGTCTAGGCAAAAGCTTAAAGTTTTTACCTCTTTCGCAACTTTAATGTTGTTGCCATCGATATTAAATAAGGTGTATTTGCGGCCAAGTTTATTGAGGTTGGAAGTAGTTCAAAGAATGATGAGCTCAGTTTTGTCATCATTCAGGCATAGACCGTGGAGAGCCATCCATGCCTGGATGATGAGGTAGATTTTATTTACCAAGGCCAAATCCTTGTCATAATCCGCAGTAAGTGGTATGAGAATCTGGGTATCATCTGCATAGTTAGTGTCGGTCATACCAAGAAGGTCCAGATCATCGAAAAGGGGCTTAGTAAATATATTATACATTGTGGGTGAGACACAAGAGCCCTGTGGAACTCCACAGTTAATACGAATAGGGTCTGCTGCAGCTGATGGTGAGAAGACTCTCATAGTCCTGTTGCTAAGAAAGGATTGGATCCAGACTTTGGCCTCATAAAAGAAGTGGGCTGCTGAGTCAAGGTGATTGCATAGGACCTTGTGGTCCACTAAGTCAAACACAGCCGAGAGATCTAGAAGAAGTAGAAAGGCCGATTTCACCTTCTCCCTAAGCTCGTTGATATGAGCCTTAAGGTCAATCAGCGTAGTTTTGGTCCCGTGTTGCAGCCTGAAGCCTGATTGGCGGACTTCTAGGAGCTGGTTGTGCTCTAATGCTCTCAAGCCGACCATTTTTTTCCTTTGAACAGCTTTCATTTTTTGGGGCTTTTTCTCCAATAAAGCCTCACTCTTCCTTTTCTTTCCCCTAGTGCCCTCATTCTTTGCGGCTCCAGTTGAAGGGGTATTAAAAATTGAGAAGGCGTTTTTTTTGGGGCATTCTGAAGATTTATCCGTTTGGTCAATCAACACTTTTGGTACCTCCTGTGCAACTTCTTCCAAGTTACTTGTCGGGGACACCATAGTCTGCGATGTTGATCAGCCACTTTCCAATGGGCTCTCACCATTTCCCATTGTCTACGAGAGCCGTCATTAGGAGAATTTTGTCATTCGATTCACTCCTGTCTAAGTCGCAGAGTCTTCTTTGCCATTGGTTGGATTTTTCTGCTTCTATGTCAAGTCGCTCTTCCAATTTTTTTGTTAGGGTCTCCAAATTATTCCATTTCGCCTGCCACGCTTGTATTAACGTGACTTGCTCCTGCATCGTTGAGTGGATAGACTCATGTAGTTTACAGAATGGCGCTCAGAAGATCGTTAGGGCTGCCATTACTGTATTTTGCAGGCTTGCACAGTCCGCCAGTGACAGGCCCTCCTTCTTGGTCTTCTTTTCTGAGTACAACTCAGATGAGTCCAAGCTTGAGTCCTCCACTTAGGAGACACTTCTCGAATCAAAGCTGTTATTCAGGGCCTCTTCATCATTACTCAGGTTGAACACAGAGGGCATCCCATCGGAGTGTACACTCTCCCTCCATCTAGTTGGGTTCTCTAACATTTGGCCCAGTGGTAACATTGGGAGACCCCTTGGTAATGTGTAATCTATTGGTGGGCACTCCCCCACAGGGAACTCCAATTCTTCTGTAGCAATACTTTTGTTATTTACCTCTGGAAAGTTGTTTAGCGCTTCAAGTTTGTCTTTAAGGACAAACATTTCCTTCTTTTGCTATTTATTTTTTCTGGCTTTGCAGCCAGATCATCTGCTAATTTTGCTGCTAATTCCGAATTAGAGAGTGCAGGAAGATCTTTTCCATTCATAGCGTCAGTGTTAGTATTACTACTCTTATTTGGGCTGACATTCATGTTTGTATTAGCAGGCTGATTAACTCCACTTGGCATTTCTGTTTGAGTGAGTGGTCCCAGGCTCTCTTCAGAGTCTTGGTCCTGGGATCGATTGAGAGATTCCAATCTTGGATTTAACATGGAAGTTTCCAGACCAACACTGCCCATTTTGTATTGGGGGCGCGTCCGAGCCCCAGTTTGCTTTGTTGGCTCCATCGCTAATTCCACCTCCGGTATAGCAATAAAACCACTCCAAATACTTAAAGAACAGATACATTTCACATCGTAAACTGGAGTTCTTCAAACAGGACTAGAAGGCACTGCTCACTGATATAATGCCGACCCGTCGATTGATCCGCACAAAATATATCAGAGTCAAAATCACATTAAACTAGGAAAGTTGTGCTGGGTGACAATGCTCCTGGCTCCCAGTTAGACTCGCTCCCCAGTCTGAATCACTGCACAGTTTTGATTCAATTGCGACAATTGCTCACATTCAGTTTTATCAGTATAGAAGCCACTTACCTTGCTGTTCGCTGGTCAGGCGACTCCAACACCTCAGATTCACGCCTTCACTAAATGATTAACGAGTGAGGCGTGATCTGTATATATCGGCCAGGGTCGCTCATAGAATACCCTCGCAAAGTCTGGTCATTTCAGTGTCCACCCAAACAGCCAAACAGTGCTTCCAGCCCTTAACACTCCAGGGCTTTAGGCCGCAAGAGCGAAATAGTCGCAGATTTATGGGAACACGTCACGTAGCAAGAAGCCTTTGGTCCTTAAAGTCACAGCAGCAGGTGGTTTTCCCAAGGCAGCAAAGTAACAGCCAAACAGTGCTTCCAGCCCTTAACACTCCAGGGCTCTAAGTACTACTATATCTGGAGATAAGTCCCCTTGTCTAAAATTTTAAGTTCAAATTGTACTGTTGTAATAGGCCTATAGTTGGTGGGTATGGTTGGATCTAATGACTGTTTTCTAAGGAGAGGGAGTACCCAAGACTCCTTTAAGTTGCTAGGGATGGTGCCAGTAGAGAATGATGCATTGATTGGCTTAGATATGAAGAGTGCAAGGTCTCTAGCAGCATCTTTAATGATTTGGGCTGGGCATTTATCTCCTTGACAGTTTGACGGTTTGAGGGAGAGGATGATTTTTTTAACCTCAAGAATTGAAATTTAGCAAAACTAAAGCGCTGTGATGGTTTATGGGGAAGCGTGGAAGGACTAGCGGTGTGCCAATATTAGGTAGGTTTGCCTTTTTATTTAGCAATCTTATCCTGCAGGGTGCTTATTTTGTTAGATAGGGCCTTCTGTATGTTGGAGCACCAGATTCTGTCCTTCACACAGTTGTCTGGCACAGGGACCAGGGCTTAAAGCTCTTTTAGGATTGCAAAAAGGTCCTTTGTATTTGAGTTTGCTTGAAGGATCCTATTGTTGTAAGTTTCCTGCTTGGTAAGAAGTATTTCTTTCTAATAGAGGGATGAGATATTGATAAGGTTAGCTCTGTTTTCATCAGAGGGTAAATGCCTCCAAATGACTTCACATTTTCTTTTTTCCGTAATCAGGGTTTTGAGGTGTGGGGTGAACCAAGAGCTCAGGTGTGCTCTGGGTTTGCTTTTTCTCATTTTTAGTGAGCAATGGTGTCTAAGGCTTCAGTCATAGTTTTATTATACTTGTTAACTAACGTAGTAGGATCAGTGGTATCTGATAGTGAGTTAAGGGTCGGTAGTATTAGGGGTAAGAGTTTATCTGCCATGATCTTTTTATTTCTCGTTAGGGTAGGAGGAGCAAGTGGGTTGTTTTAGGTTGCAAGGATTTTAGCTGCTAATTTAAATGCTAAAAGATAGTGGTCTGTCCATAACTGTGGAGTTATGGCAGTGATGGAGGCACTGCAGTTACAATCTGCCACCCAATCAAGTGTTCTTCCTTTGTCGTGTGTTGGTAGTGTCACTCTTTGAGTAAGGCCGAGTTCAGTAAGAACATTGGCGATTACTGCTGCTTGCTGGTCTTTGGGGTCATTGAATCCCAAATTGAGATCCCCTAGCAGGAGTACTTGCCAGGTGTTTTTTAGATTGTCGGAGAGAATGGTGATGTCCTCCTCAAATGCACCACTGGGGCCTGGAGGTCTGTATATTAGATGAATGGTGAGCGTTTGGGAGTCTGAGATGGGTAATTTAGCAGTGAGGGATTCACAGGATTTAATGTCAGGAGAATGGACTAATCTCATGTCTAAGTTAGACTTAGCTATGAGAGCTATGCCTCCTCCGCGAGTGTCAGTTTTGTCTGCTCTAAGAACAGTATAATTATCAGGTACTGCGAGCATGAGGGCAGCGTCTGCTGCTGCATGTAGCCATGATTCTGTAATGGCTAGAAAGTCATAATTTTCTGCCTGAATTAAATCAGCTCTCTCCGTGGCATGAGCCACTAAGGATCTAGCATTTATTAAGGCCCCACCGAGGTCTGGAACGAGGTTACCTGTCAATGGGTTGGGTGAAGTACGATTACTTGCTTCTTCATCCAGTATCGCAGTGTGGGGTTTATTCTGCTGATGTTTTTGTAGGTAGTACCGTCGGTTTTAGGTGTGGGTAGTGTGACAGGGCTGTTAATTTTGGTTATTTGGGTTTTTTGTTTTGTGGGCATTTTCTCCTAATGCCTACATTAATTATTGAGCTGGCCAGTGGTTTGAAAAGTTTAGTTAGTCTAGAGCGGAGTCTGATGTTTCTGGAGGATATGTGGCAAGGTCTATTGATTTTGGGGAAACCCAGGGTTAGATTAACGTTAAATGGTGGTCGTCGTTGGCCCAGAATACTGGGTATCAGTGGGGTGGGTGTAGCACCCATTATGGCTGCCATATTTTTTGTTGTGGTCCGGCGAAGGTGTGGTAGGCGGGCCTGTAATACTAAACAATGCACCTGGTGCCAGTATGGCCCACAGTAAGGCTGGATGTGGGAGAGTAGCATGCATAGTGCACATAAGGCTAGTTTTGATTTCTGTCATACTCCCCATGCCATACCCAGGGTCTCTGCTATTACCAATCCCACTTCTTTTTAAGTCCAGGTCACCCTTTTTACACAACCCAGATCGTTGGGCCATTGGCACCACCCGTTTCCCAAAGAGAGCTGTTCCATGGCGAAGGTGCGTCTCATGCCCACTGACTGTTGCCCCCTGAACCTTGCCCCCTGACTTTTGTTCTCTTCACATTTCAGGAACACTTTCAGTAGGGACATTTGGACCAAGATAACGGTTTTGTCTCTTTGAAAGAGTGGACTGTGGATCCCCCCTCTTGTTTCATGCCTGAGGATGGGCACTCACTATAGGAAGTTAGCAAATTTTGAAGATCCGCCTTGGTTATCAGAGACATCTATTCTTTTCTTGCGCCCATCCTCAGTGACTCAAAGAAGACAACATTGGGGAGTGACTTCAGATGCCAGCCAGTTTCACCTTAAGTATTTATACTAAATGTGTGTGTTTGCAGAATTTTGCAAATAAAGCTGTACCCCTTTTTGCTCAAACTGTTGTACCTGGGGTATCTTCCTGTTGTACCTGGGGTATCTTCCTGTTGTATCCGGGGTATCTTCATGTTGTACCATACACAGGCAAACTGGCCTGTCGCCTGCTCCAAAGGCAATACCGGCTCTCCGTTCTCACCAAGAAGAGAGCCCTTATCCAAGCCCGCATCTCTGCGGCATCTAACAATTCAGCCAAACCCTTTAAAATCTGCAAGGAGCTGGCCAACCCAGTCTCTACCTCTCCTGTCCCCTCCCAGGCCCTCTGCACGGCACTGGCCTCTCACTTCATTTCAAAAACTCAGGACATCCTGTCCTCACTCTCCTCCTATAACCTCCCCCCCATTCCCTGCCCTTCTTCTGCAGCCACCCCTCCTCTCTCCTTCTCTTCCTTTCCCCTTTTTTCTGCTGACGAGGTTTCAAGACAAGTCTGATCTATGAAAGTCTTGTCAAAACAGGTCCACCCCTGTTCCTCCAAAACTATCAAGGACCACATTGACTCCTTGGCTCCTGCCCTTGCTGACTTCTGCAATCACTCCTTCGCCTCTGGAGTCTTCCCATCCCCTCTCAAGCACTCCCTTGTGCACCCCCTTCTTAAGAAACCCTCTTCCGACCCTTCCTGCCCAGCTAACTATTGCCCAATCTCTATCACTCCCTTCCTGGGCAAGCTCCTGGAGAAACTGGCCATCTCCCAGCTTAATCTCCATACTAATTGTGTTGGTAGTCTTCATGACCATCAGTCTGGCTTCAGAGCTGCCAGAAGCACGGAAACTGCTCTCCTGAACATCCGTGAGGACCTGCTCTCGAACCTTGACTCTAACATTCCATGTGCTCTCATTTTGCTTGATCTCTCTTCTGCCTTTGATACTGTCAACCATACCATCCTGCTCAACCGTCTCCGTGATAACCTCGGTATCACTGGTCAGGCTCTGGCGTGGCTGACCTCTTTCCTCTCAAATCGACCCTCCCAGGTCCAACTGGGGTCTTTCCTCTCTGACATCTTCTTCTCTACCTGTGGTGTCCCCCAGGGATCTAACCTCTCTCCCTGGCTGTTCAACCAGTATCTGGCACTTCTCGCCCACCACATCGCCGCTCTCTGCCCCTACTTTCAGTGCTATGCGGATGATACCCAGCTCATTTTCAGGGCTACCCTCGGCCTCCTCTTCTCTTTCCCTCATCTCTGACTGTCTTTCTGCTATCCAGGAATGGTGTGCCGCCAACGACCTCTGCCTTAATGCCTGTAAGACTGAGATTCTACTCATCGGCACTCCCACTCCCTCCTTCCCTGCTGCTCTATGGCCGGCCTCTCTGGTCCCTCTTCCTGCTCCTATCTGCAAGGCAAAAAACCTTGGGGTCATTTTCAACTCCACACTCTCCTTCTCTCCTCACATATCCAACGTATCTAAGAAGTCACACTACCAGCTACACCTCCTCAGAGGTATCCTTCCTTTCCTCTCCTTCCCCCAGAAGCTCACTGTCTCTAGAGCCCTGGTTCTCTCTAAGCTGGACTACTGTAACAGCCTCTATCTAAATCTGCCCGCCTCTACTCTCCGCCCTTTGCAACTCATCCAGAACAGGACTGCAAGACTTGTCCTTGGCCTCAAGCCCAGGGACCGTATCTCTCCAGGACTGAAATCACTACACTGGCTCCCAGTGACTGCGAGGATCAAGTTCAAAACCCTCTGCATTGTCCACAAGGCCGTCTGGAGCCTTGGGCCAAAATACCTTCAACTCTCTCTTCCTAAATATCTTCCTTCTCGAGCTCTTCGCTCATCCGCCTCCAACTCCCTCAGGGTCAGCCGCTTCTCCAAACAACGAGTTGGGGGCAGATCTCTTTCCACTGCAGGGGCCTCCCTCTGGAACAGCCTTCCTGCATCCCTGAAACTTGAGGAGAACCACCTCCGGTTCCGGAAGCACCTCAAAACCTTCCTCTTTGCCTCCGCTTTCTCTCCCCTGCTAATACTACTGAAACTGCACTGAATCTGCAACTGGGCCATTCACCGCTCTCGGCCCAGCCACTCTCCCCTGCACTGCCTCCCCGGCAACACCTGCACTATGGGACTGTGTCTGTATCCATACAGCCCCCCTTCCCAGCACTTGTCTGCACTTACCTCGCACTTGCCACCAGCTGGCCCTTGTTATTTATCCTGTATGCTGTATGCTAATAACCCTGTACTGCACTTTCCCCTCTCCCTTTCCCCCATGCACTTTTCCCTTCCCCTCTACCCTTGCTCTTGCGCGATCTGAATGACAACTGGCCTAGTAAGATCGTTGTCTGTCTCCCCTTGTTCCCCCCTGCCTCATCGTGCCTTGAAACACTTGTGTATAGGCGCGTTACAAATGCCTTATCATATCATATCATATCATACCAAGATGGGAGCATGGACAGTGGCCCCCCCTGCTCATTTTTCTGCTCTACTTTCCCAGCTGCTATGGCAGGGGCCTGCAAACTGTAACTCCCATCATCCCTAGCCAGCATAGTCAACGGTGAGGGAAAATGGGAACCGTAGTCAAAAACACCTGTAGAGTCACCAGTTTCAGACCCCTGTGCTATGGGCATATTCCTGGGGAAATACTTCATGTTTGTAGGAGAACATTATTTTTGCATCCTCTGCACAGTGTACACGCGTTACCATTGCAAAGCTAGTTTAGTAAAAAAAAGACGCATGGACAATCACATGCTTCTAGGTTTGACTTTCAGAGTTTATGTAAACTCTGGTTTGAGTGTCACTAGGGCACGTCAATCCCTCCAATGGTTGCCAATCACCGCCCGGGTTAAATTCAAAGCATCTTGTTTAATTCCTTGTGCATTGAGTGGTAAAGGCTGTCTGTCCCTTTGGGGGAAGCTTCAGAGTTATATTCCGGGTCGGCCGTTAGATCCACCAGACGCAGCACTGCTGCGCGTTCCTAAATATCGATAGGAGCGATTGGGTGGTAGGGCCTTCTCTATTGCAGGGCCTAGGCTCTGGAATTCGCTGCCTCTCCAGCTGCCAAGTACCACAGATTTCTTACTCTATAAACAAAATCTTAAAACATTCCTTTTTATGTAATTCATCCGTCTAGTCTCTTTGGTATCTCTCGAAAGCCCCATGATGCCTTTGGTGACAGTGCGCTATAGAAGAAACTGGTTGATAGATAACAGTGATCAAGGGGTAAGAAGAAAACCCATTGTGAAAACTTTGCTGATCTTTTTCTTTAACTTGTTTTTTAAAATGCATAATATGTGTTTTAACGTACTGTGCATCAGGGGCGTGGGAATGTATTGCCCTAACAAGGGCTAATTCAGATCTTTTATCAGACAAAAACAGAATGCGCAACTTGCAGACTGTAAAAAAATGCGTATATGTAGGAGATACAGGGAACACGAGGGGGAGGGGCAGGAGAGGAGAAAAGGAAAACTTCAAGATAAAGGTGGCAAATCGATAAGAGCAGAGAAAGTGCGCAAACAGCACTTCCTCAAAGAATCTCTGGCAGAACGAGTTCAGTATAAAAACCTCCTGTAGCCTTTGAGAGTTATAAGTGTCCTCTTTTTTTACATGATAGGTTATTTATAACACGCTTAATAAGAGGTTTCTAAGCGGGGACCCGGGAATCGAAAGCTGTGGTGCTCTGTGTTGTCTTGCTTCCAAGGCGAGCACTTTGCCCGTGAGCTATCCTCCCAGTGTCAATGCACGCTTTGCAAAAGCTGCCATGTTGCTAATTTCAGTCAATCCATGGAATGTGGTCAGGCTGTGTCTTTTCTTCTAAATGCTCATAACATGCCACTGCCAAACGGACTCCTCGTGCTAGAAATGCCATATGTGCCCTGCCATGGTGCGCAGTCCATTATTGAACTCTGGTATTAATTAATCAGCCACACGTTTGATCTGATGATTGATAATAAAATGCACTTGCTCCAAAGAAAATCCCTTGTAAAAATGCAAACCTCTACTACAATAGCAAATCGTGAAGTGTGCTACTGGCCCAACTTGCATTGTCTTGCCTGAGACCTATTGTAAATATCTGTGAAGGAGACCAATGGGAAAACAGTACTATTTCCTGTTGAGTTCTAGATAATGTATGAGCTACTTGACTAATATTGCTTGGCATTGTCTTCTGTACAGGCTCATCTTTTGATGTTCCATCACCACAAGTCTGTACACACTAGCAGCCCACTTAGAGATCAGAAACTCATCCAACGAGGTCGACCATGCTGGCTTCTACCTGGCCCGGGCCATTAACTGGCCTGTTAATGCCCCCCCTGGTCAGGTAATAATGCTTAGGTCTGCCAGTTAAGATCTTAGTCAATTGTGCACAATCTCAGTATCGGTGCATGGACCATTCCACTTTAGCAGTGTTTGCCACAAAAAGTGTTGAAAGTTGTGTAGTATACAATGTACTATACTAGAGCTTTGTATATTTAAATATATAGTTTGGTAGCCATGACTTATGGGCCTCATTACGACCCAGGCGTTAACCATGGCGCTATTAGCGCCATGGTTGATGCCGGTAATTTACAGATTCCGCCATGGTGAATGCCGGAATTACCGCCCCATTCCAAGGTTGGCGGGGCGGTAATTCCCCATTCACCATTGGCCCTTCCCCATTCCCATGTTTACCCCCATAGGGCTCAATAGAAAAGGGGTCGTAATGAGGCCCATAGTCTACCTACGTCCACCCAATTAATTCCTGTCATTCACATTTCTGTGTGAAACTTACCTTGCTTTTTTCTTTTTATATATACGTGTATTTTCAGATACTACTTGCTAAATTAAATAGTTTACAGGGTTCGAAATTGAGATTCAATGAGCAGGAGTTAAAACCAGCTCCTGGGTGCTGGCATCACCCTGTAGGCAGGAGCTATGGCAGGGGAACCTGGAGCTACCAGAGACGCTCATTTAACCTCTTGTTCATTTTGTATGAACCATTGTGTTTAAATGTGTATTAGATGGGTTCCAATTCTTCTTTATAAACATTCTGAAATACTCAAAGTTAATGTCACGTTTACATGCTTGGAAGACTCCAGTTGGCCCTAGGAGCCAGAAGTAGCCCCTGTCAGCTGTTAGTTTCAAGCTAACTAGGCTCTACTCTGCTAGACGCAGGAGCTAAATAGCTCCCAGCTCCCCTCATTTTCGAACCCTGGTTTACAATGTACACACGCTGACTGTGGCAATGTGACTATTCCAGAACACAACTTTTCATACCATAACAATTGAAGCCTACACAAAGGAATACATGATTGGGTGAGTGAATGAATGCATGAGGGATTGAATGAGTGAATGAATAAATAAATGAATGAGACATAATTGTGCATCTCATCCAGCACATTCAATCATTTGGTGTCCACCATCATCTTTTCCAGTATCTTTGTTCCAGGATCCCTCATCTGTTTGGTGTTGTAGGACTGCCCTAGAAAACTAGCAATGCTTGATCTTCATACTGAATTTTGGTTGCATATGTTGGAGGTTTTTCTAGGTAATCCTTCCCTGAGCATCCTGCCCCGGACTCTTCACTGAGTTCTGCCACAAGTGTGTGTTGTGCTCCTTGAACCTCTAGTCTTCTCTTCAGCTTTCTCGCCTAAGTTCTTCTTTTTGACTCGGGCACAAGCTTTTCTGCATAGTGGATTTTTGGCACACCAGCATTTTTGGCAGTCTTCCACTTGTGCCCTATTGCACCATGCCCATTCTGTGCCCGGACATGGCGAGAAGCCCTCACATTCTACTGTGGGTGTGGCCTTTGTGTAATTGCACTGGTTGTGCCGAGTTATGATGCACAAGTAAAAACCAGGCCCAATCCATCCCACAACATAGCGAGCGTGAAAGCAAAGGGCAGCACTGGCAAACCTCATTGTATATCTCTGTCATTACTACTATGAATGGCACAATGTCCGGTAACCTGGGAATTCGCACGGGCAGTGGCGTGTCCAGACTCTTTTGACTGGGGTGGCCCAAGTGGGGCATTGACTCAAGCAGGGGTGGCATGAAGTAGGAGCCTACACATACATAATGAGCATAGTTTAGGAAAATGTGGTGGCGCCTAGGGTGGCCAATCAGATTCCAGGGGCAGAACGTGCCACCTCAGGCCACTCCCTGGACATGCCACTGGGCACAGCGATGCAATGAATCATTGATCCGTCTTGGCAATAAGCATGGATAGGTCAGAACAAGACAGATTGGTCACAGAATCAGTCTGTCTATTTTAGTTAATCAAGGAATCAGAGGGATCAGAGTGAGCCCAGATGAAAGGTGCTTTCTTGAGATTTAACATGCTGTGTATGTAACATGAGGTGCGGATTGTGAGAATGTGACACCCGGCACATTGTACTGCAACCCCTTAATGGACCCCAAGTTTTCCTTTAAACTTAAATTTAATTAATTTGGCAGTTAAGAACTCCCACCTTTCCCCAGCACTGTCTGCTTACTTTGCAGCCCCTCATTCGGACAGGAGCCACTACAGAAGTATTTGCCATCACGCTCTGTGCGCAACACCTCATCTGGATTCCTGCCTGCTGTAGGGCAGACCTCCAAACAACCAGACACAGAGAAAAGACACCCCTTCTCAAAAAGGAAAATACATGTCATCAGGGGCATTCAAACCCTACTGCCAGGCAGCGCACTGGGTAGTTCACAGTAAGCAAGACACTTTAAAGGACAACAGCGTCACTCGTGACACAAACAATATACAGTAATGTCTCCTCATTGGTGGGCCCCCATACACATATGGTCTGCTCTTTAGTGAACGCCGAGTGATTGGCTACAGTTCCTTGTATCTATCTTCTTCGACGTGGTCCTCGGCCTTGCTGACTTTGGGCCCATGAAACACAATTGGCTCATTAGTTGAAAAGGCTCCTCTCCCCACATATCAACCACGTGATGTGCACCTGGTAATTAGACATGAGCTCAGTGGATACTCTCGAGGTCAAGATAGCTCTCTGAAATATGAGGAGTTTTGTTCAATCCCAGACACTCTAGTACTCCCTCCATGCCTCCTCAGCATGGACCTAAGTCTGTTACTCTCACCCCGTGCACCTCGCAGTACAAATCACAGGGCATTTTACTTTTTCTCCCCCTTGGCATCTGCCCCCTCTTCGGGCGCCCTCAGTGAACACCCCAATCAATCAAACCCTGAGAGATTTAGGGGCTCGGATAGTAGGCATCTGGTAGTTCAGATAGAATGACTGTGGGCGTGGGGGCGCGGGTGTTTTGGCAGCTCCAGACCTCTGCCCTGCCCCCCATGAGATTGTCCTTCAGGCACAGGCACAGCCCTACCCGTGCTTCGCTATTCACTTTCCTTTTGAATGACGTGAGCCTGCAGTGTGAAGCATGAGAGGTTATGTTTTGATTGGCAGGACAACCGTCTAGTCTACCACCGAAGATGAGACCGGGGATGGGAAAGTGTATTGCTGCTGAGGCTTACATCTTTTATTCCCTGGTATTGGGTCCAGGGCAAGTGCCTTTCCTATGCCTACACAATAGCCCCAACTGTTGGCATTGCCAGTGTTTGTCTACATTTGTGCCAGGCCTGGAGCACACCAACCGTGGGACACAGCATGGGCACAGTTTCCATGCAGGATGTGTGAGGGCTGGTGGGTGCGAGCACAGGGCCGACACAGTTGCCCCGTTTCCGGAATCCCCCATGGAATGAATTCAGTGAATAGACATGGAGCTGTCATCACCACACCCTGGAGAGAATCGGGGGTACAGTTAGTATGTCTTCAGAAATTATAGGCGATAAGGAAAAAAGAAATAAATGGGTTGGAGGCTGCTTTCTGAGACAAAGGGTTTCGTATCCCAAAAGAAGAGTTGACTGCTCTTTGGCTAAAATTACAAATGTCGATGACAAATCCTGTCGTTTTGCTGGCCCGGGTAAGCCAGCTATGGGTTAGGAGTGGCTCTCTCTGTGCTTCAGGAGTTGTGCCATGATAGAGTCTGTGAGTCCCTTGGCCACGGGCCCTGTCTGAAGGGAGATGACAGCTGCTGCTGCCAGTTTCAAAGGCCGTCAGCATGATCTGCTGTGGCAGCAGGACTTGGGCCTTTTGTTTTCTGATCTCAAAATGTAAACAATATACCTTATCGCCCAACAGACTAAGTGAGCATTTTAGCAATTTCAGCAGGATGAAAGGCGTAGTTCGGCCCTTTCATTCAGGTTTGAACCTTTGACCTGCAGCATACAGGCAGATCGGATCAGCGGGTGCATGGGCCGGCTGTCTTGCTGGATTTAGGCTGAAGGGGCCACACGACCCCCCACCCTCCCTGAGCGATGCCGTGTTTTCAGAACGAGGCAGGTGCGGGCCTAGCATTGTGTGGCCACAGGGGTCCCACCTGCCTCTAGAGTCGCATGTGGCCTCGCCCACGCATTGCTGTGGGCAGACAGCCTTGAAGGGCGGGCATAACTGCTGGCTCCAGCCTGGGCGAATCTATGGCAGAGCCGGGGTTAGGTGAAGGTGGCGAGGCACAGCGGGCACACCTTGCGCAGTGCTGCCACCGCACGAGCAGGCTCAGGATGCTTCTAAGCGGAGGACCCTCGTGTAGCCCCTTCCTCTGTCTGGCCAGTACTCGTCAGTCAGTGATAACAGTAGGGGACACGGTACCAGCTCTCGAACGGCCCTCTGCATTCCATGTGTAGGGGGGATATTAATAGCAAGGGAACAGAGCGTGCAGTATGCAGGGGGGCTATGTTTAGAGTTCTGGACAGTTTGCGTGCATGCTTCAGGCTGCAGCTCCCTCTCTCTCTCTTTCCCTGGTCCAGCACAGATCCACATAAAAGACAGGTTCTCACAGCTTTTGCCCACGTCCCGCCCCCCCCCCCCCCACAGTGTGTTCAGCAACAACTGAAGTCCTTTTTCACCAGGTTGATGAAGGCATGGAGCTGCAGACAGCGGTGGTGATGGGGCAAAACCAACAATGACATGAGGCAGAGGCAGGGCAGAAGTCATAACGTGACAGCAACACAGAGCTGGAGACTAAAATAGCCGGGAATTGGGCCTCACTCTTGGTTGCTTGCTGAGATAGGCCAAAAGGAAAAATGGCAATTATTGCTTGTATACGTTTGAAGAGCAGGTATGGGGTGTATGCATGCCTTTTAATCCCACGTGGGAGGTAGTTCCCTCACCGTTCTGCCTGCGCTAGTCTCAGTGGTGTCCGCTTCAAGTTGCGCATGTGGCAGAGTGATGTAACTCCATCGCTACATTGCGTTCCGTGTCTCTGTATGGGGGGGGCTGGCGCCAAATGGGAGGTTCCGACCCCAGGACTACGAGCTCGTATAGCCTGAATCGGACCCGCGGGGCCATGCAGCGGTGAGCAGGAGGATGTGGCTCGCACACCAATGCTCTCTCTGACCGCGGGGCCAGCATGTATGACGGGTTTCGACCGCCATTGTGATGTACGTGGTGCGGGAGGTTACGCTCTTATAAGAGTGCTGTGCACCTCACGCTCACAATTTTTGGATAGCCCACGATCACCTGGGTCCGGATCATCGCTGGGGGGGGCAGAAGCCCCCACCCATAGTAAAAACATTATTTTCCTTTTCTCCTTTTCCCAGATGGTGGAGCTGAAGAGGAGCAACACGACACCTGCCCTCCCCTCTGCAACTCTCCAGCATTCAGGACTCAGGGCCCGATTCTCATGTTGGTGTTAAGTACCGAAAAGGACGTTAAACGTCTTAACGAAAATTCGGTGTTTAAGACCTATTGTGAAGGTGGCGCATTCTTCCGAAGTCGGAAGGAATGCGCCACTTTTGGAATACATGTGGCGGTTGCTAGGATGGGTTGGAAACTAACCTAGCAACTGCCACATTGTGGCGCTCCTCCAGTTTAATATGTGCGCTATACTAGCGCACATTTACTGCACCCTTTGGGTCCCGTTAAACTGGAGGAGTGCAACAAGAAGCCTTGTTTGGTGTAACTGGAAGTGTCCATACACCCGTGTTGTATATGGACACTTTCATGTACACCAAAGCAAGCAGCTTTAACGTTGCTGCACCGGTGAAGCTGCTTGCTTTTGTGTACATGAAAGTTTTCATATACAACACACGAGTGTATATGAACACTTTCATTCACACCAAAGCGATCAGCTTCAATGTTGCAGGATGCAACGTTGAAGCTGCTCGCTTTAAATGAAAGTGTTCCTATACACCGCACTGGTGTATATGAACACTTTCCTATACACCACAGTAAGCAGCTTCAACATCCTGCAATGTTGAAGCTGCTCACTTTGGTGTATAGGAACTGTGTTCTCGGCAGCATTTTCGTTAAATAACGATTCCCTCGTTGTTTACTGAAAATGCTGCCGAGATTCTGCAATCCACCTGTTTCCACTAGAAACAGGCGGATTACAGCGAAAGCACTGTCGTGCTTTGCGATGACGCCCAGGCCCACATGAGAATAGCATTGGTGCCTGGGCGTCAAGAAATGGCGCAGTGAGTCGTGCTATTTAGCACGCTCACTGCGGCAAGATGAGAATCGGGCCCTCTGTGGCTCTGACTGTGTGTGCATCACTGGGTGCAGCTGGGGAGGACCTGCTCTCCTGACTGTGCTCCATTTTTGATACAGCCCTTCTGGTGTGTGGAAGGGCGGTCGTGCAGAAGGAGGTGAGGAAGAAGACAGGCACAGGTGGTGCTGGACTCTGGCCTGTCCACCATTATAATACAACGTGGGTTGTGGCCCTGCTCACAGCTGGGTGCTCGTGCGCTCACCAACACGGAGGGTGAAACAGTCCCTAAGCAATGGCGCTCCTCCCTGCCCAAACGAAGGTCTTTCTGTACAGCTGGAATTGGAAAAGAATTTACTGGCGGAACCCTCTTTTCCTTGAAGGAGCAGGGCCGTGGGGACAGAGGAGGTCGGGCCAAGGGGCGTGACCCCGGCCCAGGTCATGCAATACAGTATCTCTTCATGGAACCCAATCCTGACGATTTGCATAAAAGCAAAGAGCATTCTGGGGACATAAGAATGTCCACAATTATTTATTTGAAACATGGTCACAGTATTCACCCTACAAAAAAATGTCTGTACATTGCAGGACATATGTACCATTTTGGAGAGCTGCATGACAGCGTGTTAGGCTTTGGATGTTTCTGTATTCAGGTTCCCATTCTGAGTCTACTGGACATGTTTGCTTGTTGAACCCTGGGTTGATTGTGCATGTGAGAACTGGGTTTCAGGCAGAGGTGTTGCAAGGGAGGGGTGAGGGGCCATAGACCCGGATCTTTTGGTTATAGAAGCTCAGGGGCTACAACCAAAAGGCTTGTTAGACCCATGTACAGACAGACCCGACATTAGTCTAGCCCCAGACCTTTTTCAGACCTAGCAACACCCCTGGTTTCAGAACAGATCTCCCAGGACAGCGGGTATCCTGTTCTAAAACTGAGATATTTGTTATCGCACGTGTAACGCTGCTTGGTGCGTGTCGTTAGAAGGCTCGGACTGGTCTATAGGCCAACGCCCGAACCGAAAACATAATATGCTTATTTTGTTCAAAGTGGGCCATTTTTTTGACCCATAAGAGCCAGTCTGATAAGTTACTTTACCATGTGACTAGTAGTTTTGACCAGTATTTCTGCTCAAACAGTCTGTCACAAAAGGAATGAATTGCCATTTGCAACTGTGGGCCACTTTTTCATTGGGGCCCTAGACAGTTTCATGCCCCAGTCCGACCCTGGGTCTGAGGACAGGACAGCGCTCCAGGAAGCCATATCTTTCCAGAGCGTCGTTCCGCCCATTTCCTGCACTGCCTTTCTGACCATATCCAATTCTTTTTTCTTACACCCCCCAGGAGGAAGGAGGGGGTGGGGATATGGAAGCCTTGTGGGGGTGAAGTTAAGGGAGGAGGCGTGGGTCTGATACGTCATAATCTGTACATTCCAGACCAGTTAAGTGCACAAGGAAAGGAGCCTTGAGCCAGTGCTACAGCAATTCAAGCTAAATACTCTGGTAGTGAAATAATTCATCACCTGGATCAAAGAAATATTCAGGAAAAATAAGTGTGGTAAGGTCATATGTTCAGGATATGGAAAGTCAAATAGCTCAGGGGCAAAGTGTTTTTTTCTGAAAGCACGGCAACCATGAGTGCGCACTTACCTGCTTCACAGAGTGTTTCCCTATGGGATTGCAACATTGTAAAATCCTTCTGTGAATAAGGCACTAGATCCTGGGCTATGGCATGAAGCACAGTATAAAAGCTCAATTTATTTAAATTTGAGCTTGGCAGCATTTTCTGTGGAAATGCCATCCGTCAGATTGCAATACCGTAAACTCATGCAGTAATGGTCCTCTTGCTGGTAAACCATGCAGACCTTTCAGTAATTTCCTATTTTGGAGTCCCATAGAACTCCGTGGAGAAAGGTAGTTACTCCGGGCACAAAATAGTTACTACATGCCGCAACGCTTTTGTGTGGCTGTAATTACCTCCTCACCAAAAGCCAGGGACGTCATTTAGGGGCCACCAGGGGTCGCAATTGTGAACCCTGAGGTCTCCCTTGCTACCCCGGTGGTCTCCCTTGCTACCCCTAAAAAAATAAGATTTTTTTTTTCTTTTTTTACAAATTGAAGCTCCTGGGCTGTGGCCAGTACCATGTGACCATTTGAGCTATTTGGTTTTCTGGAATTCCATACAATAATTGCTAGACTCATTGAAGGTTTATTTCAGGCACACTTCAGTGGGTGAGACACTGATTTAGTCTGTTCTTAAACACCTCAAATTCAAAATGCAGACAAAATCCTCCAAAAAGCATTTAGAGTAGAATAAGCATCCATTTCAGACTATGTATTTTGCTTTTCGCAAGTTGCATGTATAGCATGTTTTTTTCTGCCGATACATATGGTGATCCATTCTTGTATGACATGTACAGCTTGTTGCAGTAATATTGTTGAAGTGGTGCGTAATTGGTGTTTCCTGGTGTGCTGCTGGACTCTGTTGGTGAAGAAGATACTAGCTCTTTAACTTGAGGAGGAGCTGCTGGGGCCATGTGACTGCTTCACCAATTTAAATGCACCTTCCCCTGCGGTAGTGGTGCGTAAGTGGTGTTTCCTGGAGTTTGCGTGGTTTGCGTAACAGAGGAGCTGCACGCTGACGAAGACGGTGATGACGGAAACAAATGAGATGGTGACGGGGAACCGGTGAAAAAGACGACGGGGACCCGCACAAGAAATCAGGTAAGTCAAAGATTAAATTCATTGCCGACCTCGTGCGCTCTCTCCGCTGGCAGCAAACTACTCAAGCAATCGCGGTTGCTGTTTGCAACCCGCGAGCACCCCACTGCACCCTTGCACCCCACCCGCTGAAGATCCAAAACATCAGAAATCCCGGACCATGGTGCCGGTAGAGCCGCAACCAAATAAACGGCAAGGGGAAACTTTTTCGGAGTATCCGAGCATTCAAGACCGAGGGGTGCGTGAGTGTAGTGATAAGCTGCTAGGCGCTTGCAGTAACCTGCATTTGCACTAACCCACTGAGCTATCTTGTGTGTATTAGAGCCTATTCGAAGCGTGGAGGAAAATGCTGACATCAACCAGGACTCTCAAACTGGGTGAGCCTGCATGCTTGCAAGGGGTTAATTGCAAAGGCCTTTTTTGAAGACATAAAACATCGTGCTTTAGCAAGAGGCTCCATGCAGTTCGTGGGAGCCAGGCATTGCTTTGCCCGTCTTCGCTCTGCAAGTCAGGTGCACTGATAAGACAAGAATGCAAAGAAACAGTGCCCGAAGCCTGGGAGCCAAGACTGGCTGTTTCCAGTCTTGTAACTTTCCAAGCAAAAAACATGTTTACTGCCAGGAGGGAAGAGCCTAGAAGCTTCTCGAAGAGCTGACACGTCATGATGATTGACGTGCAGCTCCTAATAAGAGAACTATACTTGGACCAGGGAGGGGGGACTCATCCTGGACTGTTGGAAAGACGTGCGTATCAAGGACAGTGCCTGGACGACCAGCTGTGCGCTATCAGGGCCGAGGCTCCTAACATCACATCCCTGCTCTGGTGTAGGACTGTGGGGGCTTGGCCAGTCCTCCCCTCCTCTGCTGAGGAGTGCCGGGCACCAGATAGTGGCGAGGGTCCTGGATGTGATCAGATCGTATCTTCATCTACATTTCATTAGGAGCGTAAGACCAAATAATTGCATATTCATCTGTGATTGATAATTGGCATTATATAGCTTGCACTCTCTATTTCCACATTATTATAAATTGCTGCTTAGTTTTCATTAGTCATTGTAGATAATAAATGCAAGCATCATATTCTGTGTGATTGGCTTTTTTCCAGACTGAGTTCATCGTGCTTCTTAAACCTTATTTGTGTGGGAAGGTAATTAGGAGTGATTTACTTTGCACAAAGGGCTGGATCCCAGGGAGGTGCGGGTACTGTTTATCACTACATTTGGCGCTGTGAGTCAGGGTTTTCGAGCACGATGCCCTTCTGGAAAAGAAATACAAAAGATGAATGCAATGGGGAAGATAGTGCACTCTGTCACATTCCAGGATGGCCGGCATCAAATGCTTGGTCGGGTGTGGCAGATATTTTGCATCGGTACTCGGCACCGATGGCATGGGACATGCTTGAAAATGATGTTTCCCCGGCGGTAATTAGTAAGTGCTTGGAGAGTTTACCGCTTGAGAAATGCAGAAAGGAGCTCAAGGCAGCAGGAAATATAGGCTGGTTATTCCTGCAGGCGCTCAGAAAGGTGCATGAGAATGAATTGCTTAAAGATGCTAAAATTAGTAAATTAACAGACGAGATATCCCTGCTCCAAGAGCAACAAATTATTATGAGAGAGACCCTTGAATCGTCCGTTAAACGGGCTGATCAGATGGAGGACAGGTGTGCCTCTTTAGCTGTGCGTGTAGCCACGCACAAGCGCAGACAGCAGCGGGGCAATCCATCAAAGATAAGGATTCGCGCGCTAATTAGGAAAGATAACTGGGACCCAAATTTATGGTCGGGTGAAGTCAGTGATAGTGAAACTGAGCAAGCACATGACTGGAATGAGTCTGTTGAGATTAGACTTGCTGAATTAAATTGGTCTGATGGAGAAGAGCTGGAATGTGTTCCAGAGAAATGTGTTTATCCAGCACGGCCATTAATCACTAACAAATCAAAGGGCCAAGCTGGCGGTGCAAATATTCAAAATACAAGGATTGTCCGTGATTATACACAGACAGAGCTTTTAGAGATTGCTAAGTTATTTAGACAGAAGCTAGGTGAAGCACTTTTGACTTGGTTCCTTCGCATCTGGGACACGGGTGCCGATAGTATCTTCTTAACCCCAGAGGAACTGTTAAAGATGGGTTCACTCACTACTAATGTGATGTTGGGACAGATAGTGCGCGGTGCGCTCGGACAGCAAGGTTCTCATTCCTTGTTTAATTGGCTTCAGACTGCCCTAATGAATCTGTATGGGAGTCCAATGGATATGGAAGAGAGTTGGGGCTGTTGGCAGTCACTAACTGAAGCAACAAACCAGCTTAGAGAGATGGGTTTGCAGTGTGCACTGTACAGTGCAAATTTTGCAGGGCCTGACATGGAGTTGTTTACAGCTGGCATGCGCGCACGTTTGTTAAGAAATGCACCGAGTCACATGAAGGGCGCATTGCTTTCATTGCTGGGTCCAGCGCAGGGCAAAGCCATTGGTGAAGTGGCACTTCTGTTAGGGCAACTAGAAGGGCTGGATGTACGCAAAGCAGCACGTCTAGTGGCTGCAAACAATGATTCAGAAAAAAAGCGTGGTAAAAATGTAAAGTATAAAGAGAAAGCTGATACTGTTGAGATCACACGCAAACAAATGTGGGTGGACCTGCTAAAGGCAGGAATTCCAAGAGATGAGATAGATGGTAAACCCACATCTGAGCTGCTTGAGAAATGGAAAAAAATTAAAAGACAGGGACGGGAAAAAACTAAGCCCTCTGCACCCTCTGAAGAGGAGGTGTTAAAGCCCAAAGTGCGAGCAAAGGGTTACCCTGATTTGGCAAAGAACAAGTGGGAGGTCCCAGACCCCATTTTTGATTGAAGGGCTGGCTCTGTCTTTGAGGTACGGTTAATAAAGAGAACTAGCCCCAGAGACAGACGCCCTTTTGTGCCACTTACCTTGTACTTGGATGAGAAAGTAAAACATGTTTTGGCTCTATTAGACACAGGAGCTGAGGTAACCATTCTGAATGGCAATCCCAGTAAATTGTCTGGTCCCAGAGTTTTGGTCAATGGTTATGGGGGAGCAGAAACTGTTGCAAAAGCCTTTAATGTAAAAATGTCAATTGGTGAGGGATTGCCTTTCACAGCAAATGTTTTGATTGCAGATATACCAGAGTACATCCTTGGCATGGATGTGTTGTTGGGCAAAAGTGTGACTACAGATTTAGGCGAATTTGTTTTTGGCAATCGAAAAATCCATGTGAGAGTTGTTAACCCTGTTGTGGTTGGGCATGCCAAATGGTCCCCCTTGCATTTACCTCCTCCTGCTGACCCAGTGTGTGTGAAACAGTACCGGTTGCCAGGAGGACATAAAGAGATTGGTGAAACTATTGAGTCATTGGTGAAAGCTGGCATAATGAGGCCGGCAGTCAGTCCATTCAACTCGCCGATCTGGCCTGTCCGCCGCCCGGATGGGGCATGGCGTCTGACAATTGATTACCGCATTTTGAACAAGAAGGTGCCGCCCTTAGCTACGGCGGTGCCAGACATCATTACCCTGATTGAAAACCTTACGAGAGAAGTGGGTGAATGGCATGTGGTCCTTGACCTGGCCAATGCATTTTTCTCCATTGATATTGACACTGAATCACAAGACCAATTTGCTATCACTTGGGGAGACAGACAATTTACCTTTACTAAATTGCCCCAGGGGTATGTGCATAGTCCCACTCTGTGTCATGGATTGATTGCCAGAGACTTAAAGATGGTGCAATTGGATAATGTATTTATTGCTCATTACATTGATGACATCATGCTGACTAGTGTTGAGAAAGAACATGTAGAAAATGCTGCTGAAAAGTTGATCACACACATGCAAAATCGGGGGTGGGCCATAAATCCCAAAAAGGTACAGGGGCCTGCTCAAGAGGTGAAATTTCTAGGTGCAATCTGGTCTGGGTCAGTTAAGAAAATTCCCGACCCGGTAATTGATATGGTTCAGCAGATGGCTCCACCAGCAGATAAAAAAGAGGCACAAAGATTCATTGGGTTAATGGGGTTTTGGAGAAATCACATACCTCATTTAAGCCTGATACTGAAACCCATTTACAAAGTCACCAGAAAGAAACATGACTTTACATGGGGCCTAGAGCAACAGACTTCCTTCCAACAGGCTAAAGATGCATTGCAAAATTACATCATGCTGGGGCCCCTGACAAAAACTGATCCTTTTGAATTGGAAATTCTTGTCTACAATGACGTGGCTGTGTGGAGCTTGTGGCAAAAGCAAGGACATAAAAGAGTGCCACAGGGGTTCTGGTCAAGGAAACTCACAGATCCTATGACAAGATACACTCCTCTTGAGAAACAAGTTGCTGCAGTGTACTGGGCTCTAGTTGAAACTGAAAGAATCACAGGCGAGCAACCAGTGACAATTTGCACAGAAATTCCAATCATGGGCTGGGTGCGTGACACTGCTGCAAATGGGAAAAGTGGCAGAGCACAAGACGCCACTCATGTCAAATGGAAATGGTATTTACAGCAACGTGCGAAAGCTGGCCGCACAGGGGTTTCCAGACTGCAAGAACAAATGCTGGAGGCAGTAGATCTGGATGCGATGCCTGAACCAAACACCCATGTGGCGTTGCCAGAATCTCCCTTCAAAGTCGCACCAGCCTATGATACATTGACAGAAGAAGAACAAAAGTCTGCATGGTTCACGGACGGCACGGCAAAGTATGATAAAGGGCAAAGACACTGGCAAGCTGTCGCATTCCAGCCCCATCGAGAAACACTGCTAATGAGGGAAGGTGTGGGAGGATCAAGTCAGTATGCTGAACTGCAAGCAGTGGCCTCCGTGATTGAACAGGTGAAGGAAACAGAGACTGCATACATATACACAGACAGTTGGGCCACATATCAAGGCCTGACACATTGGGCACCGGCATGGAGAAGAGATGGTTGGCAAATCAAGAACACGCCGATCTGGGGAGGGCCAGACATCTGGGAAGAGATGTGGTGCAAAGGTGAGAGGTGCAAAATCTGCATTGGGCATGTCGATGCACACATGCCCCCTGACACCTCACTGGCTGCCCTGTTCAACAATGAAGTGGATCAAATGGCAAAGATTCGCCCAGTGACAACACCGCAAGAAGCTGAGGTGCTGCAAGGGATGGCGGATTGGGCACACCAAACCTCAGGGCATCTAGGGCAAACAGGAACTTATCAATGGGCAAAAAAGAGACAATTGCCCATTACCATGGATCAAGCCAGACAAGCTGCCTCCCAATGTTCCGTGTGCAGTGAAGTGAAGCACTACCCTCTGGAGAGGAAGCCACAAGGCCCTTTGAGAAGAGGTGAAAGAGCTGCTAGCGTATGGCAAGTTGACTACATTGGCCCTTTACCGCCCGAGAATGGAAAGCATTATGTGTTGACCATGGTAGACACATACTCTGGACTGTTATTAGCTTATCCAGCCGCCCATGCAGATCAAAGGGCTACCTTGCAAGGCATGGAATACCTCATCAGACACTATGGCATCCCGGATGAAATCCAATCAGACCAAGGCAGCCATTTTGCTGGACACAATGTGCAAGACTGGGCACTAGAGCAAGGCATAAAGTGGACACTGCACATCAGCCGATACCCAGAATCCTCTGCTCTGGTGGAACGTAGCAATGGGCTGCTCAAGCAACAAATAAAGAAGCTGACTAAGACTCACACTCTCAAGGGGTGGTCCAAACATCTGGCACATGCACTGTTTGAACTGAACAATCGTCCACTGGGAAATCGCCAGACACCCTTTGTGAGACTGACAAGTGAGAAAGTGGAATCTACAAAGACTCTTGTTGTGTGGAAAACTGACAAAGAAGCTAAGCTGCCTGTACAAGCCACTGCAGGCAGCATTGGACTTGATCTATCTACCTGTGAAGATGGTGTTATACCGGCGGGGCAAACCAAATCCATCTCGCTGGGTATTGGCATCAAATTGCCGGCTGGCACTTATGGATGCATTGCTGCACGATCCAGCCTGGCAAAACAAGGCATTGACATATTAGGAGGTGTGATTGATCCTGATTATAGAGGGACTGTTTCGGTACTTTTACATAATGCTGGTGCATCTGCAGTACCATTAACCAAATATGACCGAATTGCACAATTGATTTGTGAACAAGCAGTTGTCCCCCTAGTAGTAGAAAGCAAGCAATCTCCAGACACTACATTGAGGGGGGAAGGAGGCTTCGGTAGCACAGGAAAAAAGGTGTGGGTGCACCATACTAACAAAAAGCCTGAGGCTGGGGAAGTGTTAAGTCAAGGTGTTGGAAGTACTTATGTTGTACTTTTGCATAATTCTGATGTGCCTGTTTATATTCCCGCTACTAGGCTCACACCACGAACGTAGAGCAGTATGAAGGGGATGGGACTTGCCTTGCTGTGGGTGCTCCTGGCCTGCCAAACCAACGCTTTCTCTGTAAAGAGTGGGTTATTGCAAGACACTACATGGACTCTGAGAATCGCATGCACTACACCTGATGCTCCAGTCCTGCGTGATAACTACAACCGCACCGTAACCTGTGAGAAAAGTGTTACAAATGAGTATCCACATGGAACTGCAAGAGTTCTAGATTGGCACATTGTTGGACACCTTTTATCACTAACTCATATGACTGGCGCCTACGAGATTTTAGGTCCAGAAGTTTCAGTGAATGGATCAAATAATTTGTTTGATGTTTCATGTTTCTTTTGTCCCAAGAACTGCAACGAGTGTACTCGCCAAGATTTTCTGGACTATAACTTAGCCACATGTTCTTCATATAATTGTACGTTGAAACAGCCTATACCAGATGGTAGTATGGTGTTTGTATCAAAAACCAATATTGTACTTGGTAGGCATCCCACTTGGAGGATGGTGTTTTTCAAATCTCACAAAGAGGAGTTGGTAAAACTGCTAGATTTTCCAATAGTAAGACAACATTTAAATTGCAGACATGTGATGCACGCTTCCATTATTTCAGAGGTACACTTAGACATAGACTTGTCACGGGGCAATGTCTCCTTAGTACTACCAAGCTGCTATAAATGGAGTCAATTTCTATGGCCCATCACCAAATTGCGCGTAGCTAGGGGTTTAGATTCCTTGATTGCGGGTGCAGCGGGAGTGGGAACGGGGGCTTTAAATGCTTTTGACATAGAAACTGTGCGCAACAAGTTAGCCACTATGGGTTCTGATGCCAGCGGCGCTATAAAACTTCTGGCTCAGTGGGGCCCATTGATAAGTCCTACCCTGCGCAACACTGCTACAAGTATTGGCAACCATTGGAAGTGGCAGAATTTCAGCTATGAAGACATTTTCTCTGCCATAGGACAGGTCAACAAAACTGCTAAAGACACACGGTGTATTTTATGGCAAACTTTGCTAAATCAGCAGGTGTTAGCTTTCCGCTCCGAATGGGGGCGACTATCTTCAACCCACTGGCACACAGAGCTACAGTTACCAGCAGACATATGGATTAAGCCGCTTGCTTTTGATTGCATGAATAACACCTGCCATGCGTTAATGCAAGTGAGTAGGACCGCTTATGCTCTAGAAATATGGTGCCCTTTTATAGTACTGCCTATGAAAATCAATGGTTCCTGGTGGGTTCCGCAAATACGAGGGGAATGGTTAGACAGCCAAAACTACACCATCCACAGTCACACCTGCATGCCCTGGGATCAGGGGTGGGTGTGTCCCCTAACTGGGAGGGTTCCGGACCCATGTATACATCCCGTAGCAGGGGAGTGCACCTGGATGCAATACCACATAAATGGGACTGACATCTTTCAGATAGATCAGCATACAGCTTGCGTAGTTACTAATCATTCCTTGCTTATTAACAATTATAGGTTATTAGGGAATCCTCAAGTATTTTGTGTAGATCAAGTTGTGACTATCCTAGACATTGTTACTCATACCCTATATTCTCTAACCCAGTGGTCTCACACTACTCTGCATGCTGAGCTCACGCATTTGCTTAACTGGACTCTATCCTATGGAGTGATTACTGCCCGGCTTCAAGCTATTAGACAATTTGCTCAAACTGCTTGGAAAGATTTCCAGACGCTAGCTACCTCAGTTATTTCTGCAGAGTACAAGCTAATAATAGACAGAAACCAATTAATCAAAACTGCTGACCATCTGCAATCTGTTACTACTCACCACTGGTGGGATATATTCACTGGATGGTCTCCCTCCTCCACTAAACTGCTTAATATAATACTGCACCCATTGCTGTGGTTGCTGATTTCCCTAATATTCATACTTATCGTCTTCATTGGACTCTTGCGCAGAATGTCTTTCCTTTATACTAGAATGTCTGCGCTAGAGAAACGCTTAATTGGCCTACAGCACACTGTGCATGCTTCCAGATCATGGAACTGAGTCAGCATTTTCAGGCCTCACTTCGAAAGGGGTGGAATGTAGTGATAAGCTGCTAGGCGCTTGCAGTAACCTGCATTTGCACTAACCCACTGAGCTATCTTGTGTGTATTAGAGCCTATTCGAAGCGTGGAGGAAAATGCTGACATCAACCAGGACTCTCAAACTGGGTGAGCCTGCATGCTTGCAAGGGGTTAATTGCAAAGGCCTTTTTTGAAGACATAAAACATCGTGCTTTAGCAAGAGGCTCCATGCAGTTCGTGGGAGCCAGGCATTGCTTTGCCCGTCTTCGCTCTGCAAGTCAGGTGCACTGATAAGACAAGAATGCAAAGAAACAGTGCCCGAAGCCTGGGAGCCAAGACTGGCTGTTTCCAGTCTTGTAACTTTCCAAGCAAAAAACATGTTTACTGCCAGGAGGGAAGAGCCTAGAAGCTTCTCGAAGAGCTGACACGTCATGATGATTGACGTGCAGCTCCTAATAAGAGAACTATACTTGGACCAGGGAGGGGGGACTCATCCTGGACTGTTGGAAAGACGTGCGTATCAAGGACAGTGCCTGGACGACCAGCTGTGCGCTATCAGGGCCGAGGCTCCTAACATCACATCCCTGCTCTGGTGTAGGACTGTGGGGGCTTGGCCAGTCCTCCCCTCCTCTGCTGAGGAGTGCCGGGCACCAGATAGTGGCGAGGGTCCTGGATGTGATCAGATCGTATCTTCATCTACATTTCATTAGGAGCGTAAGACCAAATAATTGCATATTCATCTGTGATTGATAATTGGCATTATATAGCTTGCACTCTCTATTTCCACATTATTATAAATTGCTGCTTAGTTTTCATTAGTCATTGTAGATAATAAATGCAAGCATCATATTCTGTGTGATTGGCTTTTTTCCAGACTGAGTTCATCGTGCTTCTTAAACCTTATTTGTGTGGGAAGGTAATTAGGAGTGATTTACTTTGCACAAAGGGCTGGATCCCAGGGAGGTGCGGGTACTGTTTATCACTACAGTGAGGACTCAGTGTTTGAGTTGATTGCTGTTCCAAGCGGAAGAAAAGCTCTCCACAGTAATGATGACTCTGACCCCATAGGGGAAAATGATCAAACATGGACCGTAGCACTGGAAAGTGCAGAAGCCGTTCAAATGAACTTGATATCTAATATAAAGGCGAGCGATTACCAAAATAACAAATCCCTGTTGGCAGCCTCTGATGTAACTGAGGAATTGGAAACCATACTCCTCCTGTCAAACACTAGCAAATCCCTGCCTGACAAAATGAAGGACCAATACTGGAGGAGAATGTAAATATCTTAAAAACTCAAAGACAATCCCCCAGCAGAGTCCCTTGAAAGAAAATAAGGGCAAGGGAGTGGAGGTAGGAGGACAAACGGAGAAAGAACATGTGGGGGGCACAGAAATGCAAAGTCAAATAATGCTAAAAGAGGGTTCAGCTACTCCCCGCACTGTCCCATCTATGTCCCCCATATCCAGGAATTAAAAAAGGGGGAAGAAGAAATACTTCTGGCGTAAGTAACTGATATAAGCGGCAGGGAGGAGATTCTACAAGAGCCGCAAGCAAACCTGCTGCTTCTGAATAAAGATGAATGGGTACGATCAAATGCGACAACCTGCCCAGAGCCACGGACCACAGTCTTGAACATTAGTGACACTGGAACCCTGATCTGGGAAAACTTAAATGAGACAGAAGTGGACAAAGCACATGAAGCAAGGGAGTTCTCTCAAGAGCTCAGAGATCCCTTTTTTGTACCAGATGTCCCGAGAATAGAAGATTGAAGGGACGCCACAGTCCAATTTCAAAGCCCAAGCTGGGTGACATGGGAGAGTGCATTGGAAATGACTAAAGAAAAGAACCTACCGTGACAACAAAAGAGCCCAGTAGGAAATCAACGGGAAATGTATCTAATTCGTTTCTGGCGGAAAAACGAATGCACAACATAACCGCCTTAAATGGGAAAATAGCCAGGAAAAACTACAGAGCCTATCATTTATTTTGGATAAAATCGCAGCCCTTGACTGCCAAATCTTGACGTCATCCCTTATGAGAGGAGAGAAAAGAGGAGTGGGGAAACTGCAGGATTTTTCCCAAACCCAGAGAAGGGGATGCAAATAAGGAGCAAAGACATGATTTGGTCCATATACGGAGTACGGTGATGGCGGCCCTAGCAGTATCTTTGGCCCCCTTCTTAAAGCTCTATGAGAGCATAAATACATCACTCCAAGATTTACAAACCGGAACTGAAATGGCGGTAACAAAGCTGCAAGACGTAGAAAGCTTCATGAAGATATTGGAAAAACGTTTGAATAAAGAAGCCGAATTGACAAATTAATGGCAAAACCGATTATGCGATCTGGCCAGTAGCAAATCGAATGATAAGACCGTCCTAATCGAATCAGTCTTAGAAGACTGTAAGTGGATGAGACATCATTATAAAAAGGTAGAAGCAAATCCATGCCCGACAGGCCCCGAAGAAACAAAGTACCCAGACCACCCCCAGCTGGGCAACGAGCTAATGAAGGGAAATGAGCTTATATACAGCAAGAACAAAAGTGCCAAAATCAAGCTCAGAAGTAAAAGAAAAGGATCAGGCTAACCAGAAAGGGAAAGTTCTCCAGACATCATCTAATTTCCCGATTTTTCAAAAGCCGGAAGTATCAAAACATACTGAAAGGGAACAGATACCGGTAGTTTTGGATAAAACAAAAGAACTTAAAAAAACGAAAAAACATGAAACAACCGGCAAAAAGGAAATTAAATGGCTCAAGATCCTTTCTAAGAAATATAAGGACTCTGCCGAGCTCGGAGCCAAAACACTGTGCAAAGAAAGCGCGCAGAGAAATGATTATGCCGAAAGAAAGTGAAGAAACACTAGAACCAGGGAAAGAATCAAGGGCTGATAGAACTCGAGTTAAAGGTGATCTACATGAGGAGGATTCCGGTGTAGACCTGAGTGATCTGATCCAGATTATAGAAGACAATAAGGACGAAGAAGATTGGGGTAACCTAAGTGACTCAGAATGGGAGGAAATAGAAAAAAAAGCTTCAAAGCATGGTGACTAAAGACCTGCCAAAGTGCCCTCAATACAAAAAACAAGAGAAGATCAAACAATCTAGCCTTTGAGGAAACAGCAAAACAGGTGGTGAAAAAAATGTGATAAACACAAGGACTGAAAAGGGGGACCAACATAAAACTATGGAGGAAAAAAGAAAGAGCCTCATAATGTCCAATAATTCACCACAGAAAAACAAAAAAAGAAAAAGTCTGCAGTTAGGAAATGACGATGGCCAGGAGAGCAGCCAAGAAACTAGAGTGAAGAAAGTCGTGCCTCACTTTAAGGAACATAGAGCTAAAAGAAGGGAGGATGGAACCAGGTACAGGGTGAATTTGGAAAGAACAGCACAGGATCCAAAAAGACTAATTCTAAATAGAGAACAAGTGATGAAAGACCTCCAACAAATTCCGGCAACTGATTCATATTGTCAGAAGACATACGGATAGTGGAATTTGTTAACAAACGCAGAATGGTCTGGGACACCCTACATTTGAAGTCACAGGTGATTAGAGAATCACTGATGAAAGCGCGTGAAAAAATAGATTTGTTAGGATATACACTGAAGGATGGATATAGCAGAGGAAATCGAAAGGATCCTGGAAAGATAACATCAAAGAGAATGGAAAGGAATGACCAAAGAAGATCGAATGAAGACCTTGCAGCCACAGAAAATAATGACTCTAACACAGAAAATCGACGAAATCTTGAAAAAATATCTAAGAAGTCCGGAAAAGATGTAAGAACATCTGCAGACCATGAAAAGAACTGGCTCTCTAAGGAAACTCATAGAGGAAACGAGATACACCTCAAAGAAGGCAAAGAACTGGGGATAAATCTGCAGTTTTACCATTGATAATTCAAGGAAGCAATTTAAACCAACCAAAGTAATACAAAAGAAGATATCAAGATCTGCGAATTGATCCTGGATGGCGGAAGCCTTATCAGGAAATAGAAAGCAATAGGTTGTGACGAAAGAGGAAGGGAGGAAACTAACATGTGCCTCCTGGAATACATGTGGCTTTGTACATCAGTTCTCAGGGGAGGATGATTTTCTTAATCAATATGAAATCTTGTGTCTACTGGAAACTTGGGTAAGGAAAACGCTGATCTGCGAAAACTATGAAGTCTTTATTAATCCAGCAAGAAAAGGGACCTGAGGGCGACCATATGGAGGCTTGCTAACTTTAATTTAGACAAATAGCAACCTAAAAGTAATGGACTGCCATGATCCAAATCCTGATGTGCAGATATGAAAAATTACCAAGCCTCTGGAGGAACGGAATCTCAAACTGTCAATAATTAACACGTACTGGAATGGGAAAGTGCCACTATCGGAGTCTTATTTTAATGACATACTGAAATAAATCGATCTATCCAGGTTAAAGGATACAAATAAACTAATCCTTATCTGTGGGGACGGAAATATTAAACTACTATCAAAAACTGGGCAGCAAATTACAGAATCCCAGTTAAAGGGTAGAACACAACACTGGGTAAAGGAAATGGCAATAAGAGATATGAAAATGCTAAACAGCAAAATAAAGGGCAACCTTCATGGCTCAGATACATGGGGCCGGGGGAAAAGCTGCGCGTTCCTTGATTATTGTTATGCTGCTGGAAAAATGTGGGACTGGATTGAAAATTTCACAGTAGTAAAGAAACAGCAAGCAATCATGATCTTCTGAAAACTTAAACATCCATACCAATGTTTAGTAAGGTCCAACTAAGGATGGGGCAAGCAGAGGTAGCCTGGGGATGAAATAAACTGAGAATAAAGTATGAGGAAATGCCAAGGGTGACTAAACGGTATGCAACTTATGTAAGGGAAAACCCCACAGCAGTGGAATACAGGTGGCTACTAAAAGATTATGAAAGTGTTAAGAAACCAACAAATCAAGGAAATGTGGTAAGGTAACATGCTTATGATAAAGAGATAGTGGCTAAAAGGAAAAAGCTCAAATCAGAGATTAGAAGATTACAGAAAGAGGAGGGGATATTAAGCAAGAGAAGATCAGGAGGTGTAAGCAAACGTATGAAAACTGGATTAAAGCGACCAGGGCCAAATGAGAGCAAGCTGATGCGGAAAAGATGCTGGCGACGATATCTACCAGTAATGCCTGAAGTTTATGGGAAATAATCAACAAGGGTGATGATTTACAAGTGGCATTTACTGAAAACCAGGTTTCAGAAGCCAGGTGGATCGAATACTACACAGCATTATTCAATAGGAAATAGAACTCGGATCCTACTGATAGTAATGCAAGCAGTAATTTGGAGGCCTGGAACATAAACTTTGACCCTCTTGACATAGAGATGATGATCCAAAAACTCAGTACGTCAAGAGCAGCAGGCCCGGACGGCATCTCTAATATTGAACTCAAAACAAATGGGCTGAAATGATTTTTCTGCTATTTGCACAAATTCTACAAACAAAATCAATCCCACTATCGTGGAAGGAAAGGATAATCATCCCAATCTACAAAAAAGGCGATCGAGGAGACCACGTAATTACCGCCCTATTGCACTGTTGGATTCTATAGGCAAACTATTCGCCTCATTACTGCTGAGAGATCCCAAAAGGTGGGCAAGTTCGGCCGGTATATTAGACCCGAGGCAATCAGCATTTCTTCCGGGGGTGAAAACAGGGTTGAATATTTTCATACTAAACCTGCTTAAACAGAGGGCAATCGATACTAAGACTCAGATCTACCTCAGATTTATCAACCTCAAGCAGGCTTTTGATGCTGTGTGTCGTGATCATCTATGAAGAAAGTTGGCAGTATGGGGCTGTCCCAAGGCATTAATCGGATGCAAAGAAAGCCCTTTACACGGACACATCAATCCAGATACGATTAACAAAAGAAGGTCTTCTATCAAGTAAGATACACTCACATCGAGGACTAAAGCAAGGCTGTGCCTTAGCGCCTCCGCTGTTTGTCCTCTATATGACAGAGGTGGGGGAGTCCCAAAAACAAACACAAGTGTTTCCTCCAAAGATAAATGAAGGAAGCATCCCATGGATATTATATGCAGACGGTCTGGTCTTTATTGAGCAGACATCAATTGGTCAGCAAAGACGTCTGAATACTTTACAAAGTTTCCTGGAAGAAAACCACATGAAGGCGATTATTAAAAAATCCAAAGTTTTGATTATGCAGTTGGCTCGTGGTAACAAGAAGAAGGATGAATCCTATGCATGGTTTTTGAATAACCAAAAGCTGGAAACAGTAAATTCAATCATCTACTAGGGAGTAAAAATAAGTAAAAACCTAAATGAGTCTGGACACTGTCAGCTTATTAAAGATAAGCTAATTACGCTGACAAATCAAGACAGAGCAATCCATAACTGGTATGGCACTTACACCATGATCCCCATACTAACGTTCTATAAGCAAAAGGTGGTGACAGTCCTTTCTTATGGAGCAGAGGCTTTATTAAATCTGTCTTGGAAGGTTTGGGGTATCTGGGAAGGATATTTTTGGAGAAAGGTGTTGAGACTCCCAAATTCCCTCCCGGGATACATGATTAGATTCGAGCTGAGACTTCAATCGCTGATGTCGTTAGTGATGTGGAAAACAATTTCCTTGTACCGGAAATCTATAATGGATTGACCACTAGAGCCATTCGGCATTCTCAATAACTCACACACGGGCAATGATAAATACTTAAAACACTGGAAAAAGTGATGCAAGGAGTTTTTGGAAGAAAATAATAACGAAGAGGAGATGCTCAAGATCGATCCTCTCAAAGTAAAAAGAAAATTACAAGAAAAAAACTGGCAAGACTCCTCAGAGCAAAGAAACAAATATAGGCTGTGCAACAACATCATTTGGGAAATAAAGAAGCTAAATGTACCTTTGAAATACCCCAAAAAAATTCCCATCTGGCTACTTTCGAGATCTGCTGATAAATAAGAAGTAGACTGAGCATTCTCCTGACTGGAGAGGTCAGACTTATGAGAAAACAGATTGAACAGAAGGATTCTAGATGTCGCAATTGGTGCCTAGATGGTAACACAGTGACGATTAAACAACTAATGATATCATGCCCAGCGCTGAGCGACCTCTGGGGAAAACTCCTAGCCGATTATTACCAGTGCTATTCCCCAATATCAGATGAGATGGGGTGGGAAGGGATAATGTCAACAGAGAACTCTCTGCATAACAATTGCCGCCTTGAAACTATTGGAAGAAGCAATGATGACCAAATAATGAAGGAAGAGCTGCAGCCTGGAACAGAAATTAGATAGGATTGTACTTTTAAGTGCTTGAAGGAATAATGTTGAAGGTTTATAATGTATTAACCAATAAAACAGGTTAAAAAAAAGTAATATTGTAACCATATTTTTCATAGTGTACTAGGAAACAATGCTATATGATGCCACTTCCTGTTTTGTCAAGGGGTAAAGGATCGTGTTGCATCGCTTCCCGTGATGTCACTTTGGGGTGGGTCAAATTACATCACTTCCTGTGATGTCATCGGAGGTCAAGGGTCATGTTATGTCACGTCCGCTACCCCTGGCATTCTGGTGAAATGACGTCCCTGCCAAAAGCTGGCGGAAAAGAAGAGTTTCAGGAATGAATCTCGTAGGTTGACACATTGATAAAACATCCAGTTTGTTTTCTTAAATACCAGTTTTTTGCCAAACTTACAATCAGGCCCGAAGAGTGCATGTCACGACAGCGATACCATCTCTTGTGGTGCCCTTTGAGTCTTTCTGATCATGGCAATGCAATGCCATATTCTCGACTTACCATGTCAAGGGATTCACCCAGATACCACGTTTTGAACTGGAAGTGTGAGAAATGGTTTAAAATGTAAGTTTTTTCTACCAAACTGAGAAATGGTTTTTAAGCCTAACCATAAGTGCACAGGTGCCTTTAAGTAAGCTGCGATAGATCTACTGCCCCTGACTCAGGTGGGCGCTGGCAGAACACTACCCCAGGCACACGTTGGGGACTCTTGCAGTGGGTCACTTATACTTGTGTGCCTGCTTTTATATAGTGATCCTTCTTGGAATAAATAGCCCATGATGCCGGTGTTTGCCACATACTCAAAATGGTCTTCAGTTTCCATTTCCATGTGGTAATAACTGGCCCATGTAGGAGACTGCCCTTGGGTGGTACCGGTGCACGGTATAAATCAGCAAACCTTAACATAAAATAAGTGTATGGGCATACAACATAGGTCTGCTGCTACTACATGGGAATCTAATCGCACTAGTGTGGATGGCTGGGGTAAAACTGCATATGTATGTAATGTGTATGGGTGTGAGGAATTCGACCATCCGCATGGTGGGCGTGTGCTCGCCTGGCCTTTTTAAATGTTTATGAAATGCAATATGACGGGCCTGGGGCTCTCCTAAACTAGTTAGTGGTGGCCCATGCAGTGCAGTGAGCGTTGGAGATGGTCCGTGTGACTCTACACTAACACAGTGGTGATCCCTGCATGCTAGGAGTTGGGCATGGGGCACTGCTACACCACTATAGTGGTGGCCCATGCAGTGCAGCGAGCGTTGGAGATGGTCCGTGTGACTCTACACTAACACAGTGGTGATCCCTCCATGCTAGGAGTTGGGCATGGGGCCCTGCTACACCACTATAGTGGTGGCCCATGCAGTGCAGCGAGCGTTGGAGATGGTCCGTGTGACTCTACACTAACACAGTGGTGATCCCTGCATGCTAGGAGTTGGGCATGGGGCCCTGCTACACCACTATAGTGGTGACCCATGCAGTGCAGCGAGCGTTGGAGATGGTCCGTGTGACTCTACACTAACACAGTGGTGATCCCTGCATGCTAGGAGTTGGGCATGGGGCCCTGCTACACCACTATAGTGGTGACCCATGCACTGCAGCGAGAGTTGAAGATGGTCCATATGATTCTACACTAACACAGTGGTGATCCCTGCATGCTAGGAGTTGGGCATGGGGCCCTGCTACACCACTATAGTGGTGGCCCATGCAGTGCAGCGAGCGTTGGAGATGGTCCGTGTGACTCTACACTAACACAGTGGTGATCCCTGCATGCTAGGAGTTGGGCATGGGGCCCTGCTACACCACTATAGTGGTGACCCATGCAGTGCAGCGAGCGTTGGAGATGGTCCGTGTGACTCTACACTAACACAGTGGTGATCCCTGCATGCTAGGAGTTGGGCATGGGGCCCTGCTACACCACTATAGTGGTGACCCATGCACTGCAGCGAGAGTTGAAGATGGTCCATATGATTCTACACTAACACAGTGGTGATCCCTGCATGCTAGGAGTTGGGTATGGGGCACTGCTACACCACTATAGTGGTGGCCCATGCAGTGCAGCGAGTGTTGAAGATGGTCCATATGATTCTACACTAACACAGTGGTGATCCCTGCATGCTAGGAGTTGGGTATGGGGCACTGCTACACCACTGTAGTGGTGGCCCATGCAGTGCAGCGAGTGTTGGAGATGGTCCATGTGACTCTACACTAACACAGTGGTGATGCCTGCATGCTAGGAGTTGGGTATGGGGCACTGCTACACCACTATAGTGGTGACGGATGCATTGCAGCGAGCCTTGGAGATGGTCCATATGACTCTACACTAACACAGTGGTGATCCCTGCATGCTAGGAGTTGGGCATGGGGCACTGCTACACCACTATAGTGGTGGCCCATGCAGTGCAGCATGAGTTGGAGGTGCTCCATATGACTCTACACTAACACAGTGGTGATCCCTGCATGCTAGGAGTTGGGCATGGGGCACCGCTACACCACTATAGTGGTGGCCCATGCAGTGCAGCGAGTGTTGGAGATGGTCCATGTGACTCTACACTAACACAGTGGTGATCCCTGCATGCTAGGAGTTGGACATGGGGCATTGCTGCACCACTATAGTGGTGACCCATGCAGTGCAGGGAGCGTTGGAGATGGTCCATATGATGTTACACTAACACAGTGGTGATCCCTGCATGCTAGGAGTTGGGCATGGGGCACTGCTACACCACTAGAGTGGTGACCCATGCAGTGTAGCAAGAGTTGGAGGCGGTCCATGTGACTCTACACTGACACAGTGGTGATCCCTGCATGCTAGGAGTTGGGTGTGGGGCACTGCTACACCACTATAGTGGTAACCCATGCAGTGCAGTGAGCGTTGGAGATGGTCCATGTGACTCTACATTAACACAGTGGTGATCCCTGCATGCTAGGAGTTGGGTATGGGGCACTGTTACACCACTATAGTGGTGGCCCATGCAGTGCAGCAAGAGTTGGAGGCGGTCCATATGATTCTACACTAACACAGTGGTGATCCCTGCATGCTAGGAGTTGGGCATGGGGCACTGCTACAGCACTATAGTGGTGACCCATGCAGTGCAGCGAGTGTTGGAGATGGTCCATATGACTCTACACTAACACAGTGGTTATCCCTGCATGCTAGGAGTTGGGCATGGGGCACTGCTACACCACTATAGTGTTGACCAATGCAGTGTAGCAAGAGTTGGTGGTGGTCCATATGACGCTACACTAACATAGTAATGATCCCTGCATGCTAGGAGTTGGGCATGGGACACTGCTACACCACTATAGTGGTGACCCATGCAGTGCAGCGAGAGTTGGAGATGGTCCATATGACCCTACACTAACACAGTGGTGATCCCTGCATGCTAGGAGTTGGACATGGGGCACTGCTACACCACTATAGTGGTGACCAATGCAGTGTAGCAAGAGTTGGAGGCGGTCCATGTGACTCTACACTAACACAGTAGTGATCCCTGCCTGCTAGGAGTTGGGCATGGAGCACTGCTACACCACTATAGTGGTGATCTATGCAGTGCAGCGAGAGTTGGCGGTGGTCCATATGACGCTACACTAACACAGTAGTGGTCCCTACATGCTAGGAGTTGGACCTGGGGCACTGCTACGCCACTATAGTGGTGACCCATGCAGTGCAGCAAGAGTTGGAGATGATCCATATGACTCTAGTAACTGTTAGTACCCGTCAAGGGACATGATTGGCCCTCACCGGTTGAGACCTGGCCAGGTTCCTTCGCTTTCTTCCTCAGGCTGCCATAGAAAGGGAGAAGGGACTATGTGCAGTCCCTATGCCCCGATCCATGGCGGGCATGTATTTTTTTTACATATCTTTTTAATGGCCTACACGGAAAGGGAGAAGGGACTACGTATAGTCCCATCTCCCATTCCGTGGTGGCCATTTTGTTTGTTCACCTTTTTTATTTTACTTATCAATGGCCGCCATAGAAAGGGAGAAGGGACTACATGTAGTCCCTCCTCCCCGATCCCTGGCAGACATTTCTTTGCTTTTTTTGTCGAGATGAGAAACGGTTGCAACGCTGTGTCTCACCTCAGGAAAAATTACTATTAGTACCCTGATACAATGTGCTGGGGTACAAATAGCAATATAACCCTCAGTCAGAGGGGGCATTAATGGTCGGGAAATGACCCCAGGGCTACCTAAAATCCCTCACTTCACTCAGGCTTCTAACTATCACCCCAGGGGCATTACCCTACCGGAAATGCCCCCCTCTTCGGGTTCTCTTGTTTTAATAGAGTTTGGTTCCCTGAAATGCAGCACGAGTTTGACATGGTTGTGTGGATCTATTGCACAAATGCAGTGGTGAACCTCTACACTGCAGCAGGAGTTGGATATGATTGTCAGTGTAACTCTACTAGCCTATATATAGCTGAGGTAATATTGCATAGGTGTGGTTAATACTGTACAGATGGGGCACTGCCACGTGGGTGAACGATACCACATGGACGGGGTAATGCCACAGTGGTGTGGCACTAAATGAATGGGCTTTTATGATATAAGTGGGTTACTAGATCATAGGAGGGATAATACTAGCTATGTAGTGTAATATGTTACCCCACAGTTGTAGAGTAATAATGCACACATTTTCACACCAATAATCCCATATAGATATTTACAACCAAATACATGGGCTCGTACCACTTGTGGGGTGTTATGACAGAATCCCCATTTTGGTGATAATAAAGTCCCTTTCTAGGGCCCCTCAATTTTTTTTTTCCATTCTATTTTTGTGGCTCACCGCGCAATTTTTGTTCGCCAGAGTTGTTCCCCTGAAGTCCCTATGCCATTGTAATACTTTTTTCCTTAAGGTATATAGGTCGCCCATAGGGCACCCAGTGCCAGGGATGCCTCCATGGAAATCCTTTTTTGCCCTAGGTGTATTTTATCACCCTACATTGATTTTCGGGAGTAGGTTGGTTGCAGCTGTACTTTAGTTTTGGCTTCATCAAGGTTTGTGACCACATTGGTAGCTAAATGTACATTTCTGGTAGTCATTGGAGCACCAATGTGTTTTAAATAAAATCCTACTCCCGGCCATTTTCTTTTTTTACGGTTCCCTTTGTTCAAGGTAACACTGAGGTAGACTCAAAATGGCCGTTGTGCTCTTTGTGAGCCCACATGGCAGACTCCATATTGGTTCCAACTGGTTTAGACAAATGTAGGTCCCTGAGTTCTCCCTCTCACTTCCTGTGGCAGTTGTCTAGTCTGAGTGGCAGTCCTACCGACTAGTAATTATGGTTGGCCATTTCACATGTGCCGCCAGTCCCCTCTAGTGATTAGTCAGAGGGTTTTTGGCCGGCCCTTTCTGGTAGTGGTACTTAAGGCTCTGCCTGTTCCCTGCTCTCTTTCTTAGCTCTCTTGCTCTGGAACTTGGAAGAAGCAGCTCTGCCAACCTGCTGAAGTGGACTGATTCCCATAGTTTTTGCTGTTGTTAACTCTCACTTGGCCAGACTGGCTGAGTACAGAAGTTTGGGCATATCCCGGTTTGGGTTTTCTGCTCCTGTGAGTCCGGTCCAGTCTTTCTGAATTCTCCTTCTGTCTTCTGTCATGTACTGGGTCAAGCCATCCATCCTGGAACCAGTTTCTGGGCCATGTACTGCCATTCCTTAGAGTTGACCACCAGAGTCTCTTCATTGGGGCCTCCTCTAGTTCTCCCTTGGATTGCTTGCAGCAGAATCTGCACGTTTGGAGTAAAACAGACTTACCTCCATTTTCCCCTTACAAGTGGATGGCCCACTGACTTTGTCCCATTGACTTCTATGGAATGTTCTGTCTGTACTGGAACTCTCCTAAAGTGACTTTGGGGGTATCTACTGCTAAGATGGATTTTCAAAATCAGCCCTGGGGCTTTGTTTTGGGAGATCAGCCTATTATGGTGAACAGGGTAGTCTAGCCAAACCCAATAAAGTTAAGGAAGCAGAGCAATAAGTCTTAGACACAGGTGGGGTGCGAGAGTGCAGAAGGGCTACAATGAATCCACACAGAATAACACCAATAATTCTAGTTAGACAGGTAAGTACAAAAATATACAATGATTTATTAGGCCTTTAAAGTACATACTAAGCAAATTAAACCTCAAATATTGTCACACGCTTACTATAAAAAGATATATACATTCACCCTTAGGGGAAGAAAAAATAGCATTCCATTCAATGACCAGTGTAAAACAAGTAAGTAGTCAGATGCACATAGTTCAGTAGAAGCACTGTACAGTAACCACAACACAGTTACCTAACACTTAGTAAGTCCAGCACTAAAATGGGTCGAGGCCTTGTGCCCTAAACTCTCCAGTTCCAAAGTTATACTTTTCACAAAGGTTTGTTATGTGATTGGACGATGTGAGTTGTTATGATACAAAGTTCAAAAAGTGATGGAAAGTTCAAGTGAGTAAACTCACTCAATCCCAGACACTAGGATAGGTTTACGAGGGAATTCTTGACCAGTACGTTACCGACCAAAGTCAGGAAAGAGGGAGATAGGTGTCTTCCCAAACATTTAAGAGCAGAGTCTGATTTAATGTTTCAAAATCTTTTCGCTCAGGCTTCAACAGCTCCATAACAGCACTGCAGCCATTTTGGGGAAGTCTAAAGAGAAGCCAAGCATTCTGGCCAGACTCATTCACCTCTTGTACCTCATTAGCCTACTCAAATGCAGTCAACCAATCCATAATGTCATTCTTTTCATCATAAACATTCAACATTCAACAGATCCTTTGGAAATCTTGGATGAGAGAAGGACCCAGAACCATTCCCAAACCCCCCGGAGGAGCCTGTAGGCCCATTAAGCCTGGTCTACTCCAGCTGGAAGCTCTGTCCTCCTCTTTCTCAATCTTATCTGACTCCATCATGTCCATCATATATTTGCTCTCCATTTGCTTGAGCCTCAGCTCCCCTTTTCTCAAATCAAAAATAACGTCAGCATCAGAAGTGTTAATAGAGGACTGCGAAGCCCTCTCCTCACGATCCCTTTCACGCTAGTGGCGATGGGGCCCAGTACCCTGAAAGCCACAAGTCCCAATTGAACCCTTGACAGGAGAAAAAGAGTTTTTAAAGCAAGCGAATAAGTGAGACAGGATGTAATTATTTTAGGAGTAAGAGCAATAACAGTAAAGTTCTTAGAAGATCCTCTCATAATCCCACCACCTCAGGGGACACAAAGGGGGATCCTTAACCAAAACGCCACTGATCATGGTCAGGCAAGGGAGATGTAGGGCAAGGACTTTACACTCGTTAAAACCTATAGAAGTGGGGGCAGGGCAGAAACAGGCATGTTAACTTGCCCACTGAACACTGATTTACTCAGGGACCATTTCAAAGGCTCCTGAATTTGATGGGCCTCCGTGCTTCATGTCCTGGTTCCTTTAGAGGTGTTCTTGAATCGCTGGTGCAGCGGTCACTTTTGTCATTAGAAGTTAAGTCCAGCTAGTCAGCGGTTCCGTGCTCTTGCAAGATAGTTTGTGGTATCGAACAGCAAATGACCCTGGCACAATGAAGAAAGGACCAACACATTGTTTCCAACCTCTGAGGACCGTGAGTACACAATGCATGTGGGGATCAATGATGGCCACCATGATCAAACGGAGGAAATTGAACCTTGTGACGGAAACAAGGAATCTAGTTCTGTGAGGCCACTCTTCATGCTGGAAAGCTGCAAGTGCACGGGGAGGCCTCTTGTTTCATCGGCCGAGGGTCTACACAGTCAAAGGTTCGAACTTGGTAGAGTGACCTATGTAACAAGGCAGTCCACAACAAACATGTTCAGTCCACAGGATGGTGCTGGGACACTCCTGAAGGCTTCCTAGGGCAGGCTCCACAAGGAGGGGTTGAGACTGGTTTTTCCCACAAGTCGAGGGGTCAAAGGACTAAAGAATGCCTTCTGGAGATCAGGACTGTGGCAGGGCTTCGCTGGGACAGTTGAAGAAGACAATGATGGATGGCTGCAATGACGAGCTCCAGGTCTTGATTGAGTTCGGAGGGGTCTTGGCTCCAAAGACGATCTGAAGAATAGCTGCAGAAGTCCTTCTTTCATCCTAAACTAGAGTATGGGTTGCCCCCAAACCCACCAATGTTAAGAATCTGGACGATTCAAACTGCCAAGGGCTGTCCAATCATGGGCGCCTCTGGCAACCACATCTTCCCAGGAACATACATAATCTGGCCATGATGTGGTCTGGGACCAGACAGTTCCAGCCTTCACATTCGGCCACAAACACACGCTACCGCATTGCCTGGGAAATCTGTGACTTTACCCAGGAATTAGTTTACCATACATGGCAAATCTGGCCTTGGGAGGGCAGGAAGAAGGCAAAAGGACAAGATGACCAAAGGAATGCAACAATATTGTGGCACAGCCAGTTTAGAGAATATGGCATTCTAAAAAGCATTATGCTGTAAAATGCAAAAGCCTATGCGATAATGTAAAATTAAATATGGTAGAAAAATATCATATCTGCTGCCACCAGCATGATTTGGACACATCATCCAAGGAACCACAGAGTTACTAAAAACAAAGACAAAGGGACACTAAGTATCCTGCCCGCACCTCACTGTAAGGTGAAGAAAGCAGTGTAAAATAGGGAATTTCATAATGGAGCACAGAGCCCCCCTGCAATGATAGCAACAGGAACTGATCAGTGCCCCCAAAATATATGAGCTTAGTAAAGTAAGTAAAGCAGAAGACAGTACTTACCTCCAAAAAGGCAGGTCAGCAACAGGTTGGGCACTTCTAAAGATGTCTATGGAGCGAAAGCAGTAAAAACCTTTCCTAGCAGTCTTCATCACTGTGGGTCAAGTGGCCAGGCTGTAGGCCATCCCTGTTTGACGTTTCCACAGGGGTAGTTAGATTATAGCTCCTGTCCAGCCTGGTTTCAGGATTCAAATTCTTCTGGTCTTTTTCCATCGCCCCAGGGGGCAGTAGAGGATCTGTAGCCTTCACCCTAAGTGGCTACCATGTCTCTGGATCCAAGGAGCACTAGTTCATGAGCAGCTTTGTGTTGTATATGTTGAGAAAAGCAAAGAAAGGGCTATTTCACAACTTTCAACCAATATTCATGTGGATGAAACCTGCCGCTCATTTTGTATCCTATTTTACCCCAAACCTATATGTAGCTTCTTTATTGCCGCTAAGTCTGTTATTTCGTGTCTTCAGGTATTGAGCATGTTCTGAGTGCATGTATGAGTGATTATCCGGGCAGGCAGGTGGCCCTGGTGGGCCTTGGCATCCGGTGGGCCTTGGTTGGTGTTTTCGATGGGAGGGAGGGCTTGGTGACATATAGGGTGGCTCACCATCTCCTCCTCTGTAAAGCGCTCTGTTGCTTCCCGAAGCCAGGTCTGTGCTTAATAAATATAATAATAATAATAATAATAATAATAATAATAATAATAATAATAATAATAATAATAATAATAACTGGTCACCAACTGGCCAGCCCCAGTGGCACCTCCATGTGTAACATTCTGGCATGGGTGAATCTAACTAGTGCTGACAGATAGATCTTGTCAGCTCGATTTCTACGTGTGGCAGCCAAGAGGGCTCAAGTCTGGAACTACCAGATCCAGGGATGGACTTTCCCTCCAGAGCTCTGCCCTATCCGACTATCAGCTTGATATCAGGAGCAATCATGTCACCTATCATGGGGCTTTTCTCCTATCATTTAGCCCTCATTTGGCTCTCTACCAATAAATGATGCTACTGCCTTGTTTAAGCCATACCTTTGTGTACTGTCTCGATGGCCCCTGGATCTCTTGTTTCGCATCTCCGGGCCTTGAGTGTGCACTAAATCCATGCATGAATGGTTATCATGGACAGAGGTGGTCGACCATAAGAGGGGCTGTCTTCCCTCCCGCCAATAGAGTTAGGGTACATCCCAAGATGGCCACCCAAAGGACAGGTTGTAAGCAGTGTCATCCCTCTATTAGATTGAGCCCTCAATACCTATGTACCCTCACCATGCTTCAGTTCTTATGCCCCACACCTTAAATAGCATGCCCCTGGACACACAATGCAACCACAAACTCACTGTCCCGTGATAAAACAGTTCCCACATTTGCAACATGCGTGAACATATGAAATAGGAGAACAAGACCAATGGAGAACTCTATGACCAAAGAGAACTCTACGACAAAGGAAAAGTCTACGACCAAGAGACCTCTGCGACCAAGGAGAAGTCTATGACCAAGGAGAAGTCTACGACCAAGGAGAACTCTTCGACCAATGAGAAGTCTACGACCAAGGAGAAGTCTACGACCAAGGAGAACTCTATGACCTAGGAGGGTGAAACACTACAGTAATTGCAATTAAATTAACACATAATCAACACACCAACCGATGAGACCACAGTGTTTACTTTGCTGGAAAGCATCAGACCGTGCCGGGAATCAGACATTTTCTGTATAGGGGTTAAAGCATCACAAGTTCAAAGATGTCCATGTATTGTTAATGTTTCGGACTTGAAAGATGGGATTGTGATGAAAACAGACGACTGCGTCCAATGAATTATCGACTTGACCTGCCCTTCATCAGGGAGAATCTAGAACAACCCATCTCATCTACAAAAATAAAAAAATTCACATTAAATAATTGTGCATGTTGTATAGGTACATTTATCGAGTCCTTTTTTTTTAATGTTTTTTTTGCCAAAATTGTTTTTTGGAAAATACTCATTGCATTTTTTTCTTTTTGAGGGGGTCACTCCAACCCTCCTCCCCTGTTAATGTAACACTATTCTGTAACCCCCAACCCATTATACACCCTTGCCCACACCCACCTAGTTTTTTAAATGCATTTTTTCAAAAAATACATTTTGACAAAAAAAATTGAAAAAGGGACTGTAAATGAACATTGCACCGTTGTATAATCATGGAATTGAAATCCATCGATAGATTAACTGACACTGTAGCTGAAATAAAAGAACCCCCTGCTTGCCTACACACATTTTGTGGAAAAAGAAGAAGTTGCAATGCATACGAGACATTCTTTATTACACGCCACCACAGTAAGGCTCAACCAGCATTAACATGTGTCGATAAATACTGGGACAGCAAAGGATTCTTATGGAGAAGTGTGGTTAACCTTGCATTTCAGGTCTTCAGGCGTGATTCCTTCTGGAAGGGTTATAGGTCAAAGGATCGACTCAAAAGGACCGAAATGCAATAGGGTCGAATCAAAAGGACCGAAAACAAAAGGGTCGAATTTCTTTTCTTTTTTTTTTTCTGGGTGGTCCCCCCACAAACCCCTCTTTTTGGTCTAAAAAACAACTTTTTTTTTTTACTATACGGAAACCAAAAAAATATATATATTTTTTAAAAAAATATTTCGGTCATATTGACTCGACCCTATTGCATTCGATCCTTTTGGTGTCGATCCTTTGACCGGACACCTTCTGGAAGGGAGATGGTCATCAATAGCCTTGGTGTGGTGTGTGATTGCACCAGTGGGCTGTGTGTCATTGCAGATGGACTGAAAATGTCTGATTCCCGGCACGGTCTGATGCTTTCCACCAAAGTCAATACTGTGGTCTCATCGGTTGGTGTAACTACAAACCCATAAGGCTTACATGCGAGGCAGTGCGTAACACAAAATTAGCCCCCGTCCACTCTGTGATGCCTGCTGGAGGCGCCCTCCAATCTCCTCAATGAAGCTTCTGGCCTGGGCCTCCACACATGTGTAATGCTTATGATGGTCATGCTGCTGCAGGGGTGTGCTGCACTCCACTAAGTGAAAGATGCATGTTTTTTAACTAAATCCCCCATACCCAGCCGGGAAGCAATGGAGCGCTGCACAAAGAGGATGCACCCACGGGTTTCAAGTAGGATGCAGAGATGGGTAAGGGAGGCAGGTGAGGATGTATGCCAGTGTGGTCACTGCAAATCTCTTTCATGAACCTGTGTCCACAACCTGTGACGCTATGATCACTGTTGTTCGCTCTATGAAGTTGCCATCAAAATTAGTGCCAGTATGGTCACTGCAAATCACATTCATGAAGCTGCAGCCACAATCTATGCCTGAACTTCCATTACAGTAAATTGAATAAAGTTGCACAAGCAAAATAAGCCTGCACTGTCACTATCAACAACTTTCATGAATCAGCCAAATCCATGCATTTATTGTGCACATTCACCCCTCACATACACATCACTTCCAAAACAAATCATAAGAAACTGGAAATATGTATTTCGGGTCACTCAGCATGGTCTCAGGTGGTCTTTGCATCCAGTCTGCATATTGTAAATACATTTCTTTGGTTCCAATTGCAAATACATCACATGCTATAAATACAACATTCTATCACTCAGCATGTAAACAATTCAGTCAGTGATAAAAATCTCCCTCATTCTGTAAATAAATCACTAATGGGAAAGAATATGGGGGTTATTAGCATAATAGTTCATGACTGCTTTATGTAAAATCAAAGAGTATTTTGGGAACATAAAAATGGTCAAAGATGTTTATATTTAACACGTGGTACCGATCACGTGACTGGGTCACTTGAAGAGGACTCCAGTGTTGGCCTCACCATCTCTTCCGCACTTACCATCTGGCTCCTTCCCCGGTGACTGCTGATGTGGGCCTGCCTCAAAGCCCTGCCTGGAGTGGTGCAACTGGTCCTGGTGCCGGGCCTCCCGTTGGACCATGACATTGCCCTGCCCACTGTGGCTCTGATTACGTGACTGGGTCACTTGAAAAGGACCCCCGCGCTGGCCTCACCATCTCTGCCACACTTACCATCTGTCTCCTGCCCTGGTGACTGCTGACATGGGCCTGCCTCCAACCCCTGCCTGAAGTGGTGCAACTGGTCCTGGTGCCGAGCCTCCCGGTGGACCATGACATTGCCCTGCCCACTGTGGCTCTGATTACGTGACTGGGTCACTTGAAAAGGACCCCCGCGCTGGCCTCACCATCTCTGCCACACTTACCATCTGGCTCCTGCCCTGGGGACTGCTGACGTGGTCCTGCCTCCAACCCCTGCCTGAAGTGGTGCAACTGATCCTGGTGCCGGGCTTCCCGGTGGACCATGACATTGCCCCGCCCACTGTGGCTCTGATCACGTGACTGGGTCACTTGAAAAGGATCCCCGTGCTGGCCTCAACATCTCTGCCACACTTACCATCTGGCTCCTGCCCTGGGGACTGCTGGCATGGGCCTGCCTCCAACCCCTGCCTGTAGTGGTGCAACTGGTCCTGGTGCTGGGCTTCCCGCCGGGCTGTAACATTGCCCCGCCCATCGCATTGGTGATCACGTGACTGGGTCACATCGCCCTGCTCTTATCTTTTTGACTTTCAGGGCGTCCTCTTCAAAGGGTATAATTTCTAAGGGCCTCTTCTCCCCTGTGTGTCCCTCTTTGGGACTGGCGGGACCCCACTTTCCATCACTCTGTACCTTTCTACTAACTATGGCTTCCTACCCTTTCTAGTCTTCACTGTGCCTTCACTCCCCTACCTGGGGGTGGGGGAGGGCACTAAATGCCTCTCTGCTGCCTGCCTGCTCAATTTCAGGCCTTTACCACTTACTACATCACCTGGCGACTTGATTTGCACTCTGTTGCCCAGTATTCATTCTTGTCCTGTCTTGTAATCTGGCTCATGTCTACCTTTCTTCCACCATATTATTCCCTCTGTAATGTCACCCATTCTCGCAATCTGTTTGATCTCATCCCAGTTCCTCCCACCTCCTATCCCCCTCCCTTTCTATTGGCATACTGAATGACCAATCCATTTGCACAAATCACATATTATCTTTCCTCCGCCATCTTGTTCCACGTTAATCTTTGCTATTTTAATACTGATACTTTCATCAATGCAGCTTCCGATACACTTCCATCCCTCTCTGACCTTTCCCGCCTTTCACCGGATCTTGCACGGCGCTCTCTTAACTCTGGTCTCCTCTCCCTTCTCTTCACTCACTCTATCCTACACACCCGTTTCACCCTCCTCACAGACCTCCCCAACCTTGGCTGTGTCCCTACCTCCTCACCCTCCGCTCCTCCCTATGGTGTGCGTAGAGTTGTCAGACAAACATCTAATTACCTATGGATCTTCATTCTTTATCTAGCTTCCCTCCACTTATGACACACCCCTTTTTACTGTAAACAAACAATACTACTCAAACCTCATTCTTTCTTGCTCTCCTCACCCTCATCATTTATTTCAACTTCTGAACAGCATTCTGTCCCCTGAACCTCCAGACCACTCTCTCTTGCTCCTACTGGCTTTTCCCAATTTATTGTTGAAAAAGGTCTTGCTTTTACGCACACCCATCCAAGTTGCACCTTCCGCTCTCTGCCACTCTCCTTACATTCCTCCCCTCTGCCTTCTCTCCGCTTACTGACTCTGACACGGCCTATGTCAACGCTGGGCCCACCCTACTGATTCTCCTCTTAATCCCATTCCTCTCCATACTCCTTCCTAAGCTTTTCCCCTCTCCCATCTCTGTTCATATTGTGTTAATCAATCTCTTCCTCTCCTCTGCCTGCTTTTCTTCCTCCTTCAAACAGGCTGTGAACCTCCCCATTCGTAAAAAATGTCCCTTGACCAAACTAATCCAGCTAATTTCCATCCTATTTCTCTTTTTGTGTAACTTTCCAAAATCCTTGAAAGCACAATCTCTACTTTCCTGGATCACCACTCTCTACTTTGTCCCCTTCAATGGTTTTCGTCCTTCCCGCTCCACTGAAACTGCACTGCTCAGTGTCACTAACACTCTACTCTCCGTTCGCCCCACTAAGCACGCTTCTATCTTGATTCTACTTGATCTCTCGGCAGCTTTTGACACAGTGGATCAGCAACTCCTCCTATCCTCTCTTGGTTCTTTGGTCTTTGCTGATTCCGCACTGTCTTTGTTTGGTTCCATGTGTTAATATCACCGCAGAAATATCGCGATACAAAAATATCGCCATATTTTTGCGGCGATATTGAGCCATGGACCCTGCGGGAGACACCCTCGCAACCCCTGCATTATTAATGTGCAGGGGACACCCCTGCAACCCCCGCTCCCACAAATTATCCCCCCCCAAAAATATTGCCTATGGCGAGACAAATGACCATATGTACGGTGATATTTTTGGTGGGGATAATATGTAGGGATACCCTTTGTTTCAGGCCTATATCTTCTTCTATTTCTATATCTCCAGTCGCTCCTTCTTGGCCTCTAGGGCTGGGTAGCTCTCAGATGCTCTCCTCCTCTAGCACAGTGTACCCCAGGGTTCTGTTCTTGGCCCTCTTTTGTTCTCCCTCTATTCCTCTTCTCTTTCTGACATCATCATGTCTTCTGGCCTTTAATGCCACTTCGGTGCTGATGACTCGCACATTGTTTGATCTTTTTCTCCATTCTCTGACACCATTCATTCCACTATCACTGCTTGTCTCCTTTCAGAACAGTCCTGGATGCATTCTCACTTCCTCCACCTCAACCCCGCAAAAACTGAAATTCTCTTCTGCTCTTCTACCATCCCCTCTATGTTTCCTCCTCTTTCCGCCATCTGGTTTCCCCACTCTCTCATCCCTCTCTCCTCTCTGGCCCGCAATCTTGGTGTCTCTTTTGACCCCACCTTTCCTTTGCAACACAACACATATTTCAAACACTACTCGTTCCTGTCATCTTCACCTCTTCAACATCCATAAAACTCTGCCTTTTGTCACCTTTCAAGGAACTAAGCTTCTCATTTCTTCTCTTGTTCTATTCTGTCTCGACTATTGCTCTGCCCTACTTACTGGACTCCCTGCCTGTTGGCTTTCACTGTTATGCTCAATCTTTAATTCCTCTATCCATATTCTTTTCACTCTCTCCCCCGTTCCTCTATTTCCTCTTCCCTTCGTTCCATCTCCTAGCTCTCCTTCGAATCCCAGATCCTTTTTAATTTCTTATTCATTGTGTTTAAATCCCTACATGGCCCTGGCTCCTCCTTACCTAGATTCTTTGGTCTCTTTCTACGTTCTGTGTTGAATCACAGGAATGAATCTCTTCTCCCCAAAGGGGAGCCTCTTCCTGTGCGACTAGGCAGGTGAGCCTGCTCCACAGCACCCTCCCTAGGGGTCGGGGTAAGTGGGACCTCACTGGGAGAGAATCCCCCTTAGAGGACAAGGACTCCCATTCCTGTGAGGAACTCCCGACAGTTGCACACACTATGGTTTACATGACAACCCCCCAATACCAAAGGCCTTTGTTCATAAAGACTGGAATGAGGAAACTCCTTAGAGATAACATTATATTATTGGAAGTGAACATGTCCCTTCAAGTCAAAATGTGCAATGCACTGAGACAAGTATTTTAAATAATGTATCCTGGAGAAAGACAGAGAGAGAGGAATGCATATGCGGCCTAGAGAGAGCCCTGTGTAGCGTAAGGCTGAGAGGAGGCAGAGCAGCACCAGAGAGGAGAACCGCGAGTTTGAAACCCGCTCAGGATTAGAAGCTGGAATGTCAAGGTCACAGTACCACATCAGCATGAGAGAGTTTCAGGGCAGGAGCCTAGTACGAGAGGCTGAGACACCAAAGTCACGGCACAGATCCCGCAGGAGAGAGCAGCAGGGCAGGAGCCCGATATGAGAGACTCAGACACCAAAGTCACGGTACAGTGCCAACACGAGAAAACCACAGGGCATGATGAGAAACTGGGACACCAGAGCCGACATGCAACCCCAAGTAACGCCAAAGAGGGAAAACCGAACCTGTTCCGAGGCTCAAGAAGAGGTTGCCAAAGGACAAGGCACCCAAAGACATTCCCCCTTGTAAGAGAAGGTAACAGGGAGAACGGGGAGAACAGAAGACCAAAGAGGGATCATTATATCTTGCAGATCACTCATCCCAGTAGAAAACGTATCCTTAAACCAGCTCAATCTACATTGTGGAAGGGAGTGAAAGAGCCAAAACAAACTCTGAAATCCCTGAACTTAAATTATCAGGAAAACAGAAATAGAGACACTGAGAAGTTAAAGGTGAAAGTGCTAAATCAAAGAATAACAATACCCTGGGAGAAGGGGAAGCCCATAAGATATTTCATATCAGAATAAGAGGATGTCAGAAGGAATGGACATTGTGAATCAGAAAATATACCAGAGCCAACGAAATAAGCCGGTGAGGCAAAGCAAGTTGAGTTCTAATTCACTCAGAGAGAAAGGCCACCTGGATAATAGTATCCTTCTAGGATACGCCGGATGTTGCAACAAAGAATATATATGTTGGAAAAGAAGCTCAAAAGGGGATCTGAAGAAGAAGGGGAAAACACAGAACATAATTGAAGAGTTACAGAAACTTATCAAAAAAGTCACAAGAGTCTATCTGGGAATTTCATATCAGTAAACAAGTCTACAGACTGGTATTAAAATTCCCTCAAGCAGGAGGGAGGCCTTCTCTGGGTATGGGTTAGTTCTTATAGTGGTAGGGTAACTTAGGATAGTTTTGGACTATGTACTATTTCTTTTGGACATTCACGACGGACTGATGAGCACCTAAGTTAGAAATATAGGCAGGGATCAGCCAAAGAGATAGGGAAAGTTAGTCCTTATCCTCTACTTCAATAAAAAGTCATACATCATGTCCACAAAGTGTCTGTATCCTTCTTCTGGCTTGCCACAGTTCCCGCTCAGGCCTTACAGTCACAATCTCGATATCTTCAGTTCCCAGGCCTCCTTGTGCTCAGTCTCATTCACGCCCTTTTGCTTTACTTGCCACTAAATTCTGGAACTCTCTATACATTCTTCCTTCTCACTTTCTACTTTCCATTCTCTCTTAAAAGCTCACCTCCTCTCCGTCTAACTTTTTCTTTGATGTTTTGTTGTCATTTGGTTTTTCTTATTTATTGTACCATTTATTCTTATGTACAGAGCTTTGGAGAAAGCGCTTTAAAAATCTAATAAATACAAATACCTATGTCTATGATAGTGATGTGAGCATGCAACTATTTTGAGCACATAATGCACACTTGGCTTGCTGCTCATTTCATATCTTACAATACTCAACCTAACAGTAAAGTGTCTGCACACTATGAGTTCTATCGAATAAATGTGCGCGTGCGATTCATGGAAGGCCCTGTGCGTGTTTTCCCAGGATGTGCGCCAAATCCGCGCATGGTGCTCACGGGCGCACACGTCACTGCGACAACCTGAACGCCGTGCGCGACACGCACAACGTGTAGCACACACACCAAAAAGGGGCAGAACATGCGGAATGGGGAACAACACATAAAAATGAGGGCGTAACTGGGGAGGAACTGCTGGGAAATACATGGAACGACCACACGCACGTGAACAACACGTATTCATGGAATCGAATAGGGGAAACCCGCACCCGCCAAAGACACGCACAGGCGGACACACATCTGCCACACGAAGGCAGGTGGAAGCGTCCCCGCGCAGTATAAAAGTGCGCACAAACAACAAACACGTATATACATATGAATGTCCCATTTCTTGCAGCAATGATCGTGGGACAACTCAGGAGGAGGGGAATAGCCAGGCCCCGCATTTTTTTGCCCAAGACCAGCCTTTCAGGATGCCTGATGACCAGGTCTATGGCAGTTATAGGTTTCCACCTCGTATCATCTTAGACCTGGTCACTGAGTGGGAGGATGACCTCACATCACCCACCTTGTGCTCCCAAGCTCTGAGCCCCTTGGAAAAGGTGCTCGATGTCCTGCATTTTTTGTCCACTGGGTCATTTCAGCGGACAAATGCCATAGTTGGGGGTGTCTCACAGCTCACGCAGTCACGCTGTCAACACCAGGTGTTGGCAATCATGACTGCGCGCCCCTCAGTCCGCAGGCACATATACATGCCCAGAACACCCACAGAAAGGCAGGCTGTGGGTCAGGACTTTTACAGGGTGGCACACTTCCCCAAAGTGCTTGGTGCCATAGATTGCACCCATGTGGCCCTACATCCACCTAGGGCCACTGAGAACATCTACCGCAACCGCAAGCACTGGCATTCCATCAACATACAGGTTGTATACCTCTGTCTCTGGAAACTATCCTGGGTCTACCCATGACAGTTTCATATACAGAATGTCCGCCCTGAGCGGGCACCTTGTAGCTGGGAAGCATGTCGACACATGGCTCATTGGTGAGTACAAATGTCTGTGCACATGCATGCATGTCACTCACAGACAAATACACAAACCCAACTAATGAGAATCATCCTCAGCTCTCCAGGGGACAGTGCCTACCCTCTGAGCAACCACATGATGACGTCAATACGGAACCCCACCACACCATCCCAGGTAAGATACAACGCAGCCCATATTGCAACCAGGGGCATAGTGGAGCACACATTAGGAGTGCTCAAGTCACCCTTACGCTCCCTTGACCGCTCTGGCGGCCAGCTACTATATGCACCCCCAGTAGTGTGCAAGATCATTGTGGCAGCATGTGCACTGCACAATGTCGCAACATGGCGGGGCGTACCGGTGGACATGGTGGTGCCCCCACATCCCCAACCACATGCACAGGCGCTGCTCATGGGAGGGGAAAGGGTACGTGGCGAGGCAGCCCGGACCCAGCTTGTGGCCACATTGGTCACCTAAACTCCCAACCCAACTGTCACAACCACGCAATGCTCAGGCACCCAAAAATACAAGAAAAACGTATACGCAACCCCTGTAGGCCACGTGCGTGTAAAAAAACCTCACGCAGTACTCCGTGGCACCCAGGAACACAAAAAAGTGTACGCGATTAACACGCGGTCTACTATGACCTCAATAAATGGGGTACTCGACAAACAGGGGCACCCCCAGTGGGAAAAATAGCGTGCAAAAGCGTGCGCGACTCACCGTCTGCGTGGAAAAGAAATACGCATAGGCACTGAAACCACTGTGAAGTAATCGCGTGTGAACCCCAAAGTAGGAAAAACACACGCATCGGTCTCCACTGAAAGCACGTACAGTGCGCTGCAGACCCGTGCGGACCATTAACACATGCAGAAGGAAACACCCGCACACGTTTACGTGCTAAGGCCCTTCCTCGAATTACACACTGACGTGCTGTTTTTTCACGTGCCAATTCACTCTGCATCAAGCTGGCCACGGAAGACCACGCTCCTGTCCAGAAGGCCATTTTCCTGCCCCCCAGAGCCCTGAGCTGACTCCCACCAGCCATCTGCTGCTGCCTGCCTGCCTACTGGCCATGTGCCCTGCTATTTGGTGCCTGAACATCAGCCATCTGCAGGGGTCCAGTTGCTGTGACCACCCCTGCTGGAACAGAAGACTCCCGACTGCAGCTCCATCGCTCCACAGCCCAGCACCAAGAACCAGTTGCCCACCCACACCTGCCTTGGGGGTTGCCATGTCGGGGGAAACACCATCTGAGACCACTGGCAACCCCCAGCCAGAGAGGCAGAGGGCTGCCAACTTCGCAGCAAGAGAGGTTGGGATCCTGGTGGAGAAAGTCCTGGTGCATTATGATGCCCTCTTCGGAAGAACACAGGCCGACAAGGATAGACGGAGGAGGATCTGGATGACATCATGGTTGCCATCTACGCGGAGGGGGTGGCAACCCGCGACCTACCACACGTCCGTAAGCGCTGGGAGGACTTCAGGTCCAGGACCCTCAGGAAGGCCCAGTGCCTCTTGGAAGCAGCGGATGCAGTGAGGTGCCGGGTCCACCTTACCACCAACGACATGAGGGTCCTGGAACGCATTAACCCAGCACTTCACCACCAGGTCCTCGAGAGGGAGACCCATCCGGAGTCGAGCGGTAAGTGTCCATGTGTACTATTGTACGCAGTGCATGTTGAGGTGTGCCAGGAGTGTGCAGCTTGGACATATGTCTGGAAAGGCCTCTGTATGATGTGTATGTGCAGGGACATGACCCTGCTGCATGTGAGTCCAGTCATGTGTGATGCACATCTGCGTTCCAAAGCATGATGCACAACCGCATGTGGAGATGCACACGTTAGCATTTCTGTGTATGTACTATGCCATGGTTGGGGTGTGACACATGGATGCTTGTTCCACCTTCATGTACGTGCATGGTGTACATGAGCATGTGTCTGTGTTTGACATGTGTGTGACTGTGATACGCCATGGATGCATGTGACACAGAAATATAGGAACCCGATTGGCAGATGTGACATAGTTGCCGATGAATGCACTGTGACAGGTGGTGGAGATGTACAGATGCATGTGTGTCTGGTGGCGTGTGTGCATGTGTTCGGCACTCCCCATGTTGCTTGTGATGTCATGCCAACCTTCAGATGTTCATGCTGTTGTGTGTGTATGGATGCTGCTGCACGATTCCTGTTAATTTGTGCATGTGTGTGGGTTCTAATGATATGAGCGTTGGGGAGTGTGATGCCATCTGTGAAGTTTGACACTGCCACTCATGTGCAACTGTCATGTGTGTATCAGACCATTGTACAGTGCCCTGATGCCTGTGTTCTGTCTCTCTCTGTCTGCTTCATCGACTGATGAAGAGGGCGGAGACGGTGCTGTGGAGCACAGCGGCAGGGATCCCACCGCCAGCCGGCAACGCAAGGCCCAGCTCTCCTCCCATGTAGTCATCTCTTCGGGGAGTGAGGAGTCTGGTGTCTTGTCCATGGCCGCAGCTGCCGAGGCAAGGTCCAAGAGGCGGAGTTTGGAGGTGGACTCCTCGGCAGCAGTAGGGGCAGCTGAGCCCCCACAGGGGCCTGTGGAGGAAGATGGCACGGAGTCATCCAGGTTGGTGGGGGGTTTGGTTGAGGAGGAGGCCGTGGAAGGCCCACGCATGGCGCCTGGAGGGGGGATTCCACTGGTGCTAATGGTGCAGTCCAGTGGCAGGGACAGGAGACATCCCTGCCACAGTCGGGAGTCGGAGGTCCAGCAGGGGTGGCCACCCCACCAACTGTACCCCAGCAGATAGAGGATGTGCTGGCATCATCAAGCAGGGCAGCGGCACCAGAGGATTTCATCAGCCGGGAAGCCGTCATGGTGCCAGAGGCAGTTGCATTGGAGGCAGCAGCAGGCTCAGTGTGGGAGCGATCATGGCTCGGGGCCTTCAAAATCCCAGGGGCAGGCATCGGCGGGCAGGAGGACCCTGGATTGGGAGTGTCTTCCGTTTGGCAGCGGTTGGGCCAGCAGATAGATGCGGAGCGGCGGCAGGCAGAGGAGGCACGGCTCACAATGTTCAGGGCAGAGAACTCCATGCGCCCGGCGTTGAGGTGGGCTGAGTGCCTCGAGGCAACTTACAGGGAGTTGGAGGAGGCCATGGCTGCATCCCTGCGAGACCTAGGGGCCAATGAAGAGGGCCGCCTCCGGGACGTTGAAGTGGAGTTCGATGATACCTTGGCCCAGGACATCAATGAGTGAGCCGTTGCACTAGCCCGCTGCCTTTGTATATAGTTATTTAGATTTAGGTTTCATTTGGTTTTTATTTTTATTTGGAGTCCATGGACTTTGCTCAACCTTTTGTATATAGTTGTATTTTAGATAGGGTTTTAGGTAGGTTTCCTTTTGTTTTTAGATCATGGAGCCATCAGACTTTCATTGTAAATAGTTCCGGACATGTAAATACACTTATTTTTTTTTTTCATCCGATGGAGTAATGGTTTTTTATGCTTTTCATTTTTGGATTTGTTTCTATGGACTTTGGCAATGGACCACTTTTCATTTTTCATGTCTTGGTTTTTCAATTTTCCTTGGATTTTACTTTCTTTTTCAGATTGCATTCATTATTTCTTCATTTGCATTTGTGGTTTTATTTTTCACATTTTGTTTTATTTTTAATACATTTCATAATTCTACATTATTGGTGTGGTCTACTATGATTTATTTTGCGCATGTCTCCGTGAGCATTGGCTCAGTCATGTGTTGCCACTGTGTGGCTCTGTCGGACATTTGTTGACGGGCATGTTGGTTCTTTTCAGACTATAATGGAATGGTTAATTTACTAGGGAGTGGGTGCAGTGGATCGTTGGGTGTTTGCGCTGGGGAGTGGAGAGGTGGGATTTGGGTAGGCATTAGAGCCATGGGTCTGTATAGTTATGATGTGGTGTTTGGGGGGACATGAGTCGGGGCCTGCTGGCAGGTGCCTGTCACTGGGGGTGTGGTGGGGGACATGAGTCGGGGCCTGCTGGCAGGTTGCCATCACTGGAGGTGGGGTGGGGGACATGAGTCAGGGCCTGCTGACAGGTTGCCATCACTGGGGGTGGGGTGGGGGGACATGTGTCAGGGCTCCCAAGTGCATGGTGCCATGTGGGCTGCCTGCGGGTCATGGTCAGGGGTGATGGGCTGCCTGAGGGTCATGACCAAGGGTGATGGGCTGCCTGCAGGGCATGCCCAGGGGTGATGAGCTGCCTGCGGGTTATGGTCAGGGGTGATGGGATGCCCGCGGTTCATGGCAGGGGTGATGGGCTGCCTGCGGGTCATGGTCAGGGGTGATGGGCTGCCTGCGGGTCATGGCCAGGGGTGATGGGCTGCCTGCGGGGCATTGGCGGGGCACACCCGGGAGGGCCCGCACTGCCATATCGTGTGTGAAACTCCCCGCGCACCCCCGGAATATGTGTTCCCCGCTCGCACCAGGCCAATCGCACGTAAAACTCCCCACGCACCCCCGGAATATACACAAGCAGCCCATCCACCCTCCCCATGCCCCACAGGCAGCCCATCACCTCAGTCCATGCCCCGCAGTCAGCCCATCACCCCAGACCATGCTCTGCAGGAAGCCCATCACCCCTGGGCATGCCCTGCAGGCAGCCCATCACCCCAGTCCATGCCCCGCAGGCAGCCCATCACCCGTCGGCATGCCCCGCAGGCAGCCCATCATCCCTGGGCATGCCCCGCAGGCAGCCCATCACCCCAGACCATGCCCCACAGGCAGTCCACCACCCCTGGGCATGCCCCGCAGGCAGCCCACACCACAGGGGGGACTTTTCCATGCAATTTACCTGGCGCGAGCGGGGTACATGTATTCCAGGGGTGCGCAGGGAGTTTTACACGCGATTTTGCTGGCGCAAGCGGGATACATGTATTCCGAGGGGTGCGCATGGAGTTTTACACGTGATTTTGCTGGCGCGAGCGGGATACACATATTCCGAGGGGTGTGCGTGGAGTTTTACACGTGAATTTGCTGGCGTGAGCAAGATACGCGTATTCCAGGGGTCCGTGGGGAATTTTACACACGATTTCGCTGGTGCGAGCGGGGTACATGTATTCCAGGGCTGTGCAGGGAGTTTTACAGGTGATTTCATGGAGCGAACGGGGTATACGTATTCCCAGGGTGCGCAGGGAGTTTTACACGCGATTTCGCTGGCACGAGCGGGGTACGTGTATTCTAGGGGTGCGTGGGGAGTTTTACATGCCATTTTGCTGGCACGAGCAGGGTATGTGTATTCCAGGGGTGCGCAGGGAGTTTTACATGCGATTTCGCTGGCACGAACGGGATACACGCATTCTGAGGGGTGCACAATGATTTTTACACGTGATTTCGCTGGGGCGAGCGGGGTACGTGTATTCCAGGGGTGCGTGGGGAGTTTTATACGTGATTTCGCTGGCGCAAGCCGGGTACATGTATTCCAGGGGTGCGCAGGGAGTTTTACATGCAATTTCACTTGTGCGAGTGGGATACACGTATTCCGAGGGGTGTGTGTGGAGTTTTACACGCGATTTTGCTGGTGTGAGCGGGGTACATGTATTCCAGGGGCGCACAGGGAGTTTTACACGTGATTTCACTGGCACGAGAGGGGTACGTGTATTCCAGGGGTGCGCAGGGAGTTTTACACACGATTTCGCTGGCGCCAGCATGGTACGCATAATCCGAGGGGTGCGCATGGAGTTTTACACATGATTTCAATGGCGCAAGCGGGGTACGCGTAATCCGAGGGGTGCGCGTGGAGTTTTACACGTGATTTTGCTGGTGTGAGCAGGGTACGTGTATTCCGAGGGCTGCGTGTGGAGTTTTACATGCGATTTCATGGCGCGACCGGGGTACGTGGAATCCGAGGGGTGCGCATGGTGTTTTCAATTTACCTGGTGTGAGCGAGGGTACGCGGAATCTGAGGGGTGCGCAGGGACTTTTACACGCGATCTTGCTGGCACAAGTGGGGTGCGCGTATTCTGAAGGGTGCGTGTGGAGTTTTACACACGATTTTGCTGGCTCGAGCGGGGTATGTGTATTCCCAGGGGTGCACATGGAGTTTTACACGCGATTTTGCTGGCACGAGCGGGGTATGTGTAATCTGAGGGGTGCACGTGGAGTTCGCTGGCGTGAGTGGGGTACGTGTAATCTGAGGGGTGCGCATGGAGTTTGCTGGCACGGGTGGGGTACGCCTAATGCAAGGGGTCCGCATGGAGTTTTACACGTGATTTCACTGGCGCAAGCGGGGTATGCGTTTTCCGAGGGGTGCGCGTGGAGTTTTACATGTGATTTCACTGGCGCAAGTGGGGTACACATAATCTGAGGGGTGCGCGTGGAGTTCGCTGGCATGAGTGGGGTACGCGTAATGCAAGGGGTGCGTGTGGAGTTTCACATGCGATTTCGCTGGCGCAAGCAGGGTACGCGTATTCCGAGGGGTGCGTGTGGAGTTTTACATGCGATTTCACTGGCGAAAGCGTGGTACGCGTAATCCAAGGGGTGAGTGTGGAGTTTTACATGCAATTACCCTGGCGCGAGTGGGGTACACGTATTCCGAGGGGTGCGCATGGAGTTTTACAAGCGATTTCGCAGGCGCGCGTGGGGTACAAGTATTCCGAGGGGTGCATGTAGAGTTTTACGTGTGATTTCGCTGGCGCGAGCGGGGTACGCGAAATCCGAGGGGTGCGCAGGGAATTTTACATGCGATTTCGCTGGCACGTGAGGGCTGTGTGCCGTTTTTAGCACATTTTCATGGTTGGGGCTGTATTCTGGTCCACTGGCCTTTGCGCCATGTAGGGGATTTGTGCAATGTTTTTGGCGCACGGGGCGGGCTTGGGGGCATAACTGGCGCTGCTGCAGGGTCGCTCCGCCACTCTGCACCACGGCTGGTTATGCATGTAAGTATCCATGAATACGCTGTGCGTCAAAATGGGTTTTGGCGCATGCAGCTGGTGCAAGCTGGCGCACGCTCCCTCTGTGCGCCAGCCGCATGCGCCACTAATCCGCTAAATTCTATGAATTACCCCCTTAATGTGTCAGCATGTGAATGTGTGTATGTTCATCTGTTTGTTTTTATGTATGCATGCATGGAAGGAGCTGTGTGAATGTTGTATAAATGCACAGGTGAATGAAAGAGTGTATGTTGTATGCGTACATGTGCATGAGAGTGTGTGTACTATATGAGTTTGTGCCTATATGTGTGAAGTGGAGCAGGCCTCTACATTCGGGGGGGCTGCTGACAGCATTGAATTGTTTACTGTGCACAAAGGGTAAAGCAAACATGATAAGTGTTATTACACAGCTACACTGGCCTATATTGGTGGCGCCAGTCTGGCCATATACTTTTTTTAGTGTGGCATGGTCCTTTATACTGGGCCTCATGGTTAAAGCAAAGATGATAAGTGTTATAACATGGCTAGACTGGCCTACATTAGTGTGCCAGTTTGGCCATAACATTTCTTACAGTGACATGGCATTTTTTTATAGGCATTAAGTGTAAAGCAAGCATGATGAGTGCCCTTATGCATACTTTCAAGCCTACATTGGTGCAACTAGACTGGCTATATTATCTTACTGTGTCATGGCATTTTATATTGGCTGGTAAAGCCAACAGGAGCAGTTTTTAGATGGTGATACTGTCACAAATGTGTGAAGCCTGCATGGACATGTATGGGCACAGCCAACATGACAATGTTTTGATACTGTCATGTCTTTTTGTGCAAGCCATAGTTTGAATGCATTGGAAAATGTCCCTGTGCACTGTTGGAGACTTGTATCTATTAGACATTTTCATGTGCTACCAGGCAGCCCCCTCCCCGACTCCTTCCTCCCCACAGCCCACCTTGGCTGCTTCAGGCTCCAACGCAATGCTTGCTGACTCATGCATATTTGTCGCAAACATTTACATTTACACCCCTCCAGATAGCTTCTTTCTGAGGCTGGACAACGTTGAGCCAGGATTCATGGTGCTTTTCCGTACATCAAATAGGATTGCTGGTGTAACAGAGTTCAGCAACAGGGTCCTCAGAAAGTGTGAGTGGGAAGCACAATAGTTCATATCGAATGTAATAAAGTTGTATTATCTTTTCAAAAGTTATTGAAATTGTCCAACGTTTCTGTGTGACATAGGCATGAAACAGTACTTCATGATAAAAAGAATTGCTATTCTCGCATCACAGGCAGTAAATGGGTAACTGTGATGCAATGCGTTTTGGAATAGTTGTCCATTGACAGGGACCTTGGTCTGCCTGTCTGTATACACTTAGCAATTTTCTTTCATTGCTGAAATATAGGTTTTCTCTCCCTGCACGCTCCAAGACTAGATTAGTACCTTGTGGTGCTAACTGACACTCTAAGAGAGAGTGGTGGCCTCCGCTGCTGGGTTGTCAAAAATGTCCCCCTGTTGCAATAGGGTGCAATTCAACAAGTGGCAATAGCACTTGGCTCAAAGACCTTGGGACAGACAGGTGACGTTCAGGTCAGTGTGGCTCACAAGCGTGCAAAGCGGTCAGAAATTGCAGGGAGAGACAAATGCAATTTATTTTTTCCTGGGCTACTGTGAGGCCCTGTCCGTGGTCTATGAGGAAACGTGAGTCCTTCTTCTGCTCTTCCTAGCCAAGAAGGTTGCCAGGCGCACTTGCAGGGTTTGCCACTATAGCAGGCAGGTCTTGGGTACCAGTGTCTAAGCAGCAAGCAGTCCTTTTCAGCAGCAGGTTCTTTGAGTGCTGTGAGGCCCTGTCCAAGGCCTCTGAGGAAAGGTGAGTTTGTCTTTTTCTCTTCCCAGCCAGGAAGTTTGCCAGGGAGACGGTGGTGTGTACCACATCAGTAGGCAGTGCCCTGTGTACGAGTGGCCAACCAGCAGGCAGGCATAGTCGAAATGAAGATCACTTTAAATGTTCATCTGAATATGGTTGAGGGTGGGGTCTGATTCCTATCTTGCAAAGCTATATCTTCACCCTAATGAGTAAGGACTTGGGGCAGACAGTACCCCAATAAATGTCCAGTGGAATAACTCTTCCTCTTTCATTAAGGCTGGTGGGGTTTAAACCGCTTATATAGTAATGTTGCTACTGCTGATTAGTCCATTTCAATCCTTCTGTAACGGCCCAGTCCTGTCTTCTTTGGCAAGAGCCATTTCCTGTTTTGCCAATCTCAGAGTAATTTGTCTGTTGGAAGTGGGAAGGGAACAAAGGAAGTGTGAGGGGCCTAGGAAATGTCAAGATGGTGGCACCCCTCTTGTGGTGGTAACTTCTCCCCTGGGCTACCCTAAACATCCCACCTCCCCTGTCTGCCTTATCTCAAAGAGCTTCCAGTACTTACATTGCTCGTGTGACTTCCCTATTATACTGGCAAAGTTTCCTTTCAAGCACTGGTCCACGCCTTACCCCCTGGGGGTATATCCAGTACTCCTGGGAAGTTATTAGGCCATGCTAGCAGAGAACAAAAGTAGCTTCCAGGGCTGAAACCAACAGCTTGTTTTGGGGACCTCAGCGCCTGACAGTAGCACAAAAAACTCTAATGGTTGTATTTGTCACTATAAGACAGTTTGACAATAAAATGACATCCATCAGATTTTGGCAATTCTAAAAGTATCTCCTCATAGGCCACTATATCAAACCAGATGTACTACATGTTTATATTTAATTAACCTGCCACTAGGTCTTGTGGATGGACGAGTTCACAACTGAAACTTGTTTGCTTAACTTTAATGGGATTGACATTTATTAAAAAAAAGGCTAATCTGAAATTTAGAAAGACTTTGCCTCCATAGAAGCTACTAATACAACCTTCAGATGGAAGCTTTCCGAAGTAGTTATCAACTTTCCCTCCCATTTGTGGTCTGCTACCCCTTTTGTAGTAGATTTGGCAACCTAAAACAGGATTACACATTTAGAAAACACATTATCTGGGGCCCTTTCTAAAAGTGAAGCCCCATAGCCATCAACATGCTGCTAGCATGTCAAATGCTGATGCCCGGCTGCAAGGGAGTGTCATATATGAGACTGTTGGTAAGTTACATAATACACCCAATGGCCAGGAAACCCATCGATACCCAATCTTAAAACACTGTCTGAAACGGAGACTGTTTAGCAGATATGCTTTTCATGGTAAAATCCATATACTAGAGCTCCTAAAATTTAAAAAAAACCTCAGAGATTCCCCTCGCAGAAGGAAATGGTTACAGTGTTAATGGCAGTGTCTGAATGAGTGTCTGCTTGCAAGATGGCTGTTCAACATGGACATCATTTTGGGTTTGCCATTTGTACCAGCTAGTACCCCTGGCAACTCCCTTGGTATCCTTGGCACTGCTCTTGTGACTGTTGTCTCTAGGATTAGAGGGGCATTGTTGAAACAAAATTGAACCTCCCTCTGCTGAGAGCCATGTTTGCTTTCAGTAGCCCCCCTTCCTATTCGTTACACTAGCCCCTGCTGGCGGGTTAGGTTGAGGCAATGGGTGGGACCCTCTCTTCCCCGCTCTCACCACTTCAGCAGGACATGCTGATGTGTTACATTTGGAATATGAAAATCCACAGGAAGCTTTATTAATGCAGGTGACTCAGTGAAAGAGCAGTACTGCAGCTTCAGAAGTGGGAGATAGGGTCATTGATACCAGGTAATGACTAACACGCATGCGCAAAGGCATACTGCCAGCTGTGTACCCTGGCAGCTGAGTGGCTTGTGGGCTGGTGGTCATCTGGGCTGGTGGTTTGGCTGATGGTTTGGGACCACTACTGAGGGGCAGTACATGTTTACAAGAGGCAACATTTTATCGTTACTCTGCCACGCATAAGAGTAATTGGGCCTCATTACGAGTTAGCCGGTCCAGATTTAACGGTGCCGGTAAAACCGTACCAGCACCGTTTTCCGGACTGGCTAACTCCGAGTTATGTGGGCGTGTGGTGTTACAACCGCCAGGTCTGACCTGGTGGACATAACGCCACCGGCCGCACACAGACATGGAACACCTGCACCATTACCGCATGGTGCCGGTGTTTCCACTGCCCCCATTCCTGTGGAGTCCTATGGGAAAGCCTCATTATGAGTCTGGCGGTAACCATGCCTGTAAAACCAGCAGGCTGCCGCCGGACTCGTGGTGATTTACTGGCTCCAGACTTGCCGGAATCACTGTGGCATTACAGCTCCGGTGGTCAGGTAATTCCGGAGCCAGCATTCCGTTACTCCCCATTCCCGTGGAACTCCACGGGAATGGGGAGTAACGGAATGCTCGCTCCTATGAGACTCCACGGGAATGGGGAGTAACGGAATGCTCGCTCCTATGAGACTCCACGGAAATGGGGAGTAACGGAATGCTGGCTCCGGAATTACCTGACCACTGGGGCTGTAATGTCTCTGTGATTCCGGCAAGTCCGGAGCTGGTAAATCTCCACGAGTCCAGCGGCAGCCTGCCGGTTTTACCGGTATGGTTTCCGGCCGCACTCGTAATGAGGCTTTCAACTAATGGTATTTCTGGGGCATTTGAGACTGTGCTTGGCAAATGATGGCAGCAATTGGACATGGGAGGTTGCACTTTACATCATCATCACAGAACAAAGATTATTTAGAAATGAAATTCCATCAGACCACAATCACAAAATAAGAACAGTAGAACACATACAAAAACGAATTGCCTCCAACACTAAGGAACCGACTCACTAATAAATTAATAGATAACTAGGCACCATCTAAGAGAACACAAAGGCAAAACCAATAGTGCTCCTACCTACAGAGACATAGTGCCACATGGATTTAAAAAGAAGAAGGCAAGGGGGCCACCATATACAAAAAACAAAAGGCCAACTCAGAAGAATGTCAAAAGAGAATAGACACTAAAGAATTGGAATGTTCACTCATAATAAAGGTGCACTCGTTGCCAAATGATTAAGCACAATAAGAGGGAGGAGAGGTTAATGAGGTCAGGAGTTTTTGCATATGTGTATGTTGGCAAATTATTAGAAAATTATTTGAAAAAATGGTGAGATTAAAGTGTTATAAAAATATAAGACCATCATTATATTTCATTAATACAAAACCTCGAAATGACAACAATTTATGTATTCACCATGTTACAAAAAAGTATAAAAAATACAATAGCAAAATGTTAAAAATATGCACAAAGCATGCAAAATATAGACCATTCCATTATATCAATATATTAGTACCATTTGTAGTTATAGATTACCAATTTCATGTTGTAATGTACATGTAGGTAAAGCAAAAAGTGTTGCATTTTTTGTTTGTTTTAATTTGTATATGAAAATGTTTAGATATTAGCATACACTTCCAACAGTCATGAAAATGTGTATCATGACCTCCTTTTACTTTGCATGTAGTGATGCCCACATACCGTGTTTTACCTTAACAAATTGGGGCATAGATTACAAAATCTGTTTTGCATTCCGTCTTGACATGCGTTACATTTATTTACGTTTGTAAAAACTCTGTTTCTTTTCCATTAAACATTACACTTGTGCAGGATTTTTCTTTACATCAAAGAAACTGGCAAATACAATGGGCCTCATTAGGACCCAGGCGGACTTCGCGGTGCTAAATGCACCGCGAAGCATGGCGGAAAGCCGCCGATAGCGCCATGGGGGTTGGCGGATTTACCGCCCCATTCCGACCTCGGCGGAGCGGTAAATCCCCAATCCCCATTCTGCCCTTCCCCATTCCCATTTTTGCCCCATAGGGTATAATGGGAGTGGGGAAGGAGTTAATTACGCCACCGTAAAATACGGTGGCGTAATTAACAACGAGGTCCCGTAGCGCCATGGTTTTCTCCGCCTGGTAAAACCAGCCGGAAAAGGCCGCCATGGCGCTACGGGAACTCGTAGTATGGCGGAGAGGTACGCCATGCACTACGCTGGCGTAACACCCTCTCCGCCAGGGTCCTAATGAGGCCCAATGTCTCTTGTTGATGGGGATCTGCGGTATGCTATTGAAGTTTATCTTGTAGAGTGTCATCAGTCATTAGCAGAAGCCAATGTCTCTTTAAATTTGACGGGGCTTTGTGTGATTGATCATTATAAGTATTGATTATCCTCATTTCTCAAGTATCCGTATGTGTAACCTGATATTGTCCTGATTCTTTTCTAGCTTTCTCTTTCTCTTTTTTAGATTTCTCTTTTTAAGTTATCAGTAGATGCGGTCTCTTCATGTTACATACTTCAGAAAATTCAGTTTCTATTATAGTCTTAGAATATCCTCTTTGTCTAACCTTTCATGTAGTATCCTGGACTGTTAAAGAAACGTATCCTGTCAACAGTTTCTTGTCATCCGGAGTCACTCATCAAATGGAATACTCATTTTTTTTTTTCGGATGACTTTTTTGCACATGGAACACTGAATTGGAACTGGTGGGCTTCCTGAAAACACTAGTCTGTAATTCTCCATTATCCACATAGATCTCAACATCCAAACATTCTATGGAGATTTTGATGGTTTTACTAGTGAATTGTAGATTTAGATTGTTGATATTTAGAATCTTCATGAACTCATCGCATCCTTGGGGTTTGCCCTTCCAAATGATGAAGAGATCATCAATAAACCTCAACCACAGTACAATTGTGTGTGCGTATGTTGAATTTTCAGGACCATGTTCTCTTCCCACCAGCCCATGGTGAGGTTTGCACAAGGTGGGGAAAAAGTAGTGCGCATCGCAGTGCCTCGCAATTGCTGGTGGTAACACCCATCAAATAGAAAGATATTATTGCTTAATGCAAACGTTAACATTTCTATCATCATTTCTGAATGTTGTAAAAAATAAAATGATCTGGATCTAAGAGAATGTTTACATGCCTTAATACTTGTCACATTCTCAGTTCATGTATATAATGACGCCATGTCTACTGTGATTAATACAATGTCATCCTTGCATGGTATTTTTTTATACGACTCAGAAGGTCAGTGCTACCTCTAAGCTATGAAGGTAAACATGATGCCAAGATCTGTGTACCAGGTGGCTTTTTCATGTTTTTGTGAATCTTGGCCCGAATGTAAATAGTGAGCATCAGTGGGAATTCATTCCATAAAAATCTTTTTCATCCTCATATATTAGACCATTGGCAACTCTATACATTTAAAAGATCTACAAATGTAGTCTTTATGATTTCAGTGGTGTCCCCTTGAAGTTTGGTATAGCAGCAGGAATCGCGCAACTTCCTCGCGGCTTCATTAGTATAATCTGTAGATGTCATAAGTACAAGGTTACCCCCTTTATCAGATGGTTTCAAAATCAAGTTTGTGTTCTCTTTGAATTTATTAATGACACACCAATCTTCTAGAATCATATTTTGGAGTATTTTCTTTTTATTGTATTATAGCCGTAAAACAGCTTTTCACAAATTTATCAAAAATACATGCAAACGTGGTGATTACAGTTATACAATTAGTTCATTTGTTTCCAACAAATCATTAAAATAGAATTATTGCAATTAAGATACTTTTGACTGTAGACGCCATCGTTGGGTTGTTTCCTGGGATGGGAAGTGGTCGTGGTTCGAGATCCATTTCTCGAATGGGAACTAGACACTATTCTTGAGAGGCCCGTTCCTTTAACAAGAACTAAGGACGGTGGCTCTGCTGCAGGGGAGAGGAGACTCTCTGAGAAGGCGGACCCAGGCAGGGCGGAGCAGCGACTGGGTGGAGGGTGCTGGGTTCGAGGAGGAGGAGCGGTCTCTGGAGTCGGATGCAAGGAGTGAGAGTGCTCAGAGGAGGCGGTAAGAATGGGTAAGGGGAAAGGGAAGGTTGGAAAGAAAGGGGGGGTGGAGGAGGAGGAGGCAAAGAGGGGGAAGTCATCATCTGTGAAATTTACACCTGTGGAGGGGGGGAAAGGGGGAAATGAGGGACGACATCGCAGCAGATCCCCTCAGAGGGATGTTGAAGGGGGGCTGGTCCGGGACATTTCAGGGTCGGGGACTCCAGGAAAGTGTGCTTTGGAGAGGCTGGAAGCCTCAGTGAGCAGTATGTCTGAAGAGAAGATGCAGTCTGATAGTGTGTGGAAGGTAGTGTTGAAACCTGAAAATCGTGACAAGACATTTCTGGGGGTGAATCCGACGGAGATTGCTAGATGGTTGAAGGCAGCAGTGGGAGATGTTTCTCGGGTACAAGTGGTGGCTGGGGGTCGGTTGTTGGTGGAGGGGTCGGATGCTGATAGCAAAGCAAAGATTCTGGAGGTGCATTGCCTGGGTAGGCATGCGGTTAGAGTGTTCGATCAAAGTGGAGTATCTTGTAAGGGGGTGCTGTATGGAGTGCCAGTGGTTATGAGTATGTCTGAAGTGGAGGAGCAACTGGCGGGAGTGGGGGTGGTGGAGGCATGGAGGTTGGGGAGGAGGGATGCACATGGGGATGTGGTGTCTACAACTGTGGCAGTGAGATTTGAGAGAACGGAGTGTCCGGAGGTGGTGGAGATGGCTTATCAGAGGTATCGTGTGAAAGCATATGTGGCAATGCCATTAAGGTGTTATAAATGTCAACGATTTGGACACATGGCAAGAGCATGCAGGAATGAGAGACATTGTGGGAGGTGTGGGGGAGAGCATGATATAAAGGAATGCAAGGTGGGGACTCCGGAGAAATGTGTGAATTGTGGGGGGAGCATTCTTCCGCGTTTAGGGGATGTGAGAGTTACAGGGTGGCGAGAGAAGTGGTACAGGTGAGGGCGGCGGAAGGTCTGTCTTATGCGCAGGCTGTTGCAAAGGTGAAACCAGTACGTGTAGTGAGTGAGGTGAGTAAGGAAAAATTGGTGGTGGATGAGGTTGTGGGAAGAAAGAAAGTGGTGGGTGAAGTGAAAGGTGTAGAAATTGTGGTTGTTTCGAAAACGGAGTTTTTGTCCTTTATAGTGAATGTGCTAGATCTAGTTCAGGGGAATACGTCCATCAGTTCATCAGATCTTACGAAAGGAGTGGTGGAAGCTGGGAGGAGGTTTTTGAATGTTGTAGATGTATCAGAAGAAGATGTGTTTAAGAAGGTTGTTAAAGTGCGGAAGTTGAGTGGGGTGCCGGTATGAGGATTTTGCAGTGGAACGCGAGGAGTTTGTTGAGGAATGGACAGGAGTTGAAAGCTGTGTTGTGTGAAGAATTGAATGTTGACGTGGTTTGTATTCAGGAGACATGGTTGAGGGGTGATTTGAGATTTGTGATACCAGGTTTTGAGTTGTTTCGTAAGGATAGGTTGGAGGGGAGAGGGGGGGGTGTGGCTTTAGCAGTTCGAAAGGGGTTGATTGCAAGGGAGATCGTGGTGGATGGAGCAGTAGAGGCGATTGGGGCAGGGATTCGGGTAGGAGGATCGGAAGTATTGGTGCTGAACTATTATAATCCGTGTGAGGTGGTGGAAGTGGGTGTGTTGACTGGAGTGATAAGAGGACATGTGGGACCGTGTGTTTTGTGTGGTGATTTTAACAGTGCCAACACGTTGTGGGGTAGTGATAGGACAGATATGAATGGAGAACTGTTGGAAGACATGGCGGATGAATTGAGTCTGGTATTGCTGAATGATGGATCGGGTACGAGATTGGACGTGAGGACTGGGAAGCTATCGTGCTTGGATTTGACCTGGGTGACTGCTACAATTGCGGGTGAATGTGATTGGGAGGTGCGTGAGGATGGAGATATGGGGAGTGATCATTCTGCTATTTTGGTGACTGTGAGGGGTGAGGTAGGGATCAGGTCACGTATGACTGGGAGTCGGTTGAATTTTAGGAAGGCTGATTGGGAGGTGTACAAAGGAGTGTGTCGGGATTTGATTGTTCCAAGGGGAAGAGAGGGAGGAATGGATGAATGGAATGAGCATCTGGTGCAGGGAATGAGAGCAGCGTCTGTGGCAGCAATTCCGGAGGTTGAGAAGGGGAAGGGTGGGAAGATTGAGGTTCCTTGGTGGTCGGTGGAATGTTCAAGAGCAGTGGCGGTACGGAAGAAGGCTAGAGCAAGAGCGGTGAGAACGGGAATGTTGGTGGATCTGATAGCATATAAGAAGGCTAAGGCGGTGGCGCAGAGGGTGATTAGAGAAAGAAAGCGAGGATATTGGAGGGGCTATTGTGGGTCTCTGGGGAGTGCTTCTGGTGTGAGTGAGGTTTGGAAACAGTTCAAGCGGATGTCCGGATTAATGAGGTCGCAGGGTGGTATGTCTGTGTTGTTGAAAGGAGAGGAGGTGATTAGTGAGGATGGGGATAAGGCGAATTTGTTGGGGGAGTATTTTGCGGGGGTTCACAGTTCGAGGAACTTCCCAGAAGAGGTGAGGATACGAATGGGTGTGGTAGAGGAGGAGACGAGAGAGGTGGTGGCGAATGTTGGACCTTGGGAGGAGCAATATGAGGTTCCATTTTCGATGACAGAGTTGAATGGAGCGATTCGAAAAGGGAAGTGGTCTAGCCCTGGGGTGGATGGAATTATGTATGTATTTTTGGAGAAGTTGCCTGAGGAATGTAAGTTAGAGGTATTAGCGTTGTTTAATGAGATCTGGAAGAATGGAGTTTTGCCAAAGTTGTGGAAAAGAGCGATTGTTGTGGCGATTTTGAAGGGTGGCAAGGTTCCTACAGAATGTAAGTCATATAGACCGATTGCGTTGACTGTTGTGCTGTGTAAGGTTATGGAACGGATGGATCAAAGCATTTTTGGCAGATAGGACATTTCAGGTGAGAGTGAGGGGGGTGCTGTCTGAAGTTTGGAAGATGGAGAATGTGACACCACAGGGAAGTGTGATTAGTGCGATGTTGTTTAATGCGATGGTGGATGGGTTGGTTCAAGCTTTGGCAGGATTTGGGTGTCAGGTGGATTTCTTTGCGGATGATGGTGTGGTCTGGGTAAGAGGGCGGTGTTTGTTGTTGGTACAGAGACGGTTGCAAGCTGCGATTGTACGCATGGAGGAGTGGTGTGGGAAATGGGGTTTCTCGGTGTCTGTGGATAAGAGTGTGAGTATGGTGTTCTCAAGGAAAAGAGTGCAGCAAGAGTTGAATTTGGTTTTGAAAGGTGTGAGGGTGAAGAGCGTGGAAGAGTTTCGATATTTGGGGGTGATTCTGGATAGAAAGTTGAATTGGAACGTGCAAGTGAATGGAGTGATAGACAAGTGTAAACGCAGGTTGAATTTGTTGCGGGCAGTGACTGGGAAAGAGTGGGGTGCGCAGCAGAAGTGTTTACGAATGTTATATAAGGGATTGATTTTGAGTGTGCTAGATTTTGGATGTCAGGTGGCAGTGGATTTCACAAAGAGTCAGAAGTTGCGGTTGGATAGGGTGCAGGCGAGAGCGTTGAGAGTATGTTCGGGTGTGATGAGGTCCTCTCCAATGAATGCGGTTCAGGTACTGGTGGGGGAGATGCCATTGGGATTGAGAAGGGATGTGTTGAATATGAGGTGGTGGGTGAAGTGTAGTGCGAAGAGTGTGGCTCATCCGGTACGTGAATGTTTGCGGTATAATTGGAGGTTTGACTATTATGGGGATCGGTGGAGGAGGAAAGGGGGCACTTTGGGGTTTCACATGTGGGAGAAGGGGGTGCAGTGGGGTGTGGGCGAGTTGATGGTTGTGACAGGTATGGATCTGGTGAGGTGTCCGATGTGGATGATGGGGTCTCCAAAGGTGTGCTTGGAGTTGACGAGTGTGGTGTCAAAGAAGCGGGGATTGCGGGGTGAGATCAAAGATTTGGGTCAGGCATATGTGGCAGAGAAAGAAGGGTGCAGGGTGTTCACGGATGGTTCAAAGGATCCGGTATCTGGAAGAGTGGGAATGGCGTACTATTTGGAAAGCACTGGGGAGTATAAAGTGGGGCGTCTGACGGATGATGTGTCAATTTGTTCGGCTGAATTGGTGGCGATTGCAATGGCGATTGAAAGGGTATGCGAGTTGAGGTTTGAGAAAGTAGTGGTATTTTCAGATTCATTGAGTGGGTTGCAGGCGATTGTGGCAGGGGATGGAGATAGGAAGGATGTGATTTTGGATATCAGGAGAAAGATTGATCAATGTGTGCGTGGGGGGATGGATCTGGAGTTGGCGTGGGTCCCCAGTCATAGCGGCATTCTGGGAAATGAGTTAGTGGATCTGGCGGCGGGTGAGGGTATGAGAAGGGAAGCGGTTGATGTAAGGTTGCCTTTGAGTGTGGATGAGACAAAGGTAGTGATGGTGAGGCGGGTCATGGATGAGTGGCAGGAGAAGTGGGTGAGTGGGGTAAAAGGTAGGTGGATGTTTGGTATTCGTGAGAAAGTGTCAGTAAAGGTGGATCCGGGAAGTCTAGAATGGAGGAGGGGGGAGGAGGTAATGCTGAATCGATTGAGAATAGGACATGTGGGGCTGAATGAATATCTGTTTAGAGTTGGGAAACGAGAGTCGAGGGAATGTGCGGTGTGTGGAGAGCCTGAGACTGTGGAACATTTTCTGTTTAGGTGTGAGAGACACGCTGTAGAGAGAGAATTGATGAGGGTTCGATTGTCTGCGCAAGGTGTGGCTGAGTTGAGTGGGAAGGCTTTGTTGGGAGGTGACGGGGTGAGTGGCAGGAGGAGGAGTAGTGTGTTGTTGGATTTTGTGAGGCAGACAGGACGGTGGGAGGAATTGTGAGTTTTACGTAGGTTGAATGCTGAATGGTGGATAGGTGCACATCATCCAATTGGATGGGGAAGCGCCTGCGTGGGTCCGCCCACGCGTTCGTTAATTAAGAAGAAGAAGAAGACTGTTCAATTCATCATGATTACTTCTTTTGGAAGACCAGATTTAGCTCCTTAAGGATTTTCAAAATGTCCATTTTCAGACCGGATTCATTGCCCAACACTAATCTTGCCCAAAAGGATGTTGTGGATATCCAACAATTTCTGTCAACAAATCCTGACCATTTCTTTGCTCTAAGTATTTCTGTTCCTACACACTCTGTCATTAGACGTTTTAGAGATTGTGTATGTTTATCAGGACATAGGTCACATTTATTGTCTGGATAGGTCTCTTTGTATATTATGTGTAATATCTCCCTTGTTGGTAAGAGATTGAGGCGGAATCTTAAGAATTCCATACTCCATCGTGAATTTGGGAAGCATCAGAGCTACCTGGGACTCCACCCTCTGGGCTTGTCATATGATGATAGTGACTGAAACAATCGTGATTGCAGCATCACAGAGATTGTATTAATCCAATCTGCCCTCTTTACAGATTCTTTTACCTTCATTGAATTCTTAGGATAGATATTTCTTCCCTCTCACATTTCAACAGGATTTCAGATAACTGTGTGTTAAGATCTTCCAAATAGGGATTATATTTTTCCCTTAGCATGTTCTTTATGATTTCATATAGTGAGTTCTTGCGTGGACCTATGATCTTTCGATATGAGGAAAGCACCCTTCTTTCAATCTGTGATCTTAAGGACTCTAATCCCAACTTGTACATTAATGACGTCATCGGTGAGGACTGAGGCAAATACAGAACATATTTCCATAGTTTGCCTTCAATCCTATCTCAGGTAATGCCTTTTGTTACTGGGTTTATGCCCAAACCATAGATATGAGATGGAACTACTTTCCTGAGTCGAATTCTACCAACGGGAGAAGAGAGAACTTACAGTAGGTGTGCAAAATCGTCTTCATTTGTGTCCCCAACTGCATCACTTTGTGCTCTAAATCTTGCATTGGCAGACCTATTTTTGGATGACTCCATAGGCAAACACCGAGTAATATAACCTTGTTCGCCACTGATATAGTCTGTTCCCTCATTTGCCAAACAAATTGTGGAACGTGCTTCTGTGATCGTCTAAACGTTACAATTTTTGACTTACTCAGATTGATCTGTAAATCATTTGATTATGAGTAGTTCCCCAGGACCTTTAGTAAACATGGGAGTCCTATGCGAGTATAGTCCAGGATAACAATATCATCCGCATAGGTGATCCATGTAAGTTTCACCTTACCAACTTTGGGAATCACCAACCCGGCATTATCCAGACTTTTGAATAGATTAGACAGATAAGGATTGAACAGGCACCAGCCCAGTCTGGATCCTTGTTTGACCCCTCTTTCAGATGTTATTGGGTTGCTCAGGTTTCCTGTCCTGTGCAATCTAACCTGCAATTTTGGCTGTTTGTGGAGTTCCACAATGATTGCTAACAATGGTTGCAGCATTCCCCATTTTTGCAACTTACCGCAGAGCAGGCTTCTGTTGGCAGTGTTAAAAACCTGTGAGAGATGCCCCATTCAGTATGCGTTTGATTTGCTGAAAAGTAAATGTATTAGCAGGGCATTGAGTGATGTCGGAAATCCTTTTTGGAAGCCAATGTGTTGCTTAGGCATGATTCCCTTTTCTCTGCCCATATTTCCAGTTTATTCAGTACTATACCCACAAAGATCTTACTGTCTGCATCGAGAAGAGAGATTGGGCGATCATTTTTGGGATCTTCCCAATCTCCCTTCTAGTAGATAACTATTAGTATTGATTTCTTCCAAGATGCTGGGAATTGATTGGACCTTATGACCTCTTTAAATAATGCTGTTAGGTCCTTTGACCATATCACAATGTTTGATTTTAGAATTTGATTGGTCAACACATTTGGCCCAGCTGCTCGTGAGGATGAGGCTTTTTTAATTGCTTCCTCTACTGTTTCTATTCTGAGATTCAGTTCCCAAGGACCTGCACTCAGGGGCTCCTCCAGGCTCCTTATGGTTTTAGTCTACTGTCTGCTTAGATGCTTCTGCCATATATCTTATTTTATGACATTGCTCTGAGAACTCTGGGAATTCAAAATTGAGTTAACAAGGGACCAAAAGTTCCTGGAATTCGACTGATCCACCACACTCAACATGAGTTCTATGTCTCTTTGATGGCATAATTGCTTATTTGCCATGGACCAAATCTTGTATTAATTTCTCAATTGTTTAACTGAGTGTACCTATATTGCTCCCCGGTTAAGTGTCTGCTCTTAAGTGCATGCTCTGCTTTCCTTAGTTCTTGTTTTTTTGGCATTGTCAAATGTGTGTTTATGTGCATTCTGTTTTTTTCCACTGCCATTGTATGGTGTGTCTAAATGCCATATAAAGTCGACAAATTTGACCGATGGCCTACTGTTCTTATCTCATTATCGTGCAGATAATCGACACAGTTTTGGAGATTTCTGTTTAGCGTTGTTCCTCCTCTACAAAAAAATGGCCACTCTGTTCTTATTGTTATTTCTCCGGATGTCCTGTATTTATCATCTTGATTGTCGTCTAACAAAGTTCCAATCAGCATATTAAGATCACTGCTGTCATTTTCTTTGATGTTGAAACTTTGACATCTTTCAAACAGTTCTGTGGATAAGAACAGGTAGACTATTGTTGTGCTCAGCTCTCCTCTCTTCCAAGTGGTGCCTGCAGGAATATCTCCCTTTATATTACCATTTGCCATGGTTAAATTGCACTGTATAATGAAGTCAAGCCATCGCCTGCCATTTTTCGTTGGTTTTCTTTTTTGACTTCCTATCCGATTTATTGTTTCCAAACATTGCATAATCAGGTCTCCCATTAACATGATGTTTACTATGCCATACTGTACCTGTGTGCTCAGCAATAGTTCTGTTACAGCTTGTAGGAACTGATCTAGGTCTGAAATGGCTGGATTCCAGTACAAACTGATTACTGTTATTGTTTGGGTTGCATCTCCATCTCTCTTTTCTATTTGTGCTGCCAGAATGCCTTGTGTTTCGTTTCTCTGAAGTGAGATGTTCTTAATTTTCGAGTTCCGACAAGCAATTAGGAGACCTACAGAAGGTCGTCCCTCGCCCTGACTTGTGGCAAGTTGTTCTATTATTGAGAACCCATCTACTTTAAAGCTAGTACTGAGCCATGTCTCTTGGAATACAATTATGTCATAATTATTGCAAATGTCCTCTCTGTTTACTGTGTTTTTAAATGAACTGGAGCCCCTCGTGTTCCAGCTGCACAGCTTCAAATCCTGTTTTGCTAGAGTGACTTATTGGGAATGCGTAATTTCTTGAAGATTTGAGTGATTATTTCTGGCAGTAGTGCCCATGCTTTGGTTTTGTCATTGATTTGTGGGGTTTCCTTTTCATTTACTTCTTCAGTTTTTGGTTTGTTGCTATTTATATCCGTCCTCTGCATTGAGCTACCCTTCAGGAGTGATTGATTGATCTTCACTCAGCCTCTCCATTTTGCTGGGCAATTCAGCACAGGCAGTATAACCTCATTTCATTTTGTTAGTTCCTTATTTGCTGCCAGAATTGGACTTACTCCCAGTCTAGATTTTAGACCTATTTCTACAATGTCTGTGCAGTTAGCATGGGTGAACGTAACATATTGTATGTCAGTGGTCGAAAAAAGAAAGAGCTCTGTGGTTTCTTTGGAGATTGATAGGATCATACTTTGATTTAGGGATTTGGATCCTGTCCCCTTTCTATCCAATCTTTTCATTCAAACCTTCGGGATTGCAAAAGGTGAGGTGGTAGTTAATTTCTCTTCTTGCTCCTCTACCTCCATAGTCTCTTGATCTTTTGCACAATTACACATACATCTTGAGTGACACTCCCCTTTTGCTGGGTGCATATTACAGGATTTACATTGTTTTTTCTCAGCTGCCATTTTAGTAGAATCAGTCTCTTGATTCACAATTGTTGGTTCTGGGTTGCTGTCTTCTTTCTTTTGGCCTTCCGCTGTGTGTGATTTATTGTTTCTGCTTAGGAAAATGGGTGCCAATTTTAGAGGAACTTACAAAGTGTCTGTTTGAATTCCTACTGTATTTGCCACTACTGCTGATTTTTGTGATGTTCTTTCTTTACTTTTAACTTTATCGTTGTTTTTTCCTGAGCCTTTTTCTTCCACAGATTCAGACATTTATTTTTTGCCTGTTTCGCGTTTTTTGTTGTTTTTTGTTGTTGGCTTCTCAGTATACTTTAATCTCAGTATTTCACAGTATTTCTTCAATAACATTTGTGATGTCATCTTTGATGTCCTGGGTGTTAGTCTCAGTAGTGAACGGTGGTGGCGAGAGTTATGGTTGCTTAGCTTACCATAACTGGTGAATTTCTGAGTTTTTTCGGTTTAACTTGTAACCGTAATTATGCGACAAACCCTTATTAGTGCAACTTAACCATAATGTCCCTTTACCAATGTTTTTTCATTGAATTTTCATAGATTTTTATTAGTCCAACTTAACCATAAAATCCCCTTAACAAAGTTTTTTTCTGAGAATTCCATGGGTTTTTACCAGTGCAAGCTATTTTCATACAACTTACTAATATCATACTTACCGCAATATAGAAACGTTTTTGTCCAATGTACAATGTTTCACCTTAAAACTCTGCCATTTCCCACCTTTTAGCATAATTTTTAACACTTCTATACTTTTTCCACTGTGTTTGCTTCCATCGACGTCCACGAACGTCTGACGTCAATGTGGACCTTCCGGACAGTGCCACGTGACCAAGCGCTTGCGCGCGGCATGATGATGTGTTCATGAAAGCGTTTACACTTTGCGTTCAGGTCCTTGCTTCGAGGACAGTTCGTAACTACATTTTCTACTGATCTATGAACTTTAAAGCTCAAAATGTACCCTACAGCTATTCTTACTCATTATCCATTAACAATCTACTACAAAGCACATACTTGGAAGAATACTAGCAAAACTGCTATTTATGTTAAAAATGGCATCAGCTATTGCCATCCCATTCCTCCTCCCCAAGAGCCACCACCACCACCAGCTGGAGGACCCACACAACAAAAAAAGCGCAGTACTTCTGAAGACAACGAAGAGGACCAAGAAGATGAGGTAGAGGAAGTACCTACCTCTAGCACCCAGAGATAATCATGGGTGGGGCAGTTCTTTACCACTGTTGGGAATGTACAAAAGGCTAAAGCTACAAAAGTGAAATGCACTGAGTGCAACTTTGTACTCAGTCGCGGACTACCTGGACATTACTCCTACAGGACCACCTCCATGCTCAGCCACAGCAAATCCAACTACTGCAATGCTCTCAGAAAGATTGTTCCTTTCTTAGCAAGTAGGCTGCCCTCCTCCACATCATCTTCCTCAACCAATACTGTAACCACACTGCCTAACTCTGTGGGACACAAAATCCCACAAGCTACCTTGCAAGCAATAAAATAGGTCCATATCTCTGGAAGACAACAGTCCTCTGTATATACTTCATCACACCACTGTGCAGGGAGAAGCAATTTTCGATGTGCGTTTGAAGCTGTAATCAAGGAGCATGAGAAACACTGCATGCTAACTTAGAAGTAACACATGCACACATCTTCCCCTGTCCACCTGCCCCCCATATTAGTGCTTGGTGCCTCTTCCCGCATTTCCCTCCTCACCTTACGTTCTAACCTCTCCTGCAAACATTTTCTTTTTTTTAAACAAAAAAGGTTCATTTAGGAACCACCTTTCACAGTTAAAAAATAGAACAAAAACAATATCTTATAGACTCCATCTACTTTACATTTCTGAGTAAAGTACATAGGGCCTCATTACACGGAAGGCGGTAATCCAGGGTGCTATTAGCACCCTGGACCATGCCGGTAAATTACCGGCACCGCCTTGGCGGAAAGGGGATTTACCGCCCCATTCCAAGGTTGGAGGGGCGGTAAATCCCCCTTCCGCCATTGCCCTTCCCCATTCCCATTTCTGCCCCATAGGGCTCTATGGGAATGGGGAAGGCGCTAATTACGGCACCGCAATTTTGCGGTGCCGTAATTAGCTCCGAGGTCCCTTAGCGGGTTGGTACTTAACGCCTGCAAGAAGCAGGCGTTAATTCCTCCAACCCGCAAAGGGACCTCGTAGTACGGCGGTAAGGGTTAACGGTCACCGTTGCCATTAACGGTGACCGTTAACCCTTACCGCCGTCCGTGTAATGAGGCCCATAGACTCAATACGTTTTTTCAACATTCCCATTAGCTTTTTGTGTTATGCTAATGGGAATAATGTGACGTTCATCCCCCCTTCCAGGGATCAGAACGGGGGATAACAGCCCGGCAGCCCAAGTTATCGGCCCAAGTGAAGTGTGTCTGTGTGCGCCCTGATGCCTGCGAGCTTCGGCGCTTTATAAATAAACAACGAGGGCTCTGGACCATTATCCTTCATTGCAGCCCCTGCGATGGGGGATAAAGGCCATTGCTAAAAACTGATTTTTCTTCTGCTGCAGGCGTCCCGCTGTATGAAGGAAAATCCTTTTCCCAAGATGCCCACCATGGAAAGAGAAGGGAGGGCTCCGTACAGAGCCCCTCTTCCCTTTCCATGGCAGCCTGCAGAACCCTGTGATAATATTACCACGAGCAAATGTTTTTTCCCTTTAAAACCTATCCTACTTTCGAATAACTCTACCACATAGCCGGTCCCAGGTGGATATGGCCACTTTAACACCATTTTTCAGCCCTTGAAGTCATGGCAAGTAGCCAGATTGTCTGGGTCATGACCTTATACCATGACCCAGACAATCTGGCCACTGCCCATGGCCACAGGCTATACCTCAGTCACCAAAGGTATATCACTATGTTTTGTACCTACATTATGACACTTGTCAAAAAATAAAACACAGGCACATTTGCAAAAACATGCTTTAAGGTCCTTGCCAATGCTCCTTAAACGAGTTTGCTTGAAATCCGCCCATGTTTTATTTTTTCAAAAGTGTCAAAATGTATGTACATACAATAGTCATAGAACTCAGCCCCCACTTGACAAAATCCATTCAGTCTTTACAAAAACATTGAAGGTTGGGTCTATAATCTTTCTCAAAACCTTTTTCTACATTCGTCAAATGGCAACAAAGTTATAAGGCATCTGAAAATGTTAAGATCCCTCCTCTAATTTTGCACCCTCTTGAGTAAATCCCACCAAACTTTAGAAAAACATTTCTATCTCGATATAAGATCATTTTGCAAAGTTTTGTGTAGATTCGTCAAATAGCCCCACATTTATAAGCATTTACATTATTTTGGTATCCCCTCTAATTTTGCGCCCTCTTGGCAGAGTCCCACGAAACTTTGCGAAACCATGTATATCTGGATCCAAAATCGTTTTCCCAACTGTTGTGCAGATTTGTCAAATGGCACCACATTTATAAGCCTTTACAATATTTTGGGACCCCCCCCTCTAGTTGTGCCCCCTCTTGACAGAATCCCACTAAGCTTTGCAAAACCATTCCGAATTAGGTCTAGAATGAAATTCCAAAATTACATGCAGTTTTATTGAGTGGCGCCAAAGTTATAAGCCATCCAAAAACTGCTTTTCACCAACCATGTAATGCAGAAATAGGCACAGATGTCCGAGACATCTTAATTGGCCGCACACACCACAGGACTGTCCTGGGACATCTGGAGTGTTCGCAGATTTCGGAAATGGAAAACACCCGTTTTTTGGCTTCTTATGGCTATATCCCATCCCATCCTCATCACCCCCAACTCCCCAGATATTGTTTCTTGAGTTTGACAAGTGCAATGTTTCGTTTTTATATTTTTTCTCTACCGCGGTGTCCACGGACACCGACAAAAGTCTGCAAATCCAACATGGCGGGTGTTTCAAGAAAACTGACGCATTTCACGCTTTTCCCCATCCAGTCAGCGGGTGTGCCCGATGTCTGTGGGCTTCACGTCTCCCAACCAACCAGACGACTGTCCATGGACCGAACAGGAAAATGGGTCAGCGGACCGAACCCATATATCACTAATTTTTTTGACTTGCGTTTGCCTGTTTTAAAGAAAACTACTGGATGTATTTACACCAAATTTACAAAAGCACGCTTTCGGGACCAAGCTGCCACTCTTGCTGCAAATTTGGTGAAAATACATCCAGCGGTTTGGGCTGTAGGTTTGAGCAAAGTTTTTTCCATTATGTCTATGGAAAAAAAATCTTTTTCCCCCTATAACTCCTCCCCCTTGACGAAACCTCTCTAAACTTGCCAGAAGAATTCAGAGCAGGTCATATACTTTCTTTGCAAAGTGTGGTGAGGATTCGTCCAAGGGGAGTGGAGTTATAAGCCACCCAAAAAGTGTTCTTCCAATGGGGGCAAAAATGAGATGAGATACATTTACTAAATATAGTAAAGGAAGGTGTATGCAGGGAAAAATGTATTAAAGTGCAAATACGTCTCGTTAGAAATATGTTAGTGTAAAGCTTTTGTTGTGGATAAACTAGTGGATATAAAACGATAGTAAAAAATTAAGGTGATTTTTTAGATTTTTTGATCAAGAGATTGATGTCAATCAGAAGGATAAAAATTAAAGGCAACTAATAAATAAAGTAGGGACTCTAAAAATATCAATGGTAGAAAAACGAGATATTAAAACTTGATAGAAAGTGTAAACGAAGGAACAAAAAGAACATTGTTGTGTAGAGTTTTAAAAGCAGATAAAATATTTTGATTTTCGGATAATCAAGCAGCAATTGATGGTGCCTGCTCAAATTAATCAGTGTGATATATTTGGTAACATAAAGCGAAGAATAGAAAATTGGGTAAGTACAAACAGTCGAGAACACCTTGTCATCATGGGAGACACTCCTCTTCTACACTTATGCAGGAAATTGACAAGATACACAGCTAAAATAAGGAAATTTCATTCGGAATGGGTCTGAGGCATGACTAATAAGAAACTCATGCCGTGGTTTCAGGAGGGTTCATTGTCAAAAACAATGTTGCGACATATGACAATGTATTTACATGCTACATATAAGGTAAAGATGTTACTGAAACGGTTGACTGTTTTGGAGCTATAGTTATGGAAGATGTATCAGAGTAAGAAAGAAGACCTAGTGGAGAAGGAGTGGATGCTTAATCAGGATAAAGGGGAGGATAAAACACCTTTGGCTCACCTTTCCCCTCCTGTAAACAAGAGCGTAGATACAGAAGAGAAGGGATTTTATCCTTTGAAGGAATCGAAAGCAGCGACGGGGTACGTTAATCCGACATATGAGCCCCCTGCTTATAACAGTGAGGACAATGCGCAAGAGAGTAAAAACAGAGAACGCAAATATATCTTGACACACAATGAAAGTAAACAGAGTGATGAGAGAAAGGACGGACAAGATAAACAGATGGAGATGGAGGAAGAAGCTAAGAAGCAGAAAGAAATAAAGGACAAAGCTAAGGGAATAACAATAGTACATAATGAATGGATGGGAGGACAGTTATTACTCAAGCTGGATGATAAGGGCATTGATGGGTTCGAGAGAGAGAAGAGCAGGAAAAGAAAGGAAAGGAAGAAGAGAGAGCATATAGAGAAGAGAAAGAAAGAGAATGTAAGTGAAGGGGAGAATGAATAAGGCACGAGGCAAGGAAAGAAAAGGAGAGACTAAAAGAGAAGAGACAGGAGGAGGTAGAAGCGCAAACCATGCAAGAACGTAAGTTGCAAAGAAGGCGAAGGGAAGATGAATTAAGGGAGATGAGGAGAAGCGAGGAAGAAATGAACAGAAGTAGGGGACTAAAAGATAGCAAGAAAGATTATCGATGTCATAATAGCATAGTGCCGATCGAAGGCAAGAACGACTTGAGTAAGAGAGAGAAGGTCACAACAGCCCCGCAGGGAGCTGCAAGGGGTACCAAGAATATCATCATGGGCTGATGTGGAGATACAGAAGGCGTAGAGAAAATGTGGGGATTTATATAGGAAAATGAGGGGTAAAGAAATGTATAAAACCCAAGAGAACATTGAAGGATCTCCATCAAGGGAAACTGAAGGTAGGTCAGATAACGTCATAACAGACGAGCATAGAATGCTGTCTTTAAGTAGACTAGATCTTGATGATGCAGGAAAGGATAACAGCCATACAAGCTGGGGCGTAATAATGTCAGACAAAGAGAGGGAAGAAAATGAAAGAGCACAAAGGAAGAGTACATGCAGATTTTCAAAAGAATAGAGTGTAGAAAAAGGTGTCAAATGGAAAGATTTAGAAGACACCAAAGAGAGAACACCGGAAACGTCACCATAAACTAAGCGACCACAAGCACCATCGCACAGCGCAGGCAATGTGTATGTGGGCAGATTAAGGGTACTACCAGGACGGAAACAAAAGGGCTGAGACTAGCCACTCCTGGAAAATGAGAAGTGTAGGCAGGTATGATTATGGACTAGGATTTTCACAATTCCCATTATTAGAGAAGGGGGGGGCGACCACAATAAATACCGTGGCCACAGATGGATAAAGACAACTTAATATGTAAACTAGCGAGTTTATCTTCCGGTGCGGGAAAATGGATTTATGAAGGAATGACGTTAGCTGTATGTGATATAAAAGGCTTACTAGCAGCGATTATTGGAGAGAGCGCTGATTACGTTTTGAAACAAGCCAGATGTGCAGGTGTGACTGCACAAAAGACGCCACCTGATGGAGCGTGATTTAATAATTGCAGAGCAGAGGTATGGCGGGCGCTCAGAGTACAATACCCGGATACATCAGACATGTGTGCGATTATGACTAGGAAACTGGGGGAGGATGAATACCCTGTTGTTCATATTTAAGATATTAAAGAGAAATGGCACCAGATGGCACCAGAAGATGCATGAACCATGGGATAAAACAGTAGCATTATTTTACCACATTTTGTGTCAGGGACTGCATGAGGCAGTGCAATGGCAATTGAAGAAACAGTTGGTAACGGAAGTGAAGCCATGGCCAGATATCCAATTGATGATCGTGCATCACTGCCGATTAATGCAGGAGAAGAATAAGAAGAAAAGCAGAGAATAGAACGCAGAAGGAAGCGAAAGTTAGTCCAGAAGAAGTTGTCTAAAATAGCCATAAAGCAAGTGGTATTGACAAGATGCAATCCGTGCAGCAACATAACTTAGGGTATCCCACAGATCAGAGTGGGTAACATTTTTGTCCAAGAAGAAGAGGAAATGGGCCAAGAGGAGAGGACGAGGTGGATTTCAAAACCCTCAGGAAAGAGGAGGACTTTATGGCGGACAACTGCAACAATGTTGGAATTGCAGAACAATGGGACAAATAGCTAGAACATATAGAAGCAGATGAGTAATGCAGCACAATTAGCAAGTTCCAAGAGAGGGGATGGGTTATGCTCTGCAATAGAATACAGAACCACGAGAATATATGCCCAAGAACACAAGCAGGTTCAGACATATGCGCTGCAACCAGAGCAAATGCAGCAAACGCCATTACAAATGCAATGGCCACAAGGGCAATCACAGCAAGTACCCATGCAAGCACAACAGATACAAATGCAGTGAGCACAGACAGAGCAGGCTATGGTACCACAATGAAATATGATTACATGAGCCCAGCAAGCACCTGCACTGGAATAAGGGAGTTCAACTTTGATTGTCGGAAATCTTTCACAGCTACAGGGATGAATGTATGTCAACAATAGGGCAGCCTAAAGAGCAACCTGATGTCTTCAGTACTATCAGTGACACCGAACCCCCAAGAGCAACTAAAGTTCAAGGCGACGATAAAAGGCAAGACATTTTCATTTCTTGTAGACACTGGAGCAACTTGTTCCTTTTTCTGTGAGGGAAAATACTAAATGTCAGGTATTGCAATGATTTGATTATTGGGGGCGATGACTTTAGTTCCTTTTACATACGAATTACCAATCACTAGAAGAGAACCCGACATGTCTATGCCATTATTATATTCTAGGCAAAGGCCAGTTAACATATTAGGGCATGACTTAATGACAAAAATTAACATGATGATATCTTTTACTGACAAAGGAATAGTGTGTTCCGCTTCAGGGATACATTATATGAATGTGAGAGAGTTTATATTAGCCTTCACAGGCCAGAAAGCATTATGAGGGGTCCTTTTGGACCCAAAAGTATTTTTATATGGAGTAACTGTTTTATTATGGTGGTTGCCCAGATTGATAGGTAAACTATTAAGAATATCTGATGAGTTTTTGTTCAGACCAGAAATTCCTATCTATGGATGATAAAGAAGGGCAGATTATCCCCTTGGAGTTAGAAGCAGCAGTGGTCAGATAGGAAAGGGTGGCACAGCTGATGAGGGAAGAGGATGGAGACAGTGAAAGACCTCAGTGAAGGATAAAAGCTCACAGATTTGACAAACAAGGAGGTGTTTAAAGAAAAGTATTCAGGCGATGAATTAGTATTTTTTATAACTCTCACTTATTTGATAAAAGTAGAGAATAGAGAAATACTGCAGAGATTGGAGTTAGGAAAAAAGACACTGATTTTTCAGGTAAGATTTAGAGAAAGTGCCAAAGATTTTATGGACCACAAGTCCGTATGACGTGGGTCTATTAAAATGGGTAGGAACAGTTCAAATCAAGCTTAGACCAGGAGCACTTTTGCCACGTGCAAAGCAATACCCCATGTCCAGAGAGGTGGATGAAGGTATAATCGAGACCATTTCTGCTTTGATGAGGCAAAGAATATTGGTACCATCCAATTCTCCATGTAACACGGCTGTGTACCCAGTGAGAAAATTGACGGGTGGTCATAGAGATCTATTCGGGACCTTAGACATAACTTAGTCGAAGCTGAGTTTCCTTTAGCTCAAAATCCCACGACATTATTGTGCAACATCTCATCTAAGGCCAAATATTTTAGTTATAGATTAAAAAAATCATTCTTTTCAATTTCCCTTCACGAAGACTCACGGGATTTGACTTCCTATTCGTATAGAACAATCTGCCTGAAACATACTCGATTACCCCAGTGAGTCCCCTTCAATCTTTAATAGAGTCCTCCAGATGGACCTAGGCAATGTTCAGCTCGAAACTGTAATTGTTCAATATGTGGATGACATTGTGGTGCGTAGTGAGACAGAAGAAAGATGTAGAGAAGATTCCATTAAGCTCATGGCTATCATCTCAGAGAAAGGATGTAAAGTGGACAAAGAGAAGTTACAATACTGTCAGGAAGAGGTCTTGTATATAAGATAGTTGATTTCTCATGAGGGGAGGAAAGTGATACCTGAAAGAGTAGAAGCAATCATGAAAACCTCAGAACTTAAAACAGTGAAGGAAATGCAAACATTTTGTTGGCATATGTAACTATTGCAGGGCCTGGGTTTTTGATTACAGTACTGTCGGGAATCAGCATGGCAGCATTCCCCATAGGGCACAAGAGCAGACAATCCAGTCATCCCGTGCTACCAGCCCCCAAAGGATAAGAAGAACACGGTTGTCTTTCTGGCAAAGACAAAGAACATCATTTCTGTTGCGTTGGTGGCTTCCATGGAAACAATGGAAGCCATGCCTCATATGCCGCAGTGTAAGGAGGAGGCGTTTGGCTCCATGTCACGTGACACATTTCCCGGGACGCGCCACACATAAAATTACAATTCATTCTTGCCTCAGTGCTTCTGAATGAAGTTGCTACGGTCACGCTTCATGTCCCATCGTTTGGTTCTTTGTTTCCTGTTAGCAGGTCTAGCTTCCTGGTTTTCTGTGTCTCTTGCCTACTTGAAACCTATTTGACACGGCTTGCCTACGGACTGATTCCGCCTTAAGACTCTGTCTCTGGTAACCATCCGCGCCCTCCTTTTGATCCAGATTGCTATAAGGATTGTCTTCGCCTGCTGATTCTGTCTTCAATAACCGCCCGCACTATTCATTGACCCGGATTTCCTTTATGGACTTCTTCCATGTCTGATTCTGTCTCAGGTAACCGCCTGCTCCCACTTTGACCCAGCGTGCTTCACGGACTGTGTTTGCTTCATGCTCTTGTCCCTGGTAACTGCCTGCATCCTACGAGACCCAGACCTCCTAAAGGATTGCATTGGTATAGCCCATTATCTGGTCTGCTTGTAGTTGATCCCTTCCCATCCTTCTTCAATGTTCTTCAGACCTACGCCACAATCACGTTCTACATTCCGCCCCTACTGACTTCTGCCATCCAGGATCATCGGTCGGGACTTGAGACTATTGGTACTCCACCTGGAATAGGCGTCCTCGTGCCGTCGGGATAGGGTGGCTGAAATGTGGTACTTTGAAAGAACCTGCTAGGCGTTCTCGTGCCTTTTGGGACAGGTCTCCTGCATAGAACTACCAAAAGCACAGCCCAGACTACAGACTTCTAATCTGCTGGTAAGAACAAGTTAACCATTGGGGTATTGTTTTCTGTGATTCAGGTTCTATCATTGGTTCCCTCATATTCATTATACCATACCCTCATATTGCAGACCAATAAGTCAGGAGAGATTCAGGAACACCTATTGCAAGCACGCCGCACCATGTCTTGTGGAGTCCTTCTTCTACCCACTCAAGTCTTGCTGGTATTGACCAGTGTATATATAGTACTAAGAGTTGTTTTTCTCTCCTTCTCCATCCATCGTGTCTAGGGTACCTGTGTTCCATCTTTCAACTTATTTATCCTTCTACTTGTAATTGCTTCTCAAGTAGAGGGGTACATTTGTGGGAAGAATTTGTCAGCGACAGAAGTATCGTGTTCCCAGATGGTTCTTCTTTTGGGCCACCAGGCAAGACTTGAGTGGCCCGACAAGTACTTATATTCGACCACTTTTTAAAGGGCTTAAAGAAGCACAGGTGGGCAAGAGTGAAATAATATAGACAGATGAAATGACCGAAGGATTTGAAGAATTAAAAAAGTCAATCAGTACAGCCCCTGTGTTGGGAATTCCAGATTATCATGAAGATTTATATTTATTTTCTCCTTCAAATGCAGAAGTTATGACCACACTCCTTAGACAAAAGATGACATTAGGACATGGACACAAACTATTAGCCTATTATAGTGGGATTTTAGATCCAATTATGAAAGGGCATTATCTTTGTGAGCAGTCTTTAGCTGCTGCTGCATTCGCAATTGAAAAAGCTTCAGGTATAACAATGGGGTGTTCAGTAACATTATTTGTTGAGCATGCATTATTTACGATTTTAGAGAAACCCAAAAGAATATTGACTACACAGAGGACACCAGGATATGAGGTAATAATATTGAATCCTGCGATTAAAATGGTCAGATGTAAGACAGTGAACTCAGCAATGTTCAGAGCTGAACCATTAGGAGAGGATGATTATGTACATGATTGTGCAGCATATACTGAGAGGTACAATAAAATTCTCCAAGCTAGAGAAAATGCCCTCGGGAGGTGGGGGAGTTGTTTTTAGTGATGGTTCTTCAAAAATGTATCAAAAGACTGACGAAAGGTATACTGGATCAGCAGTAGTAAAGCCGAACCAAGAAGGTGAATTTGAACTAGTGACAAGCGTGAGATTGCCTTTGCATTGCTCAGCACAGGCTGCAGAATTAGTGGCGCTTATCGCTGCGCTTCAGAGATTTGAAGATGAGGAAGTGACGGAGTACTCTGACTTCGCCTATGTGACTTCAACCATAAACGCGGGTCTGTCACGTTGGAAAAGGAAGGACTTCCTCAATGTGGTCCGCACTCCAGTGCAACATGCGTCCCTATTGGATACACTTATAGAAGTAGTAGTACTCCCATTGACTCTAGTAGTCGTAAAAAATGTGGAGCACATTCCAAAAGGACAGATTTAATTTCTCGCAGAAACAAAGCTGCAGATTTACAAGCCAAAAAACACAGCCTATTTCCCAACCATTTCTAATTTTGAAACAGAAAGTGGTAAACAGATGACAGGAGGATGCATGTTGGGAAAGGGGGGCTTTAACATGCTGTCTACTGTCCAGTTAATTGAAATACAAAGATGAGCACCACAAGAAGAAAAGGATCTATGGAAGAAGCGGGTGTGTTATTTATCCCCCACAGAGACAATTTGGAGACAGGATAGTACTGGAAATCCAGTTATGCTTCTATCATTATTGAGGGTAGCATTGGAGCAGCTCCACTACTCTGTGTATGTGACTCGAGAGAGTCTAGCTGCTACATTAGCAGAAGAGTTTTTTTCACCAAACCTCTCAGAGCATTTGGCACATTGTATTGTAAATTGCATTGTGTGCCAGAAATGTACTGCAGGGCACACTTTGCCAACAGTGAGAGGAGCAATTCCTAGACCCAATGACCCGTTTCAGCACCATGTAGATTATGTAGATATGGTGCAGACATGCAACGGTTACAGATATATGTTGGTCGTGGGATGTCCTTTTTGTCAGAGGATCGAGGAAGGTCCATGCACACAACTTGATGCCACGTGTGCTGCCAAATTCCTTGTGCGTGAAGTGTTTCCAATACAGGGTGTGTGTGAGGTTTTGCGTTCTGACAAAGGACCACATTTTGTAAATTAGTTGTTTGAGCAAATATGTCTTCTATTAGGCATTAAGCATAGGTTTTCACCCACAAGCAAATGGTGACTGTGAGTGATTACACAGATTATTGAAGGAAAGGATTGCGAAGATAAAGATACATTTGAAGAAGGGATGGCTGCATTGCCAACCCCTTGCCTTATACACTTTAAGGAATCAACCTAGCTCAGATCACCAACTAACGCCTCATGAGTTGGTGACTGGACACAGCATGAGAACCCCCTTGCTACTCCAACTAGGTTACAAACTAATGCCCGTAGTGTAACGATGACATTAGGTGACGAGATGCATGATTACCTAACCACAATGACTGCAAGTGGTTATTTTGTGTCTCAACAGGTCAGGAATCAAAGGGAGGGGTCAAACACCTCCCCCACCAAAAGAGACTCCCACTTTAACAGTAACACTCACTGCCAATTAAGCAATAGGTCAACCAAAAAGAAAAGTTGTGTCACCCCTGCGACACCTAAACCAAACACCCCTCTGAAGGGTACCCTTATTAATGCAAGGTCATTAATAGCACATGCCACCGAAATTGCCGATCTCATCCAAATAGGTTATGTTATGTTATGTTATGTTATTTTGCACTTATATAGCGCCTCATATACCATTGGTATGGTCTGAAGGCGCTGGTAGGTTGAACGCCCTTGGGAACCGAAGTTCAGGTCAGTAGAGAGAGTAGGGAGAGTCAACGGCACGTGTGCTCACCGGGTATGTGTGCAGCTGGTGCGGTATTCGTTAAATAGCTGCTTCTTAGCGGTAGGTGTGGTGGGTGAGGTCAGGGGTATGTGTTCGTTCTGGCAGGATTTATCCAGACCGACTGTGGGCCTGAGGAGAACGCCTGGCTGGGGGGGGTGTAACCAGCAGTGTTTACTTAGAGTGATGGGGAGTGAGCGGGAGGTGTTGGTATGAGAACAGTTATACCGAATTGTGTCATAGTATCTCTGTGTTCTAGTTGAGTGGTGGTGTTAAGAAGAGAGTAAGCATGGGGTGTGATATGATGGGTTATATGCTCTTTCATACGTTCTCTGCATTCCAGACCATACTATGTACGTTGCGCAGTTCTATGCGCTTCTGTCCGTTCTATGGACTTTTATTCATTCCATGCGTCCCCTTCAGTGCAACACACTTGGATCTGCTCGATGCATTCATGCATTCCAGTCCGCTCCGCGCGCTCCTGACTGCCCCACGCATGCACTCTTGTCTGCCCCTCGCATGCACCCTGTCTGCGCCTGTACGTTGCGTTCACCCACCGTGCGCTGTCACCCGCTCCCCGCATTCTCCCACTCCCGGCACTCACCAGCTCCCTGCACTCACAAGCTCCGCACACTCATCCGCTCTATGCACTCATGCTTTCCCCGCATTCAACATTAGTATGCACTCATCAGCCCCTTAGAGTCATTCGTTAGTACGCAGTAGTCCAGTTCTATAAATTCATTTGCTCTCTAATCTCATCCGCTCTCTAGCCTCATCCGCTCTATAACCTCATCCACTCTACACGCTCCCCCACTCTACCTGCTCCCCCACTCTACACGCCCCCCCACACTACACGCCGTCCCACACTACACGCCCCCCACTCTACACGCCCCCCACTCTATATGCTCCCCCACTCTACACGTTCCCCCACTCTACACGCTCCTCCACTCTACACGCTCATATGTTCTGTGCAATCATCAGTTCAACATTCGCTTCTCTGTATTTATGCCCTCGTCCGCCATACGCGCTCGTCTGATATACATACCCAACCATTCTACATGCTCATCCGCTTATCATGTTCATCCATTCTATACCTTCATCCGATCCACATACTCATTCGATTTACACACTCGTTCGATCTATGTGGTCATCTGTTCCTCCACTTAGTGCATTCAACTGTTTACACTCAACCACTCTACACACTCGGGCGCTTAACATGTTCATCCATTCTATACACTTATCCGATGTACGTACTCATTCGATTTACACATTTATCCAATCTATATAGTCATCTGTTCTTCCACTCATGCATTCTTTCATTCAGTGCATTCATCTGTTCACACGCTTCATCCATTATAACTATTTCATCGATGTTATTCACTTCGTTCCCTCCACGTGCATTATGTGCATTTCAGCAGTTTACATCTCCTATCTATTTCCATATGATTTATTCTTATTATCCACTTCACTGTTTTGATCTACTTTACTCGTTTAATTCTGTTTGTCTTTCTAGTTATATTCGGGGTTGTCAGCTGTCCATTTCTCGTCTCAGGTAGTTTGATGTGTTGGTGTCGTTGAGATGCTGTTTGTCTGTTTGGGTTAGTTTGGTTACCGGTTGGTTTTAGGGGAAGAGCCAGGTGTTCAGCAGTTTGCGGAAGGATGTTAAATCCTCAGTTTGGCGGATGTGAGGTGGGAGTGAGTTCCACAGGGTGGGGGCCAAGGCTGAGAATGATGATCCGCCTAATCTGACTGAGTTTGTCTTAGGTATGACTAGGAGGCCGGCTGTGCTTGATCTTAGGGTGCGAGGGGGGTGATATGGTTTTAGTTTGTTTTGAAGATATTGAGGTCCGGTTTTATGCAGTGCTCGATGGGAGATGCATAAGGTTTTAAAAGTCACCCTTCGGGTAACTGGAAGCCAGTGCAGCGTCCTAAGAGCTGGGGAGATGTGGTCTCTTGGGCCGAGCGCAAGCAGCAATTTGGCTGCCGCGTTTTGTGCCCTTTGGAGTTTATTCAGTTGGTACGCGTGGAGTCCGAGGTATAGGGGGTTTGCATAGTCCAGTTTTGACATAACGATTGATTGGACCGCTGAGAGTCTGTTAGGAAAGGAGAGATATGGAAAGATGAGCCTAAGGGTTTTAAGGTTGTAGTGGCAGGATTTTGAGACATTGTTGACTTGGCGCGAGAGTGTTAGGTCGGAGTCAAGGATGCATCCAAGATTTTTCACTGATTTGCAGGGGGTCGGTGAGCTGCCCATGGCGGGTGGCCAGGGTAGTGGTTGCAGAAGAAGCTCAGAGTTGCCACATACCATGATTTCAGTTTTGGAGGGGTTTAATAAGAGGTGGCTTTTGGTCATCCAGAGTTCTATGTCGAGGAGGCAGAAGGCCAGGTCAGGTCGGGAGTTGGGATTTGAGTTCATTAGTTTTAGAATTAGTTGAGTGTCGTCGGCGTAGTTGTAACACAGGATGTTGTGTGAACGAGCTATTGGAAGGAGGGTGATCAAGTAGAGATTGAACAGGAGTGCAGATAGGCATGCTCCTTGTGGGACTCCGGTGTCGACTGGTCGGGCTTGGGAGGTATAGGTGGAGAGTATCGTTATTTGGTACCTATCTGGGAGGAATGAAGCGATCCATTTAAGAGCGGTCCCATGAATTCCTAGGGAGTGGAGGCGGTCTAGGAGGATTGAGTGATTGATTGTGTCAAAGGCGGCGGACAGGTCAAGAAGGATTAGTGCCGCGCATCCCGCGGAGTCTGCCGTCATTTTAAGGTCATCCCAGATTGAGGTTAGGGTGGTTTTGGTTCCGTGACGGGCTCTGAAACCTGATTGTGCAGGGTCTAGGAGATTCTTGGCTTCGACAAAGGCATTCAGTTGGGAGTAGGCGGTTCGGTCAATGAGTTTTGCAAGGAATCTGGTGTTTGAGATGGGGCGGTAGTTTTTGGGCTGGAGAGGATCGAGAGAAGGTTTTTTAATTAGTGGTTTAACATGAACCGTTTTGAATGAGTCAGGAAAGATACCAGAGGAAAGGGAGGCGTTTATGATGGATCTTGCGTGTTCTCCTGCGCAGGTGGAAGCGCAAATTTCTTTGAGGGTTGTGGCCGGGCAAGGGTCCAGCGGGGAGCCAGATGGTTTGCGGGCAGATAGAAGTTTGAGAAATTGCTCTAGTGATATTGGACTAAAGGATTCGAACGTTGGTTGCGTAGTGGTCGCAGCTGGGGGGTTGGCCGCTAAGGGGGGAGTATTGCCTGGTGGCTGTGAGAGAGCCAGTTTGGTGGCTAGAGTATTTGTTCTTTTGAGAGCCGTGGTGTAAAAGTGGAGGGTGAGTGAGTCACACAGTGATTGTGAGGGGGTTTGGACGGCCGTGGTGCATGCCGGTTTGGTGAACTCAGAGATGATTTTGTGGAGTTCCTTGCTTGGGTTTTTGCAGTTTACGATTCGGGAGTTGTAGTGGGCTTTTTTTGCTTTCCGGATTTCGGCCTTGTACTGATAGAGGTGTCGGACCAAGATGGCCCTGTTCTCCTTGGTTTTGTCTTTCTGCCATTTGCGTTCCAGGTATTTATATAGTTGTTTAGTGGTCTTCAACTCAGGAGTGAACCATCTGGGGAAAAGGCCACGGCGGGATGATGGTTTACAAGGGGGTGTGAGCGGCATCAGAGATGCGTTGAGCCATGAGTCAAAGGCATCGGGGGTCAGTTGCTTAGTCAGCCGGTAGGTAGGTGGAGGAGATTGGAGGAGTGCGTCGGCAAGGTCTGGGACGATTATTAGTTTTTCCAGCATTTGCGTAGATTTGGTGGTTCAGATTCGAGTACGGGAGTGGGGTCGGGTGAGTAAATGGCGAAAGAGAGAATGAAGTGATCGGACCAGATGATGGGGGTGGGGGGTTTAAATGAATCCGGGTGTTGGAGCTGAAGATAGCATCAAGAGTGTGTCCTTTATAGTGAGTCGGCCATTTATGTGGGGTTGGAGGTTAATTGCGTCTAAACCATGAACCAGAGAGTGTGTCATGGGGTTGGTGGGGATTTCGAGCCAAATGTTGAAGTCTCCAAGAAGGGTGAGGTTGGGATGGTTTAGTTGAAGGGTGGCGATTGAGTCGCAGAGGTTGTTTGCGAATTGTCTATCGTAGCCTGGGGGCCTGTATATTATTAGGAAGCTGTGCGAGAGTGACGGGGAGAGGGATAGTTTAACGAGGAGTGATTCGCAGGAGGGAATGGACGGTTGGTTGTCGATGATTGAGGCTTAGAAGAAAGACTTGTAGACGAATGCGACTCCCCCTCCTCAAGAGGGACGGTTCAGTGGGATGAGGGAGTAGTCAGGGGGGAAGGCTTCACTGGCGATTGGTGCAAAGTCGTCAGAGAACCAAGTTTCGGTGATGAAAACCAGGTCTGGATTGTCAGAGGTGAGGAGGTCAAAGATGGAGAATCTGTTTTTTGCTACGGATCGGGCATTAAATAGGATGCAGTTCACATCGGCAGGCGAGGTTGGTCTCGGGGCTGGGGCGGAAGGGGGTAGTGGCGGAGAGGGGGGAAGCTGGAGAGGGAGGGGGTGGGTGATGATCGGTGGGAAGAGTGGGCGGGCAGAAGGATTGGCGGGCTTCGGGTGGGATTGGGTGGCTGCGTGTGCTCGGATGATCGGGGTTGGCTCGGGGGATTTGAATGTGGGGTGTGGGGGGTTAGGAGTTTCCATTACAGTTGATGAGAAGTCGAGGGAGAGGGGTTTCAGGAAAGGCGAAGCTACGGGGGAAGGAGGTGATTGGAGGAAAGGGGAGGTGGGTCGGGACAGGGGAGGCGAGGAGTGCTGAGAGATTGAGGGGGGATCAGGTGCGATTCCTTTTTAGTTTCCTTGTTGCGATTGGGGTGTGAGAGAGGGAAGGGGGTTCAGAGGGGGAGAGGGATGCGGCTTCGGTTCTTGCTAGGAGTAGGCGTGCAGTTTTTAGGGACGGGAAAGGGTGTGTTCGGGGGGGAAGGTGGTGGGGGTTTGTGGGCAAGGCGGGGGGTGGATGCTTGCAGGGCAAGGTGTGCCCGCTAAGATAGTGAGGGGAGAGGGCGTGGTTAACGTGGGCTGGTCGGTGGAGGGGACCAGGGGAGGAGTGGTCTTAGGGTGGTTGGCTCGCCATCGTGCCCCTATGGCATGGTGTTTGGAGAGTGGAATGGTAGGGCGTGCAAAGGGGGTGGGGTGATTTGGGAAGGGGGGTATGGGGCAGAAGGCATACCAGGAAGTGAGGGCAGTCCACGGTGGTCGTTTCCCACTCCAACAGACTTTGTTGGAGTGGGTGCACTCATGCTTAGTACGAGCTGTTAGGAGTGGTCTCAATTGAAACTTAAGTTTATTGGACTTTAAATGTTTGGCTATATCACTGGCTGTGAGTAGTCTTGATTTCAGGGTTGTACTAGTTTATAGATATGAGGCTGTTTTGAGGTGTAGCTAGACCCTAGGCTATGGTAGTTAGGCAGTCTATTTAGTTGTAGCTAGAGCACAGTTACGCAGTCGGAAGAGTTTCTTTTAGTAGGCTGGCATTCTTCTAATAAGCTGGAATATGGGTAAGCTGTTTAAGGAGAAGTTGAATGTAGCAACACTCCAGGTATAGTTTTAGTTGGACCTTTAGGTGGAGTTTAGGAAGGCTTTCTGATTGTAGTTTTAAATTCAGTTAGGTACACTTCCAAGTTCAATTTGGACAGAGATGATATTAGACTATTGGGTGCACCTCTGGCTATAACTGTACACAGAGAGAGATGATGTTAGGGTATTAGGTAGTATTAAGCACACTTCTAGAGTTGACTGTACACGGAGGTGGTATTGTCTACCTCTAGATTAAGTTTTGTATAAAAGGGATTTTAGACTATTAGGCCCAGTACTATATTCTACATTATACAGATGATATTAGACTATTAGGATATTGGGCACACTTCTAAGTGCAATTTTCTCAGAGAGACTATTGTGCCCAACTTCTGAATATAAACGTAGGCTATTGGGTACACTTCTAAATGCAACCTTTCTCAGAGAGGCTATTGGGCCTAACTTCTAAATACATACATAGGCTATTGGATACACTTCTAAATGCAACTTTTCTCAGAGAGGAATTGCGCACAAATTCTAAATACACACATAGGCTATTGGGCACAACGTCTAAATGAAACTTTTCTCAGAGAGGCTATTGGGCACAACTTCTAAATACACACATAGGCTATTGGGTACACTTCTAAATGCAATTTTCTCAGAGAGGCTATTGGGCACAACTTCTAAATGCAACTTTTCTCAGAGAGTCTGTTGGGCACAACTTCTAAATACACACATAGGCTATTGGGTACACTTCTAAATGCAACTTTTCTCAGAGAGGCTATTGGGCACAACTTCTAAATGCAACTTTTCTCAGAGAGGCTGTTGGGCACAACTTCTAAATACACACATAGGCTATTGGGTACACTTCTAAATGCAACTTTTCTCAGAGAGGCTATTGGGCACAACTTCTAAATGCAACTTTTCTCAGAGAGGCTATTGGGCACAACTTCTAAATACACACATAGGTTATTGGGTACACTTCTAAATGCAACTTTTCTCAGAGAGGCTATTGGGCACAACTTCTAAATGCAGCTTACCTCAGAGAGGCTATTGGGCACAACTTCTAGATGCAACTTTTCTCAGAGAGGCTATTGGGGCACAACTTCTAAATACACAAATAGGCTATTGGGTACACTTCTAAAAGCAACTTTTCTCAGAGAGGCTATTGGGCACAACTTCTAAATGCAACTTTTCTCAGAGAGGCTTTTGGGCACAACTTCTAAATGCAACTTTTATCAGAGAGTCTATTGGGCACAACTTCTAAATACACACATAGGCTATTGGGTACACTTCTAAAAGCAGTTTTTCTCAGAGAGGCTATTGGGCACAACTTCTAAGTGAAACTTTTCTCAGAGAGGCTATTGAGCACAACTTCTAACTACATACATAGGCTATTGGGAACACTTCTGAATGCAACTTTTCTCAGAGAGGCTGTTGGGCACACTTCTAAATGCGACTTTCTCAGAGAAGCTTTGGGCACCCTTCTAAAATTGGACTTTTCTCAGAGAGGCTATTACACACATAGGCCCTCATTACGACCCTGGCGTTGGACCATGGTGCTAGTAGCACCATGGTCCATGCCGGTAACTTACCGACTCCGCCATGGCGGAATGGGGAATTACCGCCCCATTCCGAGGTTGGCGGGGCGGTAATTCCCCATGCCGCCATGGCCCTTCCCCATTCCCATTTTTGCCCCATAGGGCTCAATGGGAATGGGGAAGGCGCTAAGTACGGTGTCGCAAATTGCGGCACCGTACTTAGCACCAAGGTCCCTTTGCGGGTTGGTTTTTAACGCCTGCAAAAAGCAGGCGTTAAAATCTCCAACCCGCAAAGGGACCTCGTAATCAGGCGTTAAGGGGTTAACGGCGCCGCCACCTTTTACGGCGCCGTTAACCCCTTAACGCCAGGGTTGTAATGAGGGCCATAGGCTATTGGGAACACTTCTAAATGCACCTTTTCTCAGAGAGGCTAATGGGCACAACTTCTGAATGCAACTTTTCTCAGAGAGGCTATTGGGCACAACTTCAAGTACACACATAGGCTATTGGGCACACTTCTAAATGCAACTTTTCTCAGAGAAGCTCTTGGGCACAACTTCTAAATGCAACTTTTCTCAGAGAGGCTATTGGGCACAACTTCTAAATACACACATAGGCTATTGGGTATACTTCTAAATGCAACTTTTCTCAGAGAGGCTATTGGGCACAACTTCAAATACACACATAGGCTGTTGGGCACACTTCTAAATGCAACTTTTCTCAGAGAGGCTATTGGGTACGCTTCTAAATACACACATAGGCTATTGGGTACACTTCTAAATGCAACTTTTCTCAGAGAGGCTATTGGGCACAACTTCTAAATACACACATAGGCTATTGGGTACACTTCTAAATGCAACTTTTCTCAGAGAGGCTATTGGGCACAACTTCTAAATACACACATAGGCTATTGGGCACACTTCTAAATTGGACTTTTCTCAGGGAGGCTATTGGGTACACTTCTAAATGCAACTTTTCTCAGAGAGGCTATTGGGTACGCTTCTAAATACACACATAGGCTATTGGGTACACTTCTAAATGCATCTTTTCTCAGAGAGGCTATGGGCACAACTTCTAAATACACACATAGGCTATTGGGCACACTTCTAAATTGGACTTTTCTCAGAGAGGCTATTGGGTACACTTCTAAATGCAACTTAGAGAGGCTATTCGGTACGCTTCTAAATACACACATAGGCTATTGGGTACACCTCTAAATGCAACTTTTCTCAGAGAGGCTATTGGGCACAGCTTCTAAATGAAACTTTCACATGCAGAGGACAGAGTTTCTGAATGCATATATAATGAATTTACGGTGGTGATGCTTTGATAGATGAGTAGTAGGGCAGTATGGCCTGAAGTAGTTGCTTCTGGCCCCGCCCTTGCCACACTTACTTGTTGTTGGCTTCTTGCGTCTCCTGCGGATACCTGCAGATACGATCAGGAGCCGTCCACTGTATGAGTCGTCCTTTGCCTCGGGTCCTTAGCCGCAGGGGCTGCACGGGGAGAGGGCTGCCCTGGGGACTGTCGGTAATGGTCTGGGTTAGATGGTGAGGGCCAATTGGCAGGGTGGGGGGTGGGCTGGGATGCGGGACGGCAATGAGAACCAGGAAGGGGGATGTCACGGGGAAGGTGAAACACGGGGGCTGGAGGCTTGGAAAACAGGGTCTGGGGGCACTTTCTTACCCAGAAATGGGTCGCCTAGGGGTGCTACAACTCACCTACTCCTCGGATGGAAGGAAAGGGGAGCAGGTGCAACGAGCGGGTCGCTAGACCCAGGCACAGAGCTCAGGGCAGCCAATCAGGGGTGGGGGGCTTTCTGGGAGGCGGGAGGGCAATGGGAACCAGGAAGGGGGAGGCCGCGGGGAGGGTGAAACACGGGGACTGGGGGCCTGGAAAATGGGGTCTGGGGGCACTTTCTTACCCAGAAATGGGTCGCCTAGGGGTGCTACAACTCACCTGCTCCTCGGATGGAAAAAAAAGGTGATTATGACCTCCTAGCCATAACGGAAACCTGGCTTCACCAAGCAGCAGGACCCGCTCTGATGCTTGCCTTGCCCCCGAATTACAACATTCTCAGAGAAGACAGAACCAATTCTCGAGGAGGCGGCCTAGCCATCATCGATAAAAATAATCTCACCTTAAAAATAGAAACGCCGTCAAACACCAAATCCTGCGAATCCTTAACCGCCAAACTCTTAACTTCACCCTCTCAATCCATCAATATACACCTCATCTATAGGCCACCAGGTCCCATCGGAACTTTCGAGGAGGACATCTCTATGATCCTCTCAAATAACTTAAAAAATTAATCACAAGCCATCCTTCTGGGAGACCTGAACTTAGGTTTCAACGACCACAAAGACTTACAAGCGACCAACATCGCCAATGTCATCACAGAATTAGGATTTACCCAGAGAATATCACAACCTACCCACAAAAAAGGTCGAACACTCGACTGGGTAGCCAACCACAACTGTAATGTAACTATTACTGATGTCAGCCCACAAATCTGGACAGACCATGCGCTAATAACCTTCCTTATAAATGAAAACACTACACAACCTAAGGAAAATATATTGGCTCCACCCTTACCAATCAGAAATAAAAAAAACATAACCATGGACAAAATGCTACGAATTATGGTCCCAACTCTAAACGCCCTACCTGAATCACTAAACCCTTCGGCTCTAGTGTATGAATTCAACTCAACTATGGCCATAGCCTTGGACACTCTCGTCCCTTTGAAAATGAGAAAAAGTAAGCCCACAGCACACCTAAACACCTGGATCACCCCTCACCTCAAATCCCTAAGGATTGAAAAACACAAATGTGAATCCCCCTGGCGACTAACTCCATCTGAAACTAATAAGGCAGCTCTCATCAACGCCTCTAATACTTACAAAAATGAAATAAGGAGAGCTAAAAAAGAGAACTTTAACAACAGAATACTGCAGGCTAAATCCGGAACTAAAGAGCTATTCATTATACTAAAGGAACTGGAAAACCCCATCCCGGCCCCGGACAACTGTGACAAAAATAAAATGTGGTGCTCCAACATCCAAAAAGTGCTAAACGACAAAATAGCTACACTTCAAACTAAAAATGAGAAAAAGAAACAAAATATTCCTCCCTCAACCATTCAAAGAGATAAACGACCTACTTCTACCAAACCAGAACAAAAATTCAACTTCACCAAAGTGACTATTTTAGAGATTGAAAAGATAATACTCTCACTCAAACCCTCCAACTATCGAGGCGACATATGCCTAGCCCAACTGATAAAAGATGCAGCCAGAGACCTATCCCCATTTATTTCTAAACTCATTAATACTTCCTTTGCTTCAGGCACAATACCAGACAACCACAAACAATCATGGGTCCTCCCCCTTCTTAAAAAGCAAACTTTGGACCCGTCCATCCCGACTAACTATAGGCCAATTACAACGGTACCATTTCTGTTAAAAATACTAGACAGAGTGGCTTATTTACAGATCCAAAACCACTTGGAGCTGCATCAACTACTAGGTACCAGACAATCAGGCTTCAGACCTCAGCACGGTACAGAAACCGTGCTCATCGATCTCAAAACCCAGGTCGATGAGCTGAGAGACCATGGAAAAACAGCCTTACTCCTCCTATTGGATCTCTCAGCGGCTTTTGACTTGGTGGATCATGATGTGCTCTGTACCCACCTGGAATCTGCGGCCCACTTCTCCGCACATGCCATTGTGGGGATCAAGTCATTCTTAAGTGGCAGAACTATGAGGGTTTTCTCTACCTCTGCAGCGCCTGACCCAGTACCCATCACATGTGGCGTTCCCCAGGGCTCCTGTGTCTCTCCTACTATGTATAACATTTTCACAAAGCCCCTGTTTGATGATCTGGACCTTCTGGGTGTCACCTACACTGACTACGCAGGTGACACTCAGATTTTCATCCCACTTTCGGGGGATTATGAATAGGATTTGGCCTTGGTGAATAGGATAAACCTCATCATTCAGGCATGGATGGCCCGTCATGGTCTATGCCTGAATGATGACAAAACGGAACTCATCATACTGGGGAATACTCAAAATATCAAAAAACTGAACAATGACTATTCATCATTTGTTATAGATGGCAAACCATTAAAGTAGCAAAAGAGGTAAAAACATTAGGTTTTTACCTCGACTCTTGCTTCTCTCTAACAAAGCAGGTGAGTTTGATGGTCTCTAGCACCGCATACACCTGTAAGTTAATCAGAGCAGTAAAACCATTCCTGTCCACTACCAGCTGCCTCCCCTTATCAAGAGCTCTGGTATTATCCAAGTTGGACTATTGTAATACACTATATATATAGGGTCTAATAAACACACATTGCATAAAATCCAAACCTTGCAGAATAACGCCCTCAGAGCCGCCTTAGGAATCCCAAAAAGAGAGCATATCTCAGATGTCAGAAGACAATCTAATTGGCTCTCTACAGCGGACAAAAATAAACTTAAAACAGTATCACTAACATTCAAAAGTATTAATGATTTAGCCCCCAAATACCTAACAGAAAGGTTCAAAAAAATAACTTCCAATAGACCCACCAGAGAAGCATATTCCAACCAGCTAGTTGTGCCCCCTTTTAAACTGAGCACTGCCGGAAGTAACATCTTCCCTGTCAAAGCAGCCCAGCTGTGGAACTCCCTCCCTACCTCGTTAAGGTCTGACCAATCCTATCCACACTTCAGACTTAACTGTATTAAATGGCTCAAAGATAATGACCTGTAACTGACCGACACCAGGACTACCTACATCTTACCCATCTGTTAATCTGTAGTTGAACATATACTTACATGCTCTTCCCCCAGCCTATTCTACCCTGCTTTTTGTCTCTTAATGTATACTGTGTATACATCTCTCCGTACAAATACCTGTGTATATAACTCTGCATATTACCCCATGTAAAAACTGTATATTACCCTGTGTACAAACTTTTAGGGTTATCATTTTCCTGCTATCAATGTATCCTGTACCTTCTTGGAATGTATAACTGTAACTTGTAAGCTTAAAGTATTCTTGTACACGTGCCCGATACCCTCGGGTCCGGCACGCGCTATAAATAATTAAACAAACAAAGAGACGTGACAAAGACAATTAACCCATTGAAGCAGAGGATTTGTTAAAACAACCAAGTCCATACCCAGGAGTCTATACCCAAGTGTGTATGCAAGTTCGTTTGCACTTGGAGTACTCCTCGTTTTGAAGGTCCATACGAGATGGAAGAAGTTACACCCACAGTAGCCAAGCTAAAAGGACAAAGAGCCTGGCTTCATTTGCATGACATCAAGCCATATAAAGGAGAAACCTCAATCCCTCCTGCAACTTGCCACAGTGAAGCAAGATAAGAAGTTCCGCATATGCAGACTTGTTTTATGGCTAAGAGTAAAGATCAGGAAAGTGAAGAACACAACAGCATCCTGGACTAAAGGCCAATATCTTTTAACATTTGACAAGGAGTAAACAGACTTGCAGTTAACCTGGAACCTTTTAGATAGGCTCAAGAGACTATGCATTGATGTACCGGAGCAGAAAGAAGAAAAGCACACTTCATCTTTATGTTACCTATTGCAATAACCTTACACACTTTCTTGTATGGTATTTGTACCTACATATTACAGTCTTTTCCAGCTCTAATAAGAAGATATGTTAATGTCATAATGTTTTGGGGAAATCCTAAGAACCATTATATTATTTTTAGGAGAATTGTGGCAATCGTCTTGCAGTTCTTGATATAAAGGTGTGGTTCATATAGACTTATGTGAGCAAAAATTAGGAGATTTCAGGAATAATAAATGTGGTGTCATTCTGCATTAGGATTTTTGCTTTCCTCCTGATTATGGTGGATGACAATGAAACATTTACTGTTGCCCCCCGATGAAATCACAAACAGCATTTATAATAATCTTACTAGGCCTTTATTTCGATTTAAAAGGGATGGTGGGGAAAATGATGAAGGTATAAATATGCACCTTGACAATTCGGCTCATTTAAAGAATAACCTATGGTATCAGCACATGACAAATGTGGGAAGGAGTACACCAGATGAAAGCTGCTGCGCGTGTTCCATTATACCTTTTGCTTTGGAACCTCTAAACACAAGGATAAGAAAGGGAAGGAAATACAAGAATGTTGGGAGAGGGGTCAATTACAAATTAAAGGAACAGTGCTTACTCCTGAAGGATGGGCTGAAGGATTGGTTGTGGGGAGAGCAAGAGCATTAACCGGACAATGGGAAGTAGTTGTGGCAAATGCAGAAAAGGAATGCAAAACCCAATGGCCTAAGATTGCAAGATTGTTGACATGGGTCAATGATGAGGGAGGACCATTGCAGATACTACCCCTGAAGAATGTGTCTTTATGCTTCAGAAATAATGGCACAGTGAAAGTTAGAGAGAACCACAAGTGTGGTGAAGTTTTCGATGTAACAGACATGAAGGAAGAACCAGGAGTCCTGATGGACCATTATTGGACCTGTGGATCAAGAGCATATATAAAATTGTGAAGGCACGCCCATGTATGCTCACGCCAGCATAAATGCAACCCACTAGGGAAAAAAGGCCAAGAGATTGCTTGCAAAGATAATCAGTTTTAATCGCACACAAGGTAAAGGTGCAAGCAAAGGGTCTGCATGAACGACACACTATAAGGTTGTCCGACATCATCAATTACATCCTCACATACAGTCGAAAATCGCAACACTGGTTGGTTAGACCCTATGCATAGGGGATGTCAGGCTACGATTGGCTGCAGCATCGTCTGCTTGTCTCTTTTCACATGGGGTCAGCTGGGCTCAACTCTGCAGGGACTGAAGGTCAGGCTTTTCACGTGTTGCCATTCCATGGTTACTTTACCACAATAACACTATGATAACACTACGATAACACTACTACATCATTATGGCATGCACCTGGGAAACTAGGGGACTGGCACGGTGGGAGGGCCATGATCTTGGTGACCCACATATTCTCTGCTTGGTTCAGATTGCACTTCTCTGCACCCAAGGCTTCCACCCACGTTTTGAACTATAATTTATTTCTCCCTGTAACTCATGCTACAAAGGTTATATTTATGGGCTAATGTGAAATGGTCGTGTTCATTTAGATCTTTTATGGCCACAGGTTTTATTGTCAGTGGCTGGGGGCCACCCACTATTGTGGAATGCAGGGGTTCTTGAACTGGGTCAGTGGTGGGTGCCATTACCCCTGGTGGGCTGGGTAGCAGGGACATCATTTCACAAAAGTGCCAGGGGAAGCAGAAGTGACATCACATGATCCTTGACCTCTGATGAAATCACAGGAAGTGATGTCATTTGAACCCACCCCGAAATGACATCATGGGAAGCGATGGAAAACAACCTTTTACTCCTTGACAAAGCAGGAAGTGGCATCACATAGCATTGTTCCTAAGTACACTATGAAAAATATGGTTACAATATCACTGTAACGTGATATACATTTCATACAAGAATGGATCACCATATGTATTGGCAGAAAAAAACATGCTATAACGCCAACTTGCAAAAGTTAAAATTCATACTCTGAAATGGATGCTTATTCTACTCTAAATGCTTTTTGGAGGATTTTGTCTGTATTGTGAATTTGAGGTGTTTAAGAACAGCCTACATCAGTGACTCTCCCCCTGAATTGTGCCTGAAATAAACCTTTAAAGAGTCAAGCAATGATTGTATAGAATTCCAAAAAGACAAACTATTTGTTATTCCCATTCTTTCTTATTTAAGGTCTCTGCCCAGTGTTACATTTGGGGAAACTCCTGTTTTCTTAAGAAGCCTGAAAAAGAAAGCCAGCCACCATAGAAGCAAAGAGCCACATGGCACTGGCCACAGCCCAGGAGCTTCATTTTGCAAAAAAAAAAAAATATATATATATATTTTTAGGGGTAGCAAGGGAGACCACAGTGGTAGCAATGGGGACCTTAGGGGTTGCAACTATGACCCCTGGTGACCCTCAAATGACGTCCCTGCTGGGTAGGGGTTGAAGGTCTCCTGTTGGCCTGGCTGTGATTAATGCGCCGTGAGGAGCCTGGTGCTGTTTTATGGTCTTGCCGGGTGCATTCCTCACTGGGATGATGCGTGATTGCAACAATTAAGGAACAAAGGAAAGTTTCTATGAGAATCAGCAGCGCGGGGCTCCTCTGCCCTCAGTGTTTGGGCCTATTCAGGTATCTTTGCCAGGCCTACATTTACCGCGCAAACATACAGGACTGAATGAGTCTACCATAACTATGAAAAAGACTTCTCTGTATATGCGCGCACTAAGGCTATGTATCTATAATTCCTGCAATGTTGTGTTTGTGCCGATTTCTTAGCACAGTTCTCTCCCCCCTGGTATATCGTGCGTGTGTCTATGGCACTCGCTTTACTATAAAGCACCTAGGGGGGTTGGAAAGACTCATTGACCTTTCCAACAGTTGCCACCAAAGGAGTTTTTTCATTGGTGCTGATAAGCATACCAGCCTTAGGAGTACCACAAAGTGACTGGCAGATTACAGACTTCCCATAAATGGACACACACCTGAGAAAGAAATTATCGTTTTACCAAAGCAGACAGAGGAGAAGCAATTCATTCTCAGCAAAATCAATAGAAGCCTATTATGACATTCCATATGAGCATAAATTGTTCAGTCAAACAGCAGTAATATTTAAAGCTATATTTCTGCTAAGAATTTAGTCTGCAGTGAATGCCAAGTGGCTGCAAATCACCATATGGGAGCTGCTGCAAATGTTCAATACGACAATAAAAGGATTGAATGCAATCAAAGAAGAGTTGAGGGCAATCAGGCTTATGTCAATCCAGAACAGGTATGTTCTGGACTTAATTACAGCAATGGAAGGAGGCGTGTGCACCAGGATTGGGCCTTCTCGCTGTACATTTATCCCTGCCCATGATGAAGACACTGGGATTCAGCAGCGCGGGACTCCTCTGCCCTCAGCATTTGGGCCTGTTCAGGTTTCTCCGCCGGCCTCCATTTACCGCGCAAACATACGGGACTGAATGGGTCTACCATAACTAAGAAAATGGCATCTCCTTATATGCACGCACTAACTCTATGTATCTATAATTCATTCCTGCAATATTGTGTTTGTGCTGGGTTCCTTAGCTTGGCCCTCTCCCCCCTGGTATATCGCGCGTCTGTTTGTGGCACTCGCCTCACTTTAAAGTGCCATTGGGGTGGGAAAGACTAATTTCCTTCCCAACATTCCCCCCTTTCATTACTTCTACAGTATTGAATTCCTTTGTATACTTGGCACATGCAGAAAATTACCCGGATTAACACGATGATGAGCACCAGCATCTTCACCAGTGCTCCCAGCCAGGATGGGGCCCAGCTGAAGGCCAGCGCAAACCAGTCCACCTCTTGAACCCCAGCTTCTTTCTTCATGTTGGCCCTTAGGTCATGTACTGCAGTAATGACGTGTGACAGAGTCCCATTTGCCGCATCCTCAAAAGGCACGACTGTGCAACATGAACTCCCAATCTTTTTGCACACGCCTCCTTCCATCACCGTCAGCATATCTAGGACGTACCGGTTCTGAATTCTCATCACCCTTGCTCAGTATCATTCACCAACTGGACCAGTTCCCAGCGCACAATTTGGAGCCACCTGGCATAAGCTTGTGCTTGTACACTGGGTAGCAATAGTGATGCAAAAAATGTCTCTGATGAGGTAAATAGCTTGGATTCTTCTGATATTTCTTCAGGCAGTTTCAAGGAGTCTTTGGATAGATAGTTCGATGATCTCCTTTTTCTCTGCAACTGGCTATATGGCTCCTTCCCATGGAGGATGCAAAAGTCTGGTGGTGGCAATGTGTTTGGTTCTGCGATCGTTGTGGACACTGTCGGTGCTTCGTCAGATATTGGCCCACCTTCCAGGTGTTCTTCTGGAACTATTTATAGGGCTGAGTGTAGCGTAAGTAGTGAACAATAGCCCCTCCAGGATGGTGGAAGGTGCAAGTATGCCTGCTGGCCACACAACCAATAGTATTCCATCAGTGCTGCTGTACCCCTCTTTACTGCTAGAATCAACAATGTTCAGGTACACCACTCATTGGAACCGACAAAGATAGTTCCTTCACTGAAAAAGCACAACTCATAGTTCTTCTCTTGGCACACTTTTACTGGTTTCTTCATTGCTGCAATCCATGTCAGTTTTGTAACATGCTCTGTCCATGGTTGTTTGCAATTTTGTTCCATGAGGGCCACTGTTTTTTTCCTGAAACCCCAGGAGGCCTTCAGCTTGGCAAGTGAAGGTTGTTTCCTGACACTAGTTGTTAACATACTTTGCTCCCTCGATCCCCAAATATGGTTGCTTTATGCAGTTGGTGTTTGTCGGATTGGGTTTGCATTTCTGGGCCTCTGGATTGACAAGTTGTAGATGCACGCTGTGTGCCTAGAAAGTCCCTTTGAGCCTACATAATGCAAGATGGACCAGGCATTGTGCTTTTATAATCGGTACTTCTTGTGGTACTAGAACCTTGGGTGCCCACGATGAGTGCGGTATCAACAAGCATACATAGAAACTACTATTGGTTGTTCATCTACACACTGCACTCATGTCAGAGTACCAACTATTCGAGTGCTCGGGGTGATGGATATCTTCAACCACATCCCAGCCTAGGTCCTGTTATGCATCATATCTGAACCTACGTGCTTGCCTTTTCATCCTGTCATGGCACGATATATACCTCCTTAGTAATATACTCCTGCTAACTGTGGTGCTATTACTTCTATTTGTGCTACAAAAGAGGTTTTTAATAGTGGGAAGTAGCTTTTCAAACATTTTACTCATTCATACAGTCATATGGGCACTGGTGTTCCTTGCTTGGCACATGTTATACATATATACAGTTGTGTTTAATGGTTCATTTAAATCAAAAGGTGTGCTTTTGTTCAGGTTCCCCCTCCCTCTTTTAGATGGCTCACCCAGATAAAATATGACCCCCAATATATTCCCAACAATAACATAAGGAAGGTGAAAAAAAGGCTGTAAAGTGCAGGCTGCATTAAGAATACATTCTAGCAGAACTAATAACATTTCTATTGCTATGCAATAAACAATTTGATGTTGAACTATTCATCTTCTTTTCACCTGTAATGGGAACAAGAATGGGTATTAAAGAAGGATAGTAGGGCAAGGGGATGGAGTAGAAAGAGAGAGAGAGACAGAGAGAGAGTTTGTTTTAATTTACAGAGCTAATGCTTTTAACAGCAATGTATGTCTGGTATCTCTTCACAGGTGCTTATATTGACAGCATTATGCTAAGTAAGGTGAAGTAGACTGGTTTTATCAGCTTTAGGGTGCTGGTGAAGAATTTGGTGGTGCCCCTCGAATGTCCGAGACGTGTATTCAATATCAAAGCCCTTTCACCTTTACTGCGAGGGGGTGGTAAACACCCCTTCGTAGGGCCCATGGAACCTGGGATTGTTCTACTTGTGCAAAGAACTTCTTACTAATAACAAGTGGAACTGTATTGTTTTGGGTGTTGTCTGGGTGAAGTGGAGCGACTTGTCATGAGATGCATTTGATCACACATGTTAGGTTTGTAAGGTAGTCCTTAAACTCCTCTCCTAAAACTGTTGCAGCTCTATGGGCATGATGCCCTCCTCACAGGGGATATGGGTGTGTGCATACACCTACCTGTCACTATCTCATGTAGTTAGAGGTGGTGGTCCTTGCTTGGCTGAGTGTGCATGTGCAACAAGGCCAGGGGCAAACAATGCACCCACTTCTTTTTAGGGTGTTACAGAGTTTGGAAAGCTTGCTTTTAAGCAGGCCGTTGATTCGTTCCACAACACCATTGGCTTAGGGGTGATAAATCGAGCACATCTGGTGCTTGATTCCTAGTTATGTTGTGATTTTCTTGAAGAGCTCATTAAAAAAGTGGGTGAAATTATCAGATCTTAAAACATTGCACACTCCCCACTGGGGGAATACCTTGCATACAAGGATTTTCGCGGCACACTTGGCATCTGAGTGAGCACAGGGACCAGCCTCAATCCACCAAGAAAAGGGGCACACCACGACAATGAGATACCGGGCTCTGTTACATCTCTCACCCATGTCTGCATAATCAATGTGGAGCTCGCTGAATGGCCCAATAGGGTAGGGGAAGGTACCTCGTAACGTGCAGAGAGTCATTCCAGTGCTAAACACTTGGCATGTAGTGCATTGTATGACCATAGTTGAGAGGTGTTCTTGGAGATTTGGTGTAAACCAATCCTCCTGTAAGTCCGCTGCAATGTGTTGTTTCGAACTGTGGGACGGGTAGTGTAGTTGTTCAAAGGTCGTGTGTAGCAGTTCCATGGGAATTAATGCCTTCCCTGTGCATTGCTGTCTCCATAGAAGATCAAATGGTGATTGTGCACTCCCGCTCTTGAGCCAAAAGTCTTTCTCTTCCTGCAGAGCTCTACATTGGAGCTCTACTATTTGCGCTATGAGCAGTGTTGTGTATGGGTCTTTCTCTGATCGTGTGGGAATGGTAGTAATGACACATTCAGCATGGATGGGCACTGGGAGGTACGCTGCCACTTTGGCTGCCGCATCTGTGGCTGCGTTTTACAAAGAGACTTTGCTAGTTTTGTTGGTATGGGCAGCACATTTCATAACCACCACTACGGATGGCTCTGTCAGGGCAGAAATTAGGGTATTTAATAGCTGTGCATATTGTACGGTGGACCCGTCCGCTCGTCGGATGCCCCTTCTCCTCCAGTGCGAGAGACCAGCGTGCAGCATTGTGGTGACGTATGCTGAGTCTGAATAAATGCTTACATAACATCCCTTTGATGCTCAGAGCGCTTCTATGAGCGCTACAAGCTCTGCTGCTTGTGCTGAATAATGCATAGGTAGCCTTTTTCATTACTAGTATTTAATATTCTCCCGCTTCTAAGCGCACCACTGCCACCTCAGAATGCCTTTAGTCCGTCTCCTGGTCGATTGGTACTGACACCAAGTGGCCTTGTGTAAGCTGCGTAGTCCAGAATCCAAGCCCTGCAGTAGTTGCTCAACCCCAAGAATTTCTGCATGTCTTTTACTGTAACTGGCTTAGGCGTGACACACACTGTCACTGCTCTGTCAGGTATAATTCTCTTGCCATCTTACCATCCGCTGAAACCAGTTGCCCTAGATAGAGCACTTCAAGCTGGCAGTATTGAAGTTTGGCCTTGTCAACCTTTTAACCCTTGCAGGTTAGCAGTTGTAGCAGGGTGGTAGAATCTCTGCGGCAGTCTTGCTCACTTTTACTACACACCAATGAGTTGTCTATGTATTGGAAGACCGTGCTGGGTGTGTGGATGATACCTAGGTTTTTGTGTAATATACTGTTAAATATGCTAGGACTCTCGCAGTACCCTTGGGGCAAACAAGTGTGCTCATAGCGCTCATAGCGCTTTCCACTGTGTGTAAATGTTGTGAGGTACTGTGAGTCTAGGTGCTAGGGTATTGAGAAAAGGGTGTTTTTTAAGTCAACCACTGTGAAGTGTGTCACTTCTTTAGGGATGCTGCACAAGATGGAGGCCGTGTTTGGAATGGAGGCCGTGTTTGGAATGTTTGGAATGAGAGGAAAAGCCTTCTGTACTACATCATTGAGGGGGTGGAGATCCTGGATCATTCTCCAATTACCCCATCACTTTTTTAGCACGGTATATCACCGTGTTACAGGGTGATATAGAGGGCACTATGATCCTTGGTGTGACAAAGCCTGTATTGTGTCTTTTATCCCTTCTTCTACCTGGGTAGTATTGCTGCATTTTTTAGTGTGATTCTTACTGGGGTCACTTCTTTTAAGAGTCCTACATTGTGTGGGTTAGTTGTTCACAACTGTATTGGCACATGTTGTAAGTCACCTTGGGTAAATGAGGGAAGGGCGACAACGGCCATGAGTTGGCTCTGTACTCTCCTATACTGTACCATAATGTCACAGGGGATGCAAATCTCAAGTATTGTTGCCCTGTCATTGTCCTCAAAAAGCTGTACATCTGTTAGTTCCTTGAGGGGTACAGTGGGATCAATGCACAGGACGGTGTGCCATTGGCACCAGTCAGTGTCAGTACCTAGGACAACAATTCTCTTTGCTGAAACCAACAGCTCCTCCAAATCTAGTTACAGTATAATGGCTGCTACTAACTCTGGGGACACTACAGGATGGAAAATGAAGTTGTTTGGCACTCTCCAACAGGTTTTGGTGATTTGCGGTACTGCCATAAATGGACGTGTCTGGGTCCACGGGAATACCTTGCACCACTACATCATGTGCCATTGCATGTATCACAAGCATCGCCCTCATTGAGCACATGCCTGGTGTGGAGCACACAATGCCGCTGTCTGTGAAGGAGATCGTCATGTTCAATTTGATAAGCATTTCCCTGCCAAGCAAGTTCACAGGAGAGTTTTCAGAGCATAGTAGGGGAGCATGTACCACCCTCCCTCCTACTTTCAGATCCATGTCTTTCGTATATGGAACCGTTTAAACAGCCCCAGAAAATCCCTGCATGCCGAGAGTTTTGCCAGATAGCAGGAAGTCACCTTCCCTGATACATAATTTCTCAGTGCCCGAATCTACCATAAAGATGAATTGTTTGTTTCCAATCTTTGTTCCTGCCAAGTGTTCCCCTTTTGGGTTTAGGGTCATCGACAGGACTGGACACGCAAATGCTCTCTGTGGGCAGTCCTAGTCAGGGAATGAGAAAGGGTCCCCCCCCCACTACCGTGGCACCTTGAAATGGGGCCACTGTGTCATTGGGCGCACCAGCAAAGGTGATAGTCTTCCCTCTAGCTGCATTTTGGAGTGGGGCGGGTAGTGCTGTGCTACCTGTTGGGGATGTCGCAGGGGAGGGGTGCCGGGCATCTGTAGGGGTAGATGGTTGTAAGCCTGGTGGATCTTGTAGGGTATTGAGGTCATTCTGGGGGGTAAGCCTTGTGGGGTCCCTTGGAGTGGGGGGGCAATAGTTCTGCTGGCTATAGTCATACCCCATCCCTTGGCTACTCCAGCATTCCCTTGAAATAATTTCCCCACTTCCCACATGTCCAACCAGAGGAGGAAATGTAGAGGAGCAGGTGCACGCATTTTCCCTAACTCCCGTCCCCTCACCGCTTCATACTGAACAGCAGGAGAAGGGCCTTGTGTGAGACTCCATGTGTTATGCCTATATCTCATTGAGTGTATGAGAGACGATATGCACGCAGAGTACCGTATCAAATGTACCCTCACACTGAAAGTGTGGAAGGATGCCGTATGGAAGGATGTTAGCACGCACCATTGGACATCATGCAGCACTGAGTGAAATCTGAGGAGGGCAGAGTGATGTCATGGAGAAGATATATGAAAGCATGCTGAAACAATATTAAAATGTTATAAGTGAAACATGTACGAAACGATAAAGTAATCATGAATGCAAAAGAAGACAAGGTAACTTGCTGACCAATAAGTGTAAATACACAGTAACGCAAAGGTAGAAAAGATACATAGAAGCTTGCTATCAATATTCAATTCAACTACCTCAGAAACTGATCAGGGTTGCAGAGTCAGGAGATGCTAGAAGAACAGCTTTGTGTGCAAAACAAAGAGGATTGAATGTTGGCTTGGGATCAAGGATGCTATTTTTAAGGAATAGCTATAAAGCACAAACTGAGGCAAATGGAATAGTCATGGGTGTAAGATATAAGAAAACATCTGCAAAAGCCCAAGTATTGGACAATTAAAAGGGTATAAAGTTTATACAAGGTAGAGTGAGCAAGGTAGAGTGAGAAAGTCTCTAGAGGCCAAGAGGAGCAATGACACCCAGCATAATTAAATCAAAAAGGAGTAATTAAGAGGCTGAAATGGATACATTTGTGGTCTCTTTACATGTGACTTGAAAACAAGGGCTATTCATCAAGCCTCGAATGAAGATAGTGATGTGCTTTCACTCCCTTGAATGTCCTGGAACACAGAACAGGTACAAGGTCAACTACAGATGGGAAACATTGGCTCATGGCCGAATTGATGAGAGATGATGGCCTTACTGGGAAAGTAGGGAGTAATCTGATGTGATTCAAGCACCTAGGTTTTGGTTTCCTTACGTACTGCTAGCCGAGTCGAAAGTCCAAGGTTGGGCGAGAATGCCAACCAATCAGTGGGTTGATGAGGCAACCAGCTATACAATGTTGCATAGACCAATCCGCTGCCATTTTGTTCACTATAATCAATAGTATATGTATTTAGAGATAGTTTGAGGGTTGTCTTACAGATAAGAGACAGCCAATTAAGTACTTACCCGTTTACCTTCTATAAGTAGACATGAGGAAGCTAAAGAAACTGATAAAGACCACCGACAATAGAAGTTCTATAATTCAAGACATCCAAAATCGACGACGATCGTATCGTTCCTGGCTTAAATCACAAAAAATCATAATTGAACAAGATAAAGCGGAGTCGCTACTGAAACAGCTAATTCAGAAAAATTCCCGCGAAACTTGGGCCATCTTAAACACTGGGAACTCCAAACATCAGCCAACGACGATAAACGTAATTGCCCCCGAGCAATGGACACAACACTACGCAAAAATCTTCAGTAATACACAACAAGAAGACCAAAGTGCTTCAGAGACAAATCCAACTTCTTGGGGGCTACGAGTCACCGCCGCCGACATAAAAACTGCAATACAAGCACTGAAAAACTCTAATGCCGCTGGACCCGACCTAATAACTAACATCATGTTAAAAGATAACGCGGAGGAATGGGCTAAATTGATAGAAATCCTGTTTGTCAGACTGTCCACAACAACAACAATTCCTGGATCCTGGCGAGAAGCAATAATAGTCCCAATTTACAAAAAAGGCAATCGGGCAGACCCATCCAACTATCGCCCGATAGCCTTGTTGGACACCATTGGGAAAATTTTTGCATCGTTTTTACGCTTACAGCTTACGTACTGGTCAACGACGAACTCAATCCCTGACATCCGGCAGACCGGATTCACAAAAGGAGTCGGGGTGGAAGTAAACCTGCTCTTAATGACAATTCTAAAATTGGAAAGTATAAGGGCCAAAACCAAACTGTTCGTAGCCTTTATCGATCTACGTAGTGCCTTTGACACCATTAATCGCTCAAAACTCTGGGCCAAACTAAAGAAATGGAATTGCCCAAGTAACCTGATGGATCCAATAAAAGCGCTACACTCAAACACCTCAATCAGCATTCGACTAAACAACCAAGGTGCTCTCTCTAACCCTATACCAACAAATACAGGGGTGAAACAAGGATGTCCACTAGCAGCCGAGTTATTCAAACTGTTTATTGCCGACATACCTGAAAACCGGAAAAACGTGAGACATTTTCCACCAAATTTAAATAACATCGAAGTCGGTCATTTAATATACGCAGACGACATAGTCCTTCTAGACAAAACCCAGATAGGCCTACAACGGCAATTGTCCAACCTTAATGAATACCTCGACTCCAACGATTTGTCAATAAACATCGACAAGACCAAAATTATCATCATTGGCAAACCAAAATCTAATAATCAACGTCCTTTCACCTGGCATATAAATAAAAAACCACTAGATGTGATCGATTCAATTAGATATTTGGGGATATCCTTTAACAACTCACTCTGCGAAACTCCGTGGAAAGTAGACTTGAAAGCCCGCATGGTGCAATTTGGAATTCAAGCCCAGCTTCTGGACAAATCTTATGGCAAATTCGCACTCACCCCAATCCTGAAATTTTATCTGCAGAAAGTCGTTCCAGCGATTACTTATGGATCTGAAGCAGGGTGGTCCATCGAAGCGGTCTTTTGGCAGAAGCTTGAAGCCATTTTTTGGCGACGTGTCCTGAAGTTACCAACCTACATCTCAATGATCCAACTAAGATACGAACTGTCCATAAACTCGCTTCATGCTTGTGTAATATGGAAATCTCTGATGGCTTTCAGAAAAATGATTATGCCATCTAAACCACCTGCCTATCAGCCCTTTTCCATCAGACCTGGCCCGGGGAATTCAGTATTACTTGAAGAGTGGAAACAACGTCTGAAAAACATTCTAGCCCATGCTAACTCAAACACTGATGAATTGATAAAGCGACCGCAATTGGTTAAGAAAAAGGTCGACACAATGCATTGGATCCAGAATTACGACCAACGTTGTAAGATGGTCACAACTCTAGACACCGCAATTGGACAACACAAGTTGGGCGTTCTATGTAAATACTTGACAAACTGTCCTTCCCGCCACCATCGGGCTCAGTTTTTACGAATTCGCTTAAATGCAATCAACACAAAAGCAGCACTGTGGCTTCGTCACTCAAATAAAGTAAACAACGACAGATGCCGTTTCTGCATGAAAGAACCTGAATCCATCGAACATCTGATAACTAAATGCACGTTGCTCACAACAAAACGAGCCTTACACCTAGGCAACTTTTGTCCAGCGGATCCAGAAGCACGTGATTGGTGGTCGCAGGCAATGGCCGGGAATGTTGTAAAACTTTGTTGTGCGATAGTCAACTTCATAGACGCACTTGATTTAGAGAATACAGAAGGATGCTCTTAATGGAGAGCTCATCAATCGAACTTTTGTCTACAAAGAAACGGACTAAAGGAAATGAATCTTCGGATGAACCTCGGTTGTAATAAAAGTCTGATGTCGCGGCATCATACTGCGACATATTTCGACTGATGTTTCAAAAAAAAAAAAAAAAAAAAAAAATAAGTAGACATGTTCCCCTAAACAATCCCTCATGCTAATAAGATTTATGGTTTGCCAAGTAGGATGACATCATAGATGACGCATATTGGGGTATATGACCAATGCGTAATCAAGTTTGTGTGTGAGTGTGCAAGCATCCGTCAGATGTTTGCCAGTCGACCCTGCTTTATTAATCTGAGAATAAAGTAGCACTTTGCCATATTCCTTGAGTCTGTCCAGTTATTTGGTCTAAGATCTTTATTGTTAATTTCATCTAGCACAAGAGAAGCTTCAAGGTGCTAGAGCACAGGCCTATTAGTCTACTCCTTGGTTTTCTTCTCTACTCCTTGGTTTTCTTCTCTACTCCTTTTCTTCTCTATTCCCTTTTCTCGCTAAGCAAAGTTCAGAACTTTGCTGTGCACCCTTAAAAGGCTACCCAGATCCTCCCCAAGTCCACCTATCGCCACCACCCTGGGTGGCTTTCCATGCATAATCGCTCTCTTTTCATATTAATACTGCGTGTCTTCAAATCTCTCAATGGTCTGGTCACGCAATACCTCATTGCATGGATTACAAGCTACGCTTCACATTCTTAGACACACCCTGGAATGTATGTGCAGCACTCAGATATTTATTGGAAAAACCTTGGCATATGATGGTAGGACCTTGGCATACAAAAGTAGCAATTTTAATTGTCTTTTTCCAGACCATGACAGGCTATTAACTGGTACAAGAAAAATGGCAGGCATTATAAGTAAATTCCTGAAAATGCCATGTTCCCTGGGCGGGATAGCCTAGTAGCCATGAGTGGCCCTGGGAACACGCGAGTGAGGTAGGGCTTCAATCTGAAGCATGGCAAATGAATGCAGTCACTCATGCCCGTCCCCCAGCTGCACAGTTTACCGTGCCAGTTCCGCTTTAGGGGTTTCAGTGGAGGCATGAGGACAAGCTCCCCCTTAAGCCAGTGCTAGCCAACCACCACTCTATGCCAATACTCTGGTTTCCCCTTCACAGATGTCCTTTGCCTTTTTACCAAAATAGTTACAAATTGTGGTGTAAAATGCACCATTTTTCTCCATTGGTTTGAGAAATATTCTTAGTGGATGAATTGCTTTAAAACCCACAGGAGTAGTCAGGCTGATTATTATAACCATTGGCACTGAACAATATGGGGCTGGCATTTATGCCCCACGTGATTCAAATATCAAAAGCTGACACTGCACTCTGGCGGTGGGTGTCTGTAATCTTTGATGTCAATGGCAACTTCATCACAACCAAATCATGGGTGTTTCTGCCTTGAGAAGGGAAAATTGGCTTTTGAATCCAGTCCTGGGGCATACGGATGCACTGAAGTCCCCAAGCTACCTCACTGAGAGACTCATTGGGCCTCATTACGACCCAGGCGGTAAGTTACCGCCTGGGCCGTGACTTTACCACCATGGCGTAAACTACGTTTACGCCATGGTGGTTGTCGGATTTACCGCCCCATTCCAACCTTGGCGGGGCGGTAAATCCCCATTTTCCCATTTACCCTTCCCCATTCCCATTTTGCCCCATAGGGCATAATGGGAGTGGGGAAGGCGTTAATTACGCCACCGTAAATTACGGTGGCGTAATTAACTCCATGGTCCCTTAGCGCCATGGATTTTAACACCTGCTAAAAGCAGGTGTTAAAACCTCCATGGCGCTAAGGGACCTCGTACTCAGGCGGTAAGGGCCGGCGCTGTTTACGCCGCCCTAAACCCCTTACCGCCTGAGTCGTAATGAGGCCCATTATCTCCGGAGGCCTAGGATCCACCAGAAGTAAGAGCATGTGCAGACTTGAACTCCTCTGGTGCAGGAAGGAAGGAACCATTAGACAGGCCTTCTGTGTTTACACCCCAAGACTCTTGAATGGAAACTCCTTCCCGTCAACACCAGACTCACCTCCTTGCTCCTACATTTCAGAAATTATCTCAACGCCCTCCTCAAGAAATGTCTCCTCCCTAACACGTAGGCCCACACACACTCCTTTCCATCCTAAATTTAGACTGTGTAATCGGATCTCCCTGTTTCCTCTCCTGGTTGCTTGTAGATGAGTTGCTGACAAATTGCCTGCTCTCTCCCGTCTTTCATCGCTCCACTCCTTTGTTTCACTTGTTCCCTCACTGTGTCCTTCCCCTTATGATGTGTAAAGTGTTCCGTTGCCGGCACATCCCAGTATATAAGGTATGCATTTCACTATACAGTATATAGATTTATGAATCTTAAATCTTGAACAACCCACATACTGCAACAACAGGTTGTAATACGGTAATGTCTCACCAAATAACACACTGTGATCTTGGGGGAAATTACTTCTCATTTCTGAACCCCAGAGCCCCAAATATCAAACTGCTTTAGACAGGGTGCAGTCATATAATAATAATGTATTATTATCCAGGGTGTGTGGTGCTTATTTATCGACCTCGGAAGAATGAAGGGCTGAGTTTGGCGCTGCCGGGATTCGAACATGCATGGCTCTGCACGGATGTCAAAGCGAGCGCTCTACTCGCCGTGCTATCTGACCGGCTATACCATTTTGTTACCCCGATTGGGTTGCTTTGCCAGAAGCATCACCTACCCGCTGCCATCTTGCTATAAAAAGATGACCTTTAATGAGAAATCTCGTGAGACGAAAGCTATGTTCCCTTCCCACATCAGGCCCTGGGGAAATAACCCCACCATCCTGTGGGGCCGGCAGCTGAAACGTTCTCCTGCTCACCACTACCCCTCCGTCCCTCCCTCCCTCACCCCCCCCCCTCCCTCCCTCACCCCACCCCCCCACCCCCTCCCGCAGCGCCCAGGAGTGTAACTAGGCCCTCCCATTGTCCTCGCCGGATTAGAATGCCCGGCTGAGCTGGACAGCTGCAGCCTGGTGCAGCCAGTGTGTGCCCAGTCGCTCCCCTGGCATACATCACACTCAGAGCGAGGACGCCGAGGGCTTCGATCGGGCACGGGGCACCCAGAGAAAGGACTGCTGGGCCATGGCATCGCTGCTCCTGCTGCTCTCACTCGCCATTCCAGGTAAAACAATTGACACGTGATTGCCCTGAGTGCGCCAGGCTCGATTATTTGCCAGTCAGAACAGGTGCTAGGCTGTCATACCTGCGGGAGGCTGAGGGGTCCTTATTGGCGAGATTGACGGAGAGCTGGATACAATTTTGCCTCACATGGGTCTGGGGGTGTAGCGGGTCATTCCGGATACTGGAGAAACTCCCTGGTGTCAAGTATTGACGTACTGTGTGTGTGTAGAAGGGACCGTTTTGAATCTTGACGGTGAGTGCCAGCTTCGCCCTTGCGTACCACAGGCATCCGAAGTGAACAGGGGGGCTTGAGGGATTCTGCCGAGAGACCCCTGCCGGTGTGCAGTGCAGCCAGCTCTGTCTTGTGGCTGACGTGAGCCCAGCAGCCTTACTCTGAGATCTTGGGGAGGAAAGCAGTCAGGTCCAGGTGGGGGATAGATAGCCTGATTGCAAAGCAGCCCAGCCCTGTGATCTTGGACAAACACCAAATAATGGATTGCTTGAGTACTTACTAGGTGAATGCATTGCTTGACGTACATTATTATTTCAAACTGTATTGTATTAAAATAAAAACAATTGAAAACAATTATCGGTGCGGCCCCATCTACACCTTTCGGCTGCAGCATTTGTTTATTAAGAGGAATAATTAATTATGTTCCCAACTAATAACTATATGGACCTGGCTGCTAATATACCATGGTACTGGGCAGACATGAGGGGGTTGGCTAATTCTACAAGCGGACAGTGTTATGTAGCCTGTGCCACCTAGGCTCATACCACCAGCAGGGGCTGGGGGGGCACCAGCACGTGCCATACTGATGGACCTATACAGATGAAATCTGGCTACTCTGCAAGGAGAGAAGGAGATTGCATAATAGCACCCACCCCTCCCCCACCCGAGCTGGCCTGGGGGGATATGCTCACATCCTTGCCTCAGCCCTGCTGGGGAGTGTCCTTGCCTTAAGGTCCTCAGGCAGTGCCAGTCTAGGTTCCAAGGATCCCTGAAGACCACTAGTATGTGGTGGTACAGCAGAGCCCAGTATGAACAATACTTCCTCTTTCTTGAATTATAGCCCCCCAAGGGAGCGTTCTCACCCTTTTATCCCCAAGCCCCTCTCCCCCAACTGTCTCTGCTACCACGCACCCTATCTGTAACCCCCTGGATGTTTCCCCAATCTATGGCGCTCCCTATAAATCCCAGACAATCATTCATAGGGGTGTACTGAACTTCGGCTTCGAGTAAGTATTCGGCCGAATTCCCGTTGAAAAAAAGCTATTCGGCTCCGGCCGAATAGTTTATTGCTATTCCGCTCTTGCCAAATACTTTGACATTCTCCTTTGAATACAATGCAACAAGAACTCAGGCAGGCAAATATAGACTTCAGTTTGCAAAAGTGAATAGAATTAGACCAGCCACTTAGTCACAAGACCAGACAAATTGCTATCACACAGCTGTAAAATATCTTATATTGTAATCTGCTCTTTAGGGCATGATTTGTTACAGATTCTTAGACATAAAAGGGGCTCATCTTTTCTACTTAGTCTGCAAAAATACAGGATTTTTTTTTTTGGCAGATGTTTATATGTAAACTGAAAGAAATGTGCATATTTCACTTTAGGATACTTTCAGTTCCTGTCATGTCACTTCCCATTGCGTACATCTTTTTTTAAGGGCTTGAGTCCTGAGTTTAATATTATCAGATATTTTATCAGGAATGATACGTTGCATATGTTTGTGTATTGGCGAGAAGGAGTGGCGAGGATAAGTGAAACGTGAGCAGCATTTCTTTGGGTGGGGGGAATAGTTGTGATGTCCATTTCAGATTTCCTCTTGACTTGTGTCCTGCATGAGCCGACATGAACCATTTTATACATTTGTATGTGAGCTGCAAAGAAGTTTAGAAACTCGACCGCATCGACTTTGCAACTGGATAGAAAATGCAATGCATCTCATTCACAAAGGCAGTTAATTGCAATATCCATTTTGTTCATTCCAACCTAGTCCTTTTACATTTGTGAAGCCTCCTACTTTAACTGGCACTGGTTTTGAATATGCAACAACCTTCTGTACATTTGTACCCTTCATGTTGGTTAAATCTGCTTTTTTTCTGGCTTTTATACTTTAAATAAAGAAGCTCCATTTATTATAATTAAGAGAAATAAAAGTATAGAATGCATTTAAAATGGTGCCTTATTTGTTTTTTTAATAAGTGTGTTTTTCCAAGTTTGGAACATGATTTATTAAATAAAGGAACTATTCGGCTTCATATTCGACTTCGGCCGAATAGTTGACAAACTATTCGGTATTCGATCAAATACTAAATACGCTATTCGTCACAGCCGTAATCATCCATCCTTACATACATAAATAACCAGGCCCTGCGCCAGCATGCATGCAGGCAGTGGAGACAACGTTATTCATTCCATTCCGGACATGCTAGACCAGTCCTGCTTTTAAGTTTGCATTCTGGGACTTGTAGCCTTGGAATTCCCTGAAATAAATCCAGGACCACGAGTCCCAGAATGCAAACTTAGAACCAGGACTGGACTCGTGTCTCCCGATTACAAGGGATACCCCAGCCAAAAAATGAATAGAGCGCTCAACCGGGAGCTTTCACGGTGTGCTCAACAGAAGTGAAATTGAGCCTCATCGTGAGCGCTGGTAGAGATTTTCACATGCAAATTAGATTGTTCCATTTCAAGCAAAGGTCAATAAATTGAACCTTCACTGAGCCTCATGACTCCCTGAGCCTCCCCAGATGAGCACCCCCTGCACCTCCCTGAATAATCACTCCCTGGGCCTCTCTGGATGAGCACTCCTTGAGCCTCCCGGGATGAACCCTCCATGAGCCTTCCCGGATGAGCACTCCATGTGCCTCCCAGGATGAGCACTCACTGAGCCCCCCCTGATGAGCAATCCCTGAGCCTCCTAGCATTAACCCTCCCTGAACCTCCCCAGATGAGCACTTCCTGAGCCTCGCCAGATAAGCACTCCCTGATCCTCCCAGGATAATCACTCCCTGAGCCTCCCCTGATGAGTACTCCCTGAGCTTCCTGGGATGAACCCTCCATGAGCCTCCCCAGATGAGCACTCCCTGAGCCTCCCAGGATGAGCACTCCCTGATCCTCTCAGGATGACCACTCCCTGAGCCTCCTCAGATGAAAACTCCCTAAGTCTCCCAGGATGAGGATTCCCTGATCCTCCCAGGATGAGCACTCCCTGAGCCTCCTCAGATGAGCACTCCTTAAGTCTCCCAGGATGAGGACTCCCTGATCCTCCCAGGATGAGCACTCCTTGAGCCTTCCCGGATGAACACTCCCTAAGCCTCCCAGGATGAGCACTCCCTGATCCTTCCAGGATGAGCACTCCCTGAGCCTCATCAGATGAGCACTCCCTAAGTCTCCCAGGATGAGGACTCCCTGATCCTATCCTCCCAGGATGAGCACTCCTTGAGCCTTCCCGGATGAACACTCCCTAAGCCTCCCAGGATGAGCACTCCCTGAGCCTCCCCGGATGAGCACTCCCTGAGCCTCCCCGGATGAGCCCTCCCTGAGTCTCCCTGGATGAGCACACGCCGAGCCTCCCCAGATGAGCACTCCCTGAGCCTCCCAGGATGAGCACTCCCTGATCCTCCCAGGATGAGCACTCCCTGAGCCTCCCCAGATGAACACTCCCTAAGCCTCCCACGATGAGCACTCACTGATCCTCCAAGGATGAGCACCCCCTGAGCCTCCTGGGATGAGCTTTCATTCTAATCTTTTAGCTACTGTCCCACTTTAGTTTCAGATTTAACTCAATTATTATTATGAGGGTATTTATTGGGCGTGGAACTAGCTTCGGGAAGCAACACATCGCTTCACAATCATATGGGGGAGAACAGAGTGAGGGGAGCAGAGAAAAAGGGAGCGAGGAGCTAACGGGGAGGGAGCGGCGGGCAATTGGCAGCATGAGAGGAAAACCGTGGGAAGCTGATCAATGAGTCTCGGGTAGGGTGGGAGCGCAGGATGTGTGGACCTGGGTGTTAGGGAGGCGATGTAACTCAATGAGACTCTTCCAGAAAACTAGCCCCATTCAGTCATCACCCAGCTGACTTGCTTACCTTCATTGGTCACTTGCTGGTAACCCGAAAATGCATTGCCTGATTGGGTACCCCTTCAATGTGCAGGTCGTTTCTTATTCAAATGTCTAATTTTGCGTGTCACCGATGCTCACTGTGCTTTCCTGCTGGTTGCACATCCGGCTTGATTCCCAAAGAATCTCATTCTAGGTGTTATTTACACTAGGAACTGGATGCAACTTTAAACCCGTGACAGGACTTGCAAGGCTTTCAAACGCAACGTACACAATTTTGTCATGAAAGGATATGCTATGCCTGGTTCACAAAAACAGCCACTTATGCCCATAACTGGGTGTCTGATTGGTATTGGTTTAGTCCATGGGAAAAACCATTATTCAATCAAATTATTCCTCCCAAATAGCCCTTGAATTAGGAAATGCAGGTCTTTGTGCGAGGCCACCTATGGAAATAGAGAAAAGACTTAGGCACATTTTATGTTTGGGACTTTTAGGGTGCTCTGCTGATGTGACCAACCAGACAAACCCCAAAATACACCATGCAATCCCAGCTCATAATTAGGTGGTATTTTTAAAACAAATATATCACACATGACAAGGCCCTAGGAGTGGCTGCAAAATCCCCAGCTGGCTTTGCAGCACAGCTCCAGAAATATGTTAGGATGAATGTTACCAGCAGATAAGGTGGATTGTGAAAGAGAGACAGTCGAGCAAATACGCATTGGCAAAGCCAGTAGGTCTGGAATGTATTTGTACACACAGCTGAGTAGGTGATGGGTGGACATGTAAATTAAATACATCTGGATATTGAACGAAAAATGGTAACAAAATGGTGAAGGAAATGGGTACTCAGAGGAAATTGGGACCCAGATTGGGTATTGAGGCACAAAATGGCACTGTAGTGCAAATGCAGCCACACATGGATGCTCAGGGGCAAACATGGTAGAATATGGCACTGAGTGCAAATTGAGAAAACTGGGAACTGGGGAACAGGAGGAGCAGAAGGGGTTACCTGCAGGCATTGTTTCAACAAAGGTAGCAGGCACCCCTCGCCAGAAAGAACACGGCGTGATAACCTGTTCTGTGTTTTTTTTCCCATTTTGAGAGTTCGCAGCCATCGCTTTTTGCTCACTGTACCTTTCACAAATGGGAAATATTCATTTGCATATCAGTCTTTGTCCCGCCCACATGAGCAGTCCAGCACCGAAATGCTATGGCAATTCCCTTCTGAACAAGAGTACCAACAGCAACCCCATACACGTGTTTCAGCCTTGTCGGGCCTCATCAGTGAGGTGAAGCTGTGCCTCTCTGAGCACAGTGAGCAGGGAGTCCACGTCTGGGTTCCCCCAGGTGACTCAGGCCGACCAACCCCAAGTTCCTTGCAAAATTGTTTCAAAAAAGGTAGGAGGCGCCCCTCTCCAGAAAGAACACGGCATGATAACCTGTTCTGTGCTTTTTTTTACCACTTTGAGAGCAGGCAAATCGCATTAGAAATGGGTACTGAGGTGGACATGCAAACCGATGCTGAGAGGAAAGTGAGAAATAATGAGCACTGAATTGAAAGGGGCACTAGACATTGACAGTAGGAGGCAACTACACCAGAACTGGAGAATTGGGGGTGGAAATGGGGTTGGGAGTGGTTATTAAAGGGCAAATGAGGGCAGAAATCAGCACTGAGTGGTAACTGGGACCTGAAGTAAGCATTGAAAAGCGGATATAACTAGTACTGAATTGCAAAGGGGTTTTGTAACAAGTAGTGAGAGGCCAATTGGGACCGAACTCAGCATTGTGGTCCCTGCAACATTTCTTGCTTTCAGCGCTCCGACTTCCATTTGCTGCCGGTCACCTGCTCGCGGCTGACTCCCTTGAACCTGACCTGGGTGGAGTTGGCTGGTGCTCTGAACATGTGACCCGTTATGAAGTGTAGCAAGATGTCTGGTAAGCATTCGGTCAATGCTGAACAACAGCTCTTAAAAAGCACCAATTTACTGAATCATTGGAATACTGAGCAAACCCTCAACTGGAAATGTAGTTACGGTCAACTGGTGCACAATTCCTTCTAGATGTTGTAAGCACTCAAACAAAGATCACCTACACTGATTCAAAAAAAGAAATCAGGTTATACACAGGAAGTCATCAATTCCTTCTAAATGTTGTAAGCACTCAAACAAAGCTCAACTACACTGATTCAAGAAAAAAAATCAGGTCATACACAGGAAGTCATCAATTCCTTCTAAATGTTGTAAGCACTCAAACAAAGCTCAACTACACTGATTCAAAAAAAGAAATCAGGTCATACACAGGAAGTCATCAATTCCTTCTAAATGTTGTAAGCACTCAAACAAAGCTCAACTACACTGATTCAAGAAAAGAAATCAGGTCATACACAGGAAGTCATGAATTCCTTCTAAATGTTGTAAGCACTCAAACAAAGCTCAACTACACTGATTCAAAAAAAGAAATCAGGTCATACACAGGAAGTCATCAATTCCTTCTAAATGTTGTAAGCACTAAAACAAAGCTCAACTACACTGATTCAAGAAAGAAATCAGGTCATACACAGGAAGTCATCAATTCCTTCTAAATGTTGTAAGCACTCAAACAAAGCTCAACTACACTGATTCAAGAAAAGAAATCAGGTCATACACAGGAAGTCATCAATTCCTTCTAAATGTTGTAAGCACTCAAACAAAGCTCAACTACACTGATTCAAGAAAAGAAATCAGGTCATACACAGGAAGTCATCAATTCCTTCTAAATGTTGTAAGCACTCAAACAAAGCTCAACTACACTGATTCAAGAAAAGAAATCAGGTCATACACAGGAAGTCATCAATTCCTTCTAAATGTTGTAAGCACTCAAACAAAGCTCAACTACACTGATTCAAAAAAAGAAATCAGGTCATACACAGGAAGTCATCAATTCCTTCTAAATGTTGTAAGCACTCAAACAAAGCTCAACTACACTGATTCAAGAAAAGAAATCAGGTCATACACAGGAAGTCATCAATTCCTTCTAAATGTTGTAAGCACTCAAACAAAGCTCAACTACAATGATTCAAGAAAAGAAATCAGGTCATACACAGGAAGTCATCAATTCCTTCTAAATGTTGTAAGCACTCAAACAAAGCTCAACTACACTGATTCAAGAAAAGAAATCAGGTCATACACAGGAAGTCATCAATTCCTTCTAAATGTTGTAAGCACTCAAACAAAGCTCAACTACACTGATTCAAGAAAAGAAATCAGGTCATACACAGGAAGTCATCAATTCCTTCTAAATGTTGTAAGCACTCAAACAAAGCTCAACTACACTGATTCAAAAAAAGAAATCATGTCATACACAGGAAGTCATCAATTCCTTCTAAATGTTGTAAGCACTCAAACAAAGCTCAACTACACTGATTCAAAAAAAGAAATCAGGTCATACACAGGAAGTCATCAATTCCTTCTAAATGTTGTAAGCACTCAAACAAAGCTCAACTACACTGATTCAAGAAAAGAAATCAGGTCATACACAGGAAGTCATCAATTCCTTCTAAATGTTGTAAGCACTCAAACAAAGCTCAACTACACTGATTCAAAAAAAGAAATCAGGTCATACACAGGAAGTCATTGACATACTGGACAAGTCCTCACCGTGGCACATTGAGGATTTGCTGAGCATTGGTTTAGTGAAAGTGATCAACTAGTTTGGCCATTTCAATGGAATTAATGATGGGTAGTGTTGACATGTAGGCAACCCCCCACCACCCCCCGGCCCAAGACAGATGCCCGGGTTCGCCAATACCCGGGGTCAGTAAAGGACACACTCATTGCGTTTTTCCAGTCACCACCAAAGCGCTTAAACATGTGGCATTGCTCATTGGAAATCTCACAATTGTAATTGCTGTTTCACAGTGCGACTGCACCATTTCTACTCATTGCAATGGGCGATTGTGTAAGCATCATGTGCACTCCTCTCACTCATCACTCTGCCATGTGCACTCATCGCTGCGGCGTGTTCACTCATCACTCAGGCTGGCTCACTCGGCAGCCCTGTCATGTCACCTTGCACCGCTCACCGGGCACTCGGCCATGTGGGCTCATCAGCTGGTCGCCCCTCCTAACATTTACAGACCAACCAATCCCCTCCAGTGTGAGTAGCCCGTTAACAGCGGTTGCCCTGCTTCACTCACTCATCACCCTTCTAAAGGCTCCGATCACACAACCTCATTCATTGATCACTCAGCCCCTCGCACTGACCACCCAGCCTCCAAAGCACTGGTCATCAGCGGTCACATGATGCTTGTTACTGCTGATCACTTGCACTGAGGGTGAGATGATTAGAAGTTCAGATTCATGAAAAAAATGCAGAAACACTAAGGAAATTATATGTTATTTATTTATTTATTTATTTATTTAAATGTTTGGTAACTCGGCCGGGGGCCTTAGCGCGCACAACTTGTGGTAGACATACTTAAATTGAACATAGCCCTTAGAACTGCTGCTTAAAATTGGCCAAATAGCCTCAGACCGCTTAACCCCTTAAGTGCCAAGGACGAGTATGCTCGTCCTTTTTGCATAGATTTGCATAATAGCCTGGCAGTTAGTGTTAGATAACCACAGACATTTGACTATGTGGCAACCATATGCACATTTTTGGCCACCGACAAATGTAATCCTGATGCTTGGCCTGTTTGTAGCTACCATTGCCCAACAGGACGGTTGCTTGATGTACCAGCCTTGGACTGCTGAAAGACTAGGGGCAGCCCTGCCAGGACTTGAAGTGTTGATCCCCCAAGGTTACACAGAGGTCTGTGCAGCAGATGCATTGATCGACTGAGTGGCTTTCCTATCTTGAGGTGTTAAAAAAGAAAGAACTTAAGTGAGGTTTCAGATTTTGATTGGTATTTCGTTTGTAATTATTATGATATGATATTTTATTTATATTGCGCTCGTACACAAGTGTTTCATACGTATCAGTGTGTTTGTATCCTATTTATAAAATTCTCGAAGAATGTTTGCGCGCGCACACACACGCGCGCGCACACACACACAAACACACACACACTCACACATCCTTATGAGACCTGGCTTCTCCTCTTCTAAAATTGAGCAAGACTGAGTTTTGTGGAACGGAAACCTTAACCCCCGAATTGCAGGTAAGTGACAGATATTGCAACCGTGGTGGCCTTAAATCCAAATCCCTAGACTGTCCAAACGAGTGTATATAGTTCATGGTTACAAACACTTTGGGTCAGTGTTGTGAAAAATGAAACTAGCACCAAACCTAGTGTGCATTTTATGTATTTAGTGATTAAATTACACAAAACTTTTATCACTTGTCAAATCTGTGGTCATTCCTATGTTCCGAAAATCTGCTTGTATTTGTATGCAAAGCAGCCAGGATAGCTCACTGGTGCTATTTCGCCCATTCCCCATTTTCGTAGGTTTTGAAAGAGAAATGTAGGGAATAAAACATAGGCCTATTATAAGATCTGATGATGTGCTTTTCTCAGGAGGACAAGTGTAACATTCTTATTATGACACCAATATGTACTTGAGAAGTGACTAGAAATGTACATGGTAAAACATTAAATTGAGCCAGTTGAGAATGTTAGAAACATTTAATAATTTCCTCTTTTTAAAGTTTATTTTGCTGATAAAGCACACCATTTTGTCCCTCTAAATGACTTTCATTCTCGGAAGGATAGCTCAGAGGCAACGTGCTTGCCTTGGAGCAACACAGGTTCGATCCCCGGGTCCGTGCTTACAAACCTCTGGGTATTAAGCGTGTTATAAATGTCATATCAAAAGGCTGAATTTGTCTGAACAGAATTTAAATCTGTGATTTTCAGATTGCACACAAATCCCTGCAGCAGTGCTTACCCTTTTCAGCTTTGTTTTCCCTTTAAGCACATTTTTTAAAAGGAGAAAGCATTGACTTCAGTGCAGTTAAAGTTAATAGTGACTTTGCACCTATAAAATTAACTAAAGCAATAGAACCCAAGGAGGGGGACATTACTGGTAGGGTAATGGCCCCTGGGCAATAATCAGAAGCCCAAGCGAAGCAAGGGCTGTAATATAGCCCCAGCGGCATTACCCGATCGCTAATGCCCCCTCTGAGGGTTCTATTGCTATTAGTACCATGGCATGTTGTACCGGGGTACTAACAGCAATTTTTCTCGAGGTGAGACACGACGTTGCAACCGTTTCACAACTCTAAAAAAAATGGGTAACAAGATGGCAACCAGGGATCAGAGAGAAAGGACTACACGCAGTCTCTTCTCCCTTTCCATGGCGGCCATTAAAAAGATAGGGAAGAAAAGTAAACAAACAAAATGGCCGTAGTCCCTTCTCCCGTTCCATGGAGGCCTAGCGAGGGAAGATATGGAGCTCAAAGGGATGTGGAGCGGTGAACTTTGACAGGTAAGTTTATGTAAACCCAGTAACGACCCGGTGAGGGCCAAGCAGATTGATTGTTACAATCTGATTGCCCTTCGCTGACCGTTATAGTGCCAGCAGTGATTCAATGAATCAGTATTGTGCCTGTGATTCCACCAGCGAGACCAGAAATGCAGCAGTACTCCTAACTCCATGAAGCAGGTATTGTGCCAGTAGTCTTATCCCCACCAGGCACTTACTGTGCCAGTAAGAACCCCTAATAGTCACTAGGCCATTAACCAGATCGGGCTCCCCTTTCCATTGACCAAACTCAGTGGCTTCTACCTCAGGCAAGGACCACCTGGATATTGCTTTCCTGGACTCCCCTTGAAAACACTCTGCAGCAACTCCCACCTCTCTCTCCCTCTCTCTCTCTTCAGCTCGCGCTCTCTCTCTCTTCCTCTCTACCATGCTATTGGAGCAAGGAATTTTAAAACTTCTCTCACTCCTTACTAACAGGGAGCCTTCTAACAGGAAGGTTTGTGACGAGATGGGTGGACAGGAGTAATGTGGATTATCATTCATAATCTGGGCATTCTCCCCAAAACTATTCAAATAAATATTAAAATCATGCTCACAAGGCAGATAGCGTTCCAGCTTTAACTCTCCATCTGGGGCCGGATTATCTAAACGTTGCCCTTGTGCACAAATAAATGGAGCAAATGAATTTAGCCCAGGAAAGGGAGCCAACAGGTATGGCCCCAATCCGTATTATATAAAAATGTTTTCATAAGGACAAGAATTAAGCGGACTGTGTTTTACCCATGTCTGTTTACTTATATAAAAACAACTCTAGTAAATGTATCTATTTATATGTCGCGCAAAAATGAAATCACAAAAATCATTCTCAGCACTTTCTGCTCTCTCAGCCCCCCTGCAGCTTCCCAATGACTCCTGTGTGACCAGGGGGGGGAGAAAGGGATTAAGTACAACTCTTCAACCTTCATCTTCACCTGAAAGTAAGGAGGACCCCAGAAGAGTGCTGCTTCCTTTCAGCAGATCTCAGCACTTTCTGCTCTCGCAGCCCCCCAGCAGCTTCCTAATGACTCTTGTGTGACCAGGGGGGAGAAAGGGATTAAGTACAACTCTTCCACCTTCATCTTCACCTGAAAGTAAGTAGGACCCCATCAGAGTGCTGCTTCCTTTCATCAGATCTCAGCACTTTCTGCTCTCGCAGCCCCCCAGCAGCTTCCTAATGACTCTTGTGTGACCAGCAGGGGTGGGAGGAGGGGGGAGACTGCAACTCGTCCACCCTCCCCGTTTCTGCACACAGTGCACCTGGGCTGGGTAGAAGAAAAGCAGAGTGTGGTGCTGATGTGTCCTGTGGCCCTTTGGAGGGAGAGGTCTGATTCCCTGTGTGTGGTGCGTGCATGAGTGGTGATCAGTATCTGGCATGCGTGTGCGGGGAGTATGGATCATGAGGACGCAATGCCCGACATGTGGAGGGCCTGCCTGAATGAAGGGACTCGATGGGCTGGCGGTCCTGGCTGGGACATTACTTAGTTAAGTCTATTAGGCAAATGAGGCGTTAGATTCCATTGCTGAGGCATTTGAGGCTCTCCTCGCATGTGATGGGAGCAACTGCAAATACGAGGCCGTACATTACGTGTATGATGTTATGTGATGTCTAGTGCTCAACTGCTCTGGCTCGATGTGCTTTCTGTTGTGTGAGAGGTATTTCATGGTAAATCCGTGTATTGCATGGCAGGGCAAGGACATTGCAAGATAAAATGTACACTACTGTTTTTATTATTTTATTTTATTTTTTATTTATTTATTATTAAGATGTTTGGCTTCATTGTAAACCTTTCACCATACAGAAAAAAAACAAATAAAATATACAATATCTTTGCTGACCTTGAGCATTTCAAAATCAGCATAATACCTTCTACAAAGTCATATGAAAAATCACTTAAGCACAATTTCACCTTGTCACAGAATACATTAAATAATTCAAATTGTGAATGATGTCTCCCGAAAATAGCTCCCCAAATTAGTAATACCCCTTTACAGTTCATAATCCCATGTATAATGCAATTAGAGTAACAAGCCTAGTCCAATCCCTTAAAAGCATCGGCCAATAATTGAATCAAACCTATAAACATTTTCTAATGGTCCCCCATGAAAAACATGGACCACCAATCGTCTCGGCTGTTAGTTGGCATTTCTTCAAAAGTCTTATCCAGGTGTAATGTTCCCTTCCCTGTCAGCCCCGAGCAAGGTAGTGATAGATGCCACCGCGGTTCCCTAAAAACCTTCTATGTTACAATGTCGACACTTCAGGTACCCGCCCTTCCATTGTTTCCTCATGATCTAAATCTCCTTGGTCTGATACAAATTCATCCTAAAACATAAAAACTGAAGTCTCTAAAAACCACATGGAAACAGGTTGAGGTATTTCAGCAAACTATTGTAAGCTCTCGTCTCCGCCACAAAGTCTTGGTAGCACTTAAGTTGCGATCTCTGGGTTATTGTTTTGACCCTGTCTTCGCGCCACAATTTAATTTTGACCGCAGTAGGGTTCGTTCATTTATTTATTTATTTATTTATTTGTTTATTTCGTAAATTTATAGTACGCTCACATAACCCAGAGGCATCTAGGCACTAGTTACAGAAGAGAAGTGCAAGGGAAAGGGGGTAAGAAGAAAAAGGTGACTTGGGTGAAGAGGAAGGTCTTTAGATGTTTCCTGAAGGCACGGTAGGAAGGTTAATTTTGTAGGTGTGGAGGGAGATCGTTCCAGAGAGCCGGCGCGCAGGCTAGGAAACTTGCCCCGCCCACTCTTTTCCTGTTGAACCTTAGTGTGATAAGAAAATGGGGGTCATTATGACTATGGCGTTAGACGTGCTGGTAGCCGTGCCGTAATTTTGCGTCACCCCGCAATGGACATTTACTGGGGCATTACAGCCCCGGCGAACCCAGTAATTGCCGGGTGCTGTAAAATATTACTCCCCATTCCAATTTGAGTCCCATTGGACATTCATGAATAGTGCCGGTGCATCGGTCTAGATATGCGAGCGGGTGACTTTCAGTCCGCCAGGTCTGACCTGGCGGGCTGAAAGGCACCCGCTTGCATAACTTGTAGTTTGCCGGTCCGGAAACAATGGTACTGGCAAGCTTACGGGTACCTTTATTTTCCGGACCAGCAAAGTTTTAATGACGCCCAATTTTTGTCGGCTGATCTGATTGGCCTGACTGAGGAGTATTTTTTGATTGTCACTGTCAGGTAATGCACAGCAGAAATCCCCAAGTCCGCCAATAATTTTTGGCAAGCTATTCTCCATTCCTCTAATATCGGCTTGCTATGATTAGCAAGGGTCTCCTTAAGAATCTCAAAAGCCCGTGCCGGCAGCTTAGATACGCATTTCCTGTTTAATGAGAGTGACGTCCATTCAACTGTAGCATGTAAGGATATGAACCCTAGTTCATATTTTATAGCATGCCTAGGAGTCCCTGGTGGAAGGTGCAAGATCCTCCTCCAGTATAATCCTTCATTCTTACTCCACACACAATGGGCTGTAGAGAAAAATACCTCCCCATAGGTCAAAATTGCCAGTGCTTTCATCTTATAGAAAGTCACTACCGGCTCCAGCGAAAAGTGGCACAACCATTTCATTATGATTGAGCCACGGGCAGCTAGGTTTTTAGATTTAGCCCTTAGCTGTGCAACCCTAGGTGTGTCATTCACACTTTTCTTTAGTAGCATGCCGAAATAGGTGAATGATTGAACAATGGCGATTTGACTCCAACTAATACACCAGGTCATCAGTTTCGCCCTCCTTCCAACAGCCCGACATGCAATAAACATCTTTGTTTTGGCCCCATTGATCTTCAATCTATTAAGGTCTACATATGATTGTAGAGCTTGCAATTGATGCTAAAGACCTATAGGCGTCTGGTCCACTTGGACTAAATCGCCCGCAAAGAGCAGATGTACCACAGGTCTCCCACTCAACCTTGGAGGAAATGTTTTCGGTTCACTCAATGTGTCAGTCATGTCGGATATGAACAAATTAAAGAGGACACGAGCCAGGGGACACCCTTGTTTTTATCATCTCCAGGTGGCTATCGGTTGTGTTAACCACCCCAAGATATCTAACCTTACCCTCAGATTGGTGTCCGTGTAAAAAGCCTGAATTGCCTGCAAAAAATCCAATGGACACCCCCATTTTGTTCATTTGCTCCAAAGTAAGTCCATGTCTACAGAATCAAAGGCCTCTTCAGGGTCAACAAACGCAAAATACGTTTTGCTTTTCTCTATGATAGAATGTGTCTTCAGAGATGTTTTTAAAAAATGTGTTTAAACTAGTGCCTATCCCTCTGACAAAATCTGATTGCAAAATGTCATAGCACCCCACGCTTGAAGCCCAATCCGGTAATTTCCCCCAAGAGCGAGATAGCAAATATCTTGCCAATTAGATCAATAAGGGCGATAGGTTGGTAATTCTTTGGTTCCTCCCTAACGCCTTCTTGAAGATTGGATCCACTGTCAAGGTTTTCCACAAAGCGGGAATCGTCCTCAACCTAACAATCTCTGCAAACAGAACCATAAGGAATTCTACCCATTCTTTTGTCTCTGTTTTTAACATTATGTTAGCTAGCCCATCAGGGTCAGGAGCCCTAGAGTTGCTACCTCCCTTTATAAAGTCAGACAAGGCATCCCTATCAAACAAGAGGTACCAATCAACAGACGCAGCGTCTTTATAGAACTTCCTATCAGCTGGGATAGCAAGCAAACCCGAGAAGTGGCTCACCCATGAATCTTCCGAGTCAGCATTTAGAAGCAAAGCTTATTTTGGCGTACACGCAGAGTTTAATAGTTCCCAAATTTCACCAAAAGATTCTTGCTGCAAATTTTCTCCAACATTGTTTGAGCGTCTTTTCGTCTTTTGTGTTTCAACACAGTTTCTATATTTGTGTCTTCTCCTTTTCGAGCGAGAAATCTAGGCCCCCTACTAGTTTGATTTTTTTTTTTAAATCAGCTCAAAGCTGCCTTTTTGATTAACAGCAGCAGAGTTGAAAGCGTATTTGAACAGAAACTCTTTACGCGTCCCACTCCCCGCTCGACATATAAAATCCATTAAAAGTAGCGAATAATCTACAAAAGAAGAGCTATTGTTGCTCAACTGGTTTCAATTATTCCCCATTAATCTTTGTCGAAGCTTCACTATGTTTTGCGCCGTCATCCTGACATGACGTCGCCCTTGAGAACGATCAAGTTCTGCGCCATACTCTGCCTACTCTCAGAAGCACATTGTTGCGCGACCAAACATTCGCAAGATGTTACGATCACGAGTAGTTGAGTACGTAACCTCAAATCTAGTTACTAGAGGCAAAAAGTTGCCACTAAAAAAGATGTGGTCTAAAACAGCAGACCTACTTCCTGATCTCCACGTTGGACTTCCTGGAATGTCCCCATCTATTTGCCCATTTAACATGTGTGAGTTCATGCTAGTGGCTTCCTCCATCCCAAGCATTTCCCTCTCCTCCAAGGCGTTACGTCTAGCATGCCCCGTATCCGTTAACTTGCCTGTGCCATCTAACCCAGGAACATTTAAATCACCACAAGTTATAGTATAGAAAGCAGGCAGTGGTTCACAACATTCATTTAATGTGTCAATGAAGGAATCCATAAAATCGTCATCATTAATGCCTTTTGGATTCCAGTATAAATTTCATAAGACGTACCATTCGGGCACCCGCGATGCTTCAGAGTGTCCACGAATTACCAATATTTAAATAAAGGGGTTAGGGCGTTTTACCTCCATTGCCTCCATATCCAAGCCACTCTTCAAAGCTATCAAAAGGCCTGAGGATGGTCGGCCCCTCCGGCCTTTAACAGCCTTTTTAAAAAAAACGGTATAACCATTAAGAGTTGGCATCATCAATAGCCATGTCTCTTGTAAGCATAAGATAGCAAAGGACTCAAACTGAAGTTCACCCTTAGCAAAGAAACGTTGTGAGCCTCGACAGTTCCATGGTGCAACATGACGCTCTGTTGCTCCGGTGACACATTCAGTTAATTCTCCTTCCTGTCTAAAACCAGAGCCTCAGAAAACCAAGATCCCTTTGCTTCGGGCATGCGGCATTCTCCCTCCTTGCACTCTACATTTCTCCCTACACCCTCCAGTCCTCCTACAGGGATGTCATTTGGGGTTTCCAGGGGTCGCAGCCGTGACCCCTGTGGTCTCCCTTGCTACTCCTGTATTAAAATAATATATATTTTATTATAATTCTTTTTTAATGGAAGGTCCTGGGCACTGGAGTGGTGGAGGACCCACCACACCAGGTCTGGTGGGTGCCCGGGCCAGTCCTCATTCATCGGGGTGAAGGCTGGGCTGGGGCTTGCAGCGCAAGAAGGAAGCGCTCAGTTGGGTGAGCTGACCATCGCGGCTCATATACAGGAACCAGGGAGCTCACCCAACTTCCTTGGTCCTTGTTTGAGGGCAGCATGGAGGAACCGAGGGTGGCCTGGAGTGATGCACCGAATATGGACAAACAGGTAAGAAGGCTTCTTATTTTTAAATGTGATTTGTATTTTGCATGTGTGAAGTGTGTGTCAGATGTATGCATCTGCTATGGATCAGTGAGTGGTGGGTGATGTGTGTGTTTGAATGTTCTGGGTCTGTGTGTGCCTGTGTTGAGGATGGCAGTTTTTATAGATCTCCCTCCTCCTCGGATCAGTCGATAGGTCTTCCTCAACTGAGTAGGTCGATAAGTTCATCAGGAGCTTTATAGACGGTAGTGGGGAATCTTCCCCCTGTGGCACATCCTCAGAGATGACGTTAGAAGCACCTCTCTCGCTTTTTTCCACTTCCCTGACCTAAAAACCCGGTACAACAAAATCCTTTGTTTTGGTAAATGCCACATCCCTCAGGCTCAGTGGAATTTTTTAATTCTTTAAGATTTTTTTGTAGTCATTAGATTTCGTTGTCTTCCCGTTACCCATCTTGTTGTTTTGTTTAGTTGTTGCTATGGTTGCCTCGAGCCTTGCTGCTTCTCGAGCTTTTTCCTTGTAAAGATAGGGTAGTCTTTGCGATTGATACGTTGCTCGGAGAGGGAAATATAGTTATAGGACCATTTTCATCACATAGGTCCCCACATGCAGCAGAGAATAAAGGCATGGTCTAGTAAAATATTTTATTGTCCCTACGGGTCGGCCATGTTTTTTTAAGCCTAAGTGGCTCGATTTTAGAAAACTTTCCTATGGACCTTACCAGAGTTTTCGTCCATTAAGCGCACGCGAAAACAAGCACCAGGGAGCCGCCATTTTCTGATAATCCTATCTTTTCCCCGATCACCCTGGCTGACCTGCTTTTGTGGCACTAAATCAATTCCCCCGCCCATGAGCCTGACATTATCAAAACATTCATATTCCCCGCCTCTCTCCGTGACGTTACTGTGCTGCGTAGGCAAACGCGCCCAGTCGTCTTCTGCGCGACTCCATACAGAACCCGGAAACCAACACAGATCAACTCACAACACAGCGCACCACAATTCGGAATATGAAACTGTACTTTAAAATGAAACAGCAACACGGTACATTTGGTAAATTACATTTATTTGACATTAAATGTTTAGAGAATATTTAGCAATTGCCATATGAACTCCGAAAGCCATTTATTTTCTTTTATCTGTATCCGCAATAACTGTCCCGTTTCATCTTGAGTCACGCGCTGTTCCTTTATGGTACACAGGGTGTTCATTTTCGTAAAAAGAATCACTTTGGAAGCACGGTGAACCGCAAGGCTGTTCCATCAACTAGGCACTAGTCCAGCCTAAAGGTTGATATGTTGCTTCTAGCCACTAGTACAGCGTAAGGGCATGTGGGCCCTTGGCGATCGTCCCATAATATGGTGATCGTGCTCCAGTTGTTGACACAAAGCTGCAGGTGTCTGCTGAAGAATCCATCCGTCGGTGTCTCAAACAGATGGCAGTGGCAGAATGGGATCAAATACCTGTTATGAAAACAAAAAAATTATAATTAGTCTCGCTAGCCGAACTTCATTAATATTACTCATTGTATTTATTACGGCAGATCAGAAACACACAATGATAAACGACAGTCTACATGCGTGAGGAATGATATGATATATGATATGGCATTTGTAACGCACCTATACTCAAGTGTTTCTAGGCGTGACGAGGCAGGTGGGGAACAAGGGCAGACAGACAACGGTCCTACTAGGCCAGGTGTCTTTCTGATCGCGCATGGGGAAGGGCTGTACATGGTTAGTTGAATACAAATTAAATAATAGGGCCAGCTGGTGGCAAGTGCAAGGTAAATGCCGGGAGAAGGGGCTGAAGGATAGAGAGACAGTCCCGTAGTGCAGGTAGACAGTGCAGGGAAAAGTGGCTGGGCCAAGGACCGAGATCAGTGAGACCAGTGGACCTGCATGCCCATGTGCCCACTATGAACACGTTTTACTTGCTTTTCCTAGCTCTTCATTCATTCATTTATTCATGCATCCATTCATTAAATCTTCATTCCGGTATAAAAGCGTGTAAAGATTTACTTACATTATATTTGAAATTTCCATTGTGTCTCTTCATAATGCAGTCTGTAAAACGGACCGTGCTCTTGACAACGATTTTTCGTATACTGAACTAAAATGAAACTGGGTCTAGTTTCTGAATTTTCTGCCTTATCGTCTCTTACGTTATTGCGCACTCCCTTCAAATGTAGTTCTTTCGGCATGGTCCCTGTCTCAAGGTCAAAAAACAATAGACCCTTATACTTCCAGTGCGACTTGTGGGCCACATCTGGGCGCTGTCCTTCACATTCTTTATTTGCAACATCACGTAGTATAGGCATCTGTGAGAACTTGAAGTTTAGAATCCGTCTATGTAGTGCGCCTCAATGTGCAAATGCGAACTGGCTTCTCTCCCAAATGCCACGGCCCGCTTGGCTGGCGCGTTCTAAGTGCCCCAATTTTGTCCCCATTGTCTGCGAGCTTTGCAGCCCAAATTGAGACATTTAATTTTTGGCGGAAGGTCAGGGAAAGTATAAAGTACCACAGGAGTTGAGTTAAAAGTGAGATTTATTGTTTGTTTGTTTGTTTTATTATTTGCAATACGCAAGCCTCCCCTCCGTTAACAGTGCGCAGCATTTACATTTACATGAGATGAGACATGAGAAAAATATATACATACACATATGTGAGGTGAATAGAGAGAATTCAAAGATGACACCCAGCTTGTTCGCCGCCCATGATGGTGCAGGTAGGGGTTAGGTTTACAGCTACACTGTACAATAACATTTATTTACAAAAAGACAATCGTATTGCAATTATTTAAACCGGAATTTGTACTTCACAATCAGCTGTGCTTCGGGTGGGCATGGCACAGTCGCAATGTTCGGTGGCAATGGATCACTGCTCTGCACAGAAACGTCCAAAATTCCATATGTGCTTCTCTAACACAGCAACAATAAGGCCTTTCACAAAGTCGAACTGCATTTCATCATAGACTGGTTTGATCACCCATTGCTTACTTCGTTTTGAAAACACCTTAGGGTAGCGAGGCATCCTTACTTTACCCCTAGTCCTAGGCCCTCATTCTGACTCAGGCGTTAAGGGGTTTACGGCGCCGTAAACGGCGCCAACCCTTAACGCCTGATTACAAGGTTCCCTTTGCGGGATGGCTTTTAACGGCTGCTTTTTTGCAGCCGTTAAAATCCATGCCGCAAAGGGACCTTGGCGATAATTACGGCACCGTAATTTACAGTGCCGTAATTATCGCCTTTCCCCATTCCCATTATGCCCTATGGGGCGAAAATGGGAATGGGGAAGGGTAAAATGGGAAATGGGGATTTACCGCCCCACTCACCTTGGAATGGGGCGGTAAATCCGCCAACCACCATGGCGTAAACATAGTTTACGCCATGGTTGTAAGGGTACGACCCAGGCGATAACTTACCGCCTGGGTCGTAATGAGGGTCCTAGATTGTTCACGTACGACATTGCTGTTATGGGCCAAGACCGCTAGTAGAGTGCGATGTTTCATGCCCCGAAAGCTAAAATGCAAGCGCTTTGGCCTGTACTTTAGGCACATATTGTGGAACACCTCCAAATCTCCTGTGTGACAGAATTCTGTCAGTCCTCTCAAATCTCTTGATAGAGTTTTGTCGAAAACAATCTTCTCAATGGCTTTGTATGTCGGTGAAGATGGAATCAACCACTTCTTCTTCCGTGCCTCCTCTGGGGACAAAGGGCCATGTTCACATTGGTGGAAATGTTCATTTGCTCTCCAGCGGTGAACGTTGGTACAGTGGTGCATCAGTGACCGCCATTTTTCAAGTAGTATTTCCACTGACCCCCTCACAAGTTTTTGAGCTCCACCAAAGATGGTTGGTGATACAATGTGACCACTGCAAAATACTTTGTAAACCTTTTTCTTTCCCTGCAGCCGAGATTTTCTTATTGATTGATTTAGCAAGATGCCATACGTCAAATTGATGTTTAATATGTGGGAACTGCTCTCTCATTGTTTTGGCAATTGAAACGTGTCTATCCGTGGCTATGAGGTCGATGTGCATTCCCCTTGATTGTAGATATTCCACTGATTTTATAAATCCTAGTTTCTCCATGGCCACTGACGATGTACATTGTGTGTAGTGATACACGAAATTGCAACCTTGCCAATCAGGGCTTTAGATGACAGCATTAGCCGCTGAAAGCCAATAGTGTATTCAAAGTATGTGCTAAAAATGCTGACAGTAGTCTGTTGTAGCACTTCCATTATGCAGTAGTGAGCTACAAGGGATATGCAGGCCTAGTATGAAATAGGTCACATTAAGCATTGTTGATAGACAGGCAGGGAGGGCCCCTAGCTCTGTACCTAATAGGTATTTTTGGAGTGTTTGGAACATTATGGCACCTATATAGCGCTTAGATAGCCAGTCTTAAGCGCTATAAACACTAAGCTATGAGTGCATGCCTTTTAGAGCTTGCAGATGGGGTTAATACATCCCTGCTTCCCTTAGAATATTCAGCCTCACTAACGGTAGCCCTGGCTCCAAGCTAATCTTGCTTTTCTCTGGGAAGGCACTGATAAGGACATTCCAGTGTTCGCGGAGAGGGCTCCAAGGGAGGGGGTAGGAGCGAGCAGGGAGCATCTCAGAGAGAGCTGGGTTTTTTCCATGAACCAGCCCATATTTTTGCACAGGGAAAGTTCTGGAACTATGCGTCATGGTGACTGACATCACGAGATTATAAAATATCCATGCACACATGACTCGGGGGGAGATCGTCCTGTGGACTTGATTCGTGTACAGTCAAGTGCCCGGAATTGGCTCTCACGGTGTCCTCCAGCATTGTTTTTCTATGAAAAGCCCAGGTCTCCCAGTGCTGATTAAAGGGACGTAAGACTGTGTTTCTCTATGTTTCTCTATATTTCTCTATGTCTCTCTATGTTTATCTAAGTTCCATGTTTCACTATATTTTGCATTGTTCTAAGTTTATGCTTTGTAATATTCTTTAACTTGAATCCCAAATGTATATGAAATTCACTGCTTAGAATAAATATGCTAAAACTTTGAGGGTGTCATTTGTCACTAGCATGAGATCACTGCTCAGCACAATAGAACCTGTATTTTGGGCTGAATTGGGTATTTTTGCTCTCAAAGGGCTGGCCCCGAGGAAGATTTTGCCCATATCAAGACATTTGGTGGCAGCTTTGTGGGATTTGTGAAGAGCAGTGCCATGCTATGACATGACAAAGTGTGTGAGAGAACACAGTGTAGAGTGGGGAGCAGGCTGTCGCATTTCCTTGGTGGTCTCACTGCAGCTCTGAGACTTCAAAAGGCAGCAATGTTGTGTCGGCTTGCCGTGGCCGATAGCTTGTGTGGTTAAGACTCCCTTGAGTAAATCAGTCGTGACTGACTTATTGCATGGGACTGGTGCCAGGGAGTACAAGGCGATAAACGAGCGGGAAATGGCTTTGTTTAAAGCACTCCGATGAATGGTTAAGAAAGATGTATGCTCAATTAGAAAAGAATTTTATCATGCGGTTTCCCCAGTTTAAAGTTGTAATTTGGAATGCATAGTGAGACGGAGTTCTCATCTCTATTCTGTCATGAGGGCAGGAAAAAAAATAATTGCAAGAATTTGACATGCAAATTATGAATAGTGATTTAACCATTGACTCAGCCCCAGTGTGCTAGCGAGTGGGGGCTGTAATGTTCGGAGGCGAAGGTTCGTTTTTTTGATGTATGATTTTGAGTGTTGGCATTCCTGAATAATGAGGAGCCATGCTTAGGAGAATGAGTAACATCTGTGCTGAGAACCTAAAGGGTTTGTTTTTCTTTTGGCAACTGTAAAATTCCATGTGCTGGTGGTGGCGAATTCTGTTTTAAAGGAAACACACAAAAAATGGTTATATTGCATTTTAAGCTGTGCCATGCTTTTAATGGGTGAGAGACTCACTTAAAAGGAAAGTGAGTGAATGTTATTTGGATTTTCGATTTTGTGTATTGATTTGAATTTGCAGAATCAGTTTGCAATGGTTTGGGGGGAAAAACAATTTATATTTTTCTAAATTGCCCCTGGAGTGTTTTTGATCCCACGCTATGCCATGGATTTGTGCTGTTGCCTTATAAGTGATGTATGATTTGGAAATAGTGACCTGTTGACTGTGATACATGGGGAAAAATGTTGTTGACACATTAAACAGCCCACAAGCAATAGAGTGTGGGTTGTTCTTGCAAAAAAAAAAAAATGTGCAGGGAGCTGCAAACTAAATATGGCATTTTTTATTTTTTAAATGCACTGAACTGAGTGGTTATAGTTTGGCAATGGTACAACAGAATTGACATCTGTGTGTGATAAGATAGCACAAAGATTTAATGGGTTGTGAGTTCTCTTGAAAGATCGCACATTACAAGAAAAAAAGACGCTTTGACATTTTGCAAAATTACATGGAGTAGAATCTGATGACAAGAAAAGTGCCGCTTTTGAAAACAAGAGTCTTGCTGTGTGTGCAGAGCTTGTGCCTTGAAGCTGTCTTGGGCGAGGTGCGCGAAAGCGAAGGCAAACAAAAGCAGAAACAGTACAAGAAAGAGTTAATCTGGATGAACTGTCTTAAACGAGTGCTTTCCATTGAAGCCGCCACAGTATAAGAGTTATAGGCAAAGGAGATAAGCTGCGTGCTCATGGCGCTGCCAGGTGCACACGAAAGATAAACATGCCTGCATTCCTGAGGAAGGGGGAGCAAAGACAGAGAGCTGTTCAGAAGTAAAGAATTTGCCCAGTAAACTGTGGTAGGGAGCAAAGGCTTCATGCAGGATGGCAGACGGGCACATCACATCTGAACATTTACCTATGCATCTGTGAATGGGCCAAGAAAAGACAGCTGCCCATTCCAACAGACATTACTGTGCAAACCGCATTCCAATGTGATGTGATGTGAAGTGAAGTGAAACGCTATTGCTGTGCAAGCTGCATTCCAGTGCTCCATGTGATGTGAACTGAAGTAAAGCGCTGTGCACTGGAGAAGAAACCTCTAGGCGCTTTGAGAAGAGAAAATACACATCTGGCAAACTGCAAGCTACATTGCCAGGGGATGGAGTAACTGACAAAGACATTATGGCATTCCAGATGGAAGCAAAACTGACAAAAAGTGCTTAGCCGTTTTGCAAAAGACAACATGCAGAGCGGGGCTTTGAAGTATAACATGAACACTGCACATTAGCCATGATCCAGAAGCCTCATGGCTTAGTGCAAGAATGAATGATTTGTTGAAGCAACAAAAGAAACTGACTTAGACTATCGCACTCAAAGGGGTGGTTCAAGAAACAGCAAACGCCCTTTGAAAAAAATGACAAGTGAAAAAAACCAGAGGCTTGAAAAGACACTGCCTGTAAGGAAAGAAAAACAAAGCTGCTGCTTGTACAACTGTAGGCGGTATTGGACTGAAAGACTTTACCTTTGAAAAATGGAGTGATGCCAGCAGGGCAAACTAAATCAAGATCATGAGACACTGGAAGCAAGTTGGCGCCTGGCATTTGTGATCGCTTTGGTGGAAAAAGAAAAGCATTGTGCGACCTGGGTACTTACTATATGGCTTTGTAAAAGCACAGATCAGTCTGAGGTACCATTGACCAGCTATGATTGCATTGCACAAATGAGTTTGTGATTAGGCAGTTACACCCCGTATGGTTGAGTGTAAATAAGCCCCCAGAAACATGCAGAAGGGTGATAAATAATTGCAGTAGCAATGATAAAATGTGTAGTTACCTGATGAGACTTTTTGAAGAAGGGGTGGTATTATGGGAAGGGGTGGATAACGCTGATATTGAAGTTTTGATGACATCCTAACATGAAGAATAATGATATTGAACTTTTGATGAAATCCTAACATTTCTGTTTGTATTTTGCCTAGGCAAAAAACGACAAGGCATTTCACAATATCAGAAATAGATGTGTGCAGTTTGTGGGTGACACTGATCTCATAGAGTATGCGAGTTACTGATATGCGAGTCAACTTTAACGTGCCCTGCACCGCACTCAACGCTGCTGCAACCTGCGAAAAGTGTCCAACAGAGTAATAACTCTTGCTGAACTGGCACGATGCAGACTTGGCTAATTATCAAGTATTTGATGCTACACATTCAAATGACTCAGTTGCTGGAAATAACTTAATTGACATGTTTTGCCCTTTCTTGTTTAAAGGACTACGGACAATGAGTTGTGGACTGTAACATCAGGCACCACAAGAATGCTAACACATTGAAAAATGGTTTTTAAATGCACTGTTGAGATGAATCTGAAAAAACGAAATGGTTTTACTCTTCCAACTGAATTGCTTTAACCAGAGATGTTTTGTTTTTTGAAAAAAAAATAGTCTACATTGCACGTAGGCAGGAAAATGATTTATGAACTGTTGGGGCAGCAGAATTATGCAAGCAGGAGCGTAATTTATTTTGAGATAAGATGAGTGCGCACATCAAAGTCACCTGTGCGTAGGTTAAGATTCTTAATTGAAGTAATGCTGCCAAGTGTATGAGCTATAATTTGAAATGGTAATCTTTGAAACACTGGATACTTTTACAGCCAGCTTAAGGCAGGTAAATGAAACCATGACTGACTTGATGTTTGATTTTATGACACAGAGTGTGACACGGTTTTTGTTAAACCAACCAGTTTCATGTTTTTGTGGGGACAGCTGTCTCCAGCACACTAATGCAAAGAGTCACCTTTTGATTGTAGACATTTGGAATAATTCTTTGGAAAAGCGCTACAAATGAGTATCCACATGGAATTGCTAGTGTACTGGCCTGGCACATTGTCGGGCATCTTTTGTCACTGAATGGATACAACAATTTGTTAATCTGTTTAATGTGATGTTTTTCTGACCAAGAACTGCAGCGAGTGTTCTCGCCAAGATTTTATGGACTATAACTTGACTAAATGAATTTGTTTAATGTGATGAAACAGCCACTGCCGGATAGTAGTATGGTGTTTGTGGCTAAAGTTAATATTGTATATGGTAGATATCCCACTTGAAGAAGAGTATTCTCCAAGTCACAATAGGTAGACTGGTAATGCACACCTTCATAATTACAGTGATACACTTAGACATAGATTTATCATGAGGCAATGTTTCCTTAGTACTACCAAGCTGCTACAAATGGAGTCCATTTCTATGGCCCATCACTAGAGTGCGCGTAGCTAGGGAGCTAGATTCATTAATTGCAGGTGCTTTATATGCTTGTGACATAGAAACTGTGCACTATAAGCTAGCCACTATGGGTTCTGATGCCAGCTCTGCTATAGAACTTCTGGCCTAGTGGGGCCCATTGATATGCCCAGCACTGCTATACGTATTGACAGCCAACTGAAGATGGCAGAATTTTAGGTATGAAGACATTTTTCTGCCATAGGGCAGGTCAACAAGACTGCTAAATACACACGATGCATTGTATGGCAAACATTGTTTAATCAGCAGGTGTTGGCTTTTTACTGGGTGGGGGCAACCATCCTCCACACACTGGCACGCAGAGCTACAGTTACCAGCATACATATGGATTGAATTGCTTGTTTTTTGATTGCATGAATAACACATGCCATGCTTTGATGTAAATTAGTAGAATTGTTTTTATTTAGACAACCTGGTGCCCATGGGTTCACCTTGTTCACGAAATTAGATGGTTTCTGGTTGGGTTCCACCTACCTGGGGGAAGTGTCTAGTCACACAGCCCATAGTCACGCTTGAATGCCCTGGGATCAGGGGGAGGTAGGCCCTTAGAGTGAAAGGCTGCCAGGTTTTAGAATTGGTAACCATACATAAATGCAATAGTGCATTGTAGATTAGACTACACTGGATTGCCTTGACATTTTAACTGCATGCTGCTTTTTAACTGACAATCAGTTATACAAAATTGATTTAGGTATTTTTGTGTAGGCCATGTTTTGGCTAGAGTAAATGTCCATGTTCACTTGGTGTAGGTATTTTTTGTGTAGGCCAGGTTTTGGCAAGGGTATATGTCACTGTTCACTTTGTGTACATTTTTGTTTAGGTAGTGTTTTACCTTGCATGCCACGCTAACTAACCGCTAGAAGATAGTTTGCTTAAACCTCTTGCAAAGCCCCAAGGTCTTTATCACTGCACTAAATACTATATTGATAGGTATTAGTCAGCATTTTGTCGCACACACGTTGAATAGGGGTGGAATGTAGTGATACACGAAATTGCAACCTTGCCAATCAGGGCTTTAGATGACAGCATTAGCCGCTGAAAGCCAATAGTGTATTCAAGGTATGTGCTAAAAATGCTGACAGTAGTCTGTTGTAGCACTTCCATTATGCAGTAGTGAGCTACAAGGGATATGCAGGCCTAGTATGAGTGATAGGTCACATTATGCATTGTTGATAGACAGGCAGGGAGGGCCCCTAGCTCTGTACCTAATAGGTATTTTTGGAGTGTTTGGAACATTATGGCACCTATATAGCGCTTAGATAGCCAGTCTTAAGCGCTATAAACACTAAGCTATGAGTGCATGCCTTTTAGAGCTTGCAGATGGGGTTAATACATCCCTGCTTCCCTTAGAATATTCAGCCTCACTAACGGTAGCCCTGGCTCCAAGCTAATCTTGCTTTTCTCTGGGAAGGCACTGATAAGGACATTCCAGTGTTCGCGGAGAGGGCTCCAAGGGAGGGGGTAGGAGCGAGCAGGGAGCATCTCAGAGAGAGCTGGGTTTTTTCCATGAACCAGCCCATATTTTTGCACAGGGAAAGTTCTGGAACTATGCGTCATGGTGACTGACATCACGAGATTATAAAATATCCATGCACACATGACTCGGGGGGAGATCGTCCTGTGGACTTGATTCGTGTACAGTCAAGTGCCCGGAATTGGCTCTCACGGTGTCCTCCAGCATTGTTTTTCTATGAAAAGCCCAGGTCTCCCAGTGCTGATTAAAGGGACGTAAGACTGTGTTTCTCTATGTTTCTCTATATTTCTCTATGTCTCTCTATGTTTATCTAAGTTCCATGTTTCACTATATTTTGCATTGTTCTAAGTTTATGCTTTGTAATATTCTTTAACTTGAATCCCAAATGTATATGAAATTCACTGCTTAGAATAAATATGCTAAAACTTTGAGGGTGTCATTTGTCACTAGCATGAGATCACTGCTCAGCACAATAGAACCTGTATTTTGGGCTGAATTGGGTATTTTTGCTCTCAAAGGGCTGGCCCCGAGGAAGATTTTGCCCATATCAAGACATTTGGTGGCAGCTTTGTGGGATTTGTGAAGAGCAGTGCCATGCTATGACATGACAAAGTGTGTGAGAGAACACAGTGTAGAGTGGGGAGCAGGCTGTCGCATTTCCTTGGTGGTCTCACTGCAGCTCTGAGACTTCAAAAGGCAGCAATGTTGTGTCGGCTTGCCGTGGCCGATAGCTTGTGTGGTTAAGACTCCCTTCAGTAAATCAGTCGTGACTGACTTATTGCATGGGACTGGTGCCAGGGAGTACAAGGCGATAAACGAGCGGGAAATGGCTTTGTTTAAAGCACTCCGATGAATGGTTAAGAAAGATGTATGCTCAATTAGAAAAGAATTTTATCATGCGGTTTCCCCAGTTTAAAGTTGTAATTTGGAATGCATAGTGAGACGGAGTTCTCATCTCTATTCTGTCATGAGGGCAGGAAAAAAAATAATTGCAAGAATTTGACATGCAAATTATGAATAGTGATTTAACCATTGACTCAGCCCCAGTGTGCTAGCGAGTGGGGGCTGTAATGTTCGGAGGCGAAGGTTCGTTTTTTTGATGTATGATTTTGAGTGTTGGCATTCCTGAATAATGAGGAGCCATGCTTAGGAGAATGAGTAACATCTGTGCTGAGAGCCTAAAGGGTTTGTTTTTCTTTTGGCAACTGTAAAATTCCATGTGCTGGTGGTGGCGAATTCTGTTTTAAAGGAAACACACAAAAAATGGTTATATTGCATTTTAAGCTGTGCCATGCTTTTAATGGGTGAGAGACTCACTTAAAAGGAAAGTGAGTGAATGTTATTTGGATTTTCGATTTTGTGTATTGATTTGAATTTGCAGAATCAGTTTGCAATGGTTTGGGGGGAAAAACAATTTATATTTTTCTAAATTGCCCCTGGAGTGTTTTTGATCCCACGCTATGCCATGGATTTGTGCTGTTGCCTTATAAGTGATGTATGATTTGGAAATAGTGACCTGTTGACTGTGATACATGGGGAAAAATGTTGTTGACACATTAAACAGCCCACAAGCAATAGAGTGTGGGTTGTTCTTGCAAAAAAAAAAAAATGTGCAGGGAGCTGCAAACTAAATATGGCATTTTTTATTTTTTAAATGCACTGAACTGAGTGGTTATAGTTTGGCAATGGTACAACAGAATTGACATCTGTGTGTGATAAGATAGCACAAAGATTTAATGGGTTGTGAGTTCTCTTGAAAGATCGCACATTACAAGAAAAAAAGACGCTTTGACATTTTGCAAAATTACATGGAGTAGAATCTGATGACAAGAAAAGTGCCGCTTTTGAAAACAAGAGTCTTGCTGTGTGTGCAGAGCTTGTGCCTTGAAGCTGTCTTGGGCGAGGTGCGCGAAAGCGAAGGCAAACAAAAGCAGAAACAGTACAAGAAAGAGTTAATCTGGATGAACTGTCTTAAACGAGTGCTTTCCATTGAAGCCGCCACAGTATAAGAGTTATAGGCAAAGGAGATAAGCTGCGTGCTCATGGCGCTGCCAGGTGCACACGAAAGATAAACATGCCTGCATTCCTGAGGAAGGGGGAGCAAAGACAGAGAGCTGTTCAGAAGTAAAGAATTTGCCCAGTAAACTGTGGTAGGGAGCAAAGGCTTCATGCAGGATGGCAGACGGGCACATCACATCTGAACATTTACCTATGCATCTGTGAATGGGCCAAGAAAAGACAGCTGCCCATTCCAACAGACATTACTGTGCAAACCGCATTCCAATGTGATGTGATGTGAAGTGAAGTGAAACGCTATTGCTGTGCAAGCTGCATTCCAGTGCTCCATGTGATGTGAACTGAAGTAAAGCGCTGTGCACTGGAGAAGAAACCTCTAGGCGCTTTGAGAAGAGAAAATACACATCTGGCAAACTGCAAGCTACATTGCCAGGGGATGGAGTAACTGACAAAGACATTATGGCATTCCAGATGGAAGCAAAACTGACAAAAAGTGCTTAGCCGTTTTGCAAAAGACAACATGCAGAGCGGGGCTTTGAAGTATAACATGAACACTGCACATTAGCCATGATCCAGAAGCCTCATGGCTTAGTGCAAGAATGAATGATTTGTTGAAGCAACAAAAGAAACTGACTTAGACTATCGCACTCAAAGGGGTGGTTCAAGAAACAGCAAACGCCCTTTGAAAAAAATGACAAGTGAAAAAAACCAGAGGCTTGAAAAGACACTGCCTGTAAGGAAAGAAAAACAAAGCTGCTGCTTGTACAACTGTAGGCGGTATTGGACTGAAAGACTTTACCTTTGAAAAATGGAGTGATGCCAGCAGGGCAAACTAAATCAAGATCATGAGACACTGGAAGCAAGTTGGCGCCTGGCATTTGTGATCGCTTTGGTGGAAAAAGAAAAGCATTGTGCGACCTGGGTACTTACTATATGGCTTTGTAAAAGCACAGATCAGTCTGAGGTACCATTGACCAGCTATGATTGCATTGCACAAATGAGTTTGTGATTAGGCAGTTACACCCCGTATGGTTGAGTGTAAATAAGCCCCCAGAAACATGCAGAAGGGTGATAAATAATTGCAGTAGCAATGATAAAATGTGTAGTTACCTGATGAGACTTTTTGAAGAAGGGGTGGTATTATGGGAAGGGGTGGATAACGCTGATATTGAAGTTTTGATGACATCCTAACATGAAGAATAATGATATTGAACTTTTGATGAAATCCTAACATTTCTGTTTGTATTTTGCCTAGGCAAAAAACGACAAGGCATTTCACAATATCAGAAATAGATGTGTGCAGTTTGTGGGTGACACTGATCTCATAGAGTATGCGAGTTACTGATATGCGAGTCAACTTTAACGTGCCCTGCACCGCACTCAACGCTGCTGCAACCTGCGAAAAGTGTCCAACAGAGTAATAACTCTTGCTGAACTGGCACGATGCAGACTTGGCTAATTATCAAGTATTTGATGCTACACATTCAAATGACTCAGTTGCTGGAAATAACTTAATTGACATGTTTTGCCCTTTCTTGTTTAAAGGACTACGGACAATGAGTTGTGGACTGTAACATCAGGCACCACAAGAATGCTAACACATTGAAAAATGGTTTTTAAATGCACTGTTGAGATGAATCTGAAAAAACGAAATGGTTTTACTCTTCCAACTGAATTGCTTTAACCAGAGATGTTTTGTTTTTTGAAAAAAAAATAGTCTACATTGCACGTAGGCAGGAAAATGATTTATGAACTGTTGGGGCAGCAGAATTATGCAAGCAGGAGCGTAATTTATTTTGAGATAAGATGAGTGCGCACATCAAAGTCACCTGTGCGTAGGTTAAGATTCTTAATTGAAGTAATGCTGCCAAGTGTATGAGCTATAATTTGAAATGGTAATCTTTGAAACACTGGATACTTTTACAGCCAGCTTAAGGCAGGTAAATGAAACCATGACTGACTTGATGTTTGATTTTATGACACAGAGTGTGACACGGTTTTTGTTAAACCAACCAGTTTCATGTTTTTGTGGGGACAGCTGTCTCCAGCACACTAATGCAAAGAGTCACCTTTTGATTGTAGACATTTGGAATAATTCTTTGGAAAAGCGCTACAAATGAGTATCCACATGGAATTGCTAGTGTACTGGCCTGGCACATTGTCGGGCATCTTTTGTCACTGAATGGATACAACAATTTGTTAATCTGTTTAATGTGATGTTTTTCTGACCAAGAACTGCAGCGAGTGTTCTCGCCAAGATTTTATGGACTATAACTTGACTAAATGAATTTGTTTAATGTGATGAAACAGCCACTGCCGGATAGTAGTATGGTGTTTGTGGCTAAAGTTAATATTGTATATGGTAGATATCCCACTTGAAGAAGAGTATTCTCCAAGTCACAATAGGTAGACTGGTAATGCACACCTTCATAATTACAGTGATACACTTAGACATAGATTTATCATGAGGCAATGTTTCCTTAGTACTACCAAGCTGCTACAAATGGAGTCCATTTCTATGGCCCATCACTAGAGTGCGCGTAGCTAGGGAGCTAGATTCATTAATTGCAGGTGCTTTATATGCTTGTGACATAGAAACTGTGCACTATAAGCTAGCCACTATGGGTTCTGATGCCAGCTCTGCTATAGAACTTCTGGCCTAGTGGGGCCCATTGATATGCCCAGCACTGCTATACGTATTGACAGCCAACTGAAGATGGCAGAATTTTAGGTATGAAGACATTTTTCTGCCATAGGGCAGGTCAACAAGACCGCTAAATACACACGATGCATTGTATGGCAAACATTGTTTAATCAGCAGGTGTTGGCTTTTTACTGGGTGGGGGCAACCATCCTCCACACACTGGCACGCAGAGCTACAGTTACCAGCATACATATGGATTGAATTGCTTGTTTTTTGATTGCATGAATAACACATGTCATGCTTTGATGTAAATTAGTAGAATTGTTTTTATTTAGACAACCTGGTGCCCATGGGTTCACCTTGTTCACGAAATTAGATGGTTTCTGGTTGGGTTCCACCTACCTGGGGGAAGTGTCTAGTCACACAGCCCATAGTCACGCTTGAATGCCCTGGGATCAGGGGGAGGTAGGCCCTTAGAGTGAAAGGCTGCCAGGTTTTAGAATTGGTAACCATACATAAATGCAATAGTGCATTGTAGATTAGACTACACTGGATTGCCTTGACATTTTAACTGCATGCTGCTTTTTAACTGACAATCAGTTATACAAAATTGATTTAGGTATTTTTGTGTAGGCCATGTTTTGGCTAGAGTAAATGTCCATGTTCACTTGGTGTAGGTATTTTTTGTGTAGGCCAGGTTTTGGCAAGGGTATATGTCACTGTTCACTTTGTGTACATTTTTGTTTAGGTAGTGTTTTACCTTGCATGCCACGCTAACTAACCGCTAGAAGATAGTTTGCTTAAACCTCTTGCAAAGCCCCAAGGTCTTTATCACTGCACTAAATACTATATTGATAGGTATTAGTCAGCATTTTGTCGCACACACGTTGAATAGGGGTGGAATGTAGTGATACACGAAATTGCAACCTTGCCAATCAGGGCTTTAGATGACAGCATTAGCCGCTGAAAGCCAATAGTGTATTCAAGGTATGTGCTAAAAATGCTGACAGTAGTCTGTTGTAGCACTTCCATTATGCAGTAGTGAGCTACAAGGGATATGCAGGCCTAGTATGAGTGATAGGTCACATTATGCATTGTTGATAGACAGGCAGGGAGGGCCCCTAGCTCTGTACCTAATAGGTATTTTTGGAGTGTTTGGAACATTATGGCACCTATATAGCGCTTAGATAGCCAGTCTTAAGCGCTATAAACACTAAGCTATGAGTGCATGCCTTTTAGAGCTTGCAGATGGGGTTAATACATCCCTGCTTCCCTTAGAATATTCAGCCTCACTAACGGTAGCCCTGGCTCCAAGCTAATCTTGCTTTTCTCTGGGAAGGCACTGATAAGGACATTCCAGTGTTCGCGGAGAGGGCTCCAAGGGAGGGGGTAGGAGCGAGCAGGGAGCATCTCAGAGAGAGCTGGGTTTTTTCCATGAACCAGCCCATATTTTTGCACAGGGAAAGTTCTGGAACTATGCGTCATGGTGACTGACATCACGAGATTATAAAATATCCATGCACACATGACTCGGGGGGAGATCGTCCTGTGGACTTGATTCGTGTACAGTCAAGTGCCCGGAATTGGCTCTCACGGTGTCCTCCAGCATTGTTTTTCTATGAAAAGCCCAGGTCTCCCAGTGCTGATTAAAGGGACGTAAGACTGTGTTTCTCTATGTTTCTCTATATTTCTCTATGTCTCTCTATGTTTATCTAAGTTCCATGTTTCACTATATTTTGCATTGTTCTAAGTTTATGCTTTGTAATATTCTTTAACTTGAATCCCAAATGTATATGAAATTCACTGCTTAGAATAAATATGCTAAAACTTTGAGGGTGTCATTTGTCACTAGCATGAGATCACTGCTCAGCACAATAGAACCTGTATTTTGGGCTGAATTGGGTATTTTTGCTCTCAAAGGGCTGGCCCCGAGGAAGATTTTGCCCATATCAAGACAATTGTGTTACCTGCACGACCACCAAACTCACAATGTTCTTACTATCCATGTCCTGAAAGTGGTAGGTGCAGTACTTGGCAGAAAATCCAGGGCTGTCGCACTGTCCATCGCCGGCTAGCCTGAATCGTTTGCCTTCGAATGTACTTGCTAGAGACAATTGTTCAATTTTCCAAGCATCACTAATGGCCGGAAACAGATAATCACGTTGGTATATGTATACAGTGCTTTAGAAATGAAATGGAGTCCCACAAACTGAAAGAAAGCCTCTAACTTTCTAAAACTGGAGCCACTAAAAAGTGATGCAGCTGCACACAGTAGATTGCCTGCTGGCAGTTTCCCCAGCATCGGTTGTGCAGACCATGAGAACCTATGATTTAATCTACAGGCGGCATTTATTTTGACGTTACTGCCTTTTATTTGACAAGTCACATTAATCAATGGCTTCCCACATACTTTCCCTCTAATGGAATGCACACATTTCAGCATACTTATAATTTCCATCAAACAACTGTCGAATACAATGTATTTGCTCTCTTTCATTAGACTGTCATCCTGCGTCAACGTTGTTTCGGCCTGTGACGTTGTGGAGATTTAAACACATTGGAAAGTAATATCACTGATATCAAGTTCTGATGCGTCTATGGATGCTGCGGCTGGTTCATTCTCTGTCATTTCGACATCTATTACTTCGACATTGATGGGAGAACACAACAATGTCGACAGGTTTTTTGGTGGCAAATTTTTGGCGGGTGTAGATTGTGTAAATTGATCTACAACTACTTCAGAGCTATCTTCAATACATTCAATAACATCTTCTTGTGGTGGTGCGGTCGCACTGTAGCTATGGTCCAAGGCAACTTTGCTGTAGTCTCCAAACACAGTTAATTCATGTTCTGGCCATTGGACATGAGCATCTCGAGCTTGAACACGCCTCGCCTCAATTAATAGTTCCTCCATAGTGTACACGGTCTGGCAAGCCACATCTCTCATTGGCTTCACTGTCTGTTTGTGTATAGTTCTGACACCCACGGGTAACTGGAGGAGAGATTGGAAAAGGGATGTTCAGTTTAAACACAAGATGGAGTGTAGTAGAATTGACTGGAAAAAAACATAAAATAGTCCCCAGCACAAACATTTTTTTAAAGTTATGAACTGTTTGTAACTAACCTTTTTTTGTTTTTTTTTCTTTTCAACTTTTTTGACTCGACCTTCAACATCTACACGCTGTAGCTCCGATTCGTTTCCGCATGTCCTCCCTTCCTCTTGCGCTGCAACAACTATATTTTCTGTATCCGCATAGACAGCACGGAATGAGGCTCCATCGTCTCCCTGAAACATAGTACTTTCATTACTATGTATCAAAATATTGTTAGCATAAAACACACGTGAGGACGAACACACAGGTACATCTCAATAGTCAAACACGATTTAAACATTATGTGCAACAATCAAACGCCAAGTATTCGACCAGTGATGATCTATTTCGATGGAACTGTCAGTATCCATACCTCTGGCTCTGCATGGACTGCCATGAATGGTTGTATTGGAGAGGAGGCATCCGCATCTCCCTGAAACACAGTACTTGCATTAGTATGCTTTTCAATATTGGAAACACAACACATACTTGGGGTCGACGGCACAGGTACATATAAAGAGATAACCACAAATGATGCATTGTCCAAAAGAATCAAGGAAAATCCAAATATGATCACATTTCATCGACTTATTTCAATGATTCCTTTACATCTGCATCATCTAAATTGGATGTTGTGATTGTAGTGGAAGCTTCGTCGTCTCCCTGAAACACAGCACTTGCGTTAATAGGGAAGAAAGTATAGCAAATGGAATCACGTTATATGATCACGCATGATGGAGCTGTCATTATCCATACCTCGTGCTGCTGAAGAATATCTATGGATGTTGCAAATGTAGTGTGCACTTCCGAAAGCTCTTGCGCCAATTCGTATACGCATGGTCCCGCTTCCACTTCCCCTGGAATTACTTGAATGTCAGGCTCTGCATCAAGTGCAGGGGTTGACGCTCCATCAACTGCCTGAAACATAGTACTTGCATTAGTGAGGATTACAATAGTGAAAACATAACACACACCTGGGGTCGACAGCACAGGTACATATCAACGGCTAACCACGAATGAAACATTGTGTACAACAATCAAACGACAAGAATTCCAGCTCTGATGATGATGCTCGATGGAGCTGTCAGTATCCATACCTCCAGCTGTTGAACATCTAGAAATGTTGTAGATGTGGCGGACGCTTCAGCATCTCCCTGAAAGACAGTACTTGCATTAGTATGGATAACACTAATTATAACTGAAAACAAACACCAGTGGACGATAACTAAGGTGTATATCAATTGGAAAGCACTAACCAAACATTCGGTAAAATGATTACACGATAAAATAAAAATATTACTTGACATGCATAAAACAGGTCTGTAGCGGATTAGACTAGTAAGATTACCTGATACGCGCTAGAAGTGGTTGATAACTGCAACCACGTCAAGGATGTAGAATGTTAATGCTTCAGATTCAAGGGATAGTCAAGACGTTGTAAAGATAAATTAATGATTGATAATGAAATGCCAATATTAGAAATAGCCATGTAAGGTGACAGAATACTTGTAAAATGATCAATACAGCACAGTTCCCTGTTCCCATATATATACATTGAGTTTGTGGGTTATGAAATCGAAAAAGAATATATTGGTAAATGTCATTATTCAAAAAACTATACACTCATATCAATATCGAAATTATTACAAGGGATAGAACACCTACAATATCAATTAATCCGTTCGGATACCTACACACTACCGCAAGGCCTAAAGCTAAATCCGGACACTTGACTCACCGGTGGCGGAATGTGGACGAATAGAGTGGGAATAGCGTTTTCGAGCAATTTCCGTGTCGTTCGCCGTTTATTCTTCTTTGTTACCCAAGATGTTGTGTACATGTCCAAGCAAAAGTGCAGGATGCAGATGCGGTATCGATTACCCCTCTTGTCCTGTAAGACTTGTTGGACTCTACTTTCCAGCTCATCCAGTGGATATCTGCAATGTCTGACCCATTCTCTTATTCGATCAACAGTTTTCGGGAATACATGATTGTAGTGCCTTCAGATTTAGTATGGGTCTTCGAAGGGCAACCGCTAATCGAATAGGCAGGCATTGTTGATAAATCTGAAAAGTAAATATCGACATTATTATACAATCTTCAAGAATAAAGATTTGATACAAAAGTAAATGAATCATACAATGATCAATGCAAGGTTTGTTTTGGTCGCAGGAACTATACCAGTTCATTATGTGCGGCTTAAGTTGCAGAAATGTATAAATGATGTGACTAAAAACTGAACATGTGACTCATCCCTTGGATGTTCTGTATTGCACGAGAAGGAAGCATGCTTACATTATAGACTGGACCCCCGAAGGGTGCAATTCGATGACAATAGACACAGATGAAAATAAATAGATCTATTGATAGCATAGCAATGGAAACTCAAGTCAATAGCAATGAGACCAATGAACATAGCACTATTGTGTACTCAACTCGCAAATAGATAGAAATTTAAAAATCTGCGAAATATGACTAGGATACATGGCCTTACCTTGACCAACAAACAGTTGGATTCAGCAAGCAGAGCAGTATGTTGCAGGAGAATAGGTGGGTGGCCACAGGTAGCACACTGATGGGTTTGCTCTAAGCGGCCACAGAAGTTCACGGATAGCACAACGACGAGCAGATTAGCGTAGATCTCAGTGGTTGCCAGGTAACACGTTCAGGAGTTGACTTGCAAAGCACAAAGATGTTCTCATGAGACATATATGGTTTATAAAGTATTAGAAACAGGGGTGTGTTTGTGAATGAATGACGTATGTATGTCGTGGTTTTAGGGGGCGGCCTGCTTCAAGGGGAGGCCTGGCTGGAGACACGGGGTCTGAGGAGGCCATGTGACCGATGGCCCCTTGGCGTGGGACACCTTTTGAAGTGCACATGTAGTTTGGCACCTTGGCCTTTCGCGCCTGCGACAGCCCCCCATGCCAGGGCGCATCCACCGGCGTGAACCGCCTTTGATACAGGGGGGTGGGATGGATGGGCCTGGGGCGTGCAGATAAGGCACAGGAAGACTGCTGAATGGAGACACACTTATGTGGATTGCAGGGGGGTGGCCTGCCTCAAGGGGAGGCCTGGCTGGAGACACGGGGTCTGAGGAGGCCATGTGACCGATGGCCCCTTGGCGTGGGACACCTTTTGAAGTGCACATGTAGTTTGGCACCTTGGCCTTTCGTGCCCCTGACAGCCCCCCATGCCCGCATGCATCCACTGGCGCGAACCGCCTTTATATCAGTATATCGTTGCTTATCAATAACAAATGCCACATACCGGAGATTCTTGTGAGCACAGACCCACACTTCAACCGGTGTATTATAGTGGTCAAGACCCTAAGGCCTGTATAATCCAATGGTAATTGTTAGTATAGACATATGTGTGACTTTTATAGAGACATAACCCACTGAAAGACTTTGAACAAGTGTTATTTAGTGCATGCCTTATCGAGAATATGTTATGTTAGCTTGGATAGGTAGTCACCACCCTGCTTCACAGCGACCAGACCTTCACCCATTCGGAGCACAGATGTCTGACGTCCATCCTTGAATGGAGACACACTTGATTCATTTAAAAAATTGAAACAACCGTTGTTAAAATATATGTGGTGTTTTATTTTGTATCTTATTTTCATGACACAAAAATACAAGACTTTAAAGATTATACAGGTCAGGTTGCAGCACAGCGAGAGAAAATCCCCTGTACTGACCGCTGTCACTCGGGAACGTTTCTCTTATGGCACAAATGGCACAGGCGGGTATCACTCTTCGAACGCGGTGTCCAAGCCGCCCTTGAAGCCACCATGTAAAGGAACGATAGGCCACCAGCCTGTACCACCTGTGAAAAGGAATGAAACAAACTGTTTTTAAATGACCAAGATAAGTTTAATAAACGTTTGTTGTCAATGACAATTCTTGTAACTAATGGCATTCTGCACGGACACATGCTATCTAGACAATGCACACTATTGAACGACTTACATGCGTTACAATGATATGTAGATGTAATTTTGGATATAGTAGAAGTAGGAGTGGCATGACAAGCAGAGTATACTTACTCGTTACTCGGATTACGAGGACGAACAGTTGCCCGAAGTTCGTGCATAAGCACCATCATTATTCTCAACACGGCCTGTGTGAGGCAGGCTGCCCTGAAGTCTGGCAGCTCGGTGATGCATTGCGGTCGTGGCTCGCCTTCCGAAATGTAGGCCAGGCATCCGAGTTTTCTCGGCAGCAGCAGTTCTCGTCCTCAGTTGGCATTAGCTCGCACTGATTGCATGTGCACCAGGTGGAGACGCCGTCCATTCGACTAGGCCCAGGCTCTTCATCTGTTGATTCGTCCTGCCAACTGCCGTCCGAATCCCCATCGTTTTCGCGTGCTTCCCTTTCCAGTAGTTCCTCCTCGTATACTTGGGCTCGTACATGTAGGGCATTATTGTAGCCATTGTGTGTTAAACAAACTAAAATAATTTATAGCGGTGGTACTGGTATCTGTTCACACGGGCTACAAGCGGCGAAGGTAGCTGACCAGAGCACTGAAACGAGTCACAGAATACTCAAAGTAAAACAGAGAGAGGAATGGAATCGAAAATCTGCTGCTGTGTGTTGTGAAACGGTCTGTTTATACTTATTGAGGAAAGAGGCGTCCTGCCATTTCCATGGCGACACGTCATTAGCTGAAGCGCAGCGAATGTTGACACAAGACGTGCTTTGGCGTTGGGAAATGGGCGGTACGAGTCTGCTGATGACAGGCTCTGGGGCGGGGGATTTGATTTAGTGCCGCAAAAGCAGGTCAGCCAGGGCGATGGGGGAAAAGATAGGATTATCAGAAAATGGCAGCTCCCTGGTGCTTGTTTTCGCGTGCGTTTAATGGACGAAAACTCGGGTAAGGTCCATAGGAAAGTTTTCTAAAATCGAGCCACTTAGGCTTAAAAAAACATGGCTGACCCGTAGGGACAATAAACATTTTTACTAGACCATGCCTTTAATGTTACATCCACTGTAGGTCCTACAGAAGGTGTTCCTTATATTTCACGAGAGGGGAGGTCATTGATTGAGCTGATATTTAGTACAGCTGGTTCCTTTGACGACACCTCCCCGACCTGTCCCAGCAGCGATTGAAATTTCAGATCAACTTCTCTCCCCTGTTGGACGTTACATGCATCTGCTTGTGCCGAAGGTAAGTCCGCAGAAGTAAGCAAATCCACATCCCCTTTAGTCTCCCTCAGGCTCGTTTCATAATTTTTCTTGCTGTTGCGCTATTAGATTCGAGGTTCAAACAGATTTTTCAGTGTTTGCAAGGAATGTTAAAGTCTTGTCCTGGTTGCCTTGAGTTGCCGTAATAAAGCCTTCCATGAAGATAAAATTTAAATGGAGCATTCCCAACATAGTTGAGTGATCCTTTGAGGTATCATTCAATGATTCGAATAACTTGATAAAAGGGGCCAGCAAAATACTTAGAGCTGACATGGTACCCACATCAATGCTGCCTCTCCTGTCACTCTTCATGGCTTGTATGTTCCAACTGCATCGACAGCATCTTCTGTTCCTATTTCTCACTTGCGGTGTGGTCGACTCATCTGAAGAATCTGAGTTGGTAGGGCTAGACCGAAAAGTTCTTACTCCCTTGCGGCTACCCTACCCTGCTTCCTCACTCAGCTCCCCACTCAAACTTTTGAGGGGTTCATCTCACTGTGCTTAGAGAGGCATCAGCTTCACCTCACTGATGATCCCCAACAAGGGTGAAACACGTGTATGGGGTTGCTGGTGGTACTCTCGTTCAGATTGGAATTGCCATTGTATTTCGGTGCTGGACTGCCCCTGGGCAGGACAAAGACTGATATGCAAATGGATATTTCCCATCTGTGAAAGGCACAGTGAGTAAAAGCAGTGGCTGCGAACTCTCAAGTGGTTAATAACCACTGAACAGGTTATCATGTCTGTTCTTGCGAGAGAGGGGCGCCCGCTACCTTTGTAAAACTATTTTTTAAGGAACCTGGGATTGGTAACCCTAGGTCTCCTGGGGGCAACCAGACGTGGTCTCCCTCTCACTGTGCTTAGAGAGGCATCAGCTTCACCTCACTGATGATCCCCAACAAGGGTGAAACATGTGTATGGGGTTGCTGGTGGTACTCTCGTTCAGATTGGAATTGCCATTGTATGTCGGTGCTGGACTGCCCCTGGGCAGGACAAAGACTGATATGCAAATGGATATTTCCCATCTGTGAAAGGCACAGTGAGTAAAAGCAGTGGCTGCGAACTCTCAAGTGGTTAATAACCACTGAACAGGTTATCATGTCTGTTCTTGCGAGAGAGGGGCGCCCACTACCTTTGTAAAACTATTTTTTAAGGAACCTGGGATTGGTAACCCTAGGTCTCCTGGGGGCAACCAGACGTGGTCTCTCACTCACTGTGCTTAGAGAGGCATCAGCTTCACCTCACTGATGATCCCCAACAAGGGTGAAACACGTGTATGGGGTTGCTGGTGGTACTCTCGTTCAGGTTGGAATTGCCATTGTATTTCGGTGCTGGACTGCTCCTGGGCAGGACAAAGACTGATATGCAAATGGATATTTCCCATCTGTGAAAGGCACAGTGAGTAAAAGCAGTGGCTGCGAACTCTCAAGTGGTTAATAACCACTGAACAGGTTATCATGTCTGTTCTTGCGAGAGAGGGGCGCCCGCTACCTTTGTAATAACTATGAGAGGCATCTGTGTATTATTTTTAATTAGGTTTACAAACCAATTGAGAACTTTTACCCAAAGATTCAAGAGAAAGAACATGTAATCTAAAAGATGAGAACAAACACATCATTGCTTAAAATAGTATACAGAACACAAAACAACAGTAATGACAAATTCATGATTTTTAACGGTAAAACATAGATACATTTCTTAATACCACACATAAGAACTTTTCACAAAATTCACCTAAGATTCAGAGATAAAACATATTTCACAGCCACTATTGTCAGTGATGCATGCCGGCCACTTAATAGAATCTCAAGCAATTTCACGTGAGATACCAATGTATAGAGAGCTTTGAATTTGTCAAAAAAGAACTCCTTGAAGCACTCAAAGCCGTGCAATCTTCTAGCAAATGGATCAATGTTTCTCGAGCAAGGTGACAAAATCTAGAATTTGCATCATATAAGGGATCTTGAGAATGAATTGCCAACAGATCCTGAGCTAAAAAACATTAAATCTGATTCTTAAAAATATATTTCATAATTTATGTTCAGAAACGTTCCTAAGTATTTCGGTAATGTATTAAAAGCTTTAATCATTTTGTACTTTTGGCAGTCTGCTTGTGTAGAGAGCCAGTCTGCTACCCAGAGTTTCGACTTGGGGTTATTAGGATTAGTCAGCGAAAGATCTATAGAGATGTCTGCTTCAATCATAAGATGCCAACAGTCTTTTTTCCACGTTTCAATCATAGAATCCACTGCACTGTCCATTGCGTTTTTCACATACATAGGCCAATTAGCTTTGGGAAGGTTAGCTATTTCCCTTCTCATTAATCCTGTCCTGACAGCTACTTCCCCGTCATACGTATGCTTATGAGTGTAAATAGCCCTAGAGATATTAGCTATGGAGGAGGTAAATAAATGCATAACAGCAACATCCAAATCCTCTGGCCACACTCCTTGCCTAAATGCTAAATAATGTACTGAATTTAAGGTAGATAGATAGGACTGATTGCAACCGTTCGGCATCCAATCTCAAACGGTTTCGGCCTACCGACACTTACAAATTAAAAGGATACTAATGTTCTCTGATGGGTTTTTTGGAAACCACAAGGCTAAGGACAAAGTGTCATGGTCGCTAAACCCTGAGAACGAACTTGTCATATCCACCAAATTATGTATAGTAACTGCTGAGACAAATATGAAGTCATTAATATCCAGCTGCGTGTCACGCCTCCAGGTAGGCTTAGCTGGAGTATCCCCTGCCGTAGTGCCATTTAGCATTTGCAAATCTCTCGAGTCCATTCAACATTGCAAAGCTTCAACTCTTTCTCTGGCTGCTGGGCACCCTTTAATTAGGACAGGGAAAACATCATCTAAATTTGCGCGTGTCACATTGAAATCTCCCCCCACTACAATAAATGTAATAGAGACAATCTGGAGACAATTATCCAGGACTTACGCTAGACTAAGAAAAAGGATTCCAATAAACATTGCAGAGTGCTAGGGAGGTTTGGGTGTTAGTTAGTTCCGCTCTTCAGACAAGAAAGCTTAGATAAATGAATATATGAATGTGGAGCGGAGCATTCTTCAAGAGATAAGCCTAAGGCGTTTGCCACTACAGTTAAAAGACCAGAGGCCAGCCTACCTCTTGACCTTTTTATTCCTGGAATCAAAAGTACAGTAAAAACATCCATAACAGGTGGAGAGGTAAACCAGGTCCCCTGTTGTAAAATAATATCATGTTTCTCCAATACTACGGCATCAGATTGTAAAAGATGAGAAAGCCTCTTGTGTTCCATGAAAGCATAGAAATCAACATGTGTTGCTCCTTTTCTAGCTGTTGTGCTCCAGAGAATCGGCCTAGGATTTGGGTGAGGACTCCCAAGTATCGCCACTGAGGAAATGAGACTTTTTTCCCGAGAGCACCGCCTGCAGGGTAATAAAACCTGTCAAGCTGGGGGCTCAGGCAAAAAGGCGGAACAAAAAACAGCTGAGCTAAAAGGGGGAAGAAACAAGGCAAAGGTTACACACTGTTTTCTGGCGGAACTGCCTTCTCCCACCCCCGCAAGGTCCCCCAGTCTTACCTGTAGATGTTCCTGGATGGACCTTATGCCTATTTGTGCACAATACAAGCTGTGCTTCAAGGAGCGTCCGAGTGGGGGTTCCAGAAGAGATGCCAAAGATGCTCCTGCAGAATCAAGACGCCGCTGGAGGTAAGTTGGTAATGAACACGGAGAAAACAGCAGAACGTCCTTGCAGTTGGTGAAGTTCCACATAGAAAACCCTGACTCGAACGGAATGAGGGCACGGCTAAGAGATGCCTCTGGGGGGCACTGAAGAAACAGCACAGCAACCTTGCAGTCGGTAAAGTCCCACACGGAGAACACTGACCCGAACGGAACGAGGGCACGACTAAGGAATGCCACTGGGGGCATTGAAGAAACAGCAGAGCGTCCTTGCAGTCGGTAAAGTTCCACACGGAGAACCCTGACCCGAACGGAACGAGGGCACGGCTTAGGGATGCCACTGGGGGCACTGAAGAAACAGCAGAGCGTCCTTTTACCTTTCGCAGAGTAGAGTTCAAAATAGTCTTTGAAATATGAGAAAACCCGTACTTTAATAAATATCTGCAAAGCGTCCAGTATTGAAGAGTGGGCAGCAGATTGTTCCAAGATAATCGTATGCGAAGACGAAACACAACTCACAGCTGATAAGGTACCGCCGGGATATGAAGGTGCAAAAGAATGCTATACAGAAAACACAAAATCACCACCTTTCCAGGATAATAGGGGGGTTTTGAATATGGAGCGGAAACAGTAGCAGCCAGCAGTCGGTCACCGTAAAGGCAGAATGTTGAGGCACAGGGACGTAATCCGTTATCAAAGTCAAAAGGGAATGCTATGGTCAAAAGGCACCGGAATTCCAAAACTAAAGAGGGATAGCAGGATGCGAAAACCGGACAAGGAAACAAACTCTACTACCGAAATATGGTTTAGGAGCAGCGAGTTCAGAGGGGGCATGGCCTAAGTAGGAAGCTGATTCATATCGAGGCTTGAGACGCTCGTAGGCGATGCTTGACGCCTGAACTGAGCGCAAGGCCGGTTGGGTCCTGTAGTTTTCTGGCGACGTGTGTATTGATGGGCCAGGCGCCAAGGTAACTACGAGCTCTGAATGCCAGTGCGCTGCCGTTGCCACTTCCGAATCGTGACAGTACCCCTCCACAAAGACGAGCGTCCCCTAGGTACATAACCTCGGGTTCTGAGAAAAGCTCTTAAGAGACGGGGAGCGTGGATATTGGTTGCCGGCTCCCAGGTGCAGTCTTCAGGGCCCTACCTTTCCAATCCACCAGATAGTACCGGGAACCACGAACAAGGAGGGTGTCCAGAATAGCTCGGACCTCGTACACCTATTCCCCATTCACCACCAAGGGTGTGGGGGTGTCAGGTAGTCACGAACCTGGTACATAAGTGCGCAGAAGAGATACGTGGAAGACGGGGTGAATCCTCCAACGTGATGGAATGCGTAGACAAAATGCCACTGGATTTATGCATTTCACGATGGAGTAAGGCCCAACAAAACGCAGAAGCAGTTTGCGTTTACCAGGGATACGCAAGTGCAAGGTAGAGAGCCAGACCTTGTCTCCTACACAGTAATTCAGGGCCGGTGCACGGTGAGTATCAGCATGCCTCTTCATGTGGTCCTGTGCCTTCTGCAAGTGTTGTGACACAGCCATCTGGATAGACAGTAACAACCGACTAGTCGCCTGGGCTGCAGGGACCCCGGCAATAGATGGAAAAGACGTAGGCATAACCCACGGATGTTGGCCATACATAGCATAGAAAGGCGACTGAGGTGTAAGATACGTTATTATAAGCAAACTCAGCAGCTCCTAGAACTGACAACCATTCAGTTTGAAACTGGAGACAAAGACACCGGAGATATTGTTCAATAGTCACGTTAAGACGCTCAGTTTGTCCATCGGTTTGAGGATGAGATGAGGAGGATAAACGCACGTCCATACCCAGGAATTTGGTAAGAGCTAACCAAAAGCGCGAGGTAAATTGTGATCCCCTGTCAGAGACAAGAACAAGCGGAAGACCAAAGAACCGGAACACATGTTCAAAGAACAGTTTAGCCAAAGCAGGGGTGGAAGGAACTCCTTGACAAGGAATAAATCGGGCCATCCTAGTGAAGGTATCCACTACTACTAGGATAGTGGTAAAACCTCTTACAGGTGGTAACAAAATCCAATGACACCGTGTGGCAAGGATGCAGTGGTATAGGCATCCTCTGCAAGAAACCGATGGGTTTACCAGGCAAGCTTTTACATTGACTACAAATGGCGCACTTGGTGACATAATCAACCACGTCCTTTTTCATGTCTGGCCACCAGCACCACCTTTACAGAAGGTTGTATGTTTTCGTTTGTCCTGGATGAGCGGCCAGGCTGGTGTCATGGGACCAACGTAAAGCTTGCATCCTAGTCCGGAGATCAGGGTTATATAGCCGCTCCTGTACATAGGGTAGCCCATTTACTAATTGTGCCTGAAGTTTTTTAAGAGCAAGTGGGTGATCCGCCGCACGATGGCGGATATCGTCGAGCATGGAACTGGATGCAGTACATACACACACTACAGAACCCTTGGGAACAATGGTTTGGTCAGGTTCGGGTGATGTAACATTGTCCCCAAGGCGTGAGAGGGCATCAGCTTTGCCATGCAATGGACCAGGACGATATGTAACGGCAAAGTTGAACTGAGAAAAGAACAGGTGCCATCGGATTTGTCGGGAATTTGTACATTTGACTGAAGACAAAGCCTGTAAATTACGGTGTTCCGTAAATACCATGACTGGATGTTTAGCCCCCAATAAATGATGGCGCCACTCCTTGAAGGCGGAGCGTATGGCCAAGAGTTCTCTTTCCATGATGGTAGAATGTTTTTCTGGAGGAGTTAGCTTGCAGGAAAAGTAAGCCACCGGATGCAACAGCTGGGTTGTGGGGCATCTTTGTGACAGGATAGACCCCACAGCGATAGCCGAAGCATCTGCCTCAACAATAAAGGGCAGAGTAGGATCTGGATGAACCAGGACAGGGACAGAGGTGAAGGCATCTTTCAACCTTTGAAATGCATCCTGTGCTTGGGAGTCCCAACAAAAAGGAACAGAGGGACTGGTAAGGCACGTCAGAGATGCCATAATCAGAGAAAAGGCGGCAATAAAACGCCTGTAAAAATTTGCGAAACCCAAAAAAGACTGCAGACTTTTAAGTGACGTGGGGGCAGGCCATTCCAATAAAGCGCGCACTTTGGCATCGTGCATGTGGATCCCTTGTGCCGAAACCACAAATCCCAGAAATTCAACTGAAACTGTATTGAACACGTATTTTTAGAGTTTAGCATAAAGCTCATTCTCCCGCAAACGTTGCAGGACCAGTCGTACGTGTTGTATGTGTTGTTCCGGGGTTTCGGAAAAGATCAGTATGTCGTCTAGATAAATGACGACAAAAACATCCAGAACGTCTCTTGACGAGGAGAGGAAACTACTGACGGGCCCATTGGGCAGTACTCACCCTACTCAGCCGGAATAGCGAAAGGACTCATGATGTAACCGAAGGCCCAGAGTTATTTTGTGCCGTCGGTCTAAAGGTGTATTATACTATATCAATCGATAATCTATAATCGATGGCCGAAACCATCCTCACGCTACCAAGTTTTGACGAGGAGAGGAAATTTCTGATGGGCCCATTGGTCAGTACTCACCTTCGAAAACTACTAATGCATGATAGCTGCACCATGTGAGGACAGAGTGCAGGATTCACATACTCAAGCAAGCTTCAATAATCAGGACTCAGTAAATTGGACTCAGTAAATTGGCAAAGGGAAGTCCGTTTAATGAAACATACATCAGCAGATGGAAATCAGCAGCATCACGAACACCTGCCTCACCCCGACTTCCCCGAACTTTAGTCAAACAGCCTCTTTTATGGGCGAAATCCCTCATCATTAACATCTAATTCTACAAAAAATCATCATACAATATAATTGGTTGAGAAAGGTAACTTAAGTATAGGTGCTATATCTGCATATGGAAATAACGCAAGTGGATTGGATAACTCTTATCGGGTGGGCGTCTATGCCCATCCCTCTACAACACACGTGATTGACGTCACTACAAGTACGACGACTCATTGGTTACTGTGTCTATAGGACCCTAGATTACATGGTCCCTTGTGATTGGGCAAGTTACACCCCTAAACATAAATCTCCATTTTAATTAGAAGCATGCAGAGTTGCCTAGTGTCCCAAGATTCACACTTCCTCCCTTCTATCAATCAGTGTTTTAGAGCTATGTGTCAATTAGTTGGCTGGGTATGATCTCGGATCTGTAGTCTCTTATCAGGAAAAGTTATGGCACCCTCGGGTTCTGGATGACATCAGGCGGTGGTACATCTTCGCGCCTGTCTGGTCACGTGCTGGTCCACCATGAATCTGCTTCAGTTTCCAACCTTTTGTGCATTTATTCCCCTGTGGCAGCCGACAGCCCCCATCTTTTTTCTCTGGTGGGGGTTGGGGGGAACATGAAAGGGGCTCACCCCCATGTGCTAGGACAGAGTTTTGCCCATCCGGGATGAGGGCTTTGACTGGCGCTCCCTTTTGATCCTGGGGACGAAACCTCTTCACAACCAGGACTTTTCGCTTGGGTTTGGGTCCACTCTCTTGGTGGGCGGGATAAACCTCTGAACAAAATGAAGGGAGGGGGAAAGGCGAGATCACTGGTGATGGAGGGGGGATTTCCTTGGTGGGCCGTGGGCTTTCAGAGTTCTCAGGGACTTGAGAAGTGATATTGCGGGGTTAGCAAACACCAGTATTTCGCCCCTTTTGTCCAAGACCGACAGGCAAACAGCTCCTCATACACTTACTTCCCACAGGCCGAGCCAGGCCGGGCCGGGCCTCCCTCTTCACCTTGCGCCGCCTCAAGGTCACAGTCCAGTGCACCACTGCGGGTCCGCAAACACAATCTGCGGGACGCCAACACCCGCGCCCTTTCTCCCCCGCGGGCTTCCTGCCCTGCAGGGATAATGTGGTGTGGAAGTAGGGAGGGGGCGTGGCCTCCCCCCCGAGTACGCTGGCCCTCCTGGGCTTTGGAGAAAAAAAAAACAGGATGCCAACACCCGCGCGCTTTCTCCCCCGCGGGCTTCCTGCCCTGTGGGGATAATGTGGTGTGGAAGTAGGGAGGGGGCGTGGCCTCCCCTCCGAGTACGGTGGCCCTCCTGGGCTTTGGAAGAGAAAAAAAACGGGACGCCAACACCCGCGCCCTTTAATGGGATGGCCTAAGGATATCTGGTAGCATGGTCGCCCAGCACCAGGATAAACCTATTGCCTGAGGATGTTTGCGGGTCAAGGGGACCAACGATGTCGATCCCTACCCTTTCGAATGGTATTCCCACAACTGGGAGTGGTACCAATGGAGCTTGGATTGTTGAGCCACTCTTACCAGATAACTGGCAGGAGGCACAACTCCTACAGTGACTTTCTACTTGCACCCCCATCTTGGGCCAGTAGAAGTGCATGGATAACCGTTGCTTGGTCCTCTTAATACCAAGGTGGCCAGCAGGGGGCACTTCAAGTGCCAACTGCAGGAGGAAGGGTCTTACAGCAAGGGGAACCACCAACCTCCTATGGTCTCCTTCTGTAGACTCTGTGGGCTCACTATACAGGAGTCCACCTTCCCAATAAATCCGATGCTTCCCAGGAGGTTCACCCTCAAGCTGGGAGCAGGCCTGTCTCCTTAGGCCTTCCAGAGATGGGCACTCACGTTGGCCTTTACTGAATTCTTCCCTGTCAGGACCACCGCAGTGGTAGGTGAGTTCGGGGGAATATTTTCTTTCCCTCGTTTTGGTTTTCTGACTCCTTTAGCCTTGTGTTTCCCCTTTGGCTGGGGCAGCTCACTGATCTTGGTCAGTGCTGCCCTTGTTTGAGACCTTGTGCAGGGTCTGTCAGCAGTGTCTCCCACGAGCCCTAACGCTCGGAGATCGTTGCCCAACAAGACCTTTCCTGGGACGTTCCTCTGAATGCTCACCGGAATCCTGACTGCTGTACCATTGATAGTAAGATTTACAGGTATTACTGGAAACATGCGAGGTGGGCCGTCAGCCAACTTAGTGGGCATCAGAGTAGCTCTGGCAACTTCCTCTGAGTCTACCAAGGTAGAATCCACTACAGTTCGACTGCACCCACTATCCCTAAGAGCTGGAGTATCTACTCCATTGATCAGCACACTGTCTTTAAGGTAGTGCTTGGTGTTATCTGGAATCCTAGCATAAGCCTCTGTGACTTTAGGCTCCCAGGAACCCAGGGAAACTAAAACTACCTCAGCTTCTATCCCACTGGGGAAGGAGTCTGAGGAGAAGGATGCTCCGGTAATCTCTTCTTCCTCATAGGAGGAGAAGGCCAGATTAGCAGAGTGGACCCCCAAGGTTTTGACCTTACATCTGGGATCCCCCTTCACGTGGTCAGTTGCTCCACAAGCAAAACAAGATCCATTGGGTCTGTTTACATAGGGAGGCTTATTATAACAAGAGTTTTGTTTCGGAGGTTGACCTCCACTACCCTGTGAGTTCTCTTGAGTCTTACCCTTATTTTTCTTTTTGTGGCCCTTTTGGGAAGAAGATTTATCAGTTTCTCCACCCTCCTTATCTTTGGACTTTTTCCCTTCTTCCTGATTACCAGGCTGAGTCTTGTCCTTATGGGACACTCAATGTGACACCCACAAATCTGCTGCAATGGCAAGCTTCTTTGGATCTATCTCCTTAGAATCTGCCAAATTCTGCTTAAGCTCAGGGGAAGAAGATGCAAAAATATGTTCCAGCATGACAAGACTTATCATACCTTCAAAGGTAGAAACCTTATAGTCTTCGACCCAGCCAGTCAAGTTTTTTAAGGATTCGGTTACATGAAATACCCAAGTACCACCTTCTTTTTTCTTATACTCTCGGAATCGTTTTAAATATTGGGCAGGAGTCTTTCCAAACTTTAAAATGAGAGTTTGCTTCAACAATGCAAAATCTGCTCTCTCAGCCTTCCACATTTCCATAATGGCACTGCAGCCAGAATGGAGCAGTCTGGTGAGTAACCAGGCAATTGTATCAGCATTGTCTACTTGTTGAACTTCACATGCATACTCAAACGTATTCAGCCAGTCCATAATGTCATTCTTTTCCTCATACACACTGAGCAGATCTTTTGGAAACGGTGGATGAGAGGAGGCCCCAGACCCATGTCCAGGACTCTTGGACCCATTTGCAACCTGAAGCTTGGCCAGTTCCAACTGGTGATCCCTGTCTTTCTGTTTTTCTGCCTGTTGGATTTTTAGTTTGGCTATATTGAAATCAAGCCCTTTCTGCCTAAATTGCAGTTCTTGCTTCTTGAATTCAAGTATGGCCTCCCCATCAGCACTGGCAGAGGAAACATTGGACATTCCATCCTCCCTGTCCTCATGGTCGCGGTGGACCAGTGCAGCGGCAGAACTGTCAGTTCTACCAGTGAGAGCAGCCCCACCTCCTTCTGCACTCTCTTCGGAAGCTATAGCGCCAAGCTGAGCTTCTTGCCACGCCATGATTCTTTGGATCATTTCCATTTTTGTGCCAGCCTTGCGAGGAGACACCTCTTTCAGCACACATCTTTTTCAATGTTTCGGATTTAGAAGCATTTAAAGTTAACAAGGTACCTGTTTCCATACTGTTTGATAGGACTATGGCCTTTAAAAAGTTATACTACGACAATTCACTACGTGTCCTGTTAGGAATAACTTGAAATGCCTTCGCTCGTGCACAACACTGGATACCTTTAGTCGTATCCCACAGCTGCCACCAATTTGTTAAGATGGATTTCTGGACTCTGTCCTGGAGGGGCAGAGGTTCAGAAGGCCAGCCTAGTTTCCTGGAACAGGGTAACCTCTGGACAAGCCAGACCAATCAGGGTAGCAATGGCGGCGGTCAAGACTAGGTCTCAAGAGGGGTGAGTGTGACTGAAAGCCCGCAATGAGCACACAAAGCAAGGACGCTTACAAATTACTCCAGACAGGTGTTATATTAAAAATATAGACACATTTATTACAAGGCCTTTGTAACATCGACCATAGTAAAGAATCACGGTAAAACCTCAATAAACCAACACATCACAAGCAATACAATATATATACAAGACCAAGGGGTGTAAGGAATTAGAAGCACAAAATATGCAGACCACTCAGATGGGGAGGAAAACAGGCAGTGCAAGTAATTGTTAGACCCAGTTCGACATCATAGGCCACCTAACTAGAAGGAAGTCCGAACCCTACGAAGAGTGGAGCCTTGGGCTCAAAAGTACCTGCACACGCGGGTGCCAGCGGGCAAAGGGGAGTCTCTTCAGGGAAATCTGGCAGTTCAGAGAGGTGAACAAAACGATGATGAACACTTCCCCGCTACTCAAGCGCGGCCTCCACCTGTGGGCAGAAGCAGGGCGCAAGTGCGGAAAAGGGTTGCTTTTTACGACAGCGATGGAAAGCCACAGGCTCCTGCGGGAGGGCGACCGGTTAGGATATTGACTACTCACCGGTCCCCGATGCAGGCAGACCCAGGCTTCTCCGGTTCCGTTTCGGTACAGGCAAGTTCAGATGCTATCAGCAGGATGTCTCGACGCCGTGTAGATGCCGCGACAGCAGGAGTCAGGGTCGAGGGTGTCCCAAATGCAGCGAAAACACACAGATTGTTACCACAGCAGGGCAACTCGGCAACTGCGTGTATTCCGGTCGCAAAACACACGTCTCACTTCAGACCTGGGAACGCCAAGTGTACGAATCGTGTGAGAGTGCCGAGGACACGGGATTAGCAATAAGCCAGACAGCGGTGACAGAGCAAGGTTCCTGTGTTGGCTGGTCAGTCCACTGGATGGTCCAGGGACGCTTCCAAAGGCTTACGTACAGGACTTGGTGAAGATGCCGAGAATAGTTGTTCCCACTATTCTAAAGGGTCGAAGCGCCTTTGCAGACCTTCTCGTTTGATCAGAGGCCGAGTGGTCTTGCAGGACTACAGCAGTGCAGGGTGCCAAACCTTCAGCAGGTCACCAGCGATTCTCGACTCAGCTTCTTAGTTGCAGGATACTTGGCTCCTTACTCTTTGTTCGTGAGAACTGAGGAGATCGACATGGTAGTGGGGTTTTCAGCCTCCTCTTATCCAGAGTTCCCTTCGCGCCAAAACGGAGAGGGCCCAATGGGAGATCCGCTCACAAACACTCACACCATACGTGGACCAATCACGGACCACGGTGGTCCCAGGCATTCAGGGCAATCTAGACTCTCTGGCACCCAGGATGTGTATTGGGAACAGACATCCCAGCCCACATCCTGTAGGCACACACAAGGCATGCAGAAGCCCGCGAAAGCGTTGTGTTTCGTGGGAAAGTGCATGACCAAGTAAGGGTTGCCCCAGGTCGGCTCGACCTGGGGGGAAGGTGAAGGGGCAAGACGGTCAGCGGACAGGACAAAAAACCTCGTGGCATGGCCATTTTGGAGGCCAGGCCACCCATTTGGGCCAAACGCAGGAAGCACGGTTAACATGGCAAAAAGGGGTTCAAAACACAAAGAAACGATAGCTGCCACCAGTCTCATTCGTGACACACTTGCACATTTCATGATAAGTCCAGCGAGAGTTTCTAGCGCCATTGGAATGACTAGAGACCCAAGAGCGTGGTAATGTAAGTTACGGTGCACTCTTGTTTCATGTTGCTCAAAAGCTGCAACATGAGGAAAGGACTAAGGGAAACGAAGTCTCCCGGTACTGACTGTCTTAAGGGCATGTCAGTTTCCCCGTAAGAATGGAGCGAAAGCCCAGAGGAGTGCGGCGGAAGGCTGCACTTCTCTGGCAAAGTCTAGATCAGGGTGTAAAACAACAGCAAAAAGTTTCGGGGTTGCCACATGGAAGGAGCATTACCTATAATTATGAAATCTTTCCTAACACTCAGCATCAGACTTTACAAAAAGACTTGAATTCGCAGATGGGGAAAGTGTGGCCGAAACCTTAATGACTAAATAGGTTATAAATTCCTCAAATCAACACTTAATAGATTGTATTGTGTTTTCAGAGGAGACGGGGAAACATTTTATATGGAAGGCCAACAAGCAACCAGACTTGTCCATATTTAATTCTATAACATGAACAGTCAAAGACGATTAATCTATTATGGATGGATGATGACATTTCCCCTAAGGACATACACCATTTTAGTACTAACAAGATCAGTGATAGCCAACTTAAATTGTCTATCCAATAGCCTGGCACAAGGACCAGCCCAACATGGGCCTAACGAGACCACAAAGGCGGGAAATTGGAGCCTGCTAGGGGGGGTCATTTTGGAACATGAACATATGAATTTTCTCAACTTTGCGTTGACCGCTGTAGTAAAAGTATGTGAGACTATCTTCAAATAGACCATTAAACATGCTGGTCTACTGGGCAACCTTCTAAACCTTATAAAAGATCTGGTTGGGTATAAATGAAAAGCATACCAGTTGATCGAATGGATTCATATTAAGGGGCACAATATTTATACCACCAACACCACTTTTCCTCCTGCAGGTTACGGTAATATTCGACTGTCGAGGGATTCAAGACGTACTGCGAAAGAAGAACGAAAATGTCCGAACAATGAAGAGAACAGTCTGGCGATGTTTCAGTGGTGAACATTACAGTCACCAATGCTTTCTGTTGTAGAATCACTGCCTTGATTTCAAATCAAGTGCTGAGAAGCAAGGTTCTGTAAATAACCCATTTCACATATCCCTATCTGTTCGGAAAACTGTGAGAAAGAATGTTTTATTTTCCAAGCAAAACCATCCGTTAAAGCTCATTTTCTGTAGAGGGATCCGGGTGACATACAGGCCAACATGGATTTCAAAAGCTCATTGTCTAAGCAAAAATACATGCTTTCTTTAAAAACTTGAGCGAAGGCCCCAGGCTTAAAAAGACACAAATTACCTTGAAAACATGCACTGTTCTTAGATTATGATCAATTTGCTTGGGGGGGGGGTCAAGGTTGTTTTCAAGGACATAGTATAAGTGAATAATCTACCGAAGCAGAATCTATTATCTTAAGTTAACCTTCAGGTCACTACATGTAGAAAACCCACAGCTAATACCATTCCACAGTGCAAATGTCCATTCAAATGGAACCCTAATGGGCCAGAAATCTTTGTTACACTAAGTCACGTGAGAGGCTTGAAATGGGTTAGAGAAATGAAATTGGACCTTTGCGTATTGTGCTGTCTTTACGGTGTAAAGTGGGTTATTTAAATCAGCTTGAACTGTAGAACCACCTTACATTTTATATGTCGGCCGCTGACAGTCCTACAACAAAAATGAACATATGCGCCTTAATGTGACATCATGCTGCATCCATACATCTGAAGATTACTGGCAGTAAGTGGAGTTGTACAACTCAAATATTATTAGAGGAATTCATTTGCAATGACACATTATATAGAGATAGGACACATTGGGGCACGGGTTTCCCAGTGGGAGATCCATGCAGGGAGGGAGAGAAATATACCGCCGCATTACGAGGTCCTTTAGCGGGTCCCACTAAGAGCGGCTGGTTTTACCAGGCGCCCTTAGTGGGAGCCGCTAAAGGACCACGGGCCCGTTCCGTTGTTAGCATGGTCCCCATTCCCATTGAGCCTTATGGGGGCTCGAAAGGAATGGGGATGGTTTCCCTGAATGGGGAAATACTGGGTCCTCCAAGGTTGGAATGGCCTGGTAATTCCCCATTCAGGGAACCCGGACCCGGTATGTGGTAAGGGGGTAGCCATGGCGCTAATAGCGCCATGCCTACCTCCAACCTCGTAATGACGTGTCATTCGGATCGTGCAAGTGAAGTATCAAGAAGTGCAGGGGAGTCGGGTCCACATGCCAAGTGCGAGGACGGGGCAGGACCGGTCTCAGTCGGGGTGCAGTCCGCCAGGCTACTACAGGTGTAGGGAGCCCGGTAGGGCAAGTGCAGGAATGGAGGGTGGTCAGGGGAGGTGGAGGAGTTGGGGTAGACTGGGCAAAGAGGTCCTGGTGCCCTGTATGACTCAGAGGGAACCAGGCAGCCAGTCGAAATCAAAGCACTTGAAATAGAAACTCAAAATACAAACATTGATTGTCCTCATCTTATTTGGGGGGTGTTTTTTTGTAAAGCTTCCTTGAATAAGGGTGTTAGCCAAATTCTAAATAATCGGACAGAGCAATACGGATGCTCTGATAACTCACCCCGAAGGCTATTATGATTCAATGGCCGCTAACAAAACCCTTTCTAAATGAAAGACCACGAGGACAAAAGGTAGAAAACCACATGATTCCCTCAAACATTACATCAAACGGGCGGGCTGGATAAGCAAAATAATGATGGCATGGACTCAAGGAGTGAGCGAGCGTAACATAGAGAGGAAGAGAGAGACAGAGAGAGAGACAGCGCTAGAGAGAGAGAGAGAGAGAGAGAGACAGAGAGAGAGAGACGGCGCTAGAGAGAGAGTGAGAGACAGAGAGAGAGAGAGAGAGACGGCGCTAGAGAGAGAGAGACAGAGAGAGAGAGACAGCGCTAGAGAGAGATGGAGAGAGAGACAGAGACAGAGAGAGACAGCGCTGGAGAGAGAGAGAGCGAGAGAGAGAGAGACAGAGAGAGAGACAGAGAGAGAGAGAGAGAGACGGCGCTAGAGAGAGAGAGACAGAGAGAGAGAGACAGCGCTAGAGAGAGATGGAGAGAGAGACAGAGAGAGACAGCACTGGAGAGAGAGAGAGAGAGAGAGAGAGAGACAGAGAGACAGAGAGAGACAGCGCTGGAGAGAGAGTGAGAGACAGAGAGAGAGAGACAGCGCTAGAGAGAGATGAAGAGAGAGACAGAGACAGAGAGAGACAGCGCTGGAGAGAGAGAGAGCGAGAGAGAAAGAGAGAGACAGAGAGAGAGACAGAGAGAGAGAGACGGCGCTAGAGAGAGAGAGAGAGACAGAGAGAGAGAGACAGCGCTAGAGAGAGATGGAGAGAGAGAGAGAGAGACAGAGAGAGACAGAGAGACGGCGCTAGAGAGAGAGAGAGAGACAGAGAGAGAGAGACAGCGCTAGAGAGAGATGGAGAGAGAGACAGAGACAGAGAGAGACAGCGCTGGAGAGAGAGAGAGAGAGAGAGAGACAGAGAGAGAGACAGCGCGAGAGAGACAGAGAGAGAGACAGCACGAGAGAGAGAGAGAGACAGAGAGAGAGACAGCACTAGAGAGTGTGCTAGATTGGCACATGATATGTCAGGTAGAGTTAGTTGACGAGTCAAGGGAGCGCAGTCGACCTATTGAGTACAGTTCAGATGTATCATGTACCTAAATTCTATTTTATAGTACTTAAAGAATACGAGAGCAGCTAGGATAGTGTACATAGGTGAAGAGAAGCACAACATTGTAGACACTTAATATGGCAAAAATAATCTTCACATTTGAATTAGAAATGTTTACTTTAAAAAAAGAATTGAGAGGTTTATGAACATATTTTAAAAATGTGCAACCAGCCGACACGTGTTTCGCAGACTATGCACTCTTTAAGCCTGAACACATTCACATTAGAGCAAGACCAGTGCCTTTTTTTGTATTAACATTTTTTTATTTTATTTATTTATTTGTAATGCGCTTGCAGCCCATGGGCATAGAGGCGCACATAGAAAAACAAGTACAAACACAGACAACAAAGCCTAAACAGGACAAAAAACAAACATAGATAGTCAAGCCGGGCCAGGGCGAGAAAGAGCACTCCAGAAGTCAGACCGAATCTGGGAGGTTAGGGTGTCCAGCTATATTTTCAAAAAATAGTTTCTACATACAAAAGTTTCAAATACAAAGTTTTTTTTTAAAAAATGTCGAATGCATTTTTTTTCATGTTACAGGTTTTATTTTAGTTTTGTATAGAAAAAATGTTTGTTTTGAAAAGAAAACCAGGGGTTGGAGGGGGAACCCCCCATTAAAATTTTTTAAAAAAAAAAAAAATACATTCGAAACTTTTGTATGTAGAAACTTTAACTGTCAAAAAAATCACTATAAACCGGAGGTTAGGATGGCCAAATAACGCATTTGAAAAGAAGGGCTTGAGAGCTCTTTTAAATTATGGTAATGAACGCATTGCCCGCAAGTCAGGAGGAACATTATTCCACAAGCTAGAAGCAATCGAATCGAAAGCCGATCTGCCCGCTCTTTCAAGATTAATTCGAGGTGTTACCAGCAGCGTGGTATTATTCGAGCGCAGTGTACGTACAGAGGAATTGGAGGACAGTCTCATCTTCAGATAGGCAGGGCTTGTGCCGAACAGACAGTTATGAGAGATGGGGGCACTTTGAAATGCCCAACGTTCCTCCCCAGGAAGCCAGCGCAACGCGCAGCGAGCTTCCGTCACATGATCCATATGCTCCCATGGGTGTAGGACATGGGGTGGACAGGGGGGACAAATCCCCCCCACAATTTTAAGTGGGGGGGGATATAATGTAATTTATCCCCCCCAGAATTTGTGTCACTTCAGCATGTAAAATACGTCTGCAGCCTGCACTGCAGGCTGCAGATGTCATGCGCAGGGACGTCATTTAGTGGTCTCCAGTGGTCGCAACTGTGACCTCTGAGGTCTCCCTTGCTACCCCTGTGGTCTCCCTTGCTACCCCTAAAACAAATGGAAAAATGTGGATCTTTACTTCTGGAGTGGCTGGCTTTCTTGTTCAGGCCTCTAAAAAAAAAGAACAGGGGTGCCAGAAGTCTAACACATTCAGCACTGACCCTAAATATGAAAGAATAGGGAAATCAAATAATGTGTATTTCTGGAATTCTATACAATAATTGCTAAACTCATTAAAGGTTAATTTCAGGCACACTTCAGTGGGTGAGTCACTGATTTAGTCTGTTCTTAAACACCTCAACTCAGCTTTTCATCCTTCTGAGGTCGATAAATGAGTACCAACAAAGGTTGGGTGATTTTGGGTGTATATGTTTTCTATATAAAGCGCTTAAGCCTAAGTGCTATATAATAACACATCATCATCATTTGGCCATGGACGTTTGCTTGCATTCACAGTCATTTGGTAATATGGGCCTATACACACTGATCCTAACGGATCATATGACGATCCATTCTTGTATGAAATGCACATCACATTATAGTGATATCGTAAACATATTTTTCACAGTGTACTTGGGAACAATGCTATGTGATGCCACTTCCTGTTTTGTCAAAGGGTGAAAGGTTGAGTTCCATCGCTTCCCGCGATATCACTTCGGGTTGGGGTCAAATGACATCACCTCCTGTGATGTCATCAGAGGTCAAGGGTCGTGTGATGTCACTTCTGCTACCCCTGGCATTTTGGTGAAATGACATCCCTGGTCATGCGTGCAAAACTAGAAGTTAACTTCAGACTGTCTGCAACAGCGGGCTAAAACAAGAACTTCTGCTGCTTGCTCATGCATGTTCCCGCGCCTGTGCATTTGGAATGTGCCCAGGCCGGGGAACTGCACGTGCCCCTGCGCAGTGCACTGCTGCCAGCCTCAGCTTCCAGAACGAAGGAGAAGCCAGGCAGTGAAGAATGCTCCTGCTGAGAGTGACTGTCTGACAGCATGTGTTAATATCGAGGGAGTCAAAGTGAGACTGACTGCGACTCGACCTCCTGAGACCTCAGCTACCGCACTTAAGGTAAGTGAAATGGGCCCCCTCTCCCAGGTGCAGTGCAGGCCGGCATAGGTAGGATTTATTAGGGGGAATGTGCCAACGTCATATTTATACAGTTTCTAAACACGTGCAGCGCGTTGAAAACTGATCAGGGAATCCTGGCCTCTTAATGTTTCATCATGACTTGAAAAACCTGAGGGTCAAACCCTCGTTTTATTTCATGAGAACAGGAAAAGACAGGCTTCGCTCCATGCCTTGTGAAGGTTTCAAATTGCATGCAGGTGACCTAACAGCACATAAGTGCTAAATTGGGCTGTTCTGTGCATGCAATGTGCACTTTTAAACGATGAGTAAAATACATACGTCCCTGATGTGTTGCATGCATTGTTCACATTTAGCATAGCCCCATTACAGAACATAAATGGTAAATCAACACCCCAGACCTCTGTGTTGCGCAACGTGCTCACGAGTGCATCGCAAATGTATACGACTTCAGAAAAAAGCCCCCAGCTCAGAGGGATTCAATATTTACCCATTTTTACCAGCTGGTGGAACTCTTTATAGGTCGCCGCAGGCAAACTGGCTTGTGGTGACATACCTGGAGCAAATACACTGGAGCGCTATTCTGGGAAGGTCTCCATTGTTTAGAAAATTAAGCTATTTGTTTATGTTGAAGCTCATGATGGGGTGCATTGTGCAGTGTTGTCTTCCCGATAATGAGGCCATTTGTGAGGACCACAAAAGTGGGTGTGAAATGCAAGTTGCCTCAGCCTGTACCCGGAGCAAAGGGATGTGCTCACATGTCTGTGGATTCATTTGAAGCAGTTGAACCCAACTACGGTACTGTGGTGGCTGTCGCTGAGGGGAGGTGTGCGTTGCAGGGATGGGTTGGCCCATGTCCGTGGGGGGCTTGTTTAGGCTCTGCAGAGCTCGAATTCGGATTTAGGAACCATAAGTGCAGTGTGAGGTCAGAGCACCACCACGCCACCTGCGCCTTGTGGGAATTAAAAAGCCATGATATGGGGATGACCGTTTGGAAATCGTGTCGACTACAAAGAATAGTCTGTATTACATGAATGCAGAAATTAAAAATGACTTAGACCTGCATGGCAGGCTAATGTGTAAATACTACAAAGACCTGACCCCACAGCCCAACACCCCAAAAATAAATGCAGGCCAGTCACTTACATCGTGCTACTTACCTGGTGATAGTGACCCGAGACAGCACTGTATGGCCTTGTTAGCGGGCCTCTTTCCCCCATGGACCTGCGTGCCAGTGCACATTCATGTCCATGCTCCGTTGCAGTTTCCTTTCCCTTGTGTTGTGTGTTTGCCTCCCAGAGCTCCCAGGGGTCCCTATGGTATATGCAGTATTAATGCTGTTGCTGTGAGAAGAAGCATGTTGCCATCTTCCCTTCCGTTCCCTTAGCACATCCAGAACAGGGCACTAGCTTATGGAAGTTCAAGTGGCTTATAATCCTGATTACCCACTTGCCCCCCTCAACACCCTGCTGGGTCCATATCTGGACTTCATCACCACAGAGCGATGAGCGTATGTATACTGACACTGCATACAGTGCAGGTGGGGCAAACATGTGGTCTCAGACCAGTGCGGTGCAGGCCGGTATAAGGGGGGGCAGCATCCGGCAAGCAGCATTATAGTGTAAATAATAAATACAAGAATGTGTGCACAGCACTGGCTGGGCCTTGCCTCAACAGTGACCTGGAGAAGACCCCAAAATGAGGTACGACAATGGAGCAGGACTAATAGTTGTAGAAAAGTGCCCAAGGATATCGAGGGTGCTCTGAAGACTGAGGAGAAAGTGCTGAGTAAGTGTACAGATGAGAGTTATGGGTTTCTAGCCATGGGGGAATGGAAAGTGAGGGACTGGGGTGCAGTAGAGTGGGGGAGTGCAGAGGACAGAAAAGGAGAGGAGCAAGGGAGGGGAGAGATGGGAAAAAGAGCGGAGTGCAGATGAAAGATGGGGATGGTTTGCAGCATGGGGTGACCAGTGTGTGCAGGGGAGAGAGGGGTTCAGGAAAGACCAGAACACAGGGAGAGTGGTGTAGGGCAGAAATGGCATAGGAGGTGCTTCGGGTTTAGATAAAGCCATTGACTTAGGGATGTTTGCACGGCACAGCACTGGCTTCTCAATTCATCTCTAAAACTCAGGACATCCTGTCCTCTCTCTCCTCCTCGCCCCTTCCTCCCTCTACTACCTGCTCTTCCTCTGACCCTTCTTCAGCCACCTCTCCCAATCCTTCTCTGCCTTTCCCCTGTTCTCCCCAGAGAAGGTTTCTAGACAAGTCCAATCTATGAAAGTCTCATCAAAACAGGTTCATCCCTGTTCCTCCAAAGCCATCAAGGACCACATTGACTCCCTGGCTCCTGGCCTCTTGCTCTGGCCGACTTCTGCAACCACTCCTTCACTACTGGAGTCTTCCCTTGTGCACCCTCTCCTTAAGAAAACCTCTGCCGACCCGTCTTGCCCAGCAAACTATCGCCCAATCTCCATCACTCCTTTCCTGGGCAAACACTTGGAAAAGCTGGCCATCTCCCAGCTCAATCTTCACACTGAATGTGTTGGTTGTCTCCATGATCATCAGTCTGGCTTCAGAGCTGCCAGAAGCACAGAAACTGCTCTCCTGAACATCCATTAAGACCTGCTCTCCAACCGTGATTCCAACTCCTCCTGTGTCCTCATCTTACTTGATCTCTCTTCTGCCTTTGACATAGTCAACCATGCCATCCCACTCAACCGTCTCTGTGATAACCTGGAGATCACCGTTCAGGCCCTGGCGTGGCTGACTTCTTTCCTCTTTGATCAACCATCCCAGGTTCAACTTGGGTCCTTCCTCTCCTCTATCTCTATCTCTACATGTGGTGTTCCCCAGGGGTCTAACCTCTCTCCCTGGCTGTTCAACCAATACCTGGCACTTCTTGCCCACTGCATTTCTGCGCTCTGCCCCAACTTCCAGTGCTATGCGGATGACACTCAGCTCACTTTCAGGCTTCCCTTAGCTACCTCTTCTCCCTCTGTCATCTCTGTCTGGCCGCCATACAGGAGTGGTGTGCCGCCAATGATCTCTGCATTAATGCCAGTAAGACTGAGATTCACCTCATCGGCACACCCGCTCCCTCCTTTCCTGTCAGTCTCTTCCTGCTCCCACCTGTGAGGCCAAAAAACTTGGCGTCATCTTCAACTCTGCACTCTCCTTCTCTCCTCACATCTCTGACGTCTCTAGGAAGCCTCACTACCAGCTGCACCTCCTCAGAGGTATTCTTCCATTGTTCTCCTTCCCCACAGAAGGTAACCTGTCTCCAGAGCTCTGGTTCTCTATAGGCTGGACTGATGCAACATCCTCTTTCTAAATCTGCCTGCTACTCTATGCCCTCTGCAACTCATCCAGAACAGGACTGCAAGACTTGTCCTTGGCCTCAAGCCCAGGGATTGTATCTCTCCAGGACTGAAATCTCTGCATTGGCTCCCAGTGGCTGTGAGGATTAAGTTCAAAACCCTCTGCATTGTCCATAAGGCCTTCTGGGGCCTAGGGACTCAATACTTTCAATTCTCTCTTCCTAAATATCTTCCTTCTCAAGCTCTTCGCTCATCCGCCTCCAACTCCCTCAGGATCAGACGCTCCTCCAAGCAGCAAGTTGGTGGTAGATCTATTTCTTCGGCTACGGCCTCTCTCTGGAACAGCCTCCCTGCCTCCCTGAAACTTGAGGAGAACCATCTCCTGTTTCGGAAGCACCTCAAAACCTTTCTCTTTGCTTCTGCTTTTTGTCCTCCTCTCCCCTGCTGACTTCCTGGCTGATACTGAAACTGCACTGGTTACCTGGCCACCCTCTGATCTCGGACCCAGGCCCCCTCCCCCACCAGTCGCACTCCTGCACTGCCTTCCTGGCAACTCCCACACTTGTGGACTGTTTTCTGTATCCCTACAGTCCAACTACCAGCACTTGAAACATGTTGCCTGCACTTACCCTTGCATTTGCCACCTGCTGGCCTTACTTTTACTTTGTTTATTTATCTTATCATCCCATGTACTGCACTGTCCCATCCGCCCACCCCCTTTGCACTTTCCTCCTTCCCCTTCCCATGCACTTGCACGATCTGAATAACACCTGGCCTAGTAGGATTGTTGTCTGCCTTCCCTCTGTTCCCCCTCCCTTGCCTCGTCGCGCCTTGAAACACTTGTGTATGGGCGTGTTATAAATGCCATATCATATCATATCATACTACAAAGCCCTGTGTAGTTAACAACTTAATTGGGGCTGGGAACATACTACTGGTGTAATACAAATGTCTTAGCCAGGGATGCCTTCAGCCACTCTATTAGCACTTTGCATTTCCTTCACTGAAGTCCTGCTAAAAACCAGCAATGGCAAGTGTTTGCTTGTGTATTCGTATTGGGCATTTGCCAGGCACTACCATTAAATGTCCAGGTACTTGCACCATTTTGCAGCTGCTACCATCAGATGGTACCTAATACCACTATGGCGGTGCCTGGCAAGTGCCTTTTCCATGCCTACATTAAATCCCAAACGGTTGGCGTTGCCAATGCTTGTTTGAAAATAGGGATGCAACTGAATTTCTTGTACCCACCACAAGCTGAATAATGATTTTTTGACATGTTTTAATAGAGGCCACCATAAGCCATCTGGGTGACCCAGAAAAAAATAAAGCAGAGCCTCGAGATTCACAACAGCACTTGTTCCGCTATCCATGTAAATCCAGTGAATACCCTGGTGCCGAGGTATGATTGCAGCTCATACACTGCTGTAAAGGGGCGCACTTATGTTCCATCATTGAGGGTTCAAGTGGAATAGGATAGGATGGGTTGGCGAAACTCCATAAAGTATCTGCACTTAAAGCGCAGGTGAGAGTATCATAAAAGATCTCTCTAAAGGTCCATCTCTGTGAGACATGGAGAAACACAAGAAGTGAAACGGATCATCACACCAACTGAGGTGGAAGAGAAAAACAAGGCCCATGGGGGGAATATTATTAAGACCAAAGTATTTCTATACATTTGGGTAAGCTCCTGTACAATCTACTGCATGTGTCAGTGACCGGGGAAAGATGTAAAGGAGTATCTGCCTCTCCCCCCACCCCCCCAAGTCCCCAAGGTGTCCCCTGTCCCCCCCAGATTTTATGGGTCTCCTATGCCCCTGTATGCTCCAGTTGATTCATCACATTGACGGCGCCATTTTGCAGTGCCTGGAGCTTTCCGATGTTACTCAAGGTGTAACCACGCAAAAGACTGCCACAGTAGTCAATCCTGGAGCTCACAATAGCACGTGGCAATGCTGCACGGTTCACCTTAGAAATAAAAGGGCATACGTGACATAGCAGCTTTAAGTATTATGAAGTAGTAGAGACAATTTGAGCCTTCATGGAAAGAGTGGCATAAGGTATTCTCCTAGGGAATTAACCTTCCCTGACACAGGAATGGTACAGCCTACAATCATAAACTATTTACGTTCTTGTGGGAGCTTGCACAGTCTCTGCTGGGTAGCCACAATCAGTAACTCTGACATGCAGTCATTTAACCCTGCACCATTAAATGACATCCAACTCTGAATAGGGTTGCAGATTTTGTTGGTGGGGCCCTCCCTGTAAACCCCAGTACGCTGTAACAGGACCTACGTGTCATCGGCATAATTGGCATAGAGTACACCGAGACTGTTCAAGATGGAAAAAGAGAGGCTTAGTAAAAAGATAATTTATTTATTTATCTATTTATTTTAATTTTTATAACGCGCCACACGCCTGTGGGGTTCAGGGCGCACAAAAAACAGAACACAGAAAAGGGATGGGGATAGGCAACGGAGGAAAAGAGAACAGACTAGGTTCAGCCTGGGTTAAGGTTGAACAGGGAGGTTTTTATTTCCTTCTTAAAAAGTACCAGATTTTCAGCCAGGCATATATGCCCGGGAATTAGGTTATACTGCAGCGGAGGCTGAGTATCGAAGGAGGTCCCTCAGAAAAGCACCAGCTTGTATCTGGGCTGGATGAATGTGGGATAGGCGGAGGAGCGAAGCTTCCTTCCGCCTTCTTGGGGCTTTACACGATCGATAAGATATGTTGGGTAGGTATTTGAGCAACATTTGAAGGACAATGTCAGGATCCTGTGGGTGATCCTGTGTTGTACAGGCAACCAATAAAGTAACCTCCGAGCATCTGAGACGTGCGCACTTTTGGGCCGGCCCTTAATGGCCTGAACACATAGGTGCAACCTGCAGGGCTTGTATGTTAAGGTGTTATATAAAGTAGGCACTAGGCAGGAGCCCTAGGGGACTCCGCACACTAAATCACCTGGGGTGGCTGCTGCAGATTCGCTGAAGACTCTCGCCGAGCTGCCAGATAAAAAAGAATGAACCCAGTGTACAACATTAACCGCAAAATGATCTGTAGATTGAAGTATCTTAATCACAATACAATCCACATATTCGAAGGCTGCCTTACGATCTACTAGCACCAGAAGGGCCACACCTCCCTTATCTATGATGTGAAGCATACTGGGTTTCAGATCTAAAAGAGCGGTATCTTTGCCGCAAGCGGCTCTAAATCCAGATTGCCTGCAACCAAGTCGAGTGCGCTTCTCTGGGTAAGACGAAGCTGTAGGTAGGCCACCTTGCTGATGATCTTCAATAAGAATGGAACATTTGTTATCGGCTGATAATGAGTTGCTAGTCCAGGGTCAAGGGAGGGCTTTTTTAGCAGATGAGTTATCAATACTTGTTTAATCGACCTGGGTACAGAAGCAGAGCCAAAGGAAACAGTAAGACATTTGGTGATAGTTGGAATTAGTGGAGCAGAACATTCCCTTAACACTAGCAGCTGGACACAGGCCTCCTTTTCAAACTGTAGGTTTAAGCGAGGCTATGATGTCTGCAATCTCCTCTTCCGCTGCAGTGGAGAATTCAAAAGATGGACTATCACATGCAACAGCCATGCCGCAATTAGGAGGAAGGGGAACTCTAGTCTGTTTTTTAGCAACAGCAAACTTCATAGTGTCTATTTTTTACATGAGCCCTTTCTGAATGGAAATGCACCAATCCCTGTTCTTGAGGATGGGATTCTGAGGTCTAACCTCAGGAGATTCCACCTCTGAGAATTTGAAGCATCTCTTTAGAATCAGAGCTCGCAGAGTTGATGCTTAGTTCATAATAATCTCTTTTTGCTTTAACTAAAGCTTCCTTGTACCTACTTATTACATCAAGATGTAGGGTTGCATCTTCTACCGCTAGGGTGTTCTGCCATCGCGTAGAGCATTTTTTTCTTCTCAGATTTTAATTTGTGCAGATCAGGCTGGAAACACGGTTGTTTATTGACGGTATCACATATTGTATGTCCTCTTAGCAGGGCAACACTGTCTAAGGCAGAGGTTAAGACCTGATGATAATGAGTAGCAAAATCCTTTGCAAAACAAGAGTTGCAGGTTTCTTGGTAGAGGTACCTACCAGCGGGGAGATAGAGTCTGTGGTGGCCTTCAAAGATTCTGCATGGTTACCGTAACTTTGGTACCACGTACCTTTGGTTTAATGTCTGGGGTGAAAATTGAGAACTTAACAAAGTAGTGATTGCACCAAGGGCAAGGTGACACAGTACAATCGTGCAGGGTTATCTCATTAGTATATACACAGCCTAGAATGCGCCCATCTTCATTCATGCGTCGGGATAATGACATGTCGATGGAAGGAAAGGTCAGTGAGAGCTTGGATGAGTGAAGCAGCAGTGGAGTCAGAACTGTCACTGAACCAATAATAGAAGTCACCCAAGATCAAAAAATTAGAAGAGGGTTTAAGTAACGATACAAGACTAGGTAAAAGTTGAGACTCGAAATATGGTAGATTAGAGGGGGTCTGTACAAAATGCAGAGATTTAAGGTGACACACAGATTAGTTTAACAAGCAAGAATTCCGTACCCCCAGGTTCTTCAATAGATGCCTCATTTATGTGCAATCTTTTATGAAAAATTACAGCCACCCAACCCCCCATACCTGTCAGTCTATCATTGGTGATAGCAACACAGTCATTAGGTACGGCCAGACCTAAATCAGGACCAGAAGAACTGTTAAGCCACGTCTCTGTGATGGCCATAATATCAATATTATTCTCAATAATACAGACCGCAATTTCCACTGCGTGTTAGGACAATGACCTTGTGTTTAGGGGGTGCACGGCAACTCATGATTTTTTGGGATAACTGGAAGTGCCTCACACAGAGCCCTAGATAAACCAAAGACACTATTTTGTGGTGTGTTTAAAGGAGCTAGTATTTGAGTAATAGACAAGGCTATACCTCTACCCATGGGTGCAGTATCGCAGCCTAGAGCTGTGTTAGCATATGCCACATCATTACAGAAAGTACCTTCTCTATGGGCTCCTGTCTCTGTTGAAGGTCAAAGGACTCATGGATATTAGGATGGTAGGAAGGTGCAGAGGGCAATCAGGCCCAGCGCCGGCTTCATCAAGCTTTTCCTTAGGGAGTCTATCCGCCATTGCTGGAGGCTTTCAGTGCAAAGCCAACGATGAAACAGTTCAGAAGTCATGAGATGTTAGACTGTCTCTAGCGTCAGTCACAACGCCCACAGGAGCGATAATCATGTCTTGGATATCAACCTTACCCACAGAGCAAGACGGGGGAGCATCCTAGTAGAATTAGTGACTGTGCTGGATTCTAACAGCGCTCTAGTGTCCTCACACGCCGGTTAAGTCCCATGCTAGTCAATACCCACCTGACATGGCATCGCAGCCAACGATAGTTGCGGCTCCCCAGCCCCCAATAGTCAGATAGCGTGAAACTATTCCTGAATGACTATGGCGCCTGATAGCGGCTAACAGAGTTTCCCTGTGGTATGGACCGAGCAGCAGAACTCATCATTTCTGTAAATTCTTAACTGCCATCCAGCTAAAGCCGAAAAGTCAATAATAAGATACAAAAAGTACATGGGGCTGGCTTTACCCACACCAACAATCTCATACTGTCCCACATTCCCTAATGTTTTAAACTGGATATTCCTTCAGGTATTTCAACGGTAGGCTTTTGTTAAAATATGTACCTGTATCGAAACAGGACCTCGATCGGTAGGTGCTCCCGCCAAAATTGTTAGATTGCAAAGACACACATGTTTGGGACATCCAAACATTATAGTATTTGATGTAACCTCTGAGTTGTGTACTTGCATACATCATGAGGCTGCTGTAGGGCTCGTGACTCCTCAGTGACTTATGGTACCCTTCTAATTTACAGGCGAATGCACATAATTCTGCCATGGAAATATAGATTTACTGGCCGATGGCTGTAGCCGATCATGCCCCTTGTCCTTACACACTGCCATGCCACACGTGTTCTATGTTTATAATTGACATGAGTGAGGTTTTGCAAGCATGATGAGATGACCTCTATCACTGGTTCCAAGACTTTATGCCATCAGTGTAAAGAAGAAAGTACACACACCGAGAGTGTTCCCGTTTACTCCCCCCATACAGGGGAGCGAACCAGGGGGGTATTGATGGTGTGGAAAAGGGAGGGGTAAGGACTGCCGCTGTGAGGAGATCCCCTCGTTATAATATACGGCCGTTCATGGGTGGGGCCGAGCCAGACCTGAGCCACGCGGTCTGGCTTGGCTCTAAGTCACAAACACGAGCCGAGCCACAGAAATGACTGTGTACAACAGTTCTATGTTGTTTCATCCCCAGTTTTTTTCCAGTGATTTTTTTGGTGCGAAACCTTTTTACAGAGAAAATTCATCAAATATTTTTTTTTTACATTTGGGGGTTCCGACCCAAGTCCCTCCTCCCCTATTATTTAGTCTGTATTCCCCGCCCTTCTATCCCTTCCACTGCCTTATCCAGCTCCCCTATATTTTTCGATGAGTTTTTCGTTTCGCCAAAAAACAAACAAAACAATATACTGGGGATGAAACAACATTGTACCCCATACGGCATAGGATGGAATATTTTGCATATGGCACAAATATTTGTACGATCTAGAGTGAGTTGAGGATCGATATGTGAGTGTTGGTTTTGAGATGTGCAATAAATATAGAATCCGGCTGGAAGATGTGCCAGGTAGCCCATACACAGGGCCAACACAACGTGGTACGTCCTGCTATCTGGCTCTCTGGACTGATTGATCGATCAGAAAAAAGTTGATGAAAAATAGCTTACAGATCACAGTGCCAGTCATTTGAGATTCCTCAAATAGCTGGCACTATGATTTGGAAACCTTGACGCTCACCAGCATATGAATGGCCGTCCAAACCAAGTGATGGGAGTTCAGAGAGAAGATGGCAGATGTAAACATTGAACAGAGTGTAAGAGCAGAGAGCCCTGGGGGATCCTAGGGACATGGTAGCACTCCCTTAAATCAGTCAAGTTCCACCCCACACACTCCCTCGATCTCCAACAGGTGGGTAATCAAGATCTTAAATTCCACCATATACGAAACTATTAAAACTTCTCATAAAATTAGTAGAGACGCTCACCCTTTATTAGTGACTGATGGCCGGCTATCCTGTGGGCGGCCTCTGAATGCATGAGTCACTCACTCGGCCGCACTGGATCGACACAGGATTTAGGGTAAATGTGTTACTCTTTCCAAGAGAGCTTTGCCTTTTACGCCTGGAGCACTCCACTCGAGGCCCAGGGGCTAACGTAGCTTTCATTGAGAATGTACCGCTAGATGCCATTTGCAAGGCAGCGACCTGGAGTTCTGATCACACCTGTACACAACATCATTGCTCATAATGTCCAGGATAGACGATGCCAACAGCCTATACTTCGGAATACTAGATTATTTGCTGAAGAAACTGCAACATATACAGAATGCAGCTGCCAGACTTATCAAACTCTCACGAAGGGACCACATCACTCAAGCGCTAAAGATGCTACATTGGCTGCCAGTGAAAAAACGGATTACATTAAAAAACATGTGCATAACACACAGAGCAATCCACGGCCAGGGAGCAGAATTCCTACAAAAGAAAATCACCATTTACCAGCCGACCAGAACACTCAGATCCAGCAACATCTGCCGTAAACCTAAACTATACACAAGGAAAGAACTTGGAGAGTCAGCATTCTCTTGCCTAGACGCAAAAATATGGAACTCCCTTCCGAGAGAAATAGGAACCATGAAGGACCATCTAAAATTCAGAAAACGTCTAAAAACCTGCCTCTTCAACTCAGAACGGGATGAAAACTAATGAGCAACACCCACACTCCACAGAATGTACAGGAAAGACAGGGGACTAGGCCAGACCACAGCGAAGTGCAGGGAAGTAGAGAGACCACCGAATGGGAGGCTGTACCCGTTCCTATAGAGGGCCCCACAGAAAACAAAGGTGAGGGATGGGACTGACCTAATTAAACCACAGACAGAGGGCATTAGAATTACAGGGGAAAGAGTGGTGACTGAACAGATAGACCAGGGGACCCTGGGAACTCAAGGGCACAGGGAGGAGGTGCCCCCTCCTCAGGGGGCCCGTGGGGGCAATAGTTGCTACACACCAGTATATGCTAGAGGGTAAAATTATGTAGACATCCATTAGTCTGCACATGGGGTGGAGAAGGTATCGCCTCTAAATAACCCTGTTAATGATCCACACCTCTGCACAGAAAATATGAGTGGGAATTGTAGCACACCACAATGTATGACAGTGGCACCGATATGTGCCACAGGTGTCCAAAACTGAGGCGGTATGTTAAAGTATCACCACTAACCAAGCCCAGTGAAAACCCCATCCCTCTGCATACACCTCTCAAACTCTAAACTAAACACAAGCCTACCGCTTCAGCACAACAAACCACATGCACTTCACTGCACTGCAACAATGAAACAAACCACACATAGCCTTGCACAACAGCACATGATGGCTATTGCCCGAAAATTCAGACCTATGCTCAGCGAACGGTGCAAACCGAACTGAATCTGCCACCAGCAGCACAGCTCTCTTGCTCTTTTATGCCCACTCAGTCCTACTAACTTACCCCCGATACCCAACCCTTTTGCTTTACAGATCTGGGGGACCACGCGGTATAAAAATCCTTTACCGTAACATAAAATCCACCACCTCAATCATGTTGATTGCATATCGTGCCATGGTCTAAGCCTGGATTTATCGTGATTCAGGACTATGCACATGCCAAGGTACTTCTGCAGCAATCCACCGACCTGCCCTCCAATAATCTACTCACGGGTTAAGACGGCAATGCACTGTAATTACTACCAGCTGCGGGATCAAGAGAGGGCTATTTCAGGGGAGACATAATCAATCCTCTATTAAATTTAGAAGAGACCAGACATGGAATCACTAAGGATGTCTTCTATCAGAAGTGTGATCTGAGATCCCTATTGCTGAGGCAGGGATCTCAGCTATGGCCAACTCTGAAGGTTTACTCACTTTGAATGTTGTCAATAAATCATTACTCAGGAGGGGAGAGCAAGAAAAGCTGGGACACAACATCAAAGGGGGTGGAGGATCAGCAATGCGTTTGAGTGGCTCAGAAGAGGACAAAGAGGGGTGTGTGTGGCACACAGGAGCTGACCAGCTCTGCATTTCTCTGAAAATCTTGCGGGCGTGATTCAGTGATGGTATTTTTTCAGCTGCTATGTATAATTGTCAGTACTACTGTCCCTGTGCCTCCTCCAGGTCCTTTCAGCCTGGGGCTTCTTGCTCACCCTTTCCCCACTGTATGATGGGGTCCTCTTCTTTCTTCTCTTAATCTCATTTGCTTTAGTTCAGTACATAATGCATGCAATTCAGTGAGCAACCCAATCTTTTCCGTATGGCCTATATGTTGTTCATGATACAGAACACAGATTGATGCAACTTGGCTTGCAACCCATGATTGGCCCTTGCACAAAATTCAGTGGATCCAGGAAATAAGAAGTGTTCCGTTAAGGGCCTGGTCGATGACACACCTAGTCACCAAAATGTGCAACTACGTAGTTTTGGAACATGTGCCTACATTGCAAAAATACCATCTCTGCAAATGATTGCAGAATCGAGGAAAGCGGAAATCTATAGTAAATTAGGCAGCAGTTGCCAAACACCTGTAGGTTTCGAGTGCAGTGACTGCCACCCCATCAAAATACCAACACACACAACCCTAAGCTGCTACAACTAACGAGCAAATGCAACAGAAAATGACAAACGGTGGTCGCCGCTTCACACACTTAGGCCCTCATTACAAGTGACCCGGTCCAGAATTAAGGTGCCAGTAACAATGTACCGGCAGATAATTCACTGAAGTACCAGCACTGTTAGTAACGGTGCTGGTGCTTCAGGGTTCCCGTTCCTGTGGAGTCAGATGGGTATTACCGGGAAATCGGGGTCCGGAAACGGTAAACCGAGGTTGCGGGTAGGCCACCGGTACTACTTTGTAATGAGTCCAGATCCAAAGCCCAAAGCATGTTCATGCCAAAGCAAGTTCCCTAAGTCAACACCCAAAAAATCCAACACCCAACATGGAAAAACCAACACAGAACTCACTCGGTGACCAGAACACACCAGACATGAACGTTTACAAAAGCTGTAGTACAGGTAAAATGATATACCAGCAATGCAGCAGTAGGATGACATACATTGGCATTCCGAGGAAACATCGCATGTCTCAGGTCAACATGTAGTAAAGCTTGGGGTAGACATCACATGGTTACATTGCCCTTGTCCAGGCTCCCCAATAGAAAACTGAAAGACAATGCATGTCAGTAATCTCATGGAAGTGTGATACCATCACAACAAAGAATCACCTGCAAGAACGTGCCACTCCACCCACCCAGCAATCACTGCCACACAGAAGAGTACACAGATGACCTGCCTCACACTGCTCCAACCACTGCACAGATGCGCCACCATGGCACCTACACCAGCTCCTATGCCACACCACAATATCCAAACAGATGGATATCATGCTGCAGCTAGAAGAAGCACTCATGGGCTTGTTCACATCAGGGGGAGGGCACACAGGTGCATAAAAGTTCCACAAGCACAAAGCATAGGCACTCAACATTGGCCGCAAAATCATGCCGAAATAACACCTAATAAGGACCCTGCGCAAAACCTCCTGCACATGACAGAGGACCGCTTCACACCCAGCAAGGGATCCCCACATGCAATGCAGGCAGCGCTGAAACTGCTCACAGGACTACGCACTTAAACAACACACTCACTGAAATGAGTCAAGACACACCCGGGGCATATGCCAACCGTCTTTCTTCAAAGCAGTATGTGACCTCACAGAGGCTCTAAAGCCACATGGGGCACAACAGGCCACGTTTTCAGACTCCCCAGAAGACATCCCTGTCACAAAGACCTTTCATGGAATTGCCAAGTACCCTATGGTCATCGTTGCCATTGATGGAACACACCGCCTACTCCAAACCATTCCAAGGATTGTGGCATGTCACAGAAATCTTGAAAGGCAGTCAAGGATCAGGGCGCAAATACGACACAAGGACTGTGTCTTGTCGGAAGGCCACCCTACAAACATGCATGTGTAGCACAATACATCCGTCTGACACCACAACAGCCTCCTCAATCAATAGTCCCCTCCTACACACAGACAAGCAATGAGCTGTAAAGTAACACCACCATCCCCTTCTACTCCCAGGTGAGAGAGAAATACCACTGAAGACATGGCCCCACTGTAAGAGAGATGTGGTGCTACCCCAGGGCCCATGTGCACACGGGAGGTGCACATGAGAGAGAGCGACTGGCCCCTTAAAGCATCAACGCATACGCCCATGCCAAGCCTCTCTGTTGAAGACGGAAGACCCATTGCAAGTCTGGTTCATGCCACTCAACATGTCCACAGAAGCCTGGGGTGTTCCTAGGAAAAGACCGGGGCTACGCTAATGTTAGGAGGCTCGGGGCTAGCTAGCCTTTCACTTGTAGCCCCTCAGCTTCTATCCAGGGCTACAGCCAAAGGACCTGGGCTGTAGCCCCGCCCAGCCCCACCCTAGCAATGTCTCTGGAAGTCTGACTAGCCATACTTGAGCAGCACGAACTACCTATGCTTCAACTTTCCCTGTATCATCTGCAATGAGTTATGCACCTGGCAGCACAACCTGCACAGGTAATGCATATTCTTATGCAGAGCCTCAAACCTGCAGCTATTCCCCCTGACTTAACTGCAAATAATAGTGGGAACCCGAAATAGTCCCCTAGCTAATTAACCGTACCAAGGACGAGTATGCTCGTCCTTTTTGCATAGACTTACATAATAACCTGGCACATGAGGGTTCAATGAATCTTATATTACGCGCTTAACACGCGCAGGACCGCGATTCAAAACTGTGTTGCTCTGCGTTGTTTTGCTTCCAAGGTTTACCGTTCCCTCTGAGCCAGCGCTGGCGATTGGGCCGGGTCTCACCGGATCCGTGATCCGGTACCAGATGTGTAGCCGGATCTCGAGATCTGGCCAGAGACAGCGCTGGGGGTGGGGGAAAAAAAGAAAGTGCCTGCAAGCAAACTGTAACGTAACTTCCTCTGGTGACCCCAAGCAAGGGGTCGCAAGAGGAAGTTACAGTCCTCAGCCACGACCTGGTCCTCAGCCACGACCCGGTTCATTTATTTATGCAATGCTTTCAGATACATGGACCCGGAATCTTTATTTCTTTATGCAATGTTTGTCGGATACCTGTATCCGACCGGTATACACGCATTTCGCCAACCTATTTTTGGTCGTGGTACTTTTCATCACTGGATTTTACATCGCCAGAAACCCCGTTTTTATTTTTTTTTATTTTGGGGGGTGTTTTGTTGGGGTTGTTGTACTATTATAATAGTAAGGGGCTGGTCTGCAGGGGGGAACCCCCCCCAGAATAAAAAAAAAAACAAAAACAGGGTTTCTGGCGATGTAAAATCCGGCGATGAAAAGTACCACGACCAAAAATAGGTCGGTGAACCATCCACCAAACAGGTATCCGACAAACATTGCATAAATAAATACCCCTACATGGCAGTCTGGCCGATCCTTTTGAAGGAGGGGGTTGCACCTCTAAGCCTCAGGAGACCAACGCTATCAGAGGCCACTATGGAGGAAGAAATCCTGGCCCGTTGTCATATCCATCTACTGCAGCTGTGCTCTCTCCCCTTGTCCCCACCTTGAGCTTCAGTCCCCCCAAGGTGTTTTCTGTCCCCAGAAATCTCGGTCCTGGAACGGAGATGCCGGAGCCCAATGAAGGAGACAATGCAGGAATCGAGCACTAGTCAGAAGCTATCCCTTAGTATGCTCCACTTCTGCAAGCTACATCGCGGCTTCCATACCGTCATCGGGCTCTAACATTGGTGCCAGCCCGGGAAAGACTCTTTCTATCTCTGCTCTGGCCAGCCCAATTGTTGGGGGCAGCCCATTTATTGACGACCTTGTGTGCAATCTCCCCCTGGGCAACAGAAGTTTCAGGAGTGTGCCTATGCCCACTGTGTGTCCATTGGCTAGCCCCTCTCTCCACCTATCCCCACTTAGGGTGTCCAAGCTACCAAAATGTGAAACCTCCCCGGCTATAGGGCCGGTTATTAACCCCCCAGTCGAGGTGGATCTGTCATTCGGAGGGTTTAAGTGCAACCAAGTCTTGGCGGAGTTGGCTGCTATTAGAAATTTGTTTACAGCACTAATAGCCATTCAGGGGAGGGAGCAAAGGGTGGGGGAGTCCTTTCCCATTCTGATTGTTTGTAAGGGTCACTCCGACTCTTCTTTGGCACACCCTAAGAACCAAGACCCTCTGAGTCCCGAGATTATAACTCCAATATCTTCTTGCCCTAGCCTGTTGTCTGGGATCGTACATTCGGCCATTGGAAAAGACCCCAGGGCAGAGGGCACCAAGCATAGTGAGCTCAGTGGGGTGCGGCCTCTGCCCCAAGTCCAGTAGGTCTAAAAAGCCCCAATCTTGGGGGGAAGATCGCCTGTGGTCCATGGCACAGATGCAGTCCATCTCAGCCTCCTGTTCAAGGCCAGCCTGGTCGAGCTACAGTGTATCTTCACGGGGTCCCAAAAATGGACAGGAAAATGCTGGAGTCCAGGGAGTCTCTTGTCAACTAAAGTGTACACTGGCTAGGATCCGTAAGAGGATGTTCCTTTGTGTCCAGGGAAACATTGGTGGGCTGTCGGAGATTGGCCAGTTTGGGCAAGAGTTCGGAGGACACAGTGGAATTGGCCTTTTGGGACTGGAGACTGGCGAGCAGGGTCCTGGGTCAATGGGGGGGGGTTGGGAGGGACACCAGGGAGCGGAATCCTAATCAGTCCACACCGATATTTAGGCTCCGAATCCCCCTTGAGGCCAGTCAGGAGGACCTACCCCCTGTCTGGGGCAAACCTCATTCCCCTGGGCCGTGACCGGACAGACTTTTTGGGGGTCAGGCCCAAGCAAGGGGAGTTACCCAGAGGGTGATGGGGTCTTTTGATTTTTCTTTTTTCTTTCCCTAAGTAATTCTTTGCTGTACTATTCCACTATATGGTCTATTGATTGTAATTGCTTTTTGTGTGCTGTTTTTGCTTTGTGTTTGATGGATTTTTTTTTAATCCGAACAAACTTGTTGACTGACTGAAAAACTGTAACTGCCAAGTCAGTTGCAAAAGCGTTACTTGGCATCTTTACTAGGGTTGGCTTCCCTAAAGAAGTTGTGTCTGACAGAGGCAGGAACTTTATGTCGAAGTATATGCAGGCTATGTGGAAAGAATGTGGAGTCACCTACAAGTTCTCTTCCGCATACCACCCCAGACCAATGGTCTGGTGAAACAGTTCAACAGAACGTTAAAGAGTATGATTGGGGCTCTGGAAGAACCCCAAAGAGGAAAATGGGATCTTCTTTTACCATGCTTACTGTTTGCCTACCGAGAGGTACCACAGGAGGGTATTGGCTTCAGCCCCTTCGAACTTCTGTTTGGTCACCCTGTGCGGGGACCCTTAGCCATAGTCAAGGAGGAATGGGAGATGCCCACTCCCCCTATTACTACCAACATAGTAGACTATGTGTTAGGGATCAGAAAATGGATGGTACTCCTGATGGGTCTGACTAGTGACAAGTTGAAGGCAGGACAAGCCCTGATGAAACATTGGTATGACCAGAACGCTTCCCTCATGAACTTCACACCTGGTCAGCAAGTCCTGATCATGAATCCCATAAGGCCTAGAGATTTACAGGATAAATGGCCTGGCCCTTACACAGTGGTGGAGCCCCTGGGTGAGGTCAACTATTTAGTGGACCTTGGAAGGCCTGGACAGGCTCCAAAAGTGTTCCATGTAAATAGGCTGAAGGCGTTCGTCCCAAGAGTCGAAATCGCAGCACTGCTACTGGCTTCAGATGTTGAGGAAGAGGAGTCTGAACCTCTCCCCAACCTGTTCCAAAGCAGTCCTTCAGATAGCTCCTTTGAGTGTGTCCGAGTGGCCCCTCACCTGACTTCTGATCAGCAGGCTGAGGTGAAAAGTTTGCTTAGGCAATTTTCCCCCCTGTTTTTGCAGTCCTCTGGTTTGACACCTTGATGCAAACATAACATAGACACAGGAGACAGCGTACCTACCAAAAGTAGAGGATACAGAATGTCAGACAAAGTACGGTCTTACATTAAGACAGAGGTCAACAAAATGTTGGATCTTGGGGTGATTGAACCCTCTAGTAGTCCTTGGTCCAGCCCTGTGGTTTTGGTTCCAAAGGCAGGTACTTCTGAATTGAGGTTCTGCGTGGATTACAGGGCTCTGAATGCTGTCACCAAGACAGATGCACAACCCTTGCCTCGAACAGATGAGCTGGTGGATACCTTGGGTGCCTCCAAGTATCACAGCACGTTTGACCTCACTGTGGGCTATTGGCAAATAGCCCTAGCAGAACATGCCAAGGAGAAGACAGCGTTCTCAACTCCAGACGGTCTTTACCAGTTCAGGGTAATGCCGTTTGGGTTGAAGAGTGCACCTGCCACTTTGAATCATGTGTTAAACGGGTTGGATGAATTCTGTCTTGCATATCTGGATGATACAGCAGTTTTCAGCGCCACCTGGGAAGACCATGTGAAACTCCTCTGGATTGTGCTACAGGTTCTTCAGAAAGCACACTTGACCATAAAGGCTAGTAAATGCCAGTTTGGAGAAGGCTCAGTGGTTTACCTTGGACATGAAGTAGGTGGAGGGAGGAAACAGCCTCTACCCAGTAAAGTACAAGCAGTACAAGACTGGCCTACCCCCACTACACAGACCCAAGTGAGAGCCTTCTTAGGACTCACGGGGTATTACCGCAACTTCATGCTAGACTATGGTACCATAGCTGTCCCTCTGACTGCTCTCACCACTCCGAAGAAACCCAAGAAGGTAACTTGGACCGACGAGTGTGAGAAGGCCTTTAATGGCTTAAAAGACTCCTTGTGCCAGGCCCCTGTTCTCAGGGCCCCTGATTACCAAAGACCTTTTATTGTGCAGACAGATGCCTCTGACACTGGGATAGGAGCTGTACTATCACAAGTAGATGAGAAGGGTAAGGAACACCCTGTTGGTTTCATTAGTCGCCAGCTTTAGGACAGAGAGCTCAGATGGTCCACAGTAGAGAAATAATGTTTCTCTGTTGTGTGGGCCCTACGGAAGCTGAGGCCCTACCTCTATGGGACCCACTTCACTGTGCAAACTGACCATAAGCCCTTAAAGTGGCTAATGAACATGAAGGGAGAGAATCCAAAGTTGCTTAGGTGGTCCATAAGTCTGCAAGGCTTTGACTTCACTATTGAGCATAGGCCAGGTGTCCAACAAAGCAATGCTGATGGGTTGTCCAGAATGTTTAACCGACCTGAACAAGAAACTCATCCAGGGGTGGATTAGTCTCAGAGGGGCGAGTGTTAGGAAAGATTTCATAATTGTAGGTAATTTTCCTTCCATGTGGCAACCCCCAAACTTTTTGCTGTTGTTTACACCCTGATCTAGACTTTGCCAGAGAAGTGCAGCCTTCCGCCACACTTCTCTGGGCTTTCGCTCCATTCTTACGGGGAAACTGACATGCCCTTAAGACAGTCAGTGCCGGGAGACTTTGTTTCCCTTAGTCCTTTCCTCATGTTGCAGCTTTTGAGCAACATGAAACAAGAGTGCACTGTAACTTACATTACCGTGCTCTTGGGTCTCTAGTCATTCCAATGTCCCTAGAAACTCTCGCTTATCATGAAATGTGCAAGTGTGTCACGGACGGGACTTGTGGCAGCTATCGTTTCTTTGTGTTTTGAACCCCTTTTTGCCATGTTAACCGCGCTTCCGCATTTGGCCCAAATGGGTGACCTGGCCTCCAAAATCGCCATGCCACGAGGTTCTTTGTCCTGTCCGCTGACCGCCTTGCCCCTTCACCTTCCCCCCAGGTTGAGCTGACCCAGGGAAGTCCTTATTTGGTCATGCACTTTCCCGCGAAACACAACGCTTTCGCGGGCTTCTGCATGCCTTGTGTGTGCCTCCAGGGTGTGGGATGGGATGTTTGTTCCCAAATCCTGGGTGCCAGAGAGTCTAGAGTGCCCTGAATGCCTGGGACAACCGTGGTCCGTGATAGGTCCACGTATGGTGTGAGTGTTTGTGAGCAGATCTCCCATTGGGCCCTCTCCATTTTGGCACAAAGGGAACTCTGGATAAGAGGAGGCTGAAAACCTCACTACCATGTCGATCTCCTGAGTTCTCACGAACAAAGGGTAAGGAGCCAAGTATCCTGCAACTAGGAAGCTGAGTTGAGGAATCGCTGGTGACCCACTGAAGGTTTGGCACCCTGCACTGCTGTCGTCTTGCGAGACCACTCGGCCTCTGATCGAACGAGAAGGTCTGCAACGGCGCTTCGACACTTTAGAATAGTGGGAACAACTATTCTCGGCCTCTTCACCAAGTACTGTACGTAAGCCTTCAAAGCGTCCCTGAACCATCCAGTGGACTGACCAGCCTACACAGGAACCTTGCTCTGTCACCGCCGTCTAGCTTACTGCTAATCCGGTGTCCTCGGCACTCTCACATGATTCGTACACTTGGCGTTCCCAGGTCTGAAGTGAGACGTGTGCTTTGGGACCGGAATACACGCGGTTGCCGAGTTGCCCTGCTGTGGTAACAATCTGTGCGTGTTTGCTGCATTTGGGACACCCTTGACCCTGACTCCTGCTGTCGCGGAATCTACACGTCGTCGTGACATCCTGCTGATCGCATCTGAACTTCCCAGTACCATAACGGAATCGGAGAAACCTGGGTCTGCCTGCATCGGAGACCGGTGAGTAGTCAATATCCTAACCGGTCGCCCTCCCGCAGGAACCTTTGGCTTTCCATCGCTGTCGTAAACAGCAACTTTTCTGCACTCGCGCCCTGCTTCTGCCCACAAGTGGAGGCCGCGCTTGAGTAGCGGGGAACTGTTCATCATCGTTTTGTTCACCTCTCTGAACTGCCTAATTTTCCCGAAGAGACTCCCCTTTGCCCGTTGGCACCCGTGTGTGCAGGTATTTTTGAGCACAAGGCTCCACTCTTCGTAGGGCTCGGACTTCCTTCTAGTTAGGTGGCCTCTGATGTCGAACTGGGTCTAACGATTACTTGCACTGCCTGTTTTTCTCCCCATCTAGGTGGTCTGCATATTTCGTGCTTCTAATTCCTTAGACCCCTTGGTCTTGTATATATATTGTATTGCTTGTGATGTGTTGGTTTATTGGAGTTTTATCGTGATTCTTTACTATGGTCGATGCTACAAAGGCCTTGCAATAAATGTGTCTATATTTTTAATATAACACCTGTCTGGAGTAATGTGTAAGCGTCCTTGCTTGGTGTGCTCATTGCGGGCTTTCAGTCACCCTCACCCCTCTTGAGACCTAGTCTTGACCGCCGCCATCGCTACCCTGATTGGTCTGGCTTGTCCAGAGGTTACCCTGTTCCAGGAAACTAGGCTGGCCTTCTGAACCTCTGCCCCTCCAGGACAGAATCCAGAAATCCCTCTTAGCAGTGAGCCAGAACTGTAGTATGATCATCTTCTCACAAGGAAGTAGACGAAGAGGATCTGCTGACAGCTGATGTTGTCTGAATTAGAGTACAGTACCTTTAAATCTTTGCTATTTCTGACCAAGCATGGTGCTTTAATATCTATAATGTGGGAGAGAGTCAATCGGTTCTCCTCATGAGGGAGCAGAAGTCTTTGTTTCCCCTAATGTCCTAGGGGGTGTGCAGTTATAATGTCGAATGCAAAAAGTCGAATGCAATAATGTCGAGAAAAAAAAATGTGCAATTTTTATGTTTTTTCGGGTTTAGCTAGTAAAAATAAACGGGGCATTACATTTTATTTTTGAAAAAAACACATTCGAAAAAAAAAAATTCTAAATTTTTTTTTTCGCCGTTTTTGCAGTCGACTTTTTCACCATAAAGCCTAGATCTTGTATTATGCAAATTGTAAGGCGGACTGGTAACCAGAGGCTGAGCAATGATATTACTCACAGCAGCTTTTATTTTGTATAGCCCTGATCGCCAACTGTGCAAACTGCCTCCTATTGAGTGATAGTCTCACACAGATGCATCAAAAAGGGTCATCAATCAAAGGCAGCGGGATAACAGTGATGTTCCAGTTAAAGGAGCATCACAACCAAGGTAGGCAAAGAAAGGGAGGGCATGACCGATTAACTGAGAGGGCTGCCTTAGTCATACCTCCACACCCACATTTCTCTCTATTCTGAGTATCAGACCAAATTGATTATGACCCCAATCCTTAGCTTTGCATTGGTGGGTTGTTGTCAACACTAAAGCACTAGTCAGGTATCACTCACCACTGCTGTTGTTCTGGTCAAAAATGGTGAAGTGTGCTTCCGCCAACGAGTGCAGACACTGCCAACATTTTGCACACTTCACTAAGCTTTGCTTGTTTTCATCAGTATGTGGAGGTCTATTCAACAAGCCGATGATTACCAGTGAATCTCCTGGCTCCTAGTCACCACATATTGGATCACACACAAAGATCTCCTCATGATTGCTCTCACCGCCAGCATTTTGCCCACTTCGCATGTGCACACATTATTATTGGTAGTCAGAAGCACTGTGGTTACTGCATAACTGTCAGCAAGATGTACTGTGGTTACATCACAATTGGCAGTAGAAAGTGGTGCAGTTGAATTCATTTTGACAGAAAGAAATGGCTTTGTGAATTGTAATTGGTAGAAAGAAATAGTGTGGTTACATTGTAGAGGAGCAGTTACATGCCTGTGCAGGAAGTCCCGCCACCCTACCTCCTGTATGTTGGAAGTCTGAGATTGTGCCATGCTTGACACCAGCAATTGTGACCATACCATGGCAGATATTCGAAAGGAGATACCCTCTGAGAAAACCTTATCAAATGTATTCCCGAAGAGATGACTATCTGAGGGAGTAACTTCCTGAAGGAATATAAAAAATGAGAGAAGGAGGAGCTAGTGATGTCACGAGAGATTAACGTGACGGCACTGATGATACTGGCTGAAGAGGATTCATGGACCTTATAGAAACTGATGACGAAGTTCAGAATCGAGTAAACTTTCATATGCGAAAAGAAGATTGCACATGTGTGACGCAGTGCAGAAAATGCAAGCCGTTCAATAACTGTACAGATGCCGCAATGCAAGTAGACTAAGTGATCTTAGAAGCTCGCTTTACGTAGTGAATAGACTGCAGGCGAAACCACCATTGTATAGAAACTGGACATCGGTGTCATGAATATTAGTAAGCCTGGACTCATGGAGAGGAAAGGCTGAGAACTGTGTTGCAGCGAGAATTAGCTGAGATTGTGGATACGAATGGTGAGGCTGTTGTGCCTGGTTTCAAAGTGAAAGCAGCCACGGCTGGTTATCTATTCTTGAAGGCAGTGAACATGAGAAGCTGAATCATCCCCTGTTAAGGTGCAAAGATAGAACACCATGCATGCCAAGTTTTATTCCCTTAAGACCTTTAAATGCTGAAAAATGGTCCAAATCATGGTCTCCTGTCACATGAGCTAAGAATGAAAATGGAGTTGAGCTTGGAGTTCTAGAACAGCGATAGTGCATGATCGTACTCCCTTATATTCTCACTGACAAAAATACTTTGCAAGGCCAAGTTCAAAGACAATCTTCATGGCAGAAGGCATGGGTGATGAGAGACGTTGGGCTAATCGGGTGGGGAGGTAAAGTTAAGTCAACCTTCTGGCACCTGGGTCTGAGCTCACCTGCTGCTAAGTGAACCGAATTTTCCAGACATGGCACAAGCGTGCCAACCAATTATGGAGGGCCATATAACGAAGGGCCTTATAGTTTGAGAGCCAATGATATACTGTGTACTTAATAGTGTTGAAGATGATATGATTTAGAGGTGGGCATAAGTTGTCCACCTGATAATAGATATCCAATCACAATCCCACCCCTTATGGAAAGTATACTTAGATGTTCCCCTTGAGCCTATCACAACTCTTTGTAGGTTTTTCTCATTTGCCACGTAGTATGATGTCACGTGTGATGAATTTTTTTGTTTATAAATGTGTTTTTATGTGAAATGAACCGAGAGCTTGAGCGAACGTCCATTGATGTCCCTTGTAACTCCCTGTTTCAGACAATCGATAATAAAACAGTAAACTTTGTCATCTTCCTTAGTTGGTTCTATTATTTGGTGTCAGATTTATTCTGCATCCCATCCTTTGCATGCACGTTACCCAAAGGGCTCTAAGCTCAACATTATATTTGCCAGTGAAAGCTAATTAACTACATTATTGTGGCAATGTGATGACGTGCCTCCTTAATCGATGCCAAGGTATCATGTTTGGAGTCTGTCTTCGTGACTATCCTCAGTTGACCCCATTTGCATCACCATAGCCGGAAGGAAAGGTCCATGAACCAGGAAAGGGTGGATTTCTTGAGGTGTAATGTTGACCTATGGTGGAGAATACCAAGAGGATGTCTGCCATTATGAGCGGTAAGCCAATGAAAAATCCAGCCTCAGAAGTTAAGGGTTGGAGAGGCAGCAGACATTGAACACACAGCTCAGCAACAGCATGGAAGAGAAAACATCTGGACAACAGTAAAAGGAGGCAAGAGTAGGGTGCTAAGGAGAGACGCAAGCCAATAGGGCTGGACCAAATGAAAGAACAGATCAGGAGGCAAGGAGAAAGAAACCTTGCATGCTGGAATCTGGAGTGTAAGTTCCTGTAGTGTTCGGAAAAAGCTGCATTGAGTAGACACATAATACAGTATCCTGGGATAGGGACTGTGATGCTCCAGAGAACATTGAAACTGTCAGCTTGCGTAAACAAAATGTAGCGGGGTGGTCGTCAAATGCACCTTATTGGAGACAGGTGCAGGCGGGCACAAAATAGACAGCTTAAACCTTCACTTACGACTTGACCCGCCTCTTGCCTGCCTTCAAACTCTGCTCTCCTGGGAGCAAGATCAACCCGATGTACCTCGATATGAAGGTAGTGGAGGTAAGGAAGATCAGGAAGTTAGGGTAGGATCCTTAAATACCCCTAAGGGAAAAACACAAGGTTAGAGTAATTGTCACACGAAAGGAAAGGTGGAAAAAGGAATGCTGGTGTACAGTTCTTTTTAGTTGTTAAAAGCTCAAGTTTATACTTTTCCGGTACACCAGCAGGGGGGTTTGAGAGTTTTTGTATAAAAGGGGCAAGCACAAGACACTACATACAACTTAAATTACTCCTAGCAGCTGCATATCTAAAAGGTAAAACACAAAAATATAAAAAGAATCCTTGAAAATGTAAACATTTAAAATATATTTACAAAGTCCATACAGTGCACTGTATTAAGAACTATTTATAAAGACCTTAGTTGCAAGACAACCTGGCCATGGTTGTCTCAAGGTCTCTGATGCTGCTGTCTTGATGTTCCTCTCTCTCTGCGCTCTCCTGTGGTGGTTCTTGTGGCAGACAACTGCAGCAGCAGCAATAATGGTGGAGGCCCCAAAATCTTTACTTGGGCTGGGCTGCTTGGCAAAATTCAGACCAGCATTTAAATGCAGCATGAGTGGGCCTCCCAGAACATTTCACACCTGGGACATGTCTGCCAGGTGTGGCCCAGGTCTCAGTGGGCCACCTGTCAAGGGGGTGGCCCCTTTCTTTAAATAATAATGGATGATCCCGTGCTGTGGGGAGTACCAGTAATTTAAAAATGCCCTGGGGCCTGCGGTGGATAAAGCCACGTAGGGGGCAGAAGTGCACACAGGCCCTCCCCTGCTAGTCATGGGAGTGCCAGCATGAAGGCCCGGGCTGCTGCGGAGAATGCCACCGAGCGGAGCGCCTCCAATCCTCTTGAAGGCTTTTCTATAACTGTCAACTGGTGCGCCGCTCATGCGGGCAAGCATTTATTTTCTTTTTTAGAGCAAAAGGACCCTCGCGTGGTCATGTGCGAGAGTCCCTTATCCTAAGCTTTTTTCCCCTCTGTTCTCCGGCGCAGCTCTCAAGCAGGGGATCCGATTCTCTTTTCTTTACTTCAGGATCCCCGGCGCGGCTTCACATGCCAGTGATTCTTTCTTTAATCCCCCACACAGAGATTATGGGGGTTACATGCTTCCCCCTTTTGAACAATCCTTGGCTTTGAGGATAGCCTTGGCCTGTTCTATACATTTATCAAGCCATGATTTAGGAGAGGCCACTGGTTTCCACCCAGTACCCTGCATTTCAGGCACTTCCCACAGTACCCCTGAACTCCCAGGAAGCTGGTCTAAGGACAGGGGAATGGAAGACTGAGAGGAACAGTCTCGAACCCCACACTGGACCCATGGTGTATCATATGTTAACTTCATAACAGGCCGGCTCTCCCGGGTGGTCCAATGAAGAACAGCCGGGGCCTCATCTGCGTTTTTCCCCAGATCTGGCAATGTGAACTGTGCCAAGTCAGGGTTACTATCTTCCAGTGGAGGAACAGGTAGGGGTCCCCTAGCATGTCCAGTGCAGTAGGGACGATGGAAACAGAATCTGGAACAACTGAAGGAACACTCTCAGGATGAGGTTCAAGTTCACTAGGAGTGGGATCTGGATCATTGGTTGTAGGGACCCACACTAGTGTCTGATCCAGCCCTTGGTCTGGGTAGGCGCAAAACTGTTCGTCCTCAGCGTCATTGTCTTCACTGACCTCTGACTGGAATTCTGGTGGCCTCATGGTCTCAGTAGCTGGTGAAGCTTCCAGGGATTGAGCCTACGAAGGATCTTCTTCAGGCTTCTCAGTGCAGAGTCACTGCTGGTGTGTGACTGCCCCCTTGGACGGTTCTTCATCAGTCACCTCTGGTGTCAGCTCAAACTCATCCCCAGCTGGGAGCGGGTGTTGCGGTGCAAGGTCTTGATATTCCTTGGCCATCCTTCCTCTCTGAGTCGGTAGACCGGGACCTCTCCCAGCTGATGCTCTATGCTGAAAGGCTGAGACTCTCACTTGTCACCTAGCTTGTAGGGTCCTCTTTTTCCCAGGCTGCGGATCAACACACAATCCCCAGGTCGAAGAGTGTTGCCTGACCTTAGCATCAGAGCAGTGTTTGTTCTCTTCTGCTGTCTTCTCCACAGCAGCCTGTGCAAGCTGATATGACTGCTCCTGTTGACGCTAGAGCAATTTTACATAGCTGGCGTAGTTCTCGCTGCCTGCTCCATCTGCGGACACTTCAGAACACAGGTCTACAGGTAGACATGCATCCCTTCCAAACATCAAGAAATATGGTGTAAACTCGGTGGCATTATTCTTCATACAGTTGTACGCATGGGTCAGCGTGGCCACATGCTGACTACATTTGTTCTTTTCTCCTCTTGCCTCTGGATGCCGGGCATTGCAAAGAGGGTTCGATTAAACTTCTCCACTTGGGCATCCCCCTGAATGTGATATGGAGTTGTACGGGTCTTCTTAAAGCCAACCAGTTCGAGCATCTGCTTAATGAGCGTCAATTCACAATCGGATCCCTTGTTGGAATGAATCCTGGCCGCCAGCCGCAGTACACAAAGGATTTTTCCCACAACACGTGGGCAATGGTGGTGGGACGCTGACCTTTGGTGGGAAACACCTGCACGTACCGAATGAAGTGGTCTGTCACCATCAGGATATTCTGTTCTCTTTGCCTGTCCATCTCCAGCTTGAGGAAGTCGATGCAGAAGAGGTCCATTCAGCCCATCTGCAGATGATGAAGATAGGCTGCAGGACGAGCCGCGGTCTTCCTGGTGACACATCTGGCACAATGCTAGCAATTATACTCGACATCTGCCACTAGTCTGGGCCAGAAAACCCTTGAGTGGACCAACTCAAAGATTCGGTCACTGTCAGGATGTCCATGCTGGTCGTGGAGTGGATACAATACAGCTCGGTGGAATCTCTGTGGCAAAACCAGGTGATGTAGTAGCTGGTCTCAAGCTTTTCTTTCCTTGTACAGGATTTTACGGTTCTGCAGAATGTCTTACACTCCTTCAGCATTGCCGCTTGCTCGGGGTCATGAACGACGTCACTGGACACATCCGCTCCCCTGGTCTTGGCTTTCGGATCTCATCTCGGGTCAGACACGGTAGCTCAAACACCTCCAGACCAGTGATGACGCAATAGATGGCGGGTACCGCCTCAACTGAGGATCCCAAGTAATCCACGCTCCTGGCTCTGTCCGGCTCCTGCTGACTTGCAGCCCAACAGATAGCTCTGATGCCTGTTGAAGACAACTTCTTCCATGAGATGGATCAAGCTGTGTCATCCAAACTGAGCAAGAGTCCTCCAAGAGAGGGCATTGGCATCGATGTTAGTGCGCCCAGGTCTGTATTGTAGACTGAAATTGTATCAAGACAACCTGGCCATGGCTGTCTCAAGGTCTCTGCTGCTGCTCTCACAATGTTCCTCTCTCTCCGCGCTCTCCTGTCTTGGCTATTGTGGCAGACAAATGCAGCAGACAACAGCAGCAGCAAGGTGTGGAGGCCCCAAAGTCTACTTGGGCTGGGCTGTTTGACAAAATGAAGACCAGCATTTAGATGCAGTGTGAGGAAGCCTTCCAGAATGTTCCACACCTGGGCCATGTCTGCCAGGTGTGGCCCAGGTCTCAGTGGGCCACCTGTCAAGGGGGTATTCCCTTTCTTTAAATTTAGCCCCAGAAGGGCTGAAAACAATGGCCACTCCCCTGATAGTCTGCAGAGCGCCAACATGAAGGCCCGGGCTGCTTCGGGAAACATGCTCAGGGGAGTGCCTCCAATTCTCTTTAAGGGTTTCCTCTAACTGTCAACTGGTGCTCCGCTTCGAGTGTGGGCATGTGTGAGGGTCCCTTCCTCTAACCTTTTTTTCCCTCTGGTCCCTGGTACTGCTCTCGCACCGGGTATCCAATTCCTTTTTCTTTACTGCAGGATCCCTGGCGCGGCTTCGCGCACCTGGGATCCTTTCTTTAATCCCCTGCATGAGGGTTACAGTGGTTAAGACTACATGCAAGGATTGTGAGTGTGAGTTCCCAGAGCGTATTGACAGTACTCTGGGACCTGGTCTACGATTCTCCAAACATCATTGAGAAAGTCAGGTTGAGTAAAAACACTACATGCTGGGATTGGGAGTGTGAGTTCCCATGGTGTATTGACTGTGAGTCTCCAAGAACATAGAGAAAGTCCATGTGCATTTCGGGGACTAAAAGCGTGCAAATAGTCTTCCAAACCAAAGTCCAGTTTTGATCTCAAATAAGTCAGTCCGCTGCTGAGCTTGAGGCATGCTTCTGCCATACACCGTCTCAAAGACTCCATGCCATCATTTTTCACCAGCTCTTTGTACTCTTCGGTCATATCATGTGGATGGTTCCAAAAGTCATCCAGGTTCAGTTGGCATAACCTACTTTTCACGTGCTGGAACCATGGGAGTGATCGACTTCCCGGCAAAGTTAGGATATACCTTAGCACATTCCTATACCTGATGAGGCTTGGAGTTGTTGGGAGTGATCGACTTCCCGGCAAAGTTAGGATATACCTTAGCACATTCCTACACCTAATGAGGCTTGGAGTTGTTGGGAGTGATCGACTTCCCGACAAAGTTAGGATATACCTTAGCACGTTCCTATACCTGATGAGGCGTGGAGTTGTCCAAATCCTCACCCAGTAGAGGAGGGGTGCCAGGCTAATAAAATCTTCTGTGGGATATGCGATGCACTCCATATGTAGTCGAAATCAGGAGAGAGCTAGGTTGTCTCAAATCACAGTTGGGGGACATGCCAGCCGCTCAGTAAAATGGGTCAGTATCGAAGCAAGCAACAGCAAACAGAACATTTATAGTGCATTTGTGGAGAATTTTGGAACAGGAAACTGTCCTGGGACTGCAGCTGTGAGTCTCCACAGAACATTCAGAAAGTCAGGTGAGTCAAATCACTAGATGCTGGGATCAGGAGTGTGAATTCCCATGGCGTGTTGACAACACTGCATTGACAGTAGCGTGCGACTGTGAGTCTCCAAGAACATAGAGAAAGTCAGGTTGGATGAACACTACATGCTGGGATGGGTAGTGTAAGCTCCCATGGCGTATTGACAACACTGCATTGACAGTAGCGTGCGACTGTGAGTCTCCAAGAACATAGAGAAAGTCAGGTTGGATGAACACTACATGCTGGGATGGGTAGTGTAAGCTCCCATGGCGTATTGACAACACTGCATTGACAGTAGCGTATGACTGTGAGTCTCCAAGAACATAGAGAAAGTCAGGTTGGATGAACACTACATGCTGGGTTGGGAGTGTGAATTCACAGAGTATAATGATAAAGGTGCATTGAGCAGAAACATTATAGATGCTCCTGGGACTGTGAGTCCCCAGATAACATTGAGAAACATTGGTTAAGTAAATACACTACATGGTGAGAGCGGGAGCGGGAGTCCTCAGAATTTATTCTGAAAGCTGCATTAAGCAGAAACAGAATACACTGTCCTGGGAGTGTGCACAGAACACTGAGAAAGTCAGATTACAAGTTAGGTGGTATTCCGGTGGTAAATCTGCCAGAATACCACCCAAATGAATTACCGTTACCACCACTTGGTCCGATGGAATTTCCACCAGATTACAAGTGGTGGTGGCAGTGTAATTCCCTATTTAATTTTAGTCCACTGGACTCAATGGGACTTGTTTGGCGGAATTTCCGTAGCAGAATTTCTGATGTGGTAATTCTGCCAGTTCTGCCGATTTTGGGGCAGTGAGTTGGAGGATTACCTCCAGGATTTTCCTGGAGGCAAATTCTACGCTCCATGCCCAAACTCATAATTTGGTGTTACCGCCAACTTTACCACTTACTGCCAAACTCGTAATGAGGCCGAATGTACGGGACTTGCAGTGTGATAAGTCATAGTAAACAAAAAATGGTGCATGCTAGGACGGGGAGTATAAGTTCCCAGGGTGCTTTGAGAAAGAGCCATTAAAAGAACACATTGTACAATAGAACTGAGAAAGAATTCCTTGCATGGTGGACCTGGGCCCAAAGGTCATTATGCATTTCCAGAAGAGGCAGTGGAAGAACGCATTGCATGCTGGGATTGGAAGTCCACACAACTAACGCATCTTGATAACGAGATGCTGAAGGAATACAATCATCCCGGAAATGGGGATCAGAACTCCAAAAGTCCCCAGAGAAAGAGACATTGAAAGGTCCGAGTTCATTCTGGGATTGGGGGTGAGAGCTCCTCAAGCACCTTGAAGAACAGGCATTAAAGGAGCACAGGATCTTATTGTCTGAACTCAGGAGACCCTGTGAGAAAATGAGCCTGAATGACCTCTCGACCCTGAGCACAACAACAGCAGACCTGACAACTATTGCAAAGCTTAAACTTGCTTTCACTTGCTTTCCTGGGACACTTGCTCATTCCGTGGAGTCTGTCGCAGCAGCAAGAAGCAGAGTGGGTAAAATATATTTGCCATCCCACACCTTTTTTTGCATTGTGTGCATTAAAATTGAATCTAGGTGTGTTCTCATCCCACACACACCATTTTGCATTGCATTGTGCTGTTATTAATATTGCCACACCTACAGAGTACGGTCCAGACTAGCCTGCGTCACATCTAGACATGACTATGAATTTTAGCATGTGCCACACTTGGATGTAAGTCCTAACTTTGGCCAGCGTCGCATCTAGTTATAAATGTGAATGTTAGCACGCGCAACACTTAGATGGAATTCTTAACCTGAGCTTGCGTCGCATCTAGATATAAATGTGAATGTTAGCACGTGCCACACTTAGATGGAATTCTTATCCTTAGCCTGCGTCGCATCTAGATATAAATGTGAATGTTAGCATGCGCAACACTTAGATGGAATTCTTAACCTGAGCTTGCGTCGCATCTAGATATAAATGTGAATGTTAGCACGCGCAACACTTAGATGGAATTCTTAACCTGAGCTTGCGTCGCATCTAGATATAAATGTGAATGTTAGCACGTGCCACACTTAGATGGAATTCTTATCCTTAGCCTGCGTCGCATCTAGATATAAATGTGAATGTTAGCATGCGCAACACTTAGATGGAATTCTTAACCTGAGCTTGCGTCGCATCTAGATATAAATGTGAATGTTAGCACGTGCCACACTTAGATGGAATTCTTATCCTTAGCCTGCGTCGCATCTAGATATAAATGTGAATGTTAGCACGTGCCACACTTAGATGGAATTCTTAACCTTAGCCTGCGTCGCATCTAGATATAAATGTGAATGTTAGCACGTGCCACACTTAGATGGAATTCTTATCCTTAGCCTTCGTCGCATCTAGATATAAATGTGAATGTTAGCACGTGCCACACTTAGATGGAATTCTTAACCTTAGCCTGCGTCGCATCTAGATATAAATGTGAATGTTAGCACGTGCCACACTTAGATGGAATTCTTATCCTTAGCCTGCGTCGCATCTAGATATAAATGTGAATGTTAGCACGTGCCACACTTAGATGGAATTCTTATCCTTAGCCTGCGTCGCATCTAGATATAAATGTGAATGTTAGCACGCGCAACACTTAGATGGAATTCTTAACCTTAGCCTGCGTCGCATCTAGATATAAATGTGAATGTTAGCATGCGCAACACTTAGATGGAATTCTTAACCTGAGCCTGCGTCGCATCTAGATATAAATGTGAATGTTAGCATGCGCAACACTTAGATGGAATTCTTAACCTGAGCTTGCGTCGCATCTAGATATAAATGTGAATGTTAGCACGTGCCACACTTAGATGGAATTCTTAACCTTAGCCTGCGTCGCATCTAGATATAAATGTGAATGTTAGCACGTGCCACACTTAGATGGAATTCTTATCCTTAGCCTGCGTCGCATCTAGATATAAATGTGAATGTTAGCACGCGCAACACTTAGATGGAATTCTTAACCTTAGCCTGCGTCCCATCTAGATATAAATGTGAATGTTAGCATGCGCAACACTTAGATGGAATTCTTAACCTTAGCCTGCGTCGCATCTAGATATAAATGTGAATGTTAGCATGTGCCACACTTAGATGGAATTCTTAACCTTAGCCTGTGTCGCATCTAAATAGAAATGTAAATGTTAGCATGCGCCAGACTTAAATGAAACTGTGAATGATGACAAGCACTTGTATGGAATCGTGATCACTAGACTGCCTCACATCTAGACAGAATATTGAAATTAGCAAGCACCACACTCCGATCGAATAGTGAATGTTAGCAAGCATCACACCTAGACATAATTGCAAGGACAGCAATGCCAACTAACCAATCCACTAACAATCTCACTCCTCTGCATACATCCCTCAAACTCTAACCAAACACAACCACAAGCCTAAAACTCAGCAATCCGCACAAACTTCACTACACTGCAACAACAAAACAAACTGCACATAGACTTGCACAAAGGCACACGATGACTACCGACCGTAAAACACCCCAAGCCCAGGCAACGGACCCACCGGGCTGAGGCTGTCAACAGCACATCACTGCTCTCTTGCACTTTTCCAGCTTATTCCCACTAACTCACCCCCCCAACCCTCATCTCCCTCTTTCAGAGCCGCCAGAGCACCAGGGGACCACCCCGGTGGTGATTGTGCGGGGTACAAATATCCTTTAACATTAACATTAACAGTAGGAAGCGGCACCAAGAAGTAGTATTTTATTAATTTTACTTTTATTTTTAACATTTGTATAGTGCACAAAACAGCCCATAGGCATTGTGGCGCTGTTACTTGAGGGGAGCTTAGCTACAGGGGTTACAAGTGGGATGGCCATATATAGCATATGGCATTTAGTACATTTATACATAGATATCATAGCATTTAGTACAATTGTACATGGATATCATAGATAAGGGTACACTATGAGGTTAGCATGAATTACATAAGAATAATGTGGGGTGGGTTCGTTATGTCAATAGAGTGGTCTTCATGGCCTTTCGGAATGCTAGGGGTGATTCTTCTGCTCGGAGAGAGTATATGTACATTACAATTGGCAGTAGCAAGCGGTCTGGGTGCATTATCGGTGCGAGTCAGAAGTAGTGTTTCAGTGAGTCAGCGTATTCTTTTTGGAAAAGAGGCGTAATGTGGTCGCATAACTGGCATCAAGAAGTGGTGTGTGGTCTTTATTGTTGGCAGAGAGAAGCAGTGGGATGACTTCACTTGTGGCAGCAAGAAGCTGTGTGGTTTCATGACTGCCAGCAGTGAAAAGTGGCATGGATGAATGTGTGTTGCTATTGTGTGACAGTATTTGTGTATTGTTTCTGTCAGTGGGATAAAGTGTAATGCTGATGTTTGTGGCAGTGGCATAAAGTGTGTCATGGCCGGTATACAATAAAATCAAGCAATGCTTTACAGCGTTGCCTAAAGGAATGCCAGTGGTTTTGATTAATTCACAACCTACCAGCCATAACTTCAGTTTGTTGAAATGAGAGGAACAGGTATGCCCAGAAGTGGGCACAGGACTTCCTATTCCTGGGGATCCAGTCGACTCCTCACTGATGACGACAAATGATGCCCAAACATGTCTCTGGTTGCTTGTGGTCTTGCGCAGAAGGAAAACGACTCAGCAGTTTGGGCTGGAGTGGCCCTTCTGTTGTGGCACCAAACCTGCTTTTCAGTTTACTTTTATAATGCCATGGCAGGTGTAATGATGATGGTCTGGGGGAGTTGCCCGGAGAAATGCCAGTGGTTATGATTCATTCAAAACCAACCATCTATCACTCCTCGATGTTGCATTTGTAATTCTATTCACAACAAGAGGGTGAATGTTTATCATTAATGCCAGCAGTGTTTTATAATTCTTGATTGTAATTACCAGGGTGTGCGTTCTAGTTGGCATCAGTTAGCCGTGTGGTCTCATTATTGGTAACAAGGATAAGCACTGCAGTTGTGACCGCATTTGTAGCAAACATCAGTGGGGTTTAATCATTTGCAGCGGGGAACCATGTACTCAAGCCAGCCTGGATTTCAGCATTACCCCGCCCTCTAGTTAGTCTGTGTTCTGTGTCTCTTTCAGCCATCCTCTGCCGAAACGAGGAGGAGCAGCTGATGAGTGATCTGATGGAGGGCTACAACAGGACTCTGCGGCCGGCAGAGACCGACGGGGACGTCATCGATGTCATCTTGAAGCTCACACTCACCAACCTCATTTCCCTGGTGAGGTTTCACCATTCTCACCCAAAACATAGATCTGGGGTGGGCGTGTCGATCTAGCGAAGAATAGAACGAGGTCAGGATTTTGGGAGGTCTATAAAGCATATGTATGAGGACAATGGACATATAATAAAAGCCAATGGAGATTAATTGCATATGTTTTGGCAATTCTGAAAATCCAACTGGATTTTACTGTTTTGTGGCCTTAGTATACCTTTTTCTGTGCAGCCGGTTTCATTCAGTACCAGCCAAGGGTGGACTATAGCCAAATCAGAAGATTACACGGGCTGACAGGGTGGATCCCATTTCTAGCTAAGCCCAGAGGCATCTCTGGGGGGGGGAATGGAGGGCTATAGCCCACGGACTTTTGGTTGTATCCACGGATGGAAGCTCAAAGTCTATAACCCAAAGGCAAACAAGCCCCGAGTTCCGAAATTAGCATAGCGCCAGATCTTTTCCAGACCAATTAACGACGCTGACTTATACCTGTCAATTTGCCAATGTCGCTGCTCACTGTGCCAGAAGCACTGCTTCTTGTGCCATGCGTGCTGCTCGGTGTAGCAACGTTTCTGAGCCTTACATAAGACTGGCTGCTAGAGCCCTCATTTCTCTGCTAGAATTTGACTGTGTGGCCATGGGCGTAATTTTAGGGGGGGGGGACAGGGGTGTTTGTCCCCCCCAACTTTCATGGCACACCATTTTGTCCGCATTCATTTGGCTGGGGCACCTTTTCTTCAGATGTCATGCCCCCCCCAACTTTTTCAGCAAAGTTACTCCACTAAGTGTGGCGCTTGCAGGCTGCCAACAGATCGCTCCTTCGGGCTGGGGGAGCTCTTTACACCCAACATGGGGCAACTTGAGTTCTCTGGATAGCTCCAGGGATGAGGTCTCTGGTTATAAACGAAGCCGGACTCTAGTGTCAGTACAGGGGGCGGCTGCAAAGACAGCACAGCGGTGGCAGGCTGCAGATGTGGGAAATGCAGGGCGGAATACAACATCTCACCGCCTTCTGCTGGTCGACCTGCCCAGTCCATTGCCTGGGATAACAATGCTCTGGCCTGATTCACTTTATCGGTGTCATGAATTGGTAGGGAAAAAAACGAAGAAAATATGTCGGATGAAAAACTCCAGGATTTAAAAAAATTACGAATTTAAAACTTAATAAATATAAACTGGGTCCAACTGTGTTTGCTAAACATATGAGGCCACAACAATTAGGACGGTGTGTATGTGTTTGCACCTGTCCTGAGAGGCGAGGATCTGTTCCCTGCTCTCCCAAAAGGAAAAACTGAACAGTCCTTCACCAGGACCCCCGAGAAATGTTATTTGGACCCCCACTCCTCTCCCACACCTGTAATGACTTTCTTAATTTAGTGTTTAGCCAGCCCATGTAGCCATCAGCTGGACCTGCAACTTTACCAGGACAGCAGGCCACCAATGTCTCTGTGCGGTGTTGCCCTCCCACCTCCCCTTACAGTGCCTCTGTTTGGTGAACATTTTCTCTTTATAATAGCCAAGAGAGGTGTGTTGAAAATCAAAGTCAATGGGCCTCATTACGAGTCCGGCGGTAGCCGTGCCGGTAAAACTGGCAAGCTACCGCCGGACCCGTGGGAACTTACTGGCTCCAGACTTGCCGGAATCACAGGGGTATTGCAGCCCCGGTGGTCCGGTAATTCTGGAGCCAGCATTCCGTTACTCCCCATTCCCGTGGAGTCCCATAGAACTCGGGTTTACCGCCACCATTGTTTCCGGACCGGCACACTCTTAATGAGGCCCAATGACTACAATTAGAAGCGTGGCATCCTGAAGCAGCACTCTAAGCTGGCTCAGGAAAATGAGTGAGAGGGGTGGGAGGAGTTGCTTAGTGGCGTGCAGCATTCGGGGTCTTCTGCAGAGAGAAAATGGGAATGCACTTACCCCCCCCCCACTCCCATCATAGCTGAAAGTGGCCAGGGAGGCAGTGGGTGAGCTGACCCACACAGTCATTAGGAAGATGAGATTGTGGGGAATTCGCAGGAGCACAGCTGTGAATCCACCACCGCACTTATAAAGACGGGGTGCTCCCATCCCTCAGTAGCCCGAGTCCCCTGCGAGTAGCGCCCGTTGTCCTCTCTCTCAACATCCCTCTTAAATGTACCCATTTATTTTTTAAGTATGCTCTACAATGCAGCATTTTAACCCATTATTTTTGTTTAAATTCACAGGGGGAAAATCCCCAGAACGCCCCATGATTGGTTCGGGCTCCCTTCCTGTGCTCAGTCGCTATGGCATTTTTTGAGGAATTATTTATGCCCCCCCACTTAAAAAAATCACCAGCCTCCACTGGCCCTCAGACTGCGTTGGGAACGGGGTTGGGGGAGCCCAGGGACTGTGGTGGGAGCAGGGTGGGGAGAGCCTAGGGTCTGTGATGGTGTGGGGAGAGCCCAGGGACTGGGTGGGAGTGGGATGAGGGAGCCCAGCAACTGTGATGGGAGCAGGTGGGGGAGTCCAGGGACCATACTGGGAGTAGGGTGCGGTGACGGCATGCAATAGTCCATAGCCATTTGTACATACTGTCCATTTGGCATTTTTGGGGGGCCCGGCCCGCCCAAATTTTGCACAGGAGGGGCCTAGGCCAAAAAGGTTTGAAGACCAGTGCTCTAAATGGACCCGTGTAGCCTATGTATTGAAAGTTACTCATATTGTTGTATCACTGTGCGCACACACACTGTTACTTCACAGCGAGGTTGCTGCTCTACAAAAGCAGAATGTACACAACATGCGATGGCTCCCTTTGTAACGCGTGTCACTTTTTGTTTCCTTTCCAGAATGAACGAGAGGAGACGCTCACCACTAACGTCTGGGTGGAAATTGTAAGGAAACCGTGAATGAGGTTCAACGAAATATGCTCCTCTTTTTCAGGGTGGCATGCGGGCACATGTTCCATGGAAGAATGAGGTTTGCAAGGCAGAGCTCCTTCCCAGGGTATACGTGGTCAGACTGAAGAAGCCCATATTTCCAGACTACCGCGCAGAGGGTGGGAAGGGTATCGTTTCCATGCAGTATGTTTGGCATTGAATAGAAGTTGGACCTTCCATGGAAAACTTGAGAGGTAACATTGCTTTAACATCGAGCAATTGCTGCGCAGGTCTTTACCACGTAGCAATTGCCGCGCAGGTCTTTGCCACGTAGCAATTACTGCGCAGGTCTTTACCACACAGCAATTGCCACACTGGTCTTTACCACTTTGCAATTGCTGCGCAGGTCTTTACCACGTAGCAATTGCTGTGCAGGTCTTTACCATGCAGCAATTGCCACGCAGGTCTTTACCACGTACCAATTGCTGTGCAGGTCTTTCCCATGCAGCAATTGCCACACAGGTCTTTACCAAGTAGCAATTTCTGCGCAGGTCTTTACCATGCAGCAATTGCCACACAGGTCTTTACCACGTAGCAATTGCTGCGCAGGTCTTTACCATGCAGCAATTGCCACACAGGTCTTTACCACGTAGCAATTTTTGTGCAGGTCTTTACCACACAGCAATTGCCAAACAGGTCTTTACTATGCAGTTGCTGCACTGGCCTTTACCGTGCAGCAATAGCCATGCAGGTCTTTACCACACAGCAATTGCTGTGCAGGTCTTTACCACGCAGCAATTGCCAGGCAGGTCTTTACTACGCAGCAGTTGCTGCACGGGTCTTTACCATGCAGCAATTGCCATGCAGGTCTATACCACGTAGCAATTGCTGTGCAGGTCTTTACCACACAGCAATTGCCACACAGGTCTTTACTATTGAACAGTTGTTGCACAGGTCTTTACCGTGCAGCAATTGTCACGCAGATCTTTACCACACAGCAATTGCTGTTCAGGTCTTACGCAGCAACTGCCAAGCAGGTCTTTACTACGCAGCAGTTGCTGCACAGGTCTTTACCATGCAGCAATTGCCATGCAGGTCTTTACCACGCAGCAATCGCCATGCAGGTCTTTACCATGCAGCAATTGCTGCACAGGTCTTTACGACGCGCCAATCACTGCGCAGGTCTTTACCATGCATCAATTGCCATGCAGGTCTTTACCATGCATCAATTGCCATGCAGGTCTTTACCATGCATCAATTGGCATGTATGTCTTTACCACGCACAGCAATTGCTGTGCAGCTCTTCACCATGCAACAACTGCCATGCAAGTCTGTACCACACGCAGCAATTGCCATGCAGGTCTTTACCACACTGCAATTGCCACTCAGATCTTTACCATGCAGCAATCGCTGTGCAGGTTTTTACCATGCAACAATTGCCATGCAGGTCTTTTCCATGCAGCAATTGCTGCCCAGGTCTTTGACACTCAGCAATTGCCACGTAGGTCTTTACCATGCAGCAATTGCTGCATAGGTCTTTACCACGCAGCAATTGCTGCACAGGTCTTTACCATGCAGCAATTGCCATGCAGGTCTTTACCACACAGCAATTGTCACACAGGTATTTACCATGCAGCAATTGCTGCGCAGGTTTGTATCACACAGCATTTGCAGCACAGGTCTTTACTGCGTAGCAATTGCTACACCAGTCTTTACCATGCAACAATTGCCACGCAGGTCTTTAGCACACAGCAATTGCCACGCAGGTCTTTACCGCGCAGGTCTTTGCCATGCAGCAATTGCCACTCAGGTCTTTACTACGCAGAAATTGCTGTGCAAGTCTTTAACACACAGTAATTGCCACGCAAGTCTTTGCCTTGCAGCAATTGTCACACACGTCTTTTTCACGCAGCAATTGCCGTGCAGGTCTTTACCACATGCAGCAATTGCCAAACAGGTCTTTGCCATAGAGCAATTACTGATCAGGCCTTTGCCACGCAACAATTGCTACGCAAGTCTTTACCACCCAGCAATTGCCACACATGTCTTTGCCATAGAGGAATTACTGATCAGGCCTTTGCCACGCAACAATTGCTATGCAAGTCTTTACCATGCAGCAATTGCTGCGCAGGTCTTTACCACCCAGCAATTGCCACTCAGGTCTTTACCATGCAGCAATTGCAGTGCAGATCTTTAACACACAGCAATTGCTGTACAAGTCTTTACCATACAGCAATTGCCACACAAGTCTTTACCAGGCAGCAATTGCTGCGTGAGTCTTTACCACAGAGCAATTACCACGTGAGTCTTTACCACGCAGCAATTGCTACGTGAGTCTTTACCGCGGAGCAATTGCCACGCAAGTCTTTAACACACAGTAATTGCCACGCAAGTCTTTGCCTTGCAGCAATTGTCACACACGTCTTTTTCACGCAACAATTGCTACGCAAGTCTTTACCACCCAGCAATTGCCACACATGTCTTTGCCATAGAGCAATTACTGATCAGGCCTTTGCCACGCAACAATTGCTATGCAAGTCTTTACCATGCAGCAATTGCTGCGCAGGTCTTTACCACCCAGCAATTGCCACTCAGGTCTTTACCATGCAGCAATTGCAGTGCAGATCTTTAACACACATCAATTGCTGTACACGTCTTTACCATACAGCAATTGCCAAACAAGTCTTTACCAGGCAGCAATTGCTGCGTGAGTCTTTACCACAGAGCAATTACCACGTGAGTCTTTACCACGCAGCAATTGCTACGCAAGTCTTTACCGCGGAGCAATTGCAACGCAAGTCTTTACCACGCAGCAATTGCCACACAGGTCTTCATCAGTGCATTGAAACCAGTGCGGCTGCGAAACACTTGGAGGTGGCAGGCAGAGAGGGTGCCGGAAGGAGAGCAGTGTTGCCAGCACCACAGGTGCTTAATTCTGCCCACGACCCCCTGGATTTTGCCAGAACATCTCTCCACCATCCCATGGTCAACCCCAACCTCAGTCACGTTGTCACAATTGCCCATTTCTTGATATGTCACACCTCTGAGCCTCGCCTTAATTCCTATAAATAGTGGAGACATCGCCCCCTTGCGATTTCCCATCAGACATTTTTGTTTCTGGTTTTTATGGGAAATCGGCCTGGCTGCCCCAATCTCGCAAAGCGAAACTATTAGCAGGCCAGTCATAAACACGTTAATGTACCGGCGCAGCCCTGGGCCGTCGCTACGGCCCTCACCTTGCTGGAGCCTACCTTGGCTTGGGCTAGCGGGCCATTACTGAACATTAATGCTGACATTTCCATTGCAGACAAGGCAGTGGCAGAGGGCAATGTATTGGCTGGTGTGGGTCTTCGCCTTTATCTCCTGCTGTTTTGAACAGAACGCTCTACTCACATTGAATTGAACTTTGCATTAGTAGTAGAGCCTTCCGCCTCAGGCCATATCTGCCATCAATGGCCCTCTCATCACTTTAGGCCCTCGTGCGAGAACATTACCGGCGAGTAAAATCTTTGGTGGTGTACTACACTGCTAGAGTGAGCAATCGACTGGGGCTCGATGCGCCACCTTTTGTGATCAAGTCAATGCCCTGATAGTTTGGGGAGAGAGAGTGGAGGCTTACCACACTGAACAAATCACTCACCTGGTAGTATGGGGTGTGTGAGTAAAGGCTTAACACACTGAACAAATCACTCACCTGGTAGTATGGGGTGTGTGAGTAAAGGCTTAACACACTGAAAAAATCACTTACCTGGTAGTTTGGGGAGAGAGAGTAAAGGCTTAACACACTGAACAAATCACTTACATGGTAGTTTGGGGAGAGAGAGTGAAGGCTTAACACACTGAACAAATCACTCACCTGGTAGTATGGGGTGTGTGAGTAAAGGCTTACCACACTGAACAAATCACTCACCTGGTAGTATGGGGTGTGTGAGTAAAGGCTTAACACACTGAACAAATCACTCACCTGGTAGTATGGGGTGTGAGTAAAGGCTTAACACACTGAACAAATCACTTACCTGGTAGTTTGGGGAGAGAGAGTGAAGGCTTAACACACTGAACAAATCACTTACCTGGTAGAATGAGGTGTGTGAGTAAAGGCTTAACACACTGAACAAATCACTTACCTGGTAATTTGGGGAGAGAGAGTAAAGGCTTAACAAACTGAACACATTACTTACCTGTTAGTTTGGGGAGAGACAGTAAAGGCTTAACACACTGAACAAATCACTTACCTGGTAGTTTGGGGAGAGAGAGTAAAGGCTTAACACACTGAAAAAATCACTCACCTGGTAGTTTGGGGAGAGTAAAGGCTTAACACACTGAACAAATCACTTACCTGGTAGAATGAGGTGTGTGAGTAAAGGCTTAACACACTGAACAAATCACTTACCTGGTAATTTGGGGAGAGAGAGTAAAGGCTTAACAAACTGAACACATTACTTACCTGTTAGTTTGGGGAGAGACAGTAAAGGCTTAACACACTGAACAAATCACTTACCTGGTAGTTTGGGGAGAGAGAGTAAAGGCTTAACACACTGAAAAAATCACTCACCTGGTAGTATGGGGAGAGATAGTTAAGGATTAACATAATGAACAAATCACTTACCTGGTAGTTTGGGGGGAGAGAGTAAAGGCTTAACACACTGAACAAACCACTTACCTGGTAGTTTGGGGAGAGTAAAGGCTTAACACACTGAAACAATCACTCACCTGGTAGTATGGGGTGTGTGAGTAAAGGCTTAACACACTGAACAAATCACTTACCTGGTAGTTTGGGGAGAGAGAGTAAAGGCTTAACACACTGAACAAATCACTTACCTGGTAGTATGGGGAGAGATAGTTAAGGATTAACATAATGAACAAATCACTTACCTGGTAGTTTGGGGAGAGAGTAAAGGCTTAACACATTGAACAAATCACTTACCTGGTAGTATGGGGAGTGTGAGTCAAGGCTTAACACACTGAACAAATCACTTACCTGGTAGTATGGGGAGTGTGAGTAAAGGCTTAACACACTGAACAAATCACGTACCTGGTAGTTTGGGGAGAGAGAGTAAAGGCTTAACACACTGAACAAATCACTTACCTGGTAGTATGGGGAGAGATAGTTAAGGATTAACATAATGAACAAATCACTTACCTGGTAGTTTGGGAGGAGAGAGTAAAGGCTTAACACACTGAACAAATCACTTACCTGGTAGTATGGGGAGTGTGAGTAAAGGCTTAACACACTGAACAAATCACTTACCTGGTAGTATGGGGAGTGTGAGTAAAGGCTTAACACACTGAACAAATCACTTACCTGGTAGTTTGTGGAGAGAGAGTGGAGGCTTAACACACTGAACAAATCACTTACCTGGTAGTTTGGGGAGAGAGAGTGGAGGCTTAACACACTGAACAAATCACTTACCTGGTAGTTTGGTGATAGTGTGTAAAGGCTTAACACAATAATGATAGTTTGAGGAGAGAGAGCAAAGGCTTAACGCGCTGATCAAGTCACTGCTCTGATAGTGCAAAACGCGGAGCAATTTGCTTTGCAAAGTCGTCATTTTTACTTTGGGCTATTAGGTGGGAGATCCGCCTATAAGCCGAAACTATTGCATTAGAGTAAAGATAGGGAGAAATGGCGTATGTGGAGGGACACAACGCTTGTAGTTGTTGTTTGGTTACTTGCCCCACCCATGGAATGCTCATGGGTTTGCTAATCCATATGGCTATTTCCACCCAGTTCCTGCTCCTCCCCGAGCCAACCCATTGCTTCATCAGAACTCTTTGAGCGTGCTTTAATTAAGCCTCACCATCAAACTTTGCATTCAAAGTGCCTGTCAGGGTTTTTTTAAAGCAGTCTTATTTATGCATTTATGTTATTCTTTTTTTTATATATATAACGCGCTTAATACCTGAATTCGGTCTGAGAGTTAATGACTTAATTGGAGTTATAAATCTGCTGCTGGTGTAATAAAAATGTCTAAACCAGGTCTGCCTTCAGCCACTCAATTTATAAGCATTATGTGTGTCCTTCACTGAAGCCCTTTAAAAACAAAAATTGGCAAAGCAACATTTTTGGTTTGTTTATACATTTTAGGCATTTGCCAGACACTGCTATTAGCTGCACAGATACTCCAGCCATGAATGGCCAGTTAATACCACTATGGCAGTGCCTGGCAAGTGGCTTTTCCATGCTTACACAAAAGCCCAAACTGTTGGCATTGCCAATGCTTGTTGCTCTTGTTTTCACATCAGCATTTGCACAGCCTTACACCAGCTTTTTGGCTACCAACTCAGTGCAACCAAGAACTGTGGTAGTTAGAGGGCCACCTCGCTCCTTGTGTTGTTAAGGTGGTGCTTAAAATGGAAGTATCTGCTACTGGCCCGTTGTTTTGTGACATCCCTGGGAGAAATGAGTCCCTCTAGTCCAGTCATATTCAAACTTCTTGAGTACAAATGTTGTTGCCGAGCCCACCCCTTGAGTAAAAATATTGCTGGTGGGCCCCAGTAGAGGTCATTTCTGATTATATGTTCTATTGAACTCACCGTGCTCCCTTTAGGAAGAGCATCGCGCCTCCCCTGGACACCCTTCGCTCCCCCCGGCCCCCAGGTGGGGCAGCCCCATAGTTTGAAGACTACAGCAGTCTAGCCCGTTTATAAATCATTGTATCGACTCAGCAATGGGCAGGTACTTGTGCAAAAGCATGCAAGGGCATGTTTTGAAGCTGAAATGGACAGAGGGTCAGTGGCGTGACCAGACTCTTTTGAATGGGGTGGCCTAAGTGGGCCACTGACTTATGCAGGGGTGGCATGAAGTAAGAGCACACACACATACATGATGTTCATAGTTTACGATAATGGGGTGGCCAATCAGATTGCAGGGGTCGCACCTGCCACGCCAGGCCACTCCGGGGACAGGCCACTGCAGAGGACAGCGTGCGGGAGCGGTCATGGAAACTGTGTGTTGGGAAAAGGCTTTTCACTAAAGTTCTTTTTGGCGAATGCTGATGGTTGGCAAGGCGCCCCGCTCAAACCTGCACGCTCATGTTTATTGGAACAGAGGACTTTCAGAAGAAAAATAGTGCACGATTCCCCATTTTTGGTTTTTGCACTGCACGTCCTATGCAATTGCTGTGCAGGTCTGCAAGAGAGTCCCTCAACACCGCACACGTGCATATGCTTTACCTCGCCACAGAAAGCCAGCATAGTAGGGTACCTTGGCATATAATAGCAGTGACTGACAAAGGCCTATTTCATAACTATACACAAGTCAAAACGGTTGGATTTGCCAATGCTTGCTTCTGACATGGCTTCAGTGAAGGACAGGCCTACTGCTTACAAATCAAGCCACACTCGGTTAAGGCATTTTTATCACAGCATTGACACATTTGCAGCTGCAATTAAGCCATTAACTCTCAGATGGCTGCTTTCAAGTAACACTGGTGTGCACAGTTGGTGTTACTACGTGATAAAGCTAACTCATGGAGATTCCAGGAGGATGTGTTTGAGAGAGGCAGGGGCAGGAACTGGATGGGAATGGCCATAGGGATTAGCATGGTCATGGGCAGTCAATGGGTGGGTAAATAACCAAGCAATACATATAAGCTTTGTGCCACTCCTCAGATGCCATCTCTCTCCTAGATTTGCTCCAATGCAATAGTTTTGTCATATGGGTGGCACCTTAGCACCACCTCATAGCCAAAACTGAACGTCCTTGATGTCCATAAATGTCTTTGGCGGGATGAGGCAAGAGGCTGAGCTCAGTTGAAAACGGACTAGGATGTCTAGCAGCGCAGACTGAACATGCGCGGCAAAGATATCTTCGGGCCCAACCTTCTTAATGGAGTCATCTCCAGAAATGTGCTCTTGTTCAACAACTTGGGGCGCAGAGCAGCAAAGAAAGAGCAAAGTTCTCCGATGCCTTCAGCAGTTGCTCAAGATCTCATTGGTTGAGAGGGTTGATGTTCCTGCTGTCGGAAGCAAGGCTAGAGGAAGTTCAGAGAGCATCGGATGACGTCAGCTCCATTCTGTGGTTGCTCGTGGTCAGCTGATAAGGTCAAACGTAAAGGGGCTTCTCACTCGGGAGTCAACTGTCAAGATTTTTTCAAGGTTTTTCATGCTCGGAATACATCTCAAGAAAAACACAACCTGGTTTTGTATGTAGGGAAAAATGATGTGAGGCAGCCCATGAAGTAATGTTCTTGAAGTAATGATACCTGAGTATTTCCAGGACACTGGGACAATAGTCCATGGGGGAATTCTTGAGCACTAGGAAATTGTGGGTTGCTGCGCCTAATCGTTGTTACCAATCTTGACTTCACCGGAAGCCTGTAGGCAGAAACGGGAGGGCCCGGGCTCGTGGTGACCAAAGTGTGTGTCCTGGTACAATACGCTGTAGTCCTAAAAAGTGCCAGATTTCTTAGAAGATACTTTGAAGAACTTGCAGTTAGTTGGCATGCCTGAGGGGCTGCACGCCAGCTGCCTGGTAGTGGCACCTTGACAGTGTGTGGGGCTGTAATCTCTTCTCCCTCATACTACCGCAGCTTCTTCTGGGCTGGGCGTCCGTGTACTCACCTAGAAACCTTGTAAACTAAAGTGAGTAGTTCTCTGCGAATAAATCCCTTTCCTGTCTACCCTCTCTCCCCACTCCCACAGCAATGGCTGGACTATCGGCTGCGATGGGACAGCGAGAAGTACAATGGCCAGGAGAAGATAAGGATCCCGTCCCAGATGCTGTGGCTGCCAGACATTGTCCTGGAGAACAAGTGAGCCCCCAGCCTTTGAGTTCTTGGGAAGGGGGGAGCACTCCACGTCGATTTCTAGAAGGGCCTGATGCTATGTCCTTTGAGTAACTTGAAGGTCACTGTAGTGGATGAGAGTGGTGCCAGCTCAGACTTTCGTTGGGTATGGTTGACACAGTTCTCCCAGTTCCATGTCTTTTTACGAATAAATAAATAACAAATGACTTTATAACGACACAAAATTACATTTTTCCCTCTTTTTTGGGGGATCCTGCAAACTTCCGTTTCCCTTGCTAAAAACCCACCCCAACCCACTTCCCACAAGATGTAACCCTTTACACCACCCCCACACATAGTTTCAGTTTTTTCGTTATTTATGTTTCGTTATAAATGCATTCATTATTTATTTTTCGTTATTAACACTGTATACCCGTTATACCCATTTCTACTCCCAGTAGAATTATAATCTCAACCATTGTTATTTCAGAAGTACAGCTACTGCCTGACTGGATTGGGCAACTGTATTTTAGTACTGTATACTACAAGCCATGCATTTCAAACCTATATTTACAAGCCTCTTAGGATGTCTGTCCATTGGGACCTGGCCACGTGCCATCCTTGCCCTGAGACAAGGCTAGAATTCTGCACAGGGCAAGGAAACATTATCTCCTGGCAGCCCTTCGACCAAATTAGATGGGCTGATGTTAGTCATTCTATCATCACATCACGCAAATTGCAGTTTCTGATACCTTTCATTGGACTAACTGAAAAACGAATGCAGAGATGGAATAAAACAGCTTGCAAAGTCCCACACAACGGTGTCCAGTTAATGTTTCGAAAAAAAAAGGATTGAATGCCAAAGGTGAGGGTGCATTCGACCGAAAACAAAAGGATCGAGAAAAAATATAGAAATGTATCTTTTTTTTTTTGCTCTAGTTTAGCTTAAAAAAGCACCAGAAATGGGGGTTTGGTGGGGGGGAGGCCCAAAAAAAAAATGGATCCTTTTTTCGGTCGAATTGACTCAACCTTTTTGTCATTCGACCCTTTTGAGTCGAAAATTTAACCTATAACCCCACACAACTCCACAACTCTCCATCAGATGCACAGTGAAATGATTTGTAAAGGAAAGCCAGAGTCCAGATCAAATGATTAAAAAAAGACATTTCATTGGCTGGAGGAACAGAATCACTGGAATGTGGGCTGGAATGGCTTTCTTATCTAAAAGGCCATACACACTCCTGGAAGGAGGGGACACAAGGGGTTGGAAACAGTACACATTCTGAGAGTTGCGTTTAAAAGAAAAAAGGGGGAAAACGATTATTTTCACATGTAACGATGCAGTGTTATGGAGGGCCCTGCTCGTTTACCAAAACTACTGATGTTATTTTAAAAGGCGCATTGAAGTGAGAGGTTAGAAAACACATAATTGGGAAATGGCGTCAGTTTATATTTTAAACAAAGAGACTAAAAAAGTGTCTTGATTCCTCTAAGCAGCGTCAGGGCGCTTTAGTGAGTCCCATGCAGCAGCTAGGGCTTCTTGGCTCGCAGACAGTGAGGCAAATGTAATAAAACGTTACCCATGTTTGGGCGGTGAAGTGTCCGCTGTTCTCTTAGCTTGCCTCATGCTCGTTAATCAGTGCCGAACATTTGAGCTTAGACACCCACAAGTCCCGTTGTGGGTCTCCTGTGCCCCTCACGCATTAGGGATCTTGAACAGTAGTGTCTGGCAGCTGTTGGTGAGAAATGGTGCCAGAGGGCAGTCTTCTGACTTTGTTGATGTGATTACACTGCTGGACATGGACTGAAAGTTGTCCACAGTGTCTCTCTCATGAATCCAATATCGATGTTAAGACCGCTGTCTTTCAGGTTAGGCATCTTCATGTCTTTGAGCTCCCATGTCCTGTGTGTGGTATTTATGAGGCCACCTTTTAAAACCATCACTGATAGTTCCTGCAATTAATGCCCATCCTGTGTGAAGTGTCGACCCACTGGTGTTCCTGTTTTGTGGTTTGAGATGGTGCATCTACATAGGTTCATCCTTTCTTGCAGCCCTTTGCAGGTCTCACCCATGTAATTCCCTTGATTGCATTTTTTTGCATTGGACGAGGTACACAGCATTGGATGATCTGCAGTTGTATGCCCCTTGCGTCTGCATTTCTCGGTTCCGCAGGGTTGTTATGGCAGATCTGGTGCCTATTTGTTGGCATGTTTTGCATCTCGCCATGTTGTAAGGGTATGTTCTAGGTCTAGTGGAAATTGATCTGACAAAAAATATGAGTCCAGGTTGTTATTCAGTGAGCACTTCTATTTGCTGTACGCAAAGACTTTCATTGGCTCAGCTTCGAGCCAGGTCAGATTCATTCCTGAGCGTACAAGATATTGATTAGAGAGTGGTGAATTAATCAATGCATTTCATTTTAAGCGCACCTAACACATAGTGATGGAAGACGGGTGCAAACGCATCTTCCCACCATGAGTTTGTGTCCTGCAACTCTCAACACTCCTTCAAGGTAGGTTGTTGACCACAGGTCTCCTTTTTTTAGTATCATGTTGTCAAACCCACTGCTTTGAAGAAAGAATGGGGGATGTCGGACCCACCCTTAATTGACAGATCATTTTGTGAATATTCAACATTTTTCTGCATCAACAAAAGCCTTGCTTGGGGTGAAATTTGGTGAATTTTCATTTGCCAAAATTAATTATAAAAAGAGCAAATTACAGAATTGTATAAAAAAAACATACATTTGGCAAAACAACGAAAGAGAACTCTGAAACGCAAAATTCAATTCTGGGTGAATAAAATGCACCTTGCACCAGGCACTCAAAAATCAAGCCACAATAGATCTGCACCTCCAAATATGGAGACCTGGCTTCCTCTGAATCGGACGCTGCTTCTCCCGTGGGCTGGATTTGGAGTAACATGTAGGCATGTGCCCAAGCTAATCCGTTAGACACATTGTCCAAAGATGTGTGTGGACAGACAGTGTAGTGTTGTCAAGCAAACTGGCTACGAATAACCTCATTAATATTGCAATCAATTCTCAAGGAAAAAGCTTTGCAAACTGATGTGCAACTAGAGAGTTGTTGACTGGCCTCTTGTCTGACAAAAGTATTACTGTTTGGGCAGGTAGAGGGATGAGTAGTAGATACACTGTCTCCTCATTCCCACACTACTAGTAGCACAACAGCGATTGCCTATTATAAAGGTGAAACAGGCACAGCCGGCGGGTATACCGCTTGTGCTTCTTTTGGTAGTGCAGGCCGGCCGCAGGCTACATCTTTAGGTGGTGTGTGACTGATAACAGTAGCAACCCAAACAGCATTAGTACAATGCTTCCAAAATAAAATGATGTCCGATACAAGTTCTATAAAAATATAGGAACTATAATCAATGCAAACCACTAATAACTAAAACACTAAACACCTACCCCTGTAAAGGAAACACAGAGTAGACAGAACTGTGTTGTGTGGTAAACAGGGGTGTTCAGGCAAGGTACTTTGCAACAATGTCAAGTGCTGAAGGATACCGCTTAAAAGTCACTATGGTCCTTTAAAGTGGACCCGGGCCGGGGGTGGTGGGAGGGCCTCTTCATACATCTTATGTCCTTGTCGCTGGAGCACAGCAGCATTGACACAGGCTTTTCCGCGTCAAAGCAGGCATCTAGATGCTTTCGGCACCAACTGGTGAGTCAGTGAGTGGTAATGCCAGGTCAAAAGATGCACAGCTCTTTAGCACCGGCGAAGGGTTGCGGGTCAAAGATGCTGAGAATGGCAGGCGATATCGCACTGGCAATGCTGGAAGACCTGATGGCGTCGGGTGCAGAAAAACTGAGGCTGGCTTTCGACGGTGAGCCAACTCAGAGAGGTCAACACAGCGTTGGGGTCCTGTAGCATCAATGGCATGGAGGTCAAAGAAGTTGCTGACCGTGTGGTGGTGTTAAGTTGGGGGACACTAGAAGACTCATTAAACTAAAGAGGGGGTTTAGTTTCAAAATGAGTAGAAAGTATATTGGTCTATTATTAAGTTTATTCAGAACGAATAAAGGAAAAAGAAGAACTACAAGTCCTTCAATGCAAGCGGCTGTTGGTTAAAACCCAGGACTCATTAAGTTGCTCCTGCTGACAAGGGCGGTTGCCAACTGTGCTGTACAAGACAGACAGACCTCTGCATAATGTCCACCTGCGAATGCTGCATATCCTTTCCATATGTTTGACTTGGTCTGGCAATCCACACTGTCTAGATTATGACATATTCCTGAGCTTTGTTCAGATGCATTGATGTTACAAAGTATATGTTATGCAATGAAACGTACATATAACAGATTCTATCAGAAGTGGTGTCTCTCTCGAGAGGCAATAACTTTAAATATTAGCTTTTAAGGGCTTGAGAGGGGGGCATGAATGGGTCCAAACAATTCTGTGAATGTAACATATTTAATTAATAATAAAAAAATGTATTGTTACTGTTCCCCAGGCGTCTAAGATGAAAGGGGATTCCCACACATAATTCAGAGATGAAATGTACATAGCGACACTTTCAACACATTGTTGGTCGTGGCCACACTTGAGAACGTCTTGAGTTTGCATATGGCTTGCTGCCTTTTGCATGGTCCCTTTAGCTCAGCCGAGCATCGCAGGTTTAACGCAGAGGTGTCTGATTGCAAATTTAAAATCACCATTTCTTTAGAGTAGCGTCTAGCAAGTGGCCACGGACACAGATGACTTGTACAGCATTCTGTTCCATTCTTGTGGTTGAAGCTTGTACTGGAAAAAGTCGTGCTGGAGTTGAGGGACGATTCAGTAACAGTGTTTGTTAATTTAACAGTCACCACTAAGCCCTAGCAAATTTGACCATATGTTGAGAGTCACATGAATATTGAGCGATTCGGCCGTGTCAAAGCATCCCAAATTTCCTTCAAACATTTGGGCAAGTGATTTGGGTAAGTCTGGGATGAAATGCTACAAATAGGACATCCATGGCTGGAATGTATGGTCAGCTTTATGTAGGTAGAAGAAGAGGCAAGGGGTGGCAACAGCATTTAGGGAGGTCGTAGTAAACCGAAATTGAATGTAGGTAAAGGAGAGGCAGACAATTAAAACAATATTCAGTTGAGGGAAACACCAAACAGAACTGGGATTGAGGTGATGGAGAGTTAGAGCATTAAAATAGGTTTTACCTGAGGCAGAACATCAAAACAGGATTTAGGTAAGGGAGAAGAGGAACATCAAAATATGCTTTAGTTGAGGGGGATGTAGAACATTAAAAAAGACTTGGTTGAGGGGGCCATGGAACATTAAAATAGGCTTTATTTGAGAGGGGCTGTAGAACATTAAAATAGGCTTTGGTTGAGGAGGGACATAGAACATTAAAATAGGCTTTAGTTGAGTGGGGACGTAGAACATTAAAATAGGCTTTGGTTGAGGGGAGATGTAGAACATTATGATAGGCTTTAGTTGAGGAGGGACATAGAACATTAAAATAGGCTTTAGTTGAGTGGGGACGTAGAACATTAAAATAGGCTTTAGTTGAGTGAGGACGTAGAACATTAAAATAGGCTTTGGTTGAGGGGAGATGTAGAACATTATGATAGGCTTTAGTTGAGGAGGGACATAGAACATTAAAATAGGCTTTAGTTGAGTGGGGACGTAGAACATTAAAATAGGCTTTAGTTGAGGGGGGATGTAGAACATTAAAATAGGCTTTAGTTGAGGGGGGATGTAGAACATTAAAATAGGCTTTGGTTGAGGGGGCCATAGAACAATAAAATAGGCTTTAGTTGAGGGGGGATGTAAAACATTAAAATAGGCTTTAGTTGAGGGGGGATGTAGAACATTAAAATAGGCTTTAGTTGAGGAGGGACATAGAACATTAAAATAGGCTTTAGTTGAGGGAGGATGTAGAACATTAAAATAGGCTTTAGTTGAGGGGGATGTAGAACATTAAAATAGGCTTTGGTTGAGGGGGCCATAGAACATTAAAATAGGCTTTAGTTAAGGGGGGACGTAGAACATTAAAATAGGCTTCAGTTGTGGGGGGATGTAGAACATTAAAATAGGCTTTGGTTGAGGGGGGACATAGAACATTAAAAATGGCTTTGGTTGAGGGGGCCATAGAACATTAAAATAGGCTTTAGTTGAGGGGGGAGGTAAAGAATTAAAATAGGCTTTAGTTGAGGGGGATGTAGAACATTATGATAGGCTTTAGTTGAGGAGGGACATAGAACATTAAAATAGGCTTTAGTTGAGGGGGGACGTAGAACATTAAAATAGGCTTTAGTTGAGGGGGGATGTAGAACATTAAAATAGGCTTTGGTTGAGGGGGCCATAGAACAATAAAAAAGGCTTTAGTTGAGGGTGGATGTAAAACATTAAAATAGGCTTTAGTTGAGGGGGGATGTAGAACATTAAAATAGGCTTTAGTTTAGGAGGGACATAGAACATTAAAATAGGCTTTAGTTGAGGGGGGATGTAGAACATTAAAATAGGCTTTAGTTGAGGGGGATGTAGAACATTAAAATAGGCTTTAGTTGAGGGGGGATGTAGAACACTAAAATAGGCTTTGGTTGAGGGGGCCATAGAACATTAAAATAGGCTTTAGTTGAGGGGGGATGTAAAACATTAAAATAGGCTTTAGTTGAGGAGGATGTAGAACATTATAATAGGTTTTAGTTGAGGAGGGACATAGAACATTAAAATAGGCTTTAGTTAAGGGGGGACGTAGAACATTAAAATAGGCTTCAGTTGAGGGGGGATGTAGAACATTAAAATAGGCTTTGGTTGAGGGGGGACATAGAACATTAAAATTGGCTTTGGTTGAGGGGGCCGTAGAACATTAAAATAGGCTTTAGTTGAGGGGGGAGGTAAAGAATTAAAATAGGCTTTAGTTGAGGGGGATGTAGAACATTACAATAGGCTTTAGTTGAGGAGGGACATAGAACATTAAAATAGGCTTTAGTTGAGGGGGGACGTAGAACATTAAAATAGGCTTTAGTTGAGGGGGGATGTAGAACATTAAAATGGGCTTTAGTTGAGGGTGTCATGAACTTCAGATCACGCCCCTTTTGGACCTCCTGGTCCTTGTCTCAACGGGGCTTATATTCAGTACTACTTCCAACATGGCCGTTCAGAGCCGTAGCCCTTGCTCGCTCCATGCGCTGAGCGCAGCGTGATCTATTTATAGACCACGCCTTCCGCGCCTCTGCGCGTCTCAATGCTATTGCAGAGTAGCCCAGACGTGTGTTCGTAGCTTGCGTTATTGTTTTCTTTATCCCAGTGCTATTGCCCACTCCTGTCCCTTTCCCCCTTCCTGGTCCTGGGCATTTCTAGCCTTTTCAGTCTCCCGGATTCCTGGACTCCGCGATCCTGGAACTAAACGCAACCTGGAACCAGACGAGACTCGAGCAGCGCTGTTCAAGACCAGGAGCGTTCGCAAGAAGGCAGCGATCGAAGACACCGGCAAACACCGGACCCAGGTGAGAAGGCGGGAACTCCTTGACAGTTTGAGACGCCAACTGATCGAACCTAAAAACGAGATGGAAGCTGCCGTGCAGGACTTAATGCGACGCATGCAAGAATTATCAACCACGGTTCAAAACCTTAAGGCGGAAAACGCCGCGCTCAAACAATTGGTCTTGTCCCGGGATTCTGCTACAAAGGAGGGTGCCCTGTTGGGCGGTATTGTTGACAAGTATGATGGTTCGGCAAAAACACTTCGCGGATTCCTGGATTCATGCCTGGTCCATTTTACCTTTAAGCCCTATTATTTCTCGACTCCTAGGGCTAAGGTGGGTTTCATCATTTCCCACCTTTCCAGCAACGCCTTAACTTGGGCAACACCCCTTGTTAACTCCGGCGATGCCCTCCTAGACGACTACGATGGGTTCATACAGGCCCTTAAAGGCATGTTTGACCGTCCACAGCAGGTCTATACTGCTCAAGAACGCTTGTGGATTTTCAACAGGGCTCCCAAGATATGCTCACTTATGTGACCAGATTTAAACAATTGGCTAAGGAAGCAGACTGGTCCTCTGAGGCTAGTTTTACCCTGTTCAGGAGAGGCCTAAACGATGAGATCAAGGATGAACTGGCCAGGGTGGCCAGACCAAATTCATTCCAAGCACTAATGGACCTGGCCTTGCAAATAGACTCTCGCATCCAGGAAAGGAAGGCTGAAAGGAAGAAATCCAAGGGAAACCCACCCAAGACGTCCTTTGAGAGCACAGCCAGAACGGACGCAAACCCAAGTCCAGCCCCAGAACCTGAACCCATGCAAATTGGAGCCTTTCGTGGACCCATATCACCTCAAGAAAGATTGAGAAGGATCCATACGGGTTTGTGTATGTATTGTGCTTCAGACAAACATTTGGTCAGGGAATGTCCTCTGGCACCTCCTCGGCGTTCGGGAAACGTCAGCTCCCGATCTTAAATGGAGCAGAGATTCGGGAGAGAGATGTTTGCTCCACATCAATTCCATCCTTGAACTCTCCTGGACAAAACAGTTTGGTGATACTACAGGCCTTCCTGTCGCCCTCCAAAGACAAGACCTATCCCATTCTGGCCTTGGTGGACTGCCGAGCTATGGGAATTTTCATTGATCAAGACTGGGTTGTTAGTCATCCTATTCTGTACGAGACAGGAAACACCATGCAGCCGTTGGAAGCAATTGACGGAAGACCCCTCTCTTCAGGACCCATAAGCCTGCAGACTAAAGAGATCCAACTTTCCATAAACCATCATCAAGAGCAGATTACATTTGACATCATTAAGTCAGCCCATTACCCCATGGTTTTGGGTATGCCCTGGTTACAAAAGCACAATCCGTATATCAATTGGACAGCAGGATCATTATTCCTGGGCTCAGAGTTCTGTATGTCCCACTGTCTATCCCTGGATCCCTCCTCGGTAACTCCTAAAGAACTACCAAGAGACCAAGAAAAACCAGTCATGGTTTCCAATGTCATACAAGTTCCAGAGGCCTATCAGGGATATGCTGATGTATTTTCTACTGCCATTGTCCAGGCCTTACCCCCTCACAGGCCCGAAAACTGTGCCATAGATACGGATCCCTCAGCTGTAATTCCTTTCGGCAGAATGTTCATTCTTTCCGAACCCGAGAAAAAGGCCCTTCGGGAATACCTAGACACTAATCTTGAAAACGGCACCATAAAACCCTCGAACTCTCCAGCGGGTGCTTCATTGTTCTTCGTTCCCAAGAAGGATACCGGGAACTCAGACCTTGCCTCGACTATAGAGGCTTAAATCAATGCACCCTCAAGGATCGGTACCCACTGCCCCTGATCTCGGATATCCTGGAAGCTGTGAGAGGAGCCGTAATATTCACCAAATTGGATCTCAGGGATGCCTACCATTTGATCCGTATCCGGGACGGAGACAAGTGGAAGACCGCCTTTAGAACACCCTTTGGTCACTACGAGTACCTGGTCATGCCCTTTGGACTAGCCAATGCCCCAGCAGTATTCCAACGTTTTATGGATAGGGTGTTCTCTGATATGTTGTTTCTCTTCATCATTGTCTATCTGGATGACATATTGATTTTTTCCAAAGACCCTCTGAAGCATGAAGGACATGTTAAGGCAGTTCTACAAAGACTCCGGGAACATCACCTCTTAGCCAAGCCTGAAAAATGTTTGTTTCACGTTACCTCTATGCACTATCTGGGATTTATCCTTAGTCCAGAGGGGATTGGCATGGACCCTTCAAAAGTAAAGGCCATTCTCGCCTGGCCTACTCCCACGTCCGTGAAACAAATCCAATCCTTCCTAGGACTAGCCAATTTCTACCGGAAGTTCATAGCCACCTTTTCCGAGATTGTACTACCCATAGTGGCTCTGCTAAAGAAGGACACCCCATTTGTCTGGTCAACATTACAAGAAACTGCATTTCAGTGTTTAAAGACTGAGTTCACACAAGCTCCCATTTTGGCTCAACCTGATACAAGTCGACCCTTTTTAGTGGAAAAGGATGCCTCTAATTACGCTATAGGAGCAGTGTTGAAGCAGAAGATGGAGGACGATTTGGAACACCCCGTTGCTTATCTGTCAAGAACCTTAACTCCTAGTGAAACGCACTACTCCGTCCTAGAAAAGGAACTGTTAGCCATTCGCCAAGCCTTCACTGAATGGCGACACCTACTTCTGGGAGCCAGACATCCTGTCCAAGTCCGTACTGATCATCGAAACCTTCAGATTCTACAGTCACTGGAGTGCAGGAACAGTCGTCAGGCACGTTGGGCCTACTTTTTTGCCCAGTATCAGTTCCACATTATCCATGTCCCTGGATCACAGAACCTGATCGCTGACGCCTTGTCTCGCTGTCCTGACTACGTGACCACTGAAGATAAGGCATTTCCTAAAATGTTCTCTCCCACGATCTTCGTAGCCCAAGCAGTTGATCTCCTGGAAGAAGTCCGATCGCAAACTCAATCCTCGGAATTATGGAAGGACATTTCAACATGAAATCTCTGGAAATTAAGAGCCAAGGAAGGCTACTTATTCAAGGACAATGCAGTACTCATTCCTACACGGAAGTTACAGCAAAAAATAATAAACCTTTGTCATGACACACTCCATTGCGGGCACCGAGGTATCACCAACACCCTCCGTCTTATACAGAGACAGTTCTGGTGGCCTAAAATGAAGTCTGACGTACAGCAATACATCCAGGCTTGTATAGCCTGTGCCCAAAATAAACATTATAACAAAAGACCGGCGGGTCTTCTTCTGCAGCTTACTCTACCCTCTAAACCATGGGAAATCATCGCTACAGACTTCATAGTGGAGTTGCCACCTTCCCGAGGATATACTACCATCATGGTCACCATAGATTTGTTTACCCATATGGCCCATTTTACGCCACTGATGAAACTACCCTCCACTTCAGAGCTAGCTGGAATATTTCTGGAACACATATTCCGACTACATGGGCTTCCTTCCAAGATCAAATCTGACCGGGGTCCCCAATACATTTCACAATTCTGGAAACACCTCTGTCGGGTACTAGGAATCCAACGTGCCCTCTCTTCAGGATATCACCCCCAAACCAACGGAGCCACAGAACGTGCAAATCAGACCCTGGAACAGTATCTCCGATGTTTCGCCACCAAGGTCCAGGATGATTGGTCTCTCCTGTTACCCGTTGCGGAATTCGCTTACAACAACTCTGAACACTCACCGCTACAGACCAGCCCCTTTTATTGTAGCCAGGGGTTCCATCCATCGGTCTTACCCTCGGTTCTTCCTTACCCTACACCAGTACCTACTGTTGACTCCTGGATCGAAACTCTTATCAACATTCACCAGGAGGCTAAAGAACACTTAGAGAAAGCCAGATCACAAACCAAGAGGTATGCGGATTCCAAGAGAAGACCAGGTCCTTCCTATACGGTCGGTGACCGTGTGTGGTTATCATCAAAACTACTTCCCCGACACTTACGACCAAACAAGCTGGCTCCCCGCTACTATGGTCCATTTCCCATCAAGGAGATTATCAATCCTGTCTCATATCAATCAAGCTACCTGACTCCTGGAAAATAATTCATCCAATTTTTCACACATCCCTATTGAAACCCTACATCCAATCCTCTCGAAAATCCAGTAGACCACCTCTTCTACTGGTTGACAACCAACTGGAATATGAGGTGTCCCGGATTTGTGACTCTAGGTATAAGCGGGGCCATCTTCAATACCTAGTGGAGTGGAAAGGATATCCTCCTAGCGAAAGGACCTGGGAACCTATTTCAAATATCAAGGCTCCTCGGTTGCTCAGAAGATTTCACCTAATACACCCGGGCAAACCTCGAGGGAAAGGCCTTCGGAGGAGGCATGCTGTCATGAACTTCAGATCACGCCCCTTTGGGACCCCCTGGTCCTTGTCTCAACGGGGCTTACATTCAGTACTACTTCCAACATGGCCGTTCAGAGCCGTAGCCCTTGCTCGCTCCATGCGCAGAGCGCAGCGTGATCTATTTATAGACCACGCCTTCCGCGGCTCCGCGCGTCTCAATGCTATTGCAGAGTAGCCCAGACGTGTGTTCGTAGCTCGCGGTATTGTTTCCTTTATCCCAGTGCTATTACCCACTCCTGTCCCTTTCCCCCTTCCTGGTCCCGGGCATTTCTAGCCTTTTCAGTCTCCCAGATTCCTGGACTCCGCGATCCTGGAACTAAACGCAACCTGGAACCAGACAAGACTGGAGCAGCGCTGTTCAAGACCAGGAGCGTTCGCAAGAAGGCAGCGATCGAAGACACCGGCAAACACTGGACCCAGGTGAGAAGGGGGGAACTCCTTGACAGAGGGGGGATGTAGAACATTAAAATAGGCTTTGGTTGAGGGGGCCATAAACATTAAAATAAGCTTTAGTTGAGGGGGGATGTAAAACATTAAAATAGGCTTAAGTTGAGGGGGCGATGTAGGACATTATAATAGGCTTTAGCTGAGGAGGGACGTAGAATATTAAAATAGGCTTTAGTTGAGGGGGGACGTAGAACATTAAAATAGGCTTTAGTTGAGGGGGACGTAGAACATTAAAATAGGCTTTAGTTGAGGGGGGATGTAGAACATTAAAATAGGCTTTGGTTGAGGGGGCCATAGAACATTAAAATAAGCTTTAGTTGAGGGGGGATGTAGAACATTAAAATAGGCTTTAGTTGAGGGGGGATGTAGAACATTATAATAGGCTTTAGTTGAGGAGGGACATAGAACATTAAAATAGGCTTTAGTTGAGGGGGGACGTAGAACATTAAAATAGGCTTTAGTTGAGGGGGATGTAGAGCATTAAAATAGGCTTTAGTTGAGGGGATGTAGACCATTAAAATAGGCTTTAGTTGAGGGAGAAGTAGAGCATTAAAATAGGTTTTTGTTGAGGGAGAAGTAGAGCGTTAAAATAGGTTTTTGTTAAATGAGGGCTATAACACGAAAATATGTTTTAGTTCAGGGAGAATTACAATATGAAAATAGTGCTAAATTTACAGTAGAGTAGAACATTAAAAGTACGATTTAGTTCATGTGGACAGAATAAAATGGAAATATGATAGGCCATCGTTGTGGAACGTATAGAGTAGAGACTCCAAGAGTCCCCTTTACATGACATAAACGCATGTGACATTTCTAATGAATGACAAGGGAGTGAAGAGAAAATAACACAATTGTGTGGCACAAGGCAGGAGATACATTCTGTGGCTGCAATGAGTGTGTGTCATTTTATGGCAATGAAATAAAATGATAGTTGTGAAGAGAAAATCATAGAATTGTTCAGAGACAAGGGATTACATTCAGTGACTGCAACTGAGTGTGGCAATGTTTTGTGTAGTATAAAATGCAATACTAGTTGCAAAGATTTGTGAATAGCCCCTGTTAGGAATTCGACCATCCGCACGGGTCGGTGTACTCGCCTGGGCTTTTCTGATTTTTGGATAATGAAAATGAATGATGGGAGATCAACCTCTGAAAATGTGTGAAGCCATTCTGCACACATTTTCTCTGCTCACTGCACGAAATGCGCAGTCACGTGTACTCCGGGAGGACACAGCCTACAGGTGCCGTCCTCCGCTTTCATGATCAGAGGGAATGTGACAGCCACGGGTACATCAAAGCATCTCAAGAAGAGGGAAGGCACTTCTTCCTCCAGCCATGGGCAGTCTAATTAAAATATCACAGGCTCCATTGATCTGCTTTCCTATTGTTTAGTTCGGCTGGTATCAGTGCATATTAATGAGAGATAATTGAGGCAAGCCTGGTGAAGGGGCTTGGTCACGGAACAGACAACCGAAAGGCGGGGATAACACCCCTTTGGTATGCAATGTGTCAACTTGAAGCTAGTTCCCACCCCTCTGTATGAAAGGCTCTGAATGGCATGTCTGGGTCCATTATTTACCGGAGGTACCCCTGCAGAGCGGGCCCCTTTCAGAGGGGAGAAGTATGTGATTTAAAGGAGAAATGAAGTCTGCTCTCATCACAAACCTCAAGGGAGATCTGCGCTTTAATCAAGAGTCACCGAGGGGTCAGTTAACCAGAGATACACTTTGATCTAGAACAGACAGGAAGATCGGTGGGACTTAGGAGTACATGGTGTCACCCCCTACCTTTCCTGTTGCAAAGCACTCTGGTCCTGACCTCACGCATAACATCAGATTGTTGGTGGGGACTCCGGATTGGTTGCTTAGGGTAGGCTTAGCCTGCACAAACCACTGCGGCCCATTTGGCTTTTAAAAAAAAGGACTGAACCCCTCACTTAGCAGATCATCCGACGACTTTGAAAGGAGTAAGAAGAAAGACTCATTTGGACCCGGGCTGAAGGTATAGTCTACCTTAGATCTTCCACCAGTGAAGGAAGGCCAGGAGTTCCAAGAGGGAAGCAGCATCTATCCCCTAAACATCTCCCAGGGAACAGAGGGAGATACTGGACTCAGAGGACTCGTCCAGCAGCTCCAGAACCGGTACACCACCAGCACACAGCATGCCCTGCTGGGTTCTGCCAGCAAGCTTCCTAGGTGGGAAGTGCCAGAGAGTATCTGAACTAAGGACAAGGCTGTTGTCTGCCAACAATCTCCTAAGCTTGGGGCCATCCACCTTGAAAGGATGACACAAGCCCAGCAAAGAAGCTAGGAGGAGTACCACACAAGCATCGACCGGAGTCCATCTTTTAAGGAAATTTTTGAGACAGTCAAGTCCTCAAGCCGCAACCGGCTGCACTGCTGACTGTTGTCATGCCGCAGTCACCAGAGCTGTCTGAGACGCCTCAACCAGCGTTCCAGAGCCACCAACCAGCACAGAGACAGCGATTCTTGACCCTGAGCTGCCATTTAGGTCAGCCTGCAGCCGTCCGTCCAGCCTCGCTTGCCGAACTGCCTGCTGCTTGATACCCGCAGCTGTCTCCCATCTCGAACTCTGTTTTAGGAGGTGCCAAGTGCCCTGGTACCGCCTCGATGATGTCGAGCGTCAAGAACCTCTTAAGCACCAGGTACATTGTGGTTTTGCCCCCCTGGTCCTTCTCCATAGCTTAGAGACAGCTATGACCCTTTGCCCCTTGGTGCTGCAACCAAATAACCTTAAAGAGTAAGACTGATTACTTCACCAACTACCCTCCTGTCAGTATCCAGAGTGCATCCCTCTCCTTCGTGAAACTGTCCATCCTCTGTGTTCCTTTACAGGGTGGGTTGTATTTAGTAGTGTGCTAGAACTGTCTGTTGTAGTAATAATAAGGTAGATATTTATTCAGACAGTCCCTTTTATCATTGGGTAAAAATTGTATTTTCCCTGTATTGCATCTAACCAACGATCCATGACCTTACGGAGATAAGCCTGCCGTTCCATCCACATTACCACAAATTGGACAAGGAGGTTTATAATTTACTTGTATTCCAATCTGTTCGGATCCCTTCTGGTGTACCAGAGGTTGATTCTTCACCGCGCAATAATAGTTTTCAAAGAAAAAAAAATTATACCATTGTTTAGAGGAACCAGATTACATTCAATGGCTATAATTTAGACTGCCAGCTTTTTGTGAAAATGCTGTTTGCAAAGATTTGCGATGAGACAAAATACCAGTTGCAAAGAAAAATCTGGAGGCCTGAGATTACATTGCATGGGTTTAACTGAGTATGCCAATTTTTTGCGACAGATGAAACAAGGTACTGGTTGCAAGGATTTGCGGCATGGAAAAATGATTAGACCTGCTTGGGACCAGGAGATTACAATCGATGGTTGTAACTGAGTGTGACAATTTTTGTGATAGGCGAGACAGGATAATATTTATAAAAAGAAAGTGAAGGAGTTTTTTGGAGGCAAGAAATATCTGGCAAATCCTGAATGTATCCTTCACCTCAAACCCTGAGTTTGGGGGGGCAGAAACTTGCTCAGGCTTATTCACCACTCTCATGAGCCTCCCAGATGTGGGGCTCCAGTGAGGATCTCAACCCCAATCCTGCATGCCAACTTTGACATTGCACGACATGTCCTTCAAACTCCTGGTTTTTCATCTTCATCTATTTTCAATTTTGAATTTTCCCCCCATATATTCTGAAGTGGGTGCTGGGGAGGTGGGAGAATGTCTAACTGTGCTCCTTGAAAATGTGTAAAAAGGAAGAAAATCTGTGAAGTTGAAAATGCATTACCATTTAATTGAAGGGGGTGTGGAAGCAAAGGGCCATGATGGCACACAATGACATTGGTGGTATGTCTTATGCAACCTATATTTGTTTCCATCTTTCTTCATTGCAGCATTGATGGGAAGTTCGACATCACTTTCTACTGCAACGCGCTTGTGAGTGCAAATGGCTGGGTTTACTGGCTTCCTCCTGCCATCTATCGCAGCTCCTGTTCTCTTGATGTCACCTACTTTCCATTCGACTGGCAGAACTGCACCATGGTGTTTCGGTAAGCCTTTTCATCTTCCTGAAGAATTCCAATGCCTTTGGTTACGGCGACAGCTGTTCCGCACGCAGATTCTGATTTATTCCAGGACTTCTTCAGGTCGCATATCAATGTAGTCCTGGTATTCAATGCCACACGCAATAAAGTCTGATTCTTATGAGAACTGTAGGGCTACTGACACAACAATGCATTCAGGTGGTAGGGTAAAAGCTAGCCATGGATTCAAGTTCTACTGTCTAATGTGTACAAATGTCAGGAGCTATTTTATCTCGAGATTTACAGTAGACCTTGGCTCGTAATACCCTAGTGTATGCAACTTGTCCCACCCTTGTACAACTGAGAGATTAATACAGAATGTAGGCTGTCACAGTACAAACAGAAGTTTCCCCCATGTACGCCCTTTAAACATGTTTGAATTGCCATTTTTCATTTGACCGAAAGGTCTCCTGTCCACCATAAACAAGATGACCTTTGTAGTAGTCATAGGAGAGACTTTGTAGGCCAGAAAGGAGGAGTGTAGGAGGTGTGTTATAGATGAGGTGGAGTAGAGTCCTGAAAGAGGTGTAGTCTAGTGGAAGAGGGATGTTCTACTGAAATAGATGTGGTCCAGAGGAGGCAGTATGGGCTAGTGAAAACGTGTGCTCTAAAAGAGGATGGGTGGTCTAGTTAAGGATACCTGGTCTAGTGAAGGAGGTGTGGTCAATTGGAAGAGGTGTGATCTAGTGGAGGAGCTGTGGACCAGAGAGGAGGTATGTTCTAGTGAAAGAGCTATGCTCTATCGGAAGAGGTATGGTCTAGTGAACAATATGTGCTCTAAAAGAGGATGGGTGGTCTAGTTAAAGATATCTAATCTAGTTAAGGAGGTGTGGTCAATTGGAAGAGGTGTGATCTAGTGGAGGAGCCGTGGACCAGAAGAGGAGGTATGTTCTAGTGAAAAGAGCTGTGCTATATCGGAAGAGGTGTGGTCTAGTGGCAAAAGTGTGGTCCAGAGAAGGAGGTGTGGTCTAGTGAACAACGTGTGTTCTAAAAGGGGATGGATGGTCTAGTTAAAGATATCTAATCTAGTGAAGGAGGTGTGGTCAATTGAAGAGGTGTGATCTAGTCTAGGAGTTGTGGACCAGAAGAGGAAGTATGTTCTAGTGAAAGGGCTGTGCTCTATCGGAAGAGGTGTGGTCTAGTGGCAGAAGCGTGGTCCAGAAAAGGAGGTGTGGTCTAGTGAAATATGTGATCTAGTGGAGGAAGTGTGGTCTAGTGAAGCTTATGTGGTCTAGTAGAGGAGACAACACCTACTGAAAGAGGTGTGGTCTAGTGGAAAACCCGTGGACCAGAGGAGAAAGAATGGTTTACATCAGGAGGAGACTTGATGCATTAGCAGAATTAAGCTCTGGCTACTGGCATGTTTTCTCCCCAAGGGTCTGCAGTGTATTATGAATGAATGTTTTGCTGGAACACAATGCACTTCAGAAGAAAGTTAATCAAAATGCCACTTAAAGTCCACTGAATACATGGATGAGGGCAATATTGCAAATTAGCACCTGGGTTGGGGGGTGCAGCCAATCAGGTTCTACAGATTGCGGTCTGAAACCTGCAATCTCAGCCCACGTTCCACAGAACCCGCAGGCTACCTCCTCACCCGCCACCAGAGCAGCTTCCCTTTTCCGACTGCCATGGTCATAGAAGAGGGTCTCTCTATGGAGCCCTGCCTTCTATAACCATGGTGGCCATTTTGGTTAAGTATTTTCATTCATTCAACGGGATGCGCGCGGCGTCCTGTTGAATGAATGAAAATACTTTTATTTTTAGCACCCCGGTTTACTGCGTCGGTAACCCGGGGTGCTAATAGCGTTAACCCCCCCTGTTCCATCAGCTGGAACGGGAGGTAATGGCCCTGTGCCCTCGTTATAGGCCCTGGCTTCGCTCAGGCCAATAACTTGGGTTGCCCGGCTGTTACCCCTGTTCCAGCCCTTGGAACGGGGGGGGTTAATGCTTTATAATAGGAAAGTTGGTGTACCTCAGGGGTGTTGTTAGTCCTGGAAAAGATGCAGGGCTATGCTAATGTTGTGACTGTCAGGACTCGTGGCTAGCTAGCCTTTCGCTGTAGCCCCTGAGCTTCTATCCGGGCTACAACCAAAAGACCAAGGTCTATAGTCCCATCAGCTTACCTCTAGCAATGCCTCTAGTGTACCTAGAGGAAAAACATGCAGAGACTGGAACTCTTTGGAGAGAATGAGACAAGATTACCACACAAAATAAATGTGTACTGATGTGACAGGGTCAGCATCATGGCCTTGTCAGGGGTATACAGGAACACCTCTCAACCTGGGGTGAGTGGCTTACCAGTGTGTATGCAAGATCCAATCCTACCCGAGATGAAGGATGAAGGAGTTGGGGGTGCTCCAGTCCCTGCTCCCCATGAGCATGCATATGTCTTCTGGTATCACTGTCCCTTCCACAGTGACTGCCAGCTTCTTTTCTGGCCAGAGTTCTCTTTTGTCTTTTTCAAGACAGCAACACCCAGAATGCATCTAGGGGCTACCAGGAACACCCTGGCCGGAGACAGGGGAATGGAATCAAGAACAGAGATGTAATGGGCTAGGGATTTGTTTGCTGATTGGTGATGAGACACCCAACACCCAGCCTGGCCACTTCAGACACACCCCATGAGAATTGTCAGACAATAGAAAACAAACTGAGAGAGTGAAGGGACTGCAGGGGAGCAGGAGAGACAATGTAATCCTCCCCAAACAGAACTGGAAACAAAACTCACCAGCACATGAAGAAAAATTAGCAGGCACTTGGTTGCTATCGAAGAATTGAAGAGTGCGTCAAAGTCAAGGACAAGATCCACTTTCATGGGAATAAGAGGTGGTAGAGGGAACTAAAGTGTGAGTCCTGAGGGCAAATGCGCTTACCCCCCCGTGCCAACATGCTGGTTTGCAGAATCCTGTCTCCAGCTTTGCCTCAAAGTACAAATTCTCATCAGTTGTCTTTTTCCTTTTCAGAAGCCAAGTTCACTGAAGAACATCCTGAGGCCACTGAGATGCAAGAAGAAACAAGGTGCATTAGACCCGCTTGCAGCGCAACCAAAACACATACGCCGCAGAGTTCCATTCATCACAGCGGAGTCGGTAGAGCAGAGTATGCGCCAACCCCACATGCATCGAAACCCTGAACAGCTGTGCTGAATGCAAGCAAAGCCACACAACAGACGGTGGAGACTTTGTCAATGGGACTGGCAGAACTTGCCAGCGTTCCCATAAGGAAGCCACTACACCATGGACTAAAAGTTCCCCGGACTTACTCGAAGTGTCCCGAAGCGACCAGCCCAAAAACTTAACTTTGAACTTCATGTGTCCTCACCATGAGATCTTCCAGGTGGCATGCCCACGTGGAAGAAGTGCCCAGGGCGAAGACCCACTTCGAAGCCTTTTTATTTTCACATATGCACCCAGGGAGCGGGGTACAGACATGACATTGATTAGGGACAATTTTCCAACCCTCAGCAAGGGAAAGATACATAGAAGGGGACAGGAAACAGGAGGAGGTGGTGAACCGGATGAGATCAAAGGAGGAGTAGGAAAGTGACCAAGAGACCAGCAGGAGGAATGAGGGAGCGGCAGACTCTGGAGAAGAGTTTTGGAGCAGGTGAGGTATTGGCTTAGGAGGAGTGTTTGTGCTTCTGTAGTGAATGTGCGTGTTTGGGATATCTGTGGGTAGGAAGGACAGAGTAAGATGTGAATGAGAGAAAACTGAGTCAAAGAAGGGTGACTGTCTAGAAAAGTGGTAGGAGAAGCAATATAGTGGGAGGTGGAGTGGTGGTGTGGAAGGAGGAGGGGATTAGTAGAGTGTGAAGAGGAGGACCAATAGGAGCAGGACTGTTAACATCAATAGTTGGAGGCGGAAGAAAGGAGTCGTGAATAGCAAAATGAGAGAATACTAATGGGAGACATTCGGGGTGGAGAAGCAGGTAGAGTAGAAAGGGTAAAGTAACCGCGAACATGAGCGGATTGTGCAAATCCAAAAGAGTAAATGCTAGGCAACCTTCCACCTCCATTAGAACACTATGCAGGGCTAGTGTAGGAAGAGTTAAGAAGTCCCTGAGGGAGTCTTTAAGTCACCATGGCAGCAGTATGTGTATTAAGCATACTGAGGGTGTGACAATTGGTAGTACTAACCCGGGGATAAGGGCGCCTGGGCTAGAGTCTGTATGAGACCAGAGAGAGAAGGATGGCCAATAAAAAACCATTGAACCGTTCCCGACACTTAGAGTGTTTTCTGTGCCATTTTAAAGCCTTCCAGGGATAGCTTAGCAAGAGATCGGACAAGGGGCGCATGGGACATGGGGAACTATTGGGAGCCGGCAGGAGTGTTGGAAGAGAGAAGGCTGGGCTCTACAAGCAGAGGGGAGATTGAAAAGTGTGCAGATTCGGGTGAGATCAGGTGGAGCAGTAATGGATGAAGAAACCACGCAGCGGCTGGAAATTGGAGTTGAGTGCAGAGGAGACTGTGACATTGTTCTTTGAAAGTTAGACCAGTTGAGCGTAGTCCGGTGCTGGCGTGTAAAATGTGAGTGAAAGAAAAGTGAGCGATAGAGAGAGAGAGAGGGAAGAAGTGTATGGGTTTAGAGATGGTGTGAGAGTGAGTGTTGGTGATGGAGAGTGTGGGACAGAGAGTGGTGAGAGAGTGAAAGATGGTATCAGGAGTTGTAGTGGCGGAGCGGGGGGGAGAATAAGGAGGAAGGTAGAGGAGGAGAGACAGGCAGAGAGAGTGTGTGAGGTCAAGAGATGGGAGTAGGCAGGGGTTATTGCACAAATGAATTGAGAGGAGAAGGGTGCGGGTAAAGAGAGAGAGAGAAAGGATAAAGGAGAGAGGTGTAGGTCATGTGTGAGTATGGTGGAAGGAAGAGGAGAGGAGAAGAAGAGAAGGGCAGATAGGAGAGAGAGAGAAGGGAATCAAGTGAGAGGAGAAGGGAATGGGTACAGGTAGAGCAAGAGGGGGACAAGGAAGATCACACAGAGGAGAATGAAGATAGAGATGAAGGAGAGAGAAAGACAGAGCGACAGACGGAGAGGGAGAGAGAGGGAGAGAGAAAGAAAGAGCGGGAGAGAGTGGGAGAGAGAGAGCAAGAGAGAGAGAGAGAGAGAGAGAGAGGGTGAGGGGGAGGGACTGGAGGAGAAAACCCTGGTGACATTGGGCAGCCCAACAGATAAGAGGTATCTCTTAGAAAATCCCAGAGAGAGATAGATGGAAAAGGCCACCACCTTTAGGTTACACGTCAACCTTAGAAAGGCTCAGATAGTAAGGGCGACCTTGCTTTAGAGTGCGTCACTGAGATTCTGGGAGTTAGGGATCCATGTGCTATGTTGAAGGGAGCCCAGGGAAAGGTCGGGAGAGCCATAGGTACCCCCTTACTTTCAACCACCCCTTCACAGACCAGGACTTGAAAACTTTAATAGAAGACCCTGAATCTAATATATTTGTCTGTAGATTTCTGAGGCTGTTTGTGAAAAGTGTTTTTATCGTGGGATTGTTCTAGTCCCAAAACAGAGACCTTCCACAGGAGAGAGAATTGGGACTCAAGAAGAGAAGCCAGTCCTAGACCCTAATCCCAGCAGACCACTATTGGAGAAGTGCAGAGTGCCAGACCCGGTCTTCCAGGCACTGACCAGCCATGCCTACCAACTCGAAGAGCCCCATGGAAAAATGCCTACGATGTCCATGGCCCCTATAACTATTGGGTCCCCACTAATGAGAAGATCACAATCGAGACCAACCTAAGGGTAAACCTGCCGGCCAACAGTTTTGTGTATTTCACCCCAACAGGCAGGGCAAGCGAAGGTACCACCATACCAGTTGATCCCAGTGGTCAATCCAACAAAGCACTGTAGTAAAGTCCAGGTCTTGCTGTCCAACTTCTTCCCCACTTCCGTCCAGTTTTGGAGGTGGGGACATAGTCGGCTGGTTTGGGTGGGATACCCTGTGGAAAAGCAAGCAAGACCCAGGGAGTGAAAGCATCTGCAGACATAGTCAGTGCCCACCTTGGGAATCCAATCACTAGGGATGTAACACAGCCAAGTGTGAAGAACCTTCAAGAAGACCTAAAGAGATCCATGTCAAACTTGGTGCAGTGACTGCCACTGTGGGATGGGGGAGTGGGAGAATAAGTAGCAGTGATGGCAGGGCGCTGTAGTAGTACAGAGGAGTCAGAAGAGCAATGCCAGCTCTATCGAACCTTACCGCCGCAGAGAGATCCTGAAAAGGTGCAAGAGACTGGAGGAGAGGAGGGCATGCACCTTACCCCACCCAAGACATTGGCAAAGCCCAGTTCGGAATGGCTGCCCTTGCAATCTTCAGGAAACATATATCCCAGACCAGGATCAAGGAGGGAAGGTATATCCGGGGCTGTACTCACTAAGCCCTGGCGGAAAGGGCTGATGGTCAACCTGACGGTGTCTGCGATAAGGCGGTTAGACCCATCCCAAGCAGAACATACGAAAAACACAATAAGGTGCCTAAACCTCTTTTGCTTTAGCAAGACGATGTCTCAGAGGAGGATGAAGGACCCTCCCCAGAGAAAGTAGCACAACTCGGGGCTGTCATCCTACAGCAATGGCAAAAATAAGAAGGCTTGAACCCGGCCCACAGAGCAGTGAGAGCAAGGTGGAGGAAATGGCTTGCCTAGTCTGTGGAGTAACGGGGCCCATTGCAAATCTGGACCCTCACCCCAGCTACCAGAAGCTGGATCTTACCACTTTTAATGAAACCAGCATCACAAGGAAGAACAAAAAAAAGGCATCCACCATTGCTATCGTATGTCTGGTGTGACCTGCCAGAAAACACCTTTCAGGTGCCGGTTCAGATCCAGAGGAAGATGGTCTGGGCCTTGATAGACTCAGACCGCACCAGCACCACCATACACCCTAAAATCCAGCCGGCCTAGCACCACTCCATCCGCCCCATGGTACACCCCCAAGCTAGCCTCCAGCAAGAGCTCAATCAGAGCCTGAATGTGTTGATGAAGTCACTGTTGTTATAATCAATGCAAGTGCAAATAAATGACTAACCTTATATGTGCAGCAAGGTCATTGAAGGTGCCGCCTGAGACTCCGAACACCTCCACTTCTCAATAATAAAAAAGGGAACTATGTGAAGCCCCAGGGAAACCCTCTTGGGGGGAAAACCCTGCAGGAGCTGATGCAAGAGGTGGGAGGATCCGCCTTGTGATGTCGTCTCTCCTAGTGTTGTTAACTGGTCCCTAGGATGGATTGTCCAATGATCCGCTCTTCGGAGGGATCCTGGACTGGATGCTGCGAAACACAATGAGGTAATTAATGTGCAAGGCTCAGTCAGCTGGAACAAGAATGGTAATTGGGATTGGGAGAGTCCTAGAGTCTGGTGATCGATTTGTACCTCAATCGTTTGCCGGGACCCCAAAAGCAGATGCTTCCACTCCTGGAAAGCCAGCTTTATAGCCAAGAGTTCCTTCTCCAGGACCGTATAGTTTATTTCGGAGGAGGTAAAAGTCTCAGACAGGTAAGCTACAGGATGTGGCTGTCCTGAAGAAGTGGCCTGTTTAAGAACAGCCCCTATAGCATAGTTTGATGTATCAGTTTCTATAATAAAGGACAGAGTTTGATCCAGAGTACGTATAATAGGAGCCTTTGAGAAGAGCGATTTTAATGTGTAAATGCCAATAGAGCCTCATCTGCCCATTCGAAGATCTTCCCCTTCTTGAGCAGAGTGGTTGATGGTAGAACAATGGTAGAAAACGTAACAATATATTTCCTATCAAAATTGGCAAAACCTCAAAAGCACTGCAGTTCTTTGATGGAGTGAGGAGGGGCCCAATCTAGTATTGCAGAGACTTTTACAGGATCCATCGAAATTCCAGTGGGAGATAACACATGGCCCAAGTTAGTGACGCTAGTTGGTGGAACTTGCACTTTTCTGGTTTTCAGTAGAGGTGGTTCTCTCGCAACGTGCGAAGAACCTGACAGACGTGCTTGTGATGGGCAACTTGGTTCCTTGAGAAAGCCAGGTTGTCATCTATGTAAACAAATACGGTATGAAGAGGAGATCGGCAAAACATGATCTATAAAACTCTGGAAAATGGCGGCGCCATTGGATAAACTGATGGGAATAACCCTGTATTCGCAATGTCCGTACGGAATGCGTAAAGCCATTTTGGTAGTGGTCCGGGATGGTGATTTTGTTCAATCCCTGGTAATCTATGTAGGGCCGTAATTCACCCGTGCTTTTCTTCGGTATGAAGAAAAGAGAAGCCCCTGCCAGGGATGTAGATTCTGTGATCAGACCGTTTTCAAGATGTTTATCCAGATACTGTCTCAAGGCCAGCTTCTCTCTTTCGAAAAGGATACACATCTTACCAAAGGGTAGAGACTGTTCCAGTTTGAGCTGAATGACACAGTCATCTCTGCCATGGGGTGGTTATTCTGGGTATTGAGGGGCAGAGAAGATGTCCAGATATTCCCCATAGTCCCTCGGAATGGTACTAATCTGGTCTACCGCTGCTCAAGATCCTTCAAACCGATAAGGAGGGCTACAAAAGCCTAAAGATCCCTCCTTCAGACAGTGCTGGACACAATATTCAGACCCTAGAAATATTGAACTATTGAACCGGCGGACCAGTTTATAAAATCATTTTGTTGCCTCAATCAGGGTAACCACAGAATGACAGGTTATTGTGCTACCATAATTACATCAAAAACCACATCCTCATAATGAGAGGCGATGGACATTCTAATGGGTATTGTCTGTTCGCTAATAGGCCCTGACACCAGAGGAGTACCATCAACCCCTTCTACTGGAATGGCTACAGCCTTGGAGGACCTTGGAATACCCTGAAACCTGTTCCAAACATCATCTATGAACAACCCAGCTACCCCGCAGTTGACTAAAGTGGGGACATTTATAATGGTCTTGCCGGAAAGAAGAAAAGATAACCTTAGGAGCACCACGTTAAGGGATGGTGAAGAGGTTGTATGTACTTGGGAACCCACATCAGTTTCCCTGACTGTGGTTCCCTCTACGGTTGAGATTTGGCATTTCCTGACCTGCCTGGTCTTTTAGCAGGTGCTATCGGACATTCCTGGACCAAGTGTTCCGAGGAGGCACAATACAGACACAAACTCTAACTCATTCTCTGGGTTCATTCTTCCTGTGTCAAGGGTCTGTGCGCAGTGCCCACCTGCATGGGTTTGTCGGGTTCCACAACTCTGGCAGGAGTAGTAGGTTGACCCAAACTGCTTTGCAGAGACCGGCTCCTCCTACATTCTGACTTTCTTTCCTGAAGATGGTAATCTAGCTGCATGGTAAGGGAGATCATTTCTGCCAATGACGTTGCTCTGGGAACACGAGCGAGTTCGTCCTTTAGATCTTCAAACAAACCGCTTCTAAACAGAGTAATTAAGGCGTCATCTGGCCAGACAGTCACTGACGCCAATTGTTTGAATCGGGTTTTGTACTCCAACACATCTTGTGTCCCCTGTCTGTAATCTAACAGCTTTTCTTGGGAGATTACAGTAAGCTCTCTTCTCCCAAACATTGCCTTGAGACTGGCTATGAAGGCGGGCAAAGAGTCTAATACAGCGTTGTTGGCAGTAACTTCAGGGGTAGCCCAGGCAAGAGCCCAGGCAAGAGCAGGATCTGTTAAGTGGGAAATCATATAACGCACCCGGTCTCTATCGGACTGAAAAAATGTATTTTGAACGCAAACTGCACTGTGCAGGCGTCAAGAGACTCTTTCAGGAAATGGGGACTACCATCATAGTTGCCCCTGGGCAATGGGCCTGGGGTATCTCCGAACTCGACAAGGTCCTAACAGATAACTGCTGGTTTAATGCAGAGTTTCCATGTTTTAGAGCCTGTAGCACATGTGACAGATTCTGTACTGCGGTCGCTAATTGCTGCACCTGATCTAAGGCCGTCTGCAAAGTAGCCATGATGCTCTCTAAAATCAATTGAAATGGGCATTGCTTTGCAATGCAAGTGCAAATAAATGACTAACCTTATATGTGCAGCAAGGAGCGAGGTAATTGAAGGTGCCCCTGAAACTCCGAGCACCTCCACTTTTCAATAATAAAAGAAGGGAAATATGTGAAGCCCCAGGGAAACCTTCTGGGGGAGAAAACCCTGTAGGAGCTGATGCAAGAGGTGGGAGGATCCGCCTTGTGATGTTGTCTCTCCTAGTGTTGTTGAACCGGTCCATAGGATCGATTGTCCAACGATCCGCTCTTCAGAGGGATTCCGGACTGGATGCTGAGAGACAGAATGAGCTTAATGGGCAAGGCTCGGTCAGCTGGAACAGGAATGGTAAGCGGGATTGGGTGATTACCTGAGTGTTACAGGTTGAAGAACTACTGAAACCTTTGAGGGAGAGTTTGGAAGGAAGCAAGAGTCTTTGGAGGAGATCCGTCTGAGAGGGAAGAGAAAGTCTGAGAAGGAATGAGAAAACACACATATGAATGGAGTAGAGCGAGAGAGAGCGAGCCTCGGTTTCTTACTTAAGAAGCGTCTTGATACACAGAAGCGACTCACTGGCTTTCCAGCTGGCGGCGTCTAAATCCATTTCCAGGAGAGTGATCCAATGACGTCAGTGGATGTTGACACTCAGAGCATGAAACAAATGCAAAGCGCTCAGGCTGTAAGGCCACCATTTTGGAAGGAGAGAACACAGACAAACCTGCAACTTCCAACGGTGCCAAAGGGAGCGGCGCTGCACACGGGATGTGACAAGTGTGCCATGCACCTATACTATGGACTGCAACTCCAGACCATATGCCAGGCACGGCATTAATGCACTCAATTTAAACCTGACTCTCCCAGGCTGCTACAGGGTGTTGCATTGCAATTAACAACAGGGAAAGGACCAAAGAAACTGGTTCACTACGCCTTTCCTTAGAGGGATAGACTTTTCAATAGAGCACACATTGCAACTTCCCAAAGATGCCTGAACATCTCAAACTCTTAATAACATGCCACTACCACAGGTGGAAGAGGCGGAAGACAAGGATACAGCGGATCCTGCCCAAAATGTTTACTTTAAGACGTGTGAAAAACTTGCTGATACTTCTCATAGTTTGGCTCACAGGGGCATTGAATGCAGTAGGCCACCTGTTTGGACTTACAGTTGGCCATGTCTTTGAGGGTCCAAGTTCTGGTGCCGATTTCGAACGTTTGCATTTTTCTGGTAAAACGGCATGCCACACACATGCCACATGGATATTGAACTGTTGTGGTTCGTAAATTCCAGCGACCCGTTCTGGGGGCCACCTTGATGTACTGCGAATGGGCGAGATATTCCTGTAGATTGGGTGACCCTTTGAATGCAAAACGTGTTTGCGGTTTGTGGGATGTTTTTACCCATGCAGCCAAGCCCTACCATAAAACTGTGCAGTACTGGCATTGAAAACATCATGATGGCCAGAACTCCCCAGAGAGTGCACAGGGAAAACATGAAGAATAGGCTGCCACCCATTTTTGCCTATGTTGTGAGCACAGGAGGGCACTGCCTAAAACCACCATGGGGCTACACACACAGTAGCCTGAAACCATTGGGAATGGCAATGCTGATTGCCAAAAGCAACCCAGAATTGTGGGAAATTCATTTTATTAATGTCAAAGGGGTGCAATACTGGTGCTCACCACTATCAGATAGCCGGCGTTTTAAAACCACCAGAATTTTGTGTAAAACTGAACAAATGAACCCAAACCAGGACAAGGAAAGACTTGCTAAGAGGTGGATACAATGTACAACTATATTCTGAAATGACTTGAAGGAAGTCATTATTTAATGTATATATAAAAAAAATAGCCGGGGATGTCAGCAGCTTAAGTGAATTTGGGGGTAAAGCCACTAAAATCGAAATGTTTAGAATAAATGAGTGACCTACTTGTGAGTGTTACATAGGTTGCAATTGTTTAAATGTCATAGTTTTGAACTTAGAATCAGTGTTCTAGCTGCATGTGTAAAAATTGTAAGTTTGGGTTGAATGTAGAAAAATGGGAACTAAAGTGACATTTAGCTGAATTCTGCCTGACAACTACCCCCGACAGGAGTTGAACTGGCTCAACAACTCTTCCCAGGCCTGGCTGCATCCTGCTGCCCCTGCCAAAAGGAGATGACACCTCTCTGATTGAATTAGGGAAGTGGCACCTGGGGACTACAGGAAAACTGAACTGAACAAAGCCCTGTCCTGGACTCAGGCAAATGTTATATTGGGGGGGCCATAAAGTGGCTTCCTCTTGGGAGAAACTGGGAGGGGCAGTGCCTGTGAGGGCAAGCTGAGCTTGGGGGATGTGGACAAACCAGAAACTCCACCATGTGCTTGGGGGAAACCACACCCCTTTGGACCAGAGCATAATTTTAAAAAATATGGATAATTCATAGTACGGACTTGTCAGAATTATATAAGTAATATCATTATTCTTGTGATTTTTCTGTGCACGTTTTAAGAGGTGTTAGGACCCTTTGGTGTATTCTGGGGGGTTGCTAGCGGAAAATAGGGTCTTACTCCAAATGTCTGCATGTTAAAAATCTGACACTTCATCAATTAATGTCCATACTCCTTGCGCACATTTGTGTAATTTTTGGTAAATGTCCGATATTGGTAAACCGACCAAAAAGCGCAAAATGTTGTCATTTCTGAATCCCAGCTCGCAGGAACATGGGGCTTGAACAGAGACCTGTCTTAATTCATCTGTAATATGTACATGTAATGTCAACCACTTGTGTATCTGGGAAATATGTATTTGAATCAAATATAGATTTGTGGACAAATTGACCAGGGGAGGATCCTCTGACCCATAAACAGACCTCATCATGATGACAATCCATTTCCTTCCACCAATCATGGGAGAGGGGAGAATTGGGCCAATGACAAATAGAGAGGGGCAGGCTCAGTTATGCCACGCACACACCCACTTTCTAAACACATAAAAGCAGACTGTGCAGGACAGGTAGGGACATTCACTTTCCACTTTCTTGCGGGACGCTTTGCCGGGAGACTTCAGACTTCACATCCAGGGATCCAGACTTCAAATCCATCAATCTCCAGAACCTGTAGCAGAAATTAACTCCAGAATTTGTAGCAGAGAGGCCTGAATCCACAAGCTGAATCCTCTTCAGCAGGCCTCAAAACCAATCAAACTATTCAACAGCCGGGCGAGCTGTTTGAATTTTTTGCCAAGAACTTTTGCAAGAACCTGTAGCAGTATCCAGAAAGCAGTGCTGTATCCGGAACCAGAGAGAACCACAAACCAGACCGTTGTGAGCAGAACCGGTGCTTGACAGACCCAGAGAGCAGAGCTGACCCAGATAGCCGGGACTTCAGAACCACCCGCCGGAAGTCCCGTCCAACCTGACCAGACCTTGACGGCTTATTTCAAAAATATAGTGTGAGTACTCACTGTGCAAAACCAATCTCTTAGTTTAAAATAATCTAATCCAAACTATTTTAGCCTATTAGAACTGCCTCCTAGAATCGTGTCAATCTGTCATCTTTAAAACTGAAAACTGTCATCTGTCATTCTGAGCTTTAAAATTTTAAATCCGAAAAACTACCTTGACTAAATCGGCCGTATCTCCGGAGTTTTAACTGTCATCTTAAAGCTAAGATTCTAAGCTTTCCAACGAGCCTAGAACCGACTTCCTACTCCTTATAGTGCCTCCGTAATCGCGCTCGACGCACGCGACAAAATTTGCCGCGATTTGACATTTTGCTCAATTTCAGCCACGTGTAAAAATATTTGTCCTTGCTTTGCTTGCTGAAATTCGTGTGCAACCTGACAATCATTCATAGAGCATTGCTAAAGTGATCCTGAATTAATTTAAGTATCTCTCACTCACCCTGAACCTCCTACATGGAATTAAAATCAATTTTAGCATCATTTCACTTCATTGCCACCATATTCAAAGCATTTTGGGCCTGTGTTTTAAAATCATACCTGTTTTTCTCTAAGCTTGCTAGGGGGGAACTGCATTTCGTATTGCATTTTGTTGGGATTCTTGAAGACTGTGTGCTCTCCTTCCATTTCTTACATTGCAAAGGGGGGGGTTGAATTGCCAGAGAAAAAGTGATTATATTATCTTTTGCTAAATCATATCAAGTTATTTCTGTACTGCATTTTATTCCTCATTGCTTTTCCCTTGAAACCATAAAAGTATTTTCGCTGCCTTATCCATCCTATACCAACTCCTCATTGATTGGAAAGAAGTGTGCTAGTGTCAGGTTACCCATTGTTGATCAACATTATATTCATAAGTGTGATATCAATTATTAATTTATTATAAAAGTGTGATATATATATATATACTGTTTAATTTTTCTAATAAAAACTTTTAATTTGCGAAACAAACCTACTTCTTGGCTCAGTGGGGTCAGGGGGATTCTAAGAGAGGGGTGTGATATAAGGGTTGTCATCCAGAGTAAATGAACTGGACATAAAAATATATCAATAAGGGTTTCCATCAGCATCCCAGACTAGGCATTGACTTAGCTGTAGTGTTGAATTGAATCCGCTTACAAAGTGGGGGCTCAGCCGGCGATTATGGATTAGATTTATCACTTGTGCAGCTTATTACAGTGTGCTAACTGACGGGATACATACATCCGGTCGGATCACCACGCTGTGGTACGCTGTAAAGCACTCCTGAAAGGGACGCTCTAAGGAGACGGTCTGTTTTGCAAAATAAAATACAAACTTAAGGCGTCAGGAAGGAAATCAAATTCCAGAATGACATCACTGGTAGACATCAAAATAGCCACTTACATAAGCTATTTGTGAGAGGCGAATGGACTCATCAGGACCAGACGGTCTGGTTGCAGGCAATCGCGCAACAGGTCACTGAAACAGGGGCAGATATATGGAGAGATCAGGGTCCATTATATGTGGCCCTGAGTGAATTATATATGGCCCCTAAAGCCAAAGATGAACACAATAAGATTGCCAGGATAGCGGCATATTTGTACCTATATATGAGAGTCATGCAGGACAAAATAGGCAACTGATGGTGTTAGAAAAGGCCCAATCTGACCTGGTCTCTTCTGAGCAGAGGCTGCACAGAAGCCAGGAGTCAGAAAACGAGAGTAGACAATACATCATTAAAATGAAGGAGGATATGGATATGCTGCAACAGGCAAAGGCTGACCAGGATACCAGATTTCTGGCCTTGCAGAAGGAGTACCAAGAAGGTTTGGACTCCCTACTGCAGAGCCAGAAAAAGCTGGAGCAACAATTAGATTTCAATAGGGTATGTGCTGAGCAGGTAGTCACCCTGCAAAGCCACCTAGATAGGGAAAAGGCAGAGAGCAATAAACTGATTTTGAAAGACCTGGATACCCAGGCAGAGTTTGACCATGAACGCCAGAAAGCTGGTGCCTTTCAAAGGCAGAGGGACGACCTGGTGGCACAGATGCACGCTCTTAGTCAGGAAAGGGACACCTTAGGCCAGGAAGTCTGCCACTTAAAAAGGAAAATTGAAGAAAATCACCTGGCCCTCCAGGGACTGGGTGACCTCCAAAAAGAACACCAGAACTTGTTAGAGCACACCAGGAGGGTGGAGGATGCTCTGGCAAGAAAGGAGCAGGCCAATAGGGATGGGACTCAGGAGGTAACCCTCCTGCACCAAAGACTGACCCAGTGCTCCAGGACCAATCAGGAAACGCAGAGAGAGAATGAGGCTCTCTGTCAGCACAACGATAGGCTCCAGCAACAGGTAGCCATGCAGGAGAGACTTATAGAGTCTAGTAAGGCCTTAGTGAGGAACTGAAAGCGCAGGCTCTTGCATGGCAACAGGGAGCAGGGGCTGATAGAGATGAGGTTCGCTGGGAAAGGGAAATACCTGAGCATAACCTCAGGAGCCCTAGTACCAGAGGCCTTCATCCCTCCCAGTCCCTGGACTCTGCCACCCCCATGTCCCCTGGCGCACATGAGCCCAGGCCACGGGGATGGCAGATTACTATCCAACCAGAAGTATGGGGCTCATAGGCCAGTACCTCCCAGGAATGGATGGGCAGGCATCCGGGTATGGGCACCCAAGCACAGTGCAATTTAGTGGAGAACCCCAGGAGTGTAGGCCCATTAAGGGCATCCTAAAAACCTCTGTCCAGTTAGGTCAGTGGGGGGGTACCCATCAAATCCTGGCAGCAAGGAGGGATCTGAAGACTCCGCTGAGCGCCACAGGACACAGGAGACCAGGTCCCCATATTCTGCCAGCCATTCCCAGGCTCGCAGAATCCGGGAAAACCTGGAAGATCAGACGGGCACCTCTGGGAGCAGTGCTTCTGAGTCAGAGGATGAATGGACCAGGGTTACCCGAACCAAAAAGGCCAATAGGGCCAAAAGGGCCTTGCTTAAGGACCCATTGAAACAAATAAAGGCAATAAGGAGTGTCATCACGCCTTATCACAAGAACGCCAAGTATTCTGTTTGGGAACACTTGGAGCTTTACGAGCAAATGATGGAAACTTTCCATTTGAAGGACAGCCAAAGCTGTATTTAATATGTAAAGTGGACCTTCTCACCAGAATACTGCAGTTTCTTTGCGGGGCTGGAGGACCAAAACCATTCAAGATGGTCCACCTACAGGGCGGCCATCTTGAAATATTTTTCTGTTCACAGAAATCCCCAAGAGGCTCGCAAGGCAGCCTACAATTTGCAATGTGGGGAGGATCAGGCCCCACAAGAGTTCGTGCAAGAATTGAAGCGTGCCTTTGCGCAGACCACCAGAAGGGTGCGCACGGACAGCAGAGAGTTCACCAATACATTTTTCCATGCTCTCCCCAAATACATAATGACCCAGCTCGTGAGAGATTTTCACGAGAAAAGATCTTTAGACTGGGTCATTGAGCAAGCCACCCGGATCTATGAGGTGCAGAAGCCCATAGAAAACAAAAGTAATGCGCAGAAAAGCCCCAAACCAACCAGCACCCCTGCTGCTGCCAAGGTGGCAGAGGTAAAGGTTGCCCCCGTTTTAGATTTGGAGATGGGGGGGCCTAAAAACCTGCCTGCACCAAATAATCCTAGGCCCAGAAGGTCCTCGGGCCAGTCACAGACAGGGAGCCAAGGAGGTAGTCCCATAAATGGGGTCCCTCACTCCCCTGATTATGTCAGTCCCCGCTACAAGGGAAACCGACCCATCCTGGGTTATGTGTGGACTCCTCCAGCCCAAGGGGGGGTATCCAGCCAAGCACCTAACCCAGGGAACTTCCCTCCTAACTTCCCACAGGAGGGCAGAAATTCTCCAAATCCTGGGCAGAACTTTTTCCCCAGGTATCCGCCCAACTTCCAACCCCAAAATCATCCATCCTTCTTTCCCCAATTCCCTGAGCCCAGACAACCTAATCCGGGAGAGGGGAGGCCAAGGGTGGGGGGGGTACCCAAATCTTCCCAACCAGGGGTCCTACCAGAGAAGGGATAGCTACCCTTCCCGGGATCAGCCGAGGGGAGAAAATAGAACCCCGTATCAGCCTGAGCGGGTTTCACAACTTGAGCGCCAGGTTCAGAACATGGCACAGGATTTGGGCCGCATGCTGAGGGCTGAACAGAACCCTCAGATGGGCATGCCGGCACAGAATGCCCCAAACTCTGGACCTGGTGCTCCAGAACAATGACGGGGGCAGCACCCCGATAACCCACCGGTTCCCAGGGAGGAGGCACAAGGGGAAGGGGGGTATAAAGCCTTGAAGGAAGCTTCCTTCCCCACTTGTAAACAGCCCCTGGAAACCCAGGAACCGGAAACAAAATCTCCTGCCCCTGAAAAACTGCCTCCAAGGGAGCAGAGGGGAGGTAGGAGAAACAAAGTACCCAAACAGGCCCAGTTTGTGGAGGAGGTACAGATCTTCCAATTTGAGGGAGAGGGATCCTCAGAGGATCCTGGGGAAAGGATCTTCTCCTTTAGAGATGGGGGAACTCCTCCCAAAGAAAAATGGGTCCCAAGGGATTCCAATCCAGACTGGGGAGATATGGAGACTGAGCTACCGCCGCCCATCATCTCATCCCAGAACCCACAATACCGAAATCCCCTGGTTCAAACCCTTCCTGGTGACTGCCTCCAAAAAGGGGGGGGCAGCCCAGAACCCGAAACCATTTCCAGTTGCCAACTTTTTCTTTCAGATTCCCCAGGCTCTCGACAGAATTCTGCCCAAATCTCTTCGCTAGCAATGTCCAAAACCAGAAAATTAGCCCACCAGTTGTCCAAAAATGTGCATTATCTGTGCCCCCTTGAGGAGAAGGAGGGAAGATATTATGCTCCTGTACGAGTACCGGGGCAGGGTACAATTTTGGCGCTGGTGGACACTGGATCCCAGGCTACCCTTCTGTCCAGAATGGCCTTTGATGAACTAAATTCAGGAAGGGGGGAGAATTACCGTATTCCTCTCACCTCTCTTCCTGGACAACTCCAGAACTTTGACGGGAAGGAAATTCCCGTCGAGGGGACTGCAGATTTGGACATTAAAATTGGGCGTCACAAGTTGAAACACCCGGTCATAGTAGTGACTCCAGAGGGCACCCCTTGTTTACTAGGGAATGACCTTCTGAGAAGGTTGTCACCCCTAATAGATTGCGTAAACAAGGTCCTCTGGACCCAGACTAGCCGACCAATAAAATTAAAACAGAGTGTCAACCATGTTAGTTTAAATGGCACCTGCCACATGGTTGAACAAAAATCGGACCAAGTAGAATTTCACTTCCAGAACAACCAAATTCCAGATGTGACAGTAATAGCAGTAGGACAACAGACTGGTGATGGGGGGTCCTCTCTATTTCTGAAAATCAACCTTCCTTCCAGTTTAAGGTGGTATTCCACACTGGAAGGAAATGCTCTGAAATTCTTTACCAATCCACAATCAGATACTCCCACTCCTATAGTCCAGAAAGATGTGAAATCAGCTCAGAGCCTGGCTGATATTCAGCAAATTGGAGAGCAGTTGTTCATCCCTGTTCAGTTAAATGATGGGAAGGAGTCTGTTCTCGCTCGAGTGTGTGTGAACAACGGTATGAGCTTCATCAGCGAAGCCATGTTCCGCCAACTCCCAAAAGATCCAGCCATTCCCACATTCAAACTGATAGACAAATGGGAAATGGATCTGGAAACACCAAATTCCAAACATCTCCTGCCAAGCAGGTGTATGCTCAAAATCTCCATTGGCAACAAGAGCATAGTCCATAATTGTTGGGTCGTGCGAGACGTCACTGCCGCCTTTTACTTAGGCGGTGACATTCTCAATCGCTTCGCCATTAGTTTGGACCAAATAAACTTCAAAGCTTGGTCCCGATTAGCGGATAATCCCATGGGCTTTGATGATCAGAAAAAGCATTTAGGTCAGCTCAATTGCTACCTTATGCAGTTGAAATTTAGAGTAAAGAGGAAGTCACCATCCCAGAAAGGACCCGACAATTCTCCCTGGAAGTGAAAGTTAAAAGAAGACAAAAATTGAAAAACCCTGATGCTTATATACATCTAAATGCTTCTCTCCAACAGCAAGGGTTGGGGGTAAACCCAACACCATTAGTCAACATAGAACATGACACCATTCCAATAGAGGTGGATAACAGCGACTTAAAGAGTATTACTCTAGCCGCAGGCACTATTATTGGAATGGCGGTTGATGACCGACATTTTTCCATTGATCTAGGAAATGAACTGTTAGGACCAATCCCCAAGGACTGTTTTGACAGTGACAGTGATGACAATACAACACCAGACAGGATCTTCACCCGGCATGGGGGGAACTTCCTGGTGTACACTTCCTGCCCTTATGGTAAGGAAGATGTGACTTGTGACTTCAGGAGGGATGAGGTGATTTTCCAGGTCCATGAAGGCTGCCTTTCCCACCTGAAGCCTCCAGTCCAAATCAGCACTCTGCCAAGGGACTTCTCCACCCAGCTGGAGGAGGCCGCTGAGATAGCCAAACCAGAAGTCTTTCCAGGCTTCAGGCAGATGGTGGAAGAGAGAGTCAACCTAGCTGATGCCTGTGTGACTCTGGAACAGAAACAAAAGTTGAAACAAGTTTTCTTGGATTTCCAAGATCTCTTTGCGGTAGACTCATATGACTGTGGTCGCACCGACATCCACACAACAACAATTCCCACGGACCCTGGAATGACTCCAGTGTTTGTGAAGCAATATCGCTTGCCTCTCGCATCCATGGAGTCCCTTACTGAAATAATTAAGAACCTTGAGTCCCGGGGAATAATCCGTCCAGTACACAGCACCTTCAATAATCCGGTGCTGGGAATATTGAAGCCAAACGGCCAGTGGAGACTCTGTGCCGACCTTAGGGAGCTCAACAAACGGGTCCATACTTCCCGATGGTCTCTGCCCTACATTGACCAAGGGCTGGCCCAGATCCAGGGGTCACAGGTATTCACAGCAATAGACCTGACCAATGGATACTGGACCGTGCCTGTCAGTAGGGAGGACCAATACAAACTGGCTTTTACCTTTGGGGGCCAGCAGTACACATGGACCCGGACTCCCTTTGGATACCTCAACTCCGGCAATGAATTCAACATTTTCCTACATAAGGCCATGCCCGATCTGGGTGCGAGGGGTAACCTGGCTTATGTAGATGATGTCCTCATCAAAATTTCATCTGTGGAAGAACACATAGCGGAGATCCGTTATGTTCTGACACAGTTGAGGGCCGCCGGAGCAAAACTTTCCTTTCAGAAAACACAGTGGTGTAGAACCCGTGTTAATTTCTTGGGGCATGAGATTACTCCTCAGGGTCTCTGTCCCCAAGTAAAGAAAGTGGAAGCACTCCAGAAACTGAAGTATCCCACAACTCTGCGGGAACTAAGGAGCCTCCTTGGACTGACTAATTACAGCAGGAAGTTCATTGAGGGCTACGCAGAGATCACCAGACCCCTGATTCATCTCTTGAAGGGGGGGTCAAGTGGGAATGGGGTCCAGAACAATCCGAGGCAGCAAGACAGCTCAAAAGAAGCCTCTCACAAGCGCCTTGCCTAGCTTACCCTGTCAGAAACAAGGAGTTCTTCCTGGAGACAGGGTTCTCTAATACGTGCTTGATGGCAGTATTATACCAAAAGCATGACAAGGTCAATAAAGTAATCTCCTATGCGAGCAAAACTTTATCCTCTGTGGAGGAAAAATTCAACGATTGTGAGAAGGCACTCCTGGCAACGGTGTGGGCATTGAAGAATTACGCCCGTTTATCCAGGGGGAACACATCATAGTGGAGACTCCACACCAGCCTCTGCAATATCTCCAAAGTGACAGAATCCGAGCTGGAAATGTGAGTAATTCCCGAATTACTTCCTGGATTCTGTCAATGCAAGGCTTTCCTGTGGAGGTCAGATATGGCCAAAACAAGAAGAGTCCCCTCGCGCAAGGTCTGGCTGACTTGCATGATTGTGCCAGAGAAAACTGTCTCGAGGACGAAAGTCTAAAAATCAAGGACAACATGGAGGCATACCTTAATTCCCCACACAAAGTCTTTGAAGAAGACAAGTGTGAGGGAATGCCCACTGTCTATGTGGATGGATACTCTTACCATGTTGACAACAACGGGGAGAAAGAACTGGTGGCCGGCGTAGGGAATGCATGGGTGAAGGAGTTTCCAGAACCCTCCGCTGGATACAAAATTGGTCCCCGAAGTAGTCAGGTGGCAGAATTGATGGCTGTGCATCAAGCTATCCTCACTGCTGTCCAACATCAACTCCACGAACTAGTCATAATCACAGATTAGGATTATGTACGGAACGGGTTCGTGGAGCACCTGGTTAATTGGAAAACCAGAGGCATGTTATGTGCTAATCACAAACCCTTGAAACATGGGAAGTTGATCCAAAACATTGATGATCTGGTCACCTGGAACGGGATGACCATCTACTGGAAAAAGATCAAGGGTCATTCCAAAGTAGAGGGACCAGACAAAACTGGAAATGACTTAGCTGATCAGCTGGCCAAAACCAGGGCCATCCAAGAGGATCTAATAGAAATACAGTCCCTGTTGGGGGAAATCCAGGTCACTGCTATCACTAGATCCCAGACAAATGCTCACAATGATCTTTCAACTGCACAATGGAGTAAGGAGACCCCTGATGCTGATTTGATTACGGCTCAAAAGGGGGATCCAATAATTGGTAAGTTTTACCAACACATTGAGGACCCCGAGAACTTTCCCCTGACGGATACCGATTACATTGGGAAAGAGGACCTAAGAGTGTTGATGAAATGTCCAAAAAGGTTCCGAATCCACGACGGTTTGTTGGTAAGGAAATCCCAAGCTGGCCATGATCAGTGGGTGGCTCCTACCTCATTCCGAAGCCTGATGTTAAGTCACGCCCATGATGCAGCCACCGCCGGTCATAGGGGGTTTCACACAACACTGGAAATCTTAAAAGAGGTTGCATACTGCCAACACATGGGGCAGGACCTCGACCAATACTTGAAGGGGTGTCTTGTGTGTGCACAATTTCAGCCATCAACCCTCACACACCATGCGCCTCTCCAAAAGAGGGGGATGACAATGGCATGGTCAGATTTGCAAATCGACTTTGTAGGCCCTGTAATTCGCTCGTCTAGAGGAAACAAGTACATGTTGACCGTTACATGCTTGTTTACCAAGTGGGTGGAATGTCTCCCGGCCCCAAACTGCAAGGCAGAAACAGCAGCTGCCCTGATGATTAACCACATCTTTTCCCATTTTGGTCTACCTCAAAGGATTGAGTCAGACAGAGGTAGCCACTTCACCAGTGAAGTAATGACAAAGATGTGGAAGATACTGGGGGTCAAAAGGAAGTTACATATTGCTTACCGGCCAGCTTCTTCTGGAGCAGTAGAGAGATACAACCAAACCATTGTGAGCATATTAAAAAAGTTTGTGGCAGATTCTGGGCCAAGTTGGGATATCCGATTACCTCTGGTCCTAATGGCCATCAGATCTACCCCTTCATCTGCAACTAAAATGTCACCATTTGAGTTGATGACCGGACGCTAGATGGTGCTTCCCCAGCATTTGCTCTACAGGACCCAAGAGCAGACACTGATAAATGCCTCCACAACTCATGAGTATGTGGAGAATTTAAGGAAACACCTTCAACATGCTTTTGCCTATGCTCAGCGGAATCTAGAAAGATCAGCTGGTAGCATGAAAACCCACTACGACCTGAAGACACCAGGAAGGAATATACTGTGGGAGACCGGGTCTATCTATACAATTTCCAAAGGAACCAGGCCAAACAGCGAACATTTTTGCCTACATGGAAGGGACCGTTTGAAATTATAGACAAAATCTCCCCTGTAGCCTATAAGATCCGCATCCCTAAAGGTAGTCTGGCGGAAGGGGAAGATAAGTGGGTCCATATAAATCAGCTAAAGTGTTGCCATCCTAGGCACACTCTGCAACAACTGGAGGAATCCTCTGGAATCCCAGAGGGGCCCGCCCCAGATCAATAAAAGCTCCAACCCTAAAATATTCTACATACCAAAAATATAATAACCTAATGTCAATATTTCCTGTTATATCTTGTTTTTAAAACAAGACTGAAAAATGTAACCGGATGTATAAAATGTATGTGTTCGCTACACCATTAATAGTGGTGGAGAAATGTCTACGAATAGGTATTTCATCCTAGGAGAGATGAAACCACTGAGACTGACCAAGGAGGCGACCTGGGGACCGGGAGCAAAGATCCGAGGAGCCCAGGGTACCGCCCAATCCTCCCATCAGGACCAGCAAGGAGAACTGATTGATCGACTGGAGGAAGGAAAAGATGCTGAACTGTGCCATCTACGGAATTGGAAGAAGATGAGGCGAACATCCCAGATCTTGCGAGTTCCATCAGTGAAAGGTCAGAATGGCCATCGCAAGAGGGGGGGCTTGTGGGATGTTTTTACCCATGCAGCCAAGCCCTACCATAAAACTGTGCAGTACTGGCATTGAAAACATCATGATGGCCAGAACTCCCCAGAGAGTGCACAGGGAAAACATGAAGAATAGTCTGCCACACATTTTTGCCTATGTTGTGAGCACAGGAGGACACTGCCTAAAACCACCATGGGGCTACACACACAGTAGCCTGAAACCATTGCGAATGGCAATGCTGATTGCCAAAAGCAACCCAGAATTGTGGGGAATTCATTTTATTAATGTCAAAAGGGACAACAGGGAAAGGACCAAAGAAACTGGTTCACTATGCCTTTCCTTAGAGGGATAGACTTTTCAATAGAGCACACATTGCAACTTCCCAAAGATGCCTGAACATCTCAAACTCTTAATCACATGCCACTACCACAGGTGGAAGAAGCGGAAGACAAGGATACAGCGGATCCTGCCCAAAATGTTTACTTTAAGAAGTGTGAAAAACTTGCTGATACTTCTCATAGTTTGGCTCACAGGGGCATTGAATGCAGTAGGCCACCTGTTTGGATTTACAGTTGGCCATGTCTTTGAGGGTCCAAGTTCTGGTGCCGATTTCGAACGTTTGCATTTTTCTGGTAAAACGGCATGCCACACACATGTCACATGGATATTGAACTGTTGTGGTTCGTAAATTCCAGCGACCCGTTCTGGGGGCCACCTTGATGTACTGCGAATGGACCAGATATTCCTGTAGATTGGGTGACCATTTGAATGCAAAACGTGTTTGCGGTTTGTGGGATGTTTTTACCCATGCAGCCAAGCCCTACCATAAAACTGTGCAGTACTGGCATTGAAAACATCATGATGGCCAGAACTCCCCAGAGAGTGCACAGGGAAAACATGAAGAATAGGCTGCCACCCATTTTTGCCTATGTTGTGAGCACAGGAGGGCACTGCCTAAAACCACCATGGGGCTACACACACAGTAGCCTGAAACCATTGGGAATGGCAATGCTGATTGCCAAAAGCAACCCAGAATTGTGGGGAATTCATTTTATTAATGTCAAAAGGGATGCAATACTGGTGCTCACCACTCTCAGAAAGCCGGCGTTTTAAAACCACCAGAATGTTGTGTAAAACTGAACAAATGAACCCAAACCAGGCCAAGGAAAGACTTGCTAAGAGGTGGATACAATGTAAAACTATATTCTGAAATGACTTGAAGGAAGTCATTATTTAATGTATATATAAAAAAAAATAGCTGGGGATGTCAGCAGCTTAAGTGAATTTGGGGGTAAAGCCACTAAAATCGAAATGTTTAGAATAAATGAGTGACCTACTTGTGAGTGTCACATAGGTTGCAATTGTTTAAATGTCATAGTTTTGAACTTAGAATCAGTGTTCTAGCTGCATGTGTAAAAATTGTAAGTTTGGGTTGAATGTAGAAAAATGGGAACTAAAGTGACATTTAGCTGAATTCTGCCTGACAACTACCCCCGACAGGAGTTGAACTGGCTCAACAACTCTTCCCAGGCCTGGCTGCATCCTGCTGCCCCTGCCAAAAGGAGATGACACCTCTCTGATTGAATTAGGGGAGTGGCACCTGGGGACTACAGGAAACTGAACAAAGCCCTATCCTGGTCTCAGGCAAATGTTATATTGGGGGGGGCATAAAGTGGCTTCCTCTTGGGAGAAACTGGGAGGGGCAGTGCCTGTGAGGGCAAGCTGAGCTTGTGGGAAGTGGACAAACCAGAAACTCCACCATGTGCTTGGGGGAAACCACACCCCTTTGGGCCAGAGCATAATTTTAAAAAAGATGGATAATTCATAGTACGGACTTGTCAGAATTATATAAGTAATATCATTATTCTTGTGATTTTTCTGTGCACGTTTTAAGAGGTGTTAGGACCCTGTGGTGTATTCTGGGGGGTTGCTAGCGGAAAATAGGGTCTCACTCCAAATGTCTGCATGTTAAAAATCTGACACTTCATCAATTAATGTCCATACTCCTTGCGCACATTTGTGTAATTTTTGGTAAATGTCCGATATTGGTAAACCGACCAAAAAGCGCAAAATGTTGTCATTTCTGAATCCCAGCTCGCAGGAACATGGGGCTTGAACAGAGACCTGTTCTAATTCATCTGTAATATGTACATGTAATGTCAACCACTTGTGTATCTGGGAAATATGTATTTGAATCAAATATAGATTTGTGGGCAAATTGACCAGGGGAGGATCCTCTGACCCATAAACACACCTCATCATGATGACAATCCATTTCCTTCACCCAATCATGGGAGAGGGGAGAATTGGGCCAATGACAAGTAAAGAGGGGCAGGCTCAGTTATGCCACGCAAACACCCACATTCTAAACACGTAAAAGCAGACAGTGGAGGACAGGTAGGGACATTCACTTTCCACTTTCTTGCGGTGCGCTTTTCCGGGAGACTTCAGACTTCACATCCAGAGATCCAGACTTCAAATCCATCAATCTCCAGAACCTGTAATAGAAATTAACTCCAGAATTTGTAGCAGAGAGGCCTGAATCCACAAGCTGAATCCTCTTCAGCAGGCCTCAAAACCAATCAAACTATTCAACAGCCGGGCAAACTGTTTGAATTTTTTGCCAAGAACTTTTGCAAGAACCTGTAGCAGTATCCAGGAAGCAGTGCTGTATCCGGAACCAGAGAGAACCACAAACCAGGCTGTTGTGAGCAGAACCGGTGCTTGACAGACCCAGAGAGCAGAGCTGACCCAGATAGCCGGGACTTCAGAACCACCCGGCGGAAGTGCCGTCCAACCTGACCAGACCTTGACGGCTTATTTCAAAAATATAGTGTGAGTACTCACTGTGCAAAACCAATCTCTTAGTTTAAAATAATCTAATCCAAACTATTTTACCTTATTAGAACTGCCTCCTAGAATCGTGTCATTCTGTAATCTTTAAAACTGAAAACTGTCATCTGTCATTCTGAGCTTTAAAATTTCAAATCGGAAAAACTAACCGACTTCCTACTCCTTATAGTGCCTCCGTAATCGCGCTCGACGCACGCGACTAAATTTGCCGCGATTTGACATTTTGCCCAATTTCAGCCACGTGTAAAAATATTTGTCCTTGCTTTGCTTGCTGAAATTCGCGTGCAACCTGAAAATCATTCATAGAGCATTGCTAAAGTGATCCTGAATTAATTTAAGTATCTCTCACTCACCCTGAACCTCCTACAGGGAATTAAAATCAATTTTAGCATCATTTCACTTCATTGCCACCACATTCAAAGCATTTTGGGCCTGTGTTTTAAAATCATACCTGTTTTTCTCTAAGCTTGCTAGGGGGGAACTGCATTTCGTATTGCATTTTGTTGGGATTCTTGAAGACTGTGTGCTCTCCTTCCATTTCTTACATTGCAAACGGGGGGGGGGTGAATTGCCAGAGAAATGTGATTATATTATCTTTTGCTAAATCATATCAAGTTATTTCTGTACTGCATTTTATTCCTCATTGCTTTTCCCTTGAAAACATAAAAGTATTTTCGCTGCCTTATCCATCCTATACCAACTCCTCATTGATTGGAAAGAAGTGTGCTAGTGTCAGATTACCCATTGTTGATCAACATTATATTCATAAGTGTGATATCAATTATTAATTTATTATAAAAGTGTGATATATATATACTGTTTATTTTTCGAATAAAAACTTTTAATTTGCGAAACAAACCTACTTCTTGGCTCAGTGGGGTCAGGGGGATTCTAAGAGAGGGGTGTGATATAAGGGTTGTCATCCAGAGTACATGAACTGGACATAAAAATATATCAATAAGGGTTTCCATCAGCATCCCAGACTAGGCATTGACTTAGCTGTAGTGTTGAATTGAATCCGCTTACAGGTTCATCTGGTAAATTGAGCTTGGCCAGTGGCCAATATTTGCGTACAATTGATTTCACAGGTCTGAGCCCCATGTGTGATAACACATGTTAGCCTGCCATCTTGTTTCTCTGATGTGGACTCTCGTGGATTGAGTAATATTTCCCTATCTGTGAATCTGGCTCTTTTGATAGAATTTGCCAGTAGTTTTTTTTCGGGTATCCCCGGTTTCTCAGTCTCTTGCCCAAGGAGGAAGCATGTTCATAGACATCATCGATGGATGTGCAGTTCCTGCGCAGTCTCAGGAATTGGCCGCAGGGTACATTTTCTTTAATATGTGTGGGATGATTACTAGAAAAATTAAGGCGAGTATTGCGGTCTGTAGGTTTCCGATACAAGCTTCATTGTAGTTTGCCACCCTGTTGGCTGATCTTCAAGACCAAAAAATGGATGGTGTGGTTGTCATATTCCATAGTGTCATTGTTGCATGTGTTGAGCCAAGTAAAGAAAGCATTTAAATCTTCTTCACTACCTTCCCCGATGCAGATGATGTCATCGATGTACCTGTGCCAACATTTCACATGTGGCAGCCAGGGGTTCTGTATGTTAAGAATGTGATTCTTCTCATATAATGGCAGATAGGGAATGGCCAGGCTGGGAGCAAACGCTGCTCCCATGGCGGTTCCCTTTGTCTGGAGGTACAATTGATTGTCGAACACAAAGAAATATTTGCAGAGGGCTATTGTCATGAGCTCAATGATAAAGGTGGGAGGGACGCGGGACTGTAGGTTGGTATTGGTTAGGTGCTCATATATGCAATCAATCGCTGCTAATTGCGAAATGCTGGTGTAGAGGGATTTTATATCCATAGTTACCAAGTACTGCGTCATGGCGTCATTGGATTGAAATATAAGTTCTCATATATCTGTATCGTATGGGTGGTATCCCTGAGGTAAGAGTCAGTCATGGTGCTCATGGGTTTTAAAAAGGCATCAACAAATGTACAAATGGGCTCCAGTATTGAGCCGCACCCTGACACAATCGGTCTTCCTGGGGGATCTTGTGGATCTTTATGTATCTTGGGCAATGCATACATACAGGGCGTCCTGCCTTGAGATATGTTGAGGAAGTCAGCTTCATTGTCCGTAACCCAGTGCCACTCGTGGGCGAAAGCAACTACTTCTGAGATTTCCTGCTGTAGCTCCTTGGTGGGGTCCTTCTTCAGTGGGCTATATCTCTCTTTGTCGTTGAGTAATGACATAACCGCGCATTTGTATTGGTTGGTGGACATAATGGCAATACCGCCACCTATGTCAGCTGTTTTGATTACTAGTTCACAATTTCATGATAATTGGTTCAAAGCTTCTCATTCGTCTCTAGCAATATTATGATGTAATGTGACTTTTCTAGTATTTAGCTTGTTTATGTCATTCAGAGCACATTTCGCAAAATGTCAAAAGATTGCTGTGAAGTTGGTTATCAAGGGGAGAAAAAGAGGATTTGGGATTCAGGCCTGTGTCCGGTTCTCTTTCTCGTTCCTCCTGTTCTTTGAAGAAAGTGCGGAGCCGAATCGAGCACAGGAATCGATGAATTTCCAACTCAATATTGTACCAATCGGTCTGCGTTGTTGGCACAAAAGAGAGTCCTTTGGAGAGGACCGAAATCTGAGCTGGTGTTGGTTCTACCTGAGCTAAATTGAACATTGGTAAATCGTCACATTCACTAGTTATGGGAATTGTCTCCTTCGGTATCGTGCTCGTCTCCTGGTGGTCTGGTATTGCACAGGTCCCTTTGTGATAGCCACTGAAAAAAGACAACTTATTTTGGACGGCAAACCTGATTAATGTAAAGAAAGAAGTACATATTATTCTAATCAGTAAAAGAGGTGGTGGTACGGATAGCCTAATTTGTTATCAATTGTTTCCTTTTGGGAATTCAATATTTAATATAATTTTTCAATTTATATTGTTTGTGTTGACAGTTCAATCGTTTTGAAAGAAAGACACTGACAAGTATATGACGCCTATATTTCTAATGACCACCAATATCATAAGAAGTGACAAAAAAGACTTGGTGCGTAATTAGATGGTACCTCATAATTATGTGTTAGTTAAATGGCGCTTTCGCCAAAGCGCTTCACATAGAGCATATTTACATACAATATCACCCAACCGAAGTTGGTACTCAACCTGCACATCACACACTGATCGCAGCACTCAACCCACTGAACTATCTTACTGGCATGAACACTAGCCTTTGGGGCTGGCGCTCAGCAGTCTTTTCTCTGCTCAGTAAAGTGAATATCCAAAGTTTCAAGCATGCACATTGCCTACCGAATCCTCTGTTTTCCACACTGAGGCTGTCGTTCCAAGTGACTCATCGGTCTTGACAAGGGGTCCTGCCAAGCTACACCCTCAAGATATTATCTCTGCAGTCCTTCAACTCTGAGATGCTTCCACCAATAAACAAAAGATGTGCTAAGCAGGGGAGAAAGAAGAGACCTCCACTCCCACCGGCATTCGATTTGAGAGGGAGTTGTTACCCAGGCAAGCTCTCCCTGATAGACGATGCTTGCATGGACTGCATGGCGCCCAGAAGCTGCTATTCCTGTTCTTGGCACCCTTTGCCACCAAGGTGGAGTTCCACATCATGGTACGAATAACATTATGGAAACTGCAATAACCAAAATCGCAAAACCTAAGGTGTTTCTCCGTACCTTAATGCCTACGGGCTTTGGCGCATTACAAACAAATACATTTTAAAAAATGATTTCTACAGGATCGTATTTTGCAATGCTGATCGGAGGGCGTTCCAATTAAGTGACGCAAGAAGAGTGAAAGAGTGGTAGTGAGAGGAAGCACAGGGAGGGCGAGGCGCCACAAGGGTGTAGGAGGAGGCAGAGCGTAGGCTGCAAGAGGATTTGTGAGGGTTGATAGAAGAGGATAATTACGGCAGTGCCTTACCGTGGGTGAATGTATGCACTAGTAGAAGAAATTTGAATTTGGCCCCGTTTTACATAGTTAGCCAGCCAGCCTGCTGGCGATAGGAGGAAGTAGGAGTGAAGCAAGGGAGTTCAAAGAGCGTCCCAGCAGCAAAGTTAGTTATCTCGTCATGGGGACAGAATGCAGAGTTAGGAAGACCAACTAGGATACTGGCACAGTAGTCCAGGTTAGAGAAGTCAAGAGTGGTTAGGAGATGCTTGGCAACTTTGATGGGAAGGAGATGCCCAATTTTTCTGATATTTAGGAAGTTGAGGTGAGCCACTGTTGCAGTTTTAGAGATGATAGTAGGGGAGTGGGTGTGAAGGGTCGTAGACGGCACCAAGATTTCTAGCAGAAGAGGGGCAGGGGAGAGTGTCAAGTGTAAACTGGATAGGCAGGGAGGAGAAAAGGGAGAGGATTTGGCAGGGGGAAAAAAATCACCTCTGTTTTGGAGGAGTTCAATAGAAGAGAGCGTAAGGCCATCCAGTACTTAAATGGCAGAGAGACAGTCAGAGAGGTTGGTAGATAGGTCAGTGGAGAGTTCGGTAAAGGAGAAAAATATTTGGGTGTCGTCTAAGAGGAGTTGGTACGGGAACCCAGAGGCTCCTCGAATGGAACATCATCACACACGATGCAGGGTTTTTCTATATGATAGACCCCGCAGTACATGTAAAGGTACACTGGTCTGGGTGTCTCAGAATGTATTTGTCAATATTACTCCTTAACTCTCAATGCTTGGTCTTTACTATTCAGAGCTGCTCACTCGCTTTCTCAAAGGCAGCTGCAGGTGCACTGGCTTCTCACTCTGGCTTGCGTGGGACTTCGTTGTGCCTTAGTCCGCTGTTTTGACCAAAACGCAAGCAACATTTCACATCCTAGTCTCTTGTTGGATGGCTCCTCTTACAGTGTTCCGTTTCTGCCTGCCGTATCTGCCCGCCAGGTCTTCCCACGATGGTAGTGTACCATTCCCTTGATCCTCGCTGTAGATGGCTTCCGTATCCAATACACCTTAAACCTTTCAGGTCTCTGGTTTCTCCAGAAGCAGGATTGAGTTGCACCTCTGCTCAGCAGTGTAGTACCTCACATCCAAGGTGTGACACATATGTGCCCTTCACTGCAGGTCAAAGAGCCTTTCCAGCGACTGATCTCAGCCTCTGCAACCTTATGCAGTTTTACTGATGAAATCACCTGATCATAGGGTTGGAAAACAATTTGGGAATATTGTGGCATTGGCTGTCTCCAAACAAGGTTTGGAAGCAACACGAAACGGGGCAACACTGGTTCGATCCCCGGGTTCGCGCTTAGAAACCTCTGGGTATTAAGTGCTTTATAAATAACCAATTACAATAAGATCAAAGCACAGTTGGTTGGTGCAGATTTGGTTATGTCATGGCTAGACAGTGCGATTCACATTCACTTATAAATGTACTGCACCTTTGGTGTCTGTGGCATGCCAGAGCCCCAGAGTCACCAAAAGTGCGGTAACATTGTTCAGAGAATGTGGATCACACTGTCTAGCCATGACATAACCATGGTCCTGTAGTGCATGCAATACCTATGTACAAATCTCACCCAAAGTTGCATGTGCCATCCATGACCAATATGTGACAAAAGGCTTGTGCAAGCAGGCGGGCAGGGTAACTCGCCAGCCAGTGAGAATGCAGTCTAGGATGGATCAAGAACTCATTTTGGCACAGGGGAGGGTGGTGTTAGATCCATGTAGTTGGGATAAGGTGAGAAGAACCAATGAGAAGACAAGAACCGGGTGCGAGTGTGGGCCCTCATAGCAGGCATGGGTAAGGGTTAAAAGACACAGGTCAAAGAAACGGAGGATGAAAAAAAACACACACCATAGGAAAAGAGTACTTCCAAAGGGTGGTTGGTGAAACCACATAGGACTGTGTCTATTATTATTTGCTCATTAAACCTGGTCAATGCATGGCTTACACAAATATTATCAAGAAAGAATTCTGTATCCCTTTTGAAAGACAGCTACCAGATACAAAAGTAGCTGGAACCATGATTGAGCAGGTACATGAAAGTATTATGGTCCAAAGAATGATAGCTAGATTCTGATGACACCTTCAAATCCTTTTGATTTCAGTATGCACAACCAATAGATTGGTGGTCACTGTGATGAAGTCACTTCTCTGAATGATGGGGCTGGGGAACCTTGGGTGCAGGGTGACACTACACAGTACACAATCTTGAATAGGAAACAGGTGGGTCCCCTAGGCTACCCTAGTCCATCAACATTCTATAAAACAAGTCCCCATCAATAAAACCTAAGAGAACCCAGCATGACAGGAGAAATAAGGATGGTAAAATGTGTGGGGCACCCCGCAAGGAGAAAGAACCGAGGCCAAGACCAGGGATTTCAGGTCAGGGGCAAGGAACACTTTCCATTGGCCAAGGGTCAAGGGAATAGACTTAGGGGGAGAGGAAGACAGGTGCAACCCACCCTTTTAACATGATCAGGTTTCCTAAAGCCTATGGTGGCCAAGCTAAGAGAGAGTATCACTGCCTTTTTAGAAAAGCCCCAGAATCATTGAGGATTTGCTGATCCTATCACCCAACTCCTCTCCTAGAACCCATCCCCAACAGCCATGTTAGCAAACTCATTGCTTCCCAAAACCCCATCAGATTATTTGGAAATTGCCAAAAGACATTTAGAAACCCCAGGATGTTACATGGTTCTTTCTGCTAACCCAAGAAAGGCAATTATCCAACAACTGGAGCAAGAAATATCTAACTGGTATAGGAAAGGTTTATTGACAGACGAAGAGAGAAGTTATCTTTTGATCAAAGAACCAGTAATGCCAACTATGTACTTTCTGCCTAAAGTGCACAAGGAGTACGATACTATACCAGAAGGCCGTCCAATCCTGAGCGTTATCGGATGGGCAACAGAAAATATTTCACAATACTTAGACAACATTCTCAGACCAAGAGCAAGCACATTGCAATCATACTTAAAGGATACTACGGATGTGATTTTGAAACTAAAAACTATACAATGGAAGGAGAATTACAAATTGGCAAGCCTAGATGTCAAGGCATCATATACCTCCATCCAACACCAGTGGGCGATCAAAACCATAGACCACTCATTTAAAGATGACTCATCATCAATATACCAGAAAGTACAAATTATTAAAGAAATGCTTAAACTGACATTTGAATGCAACATCTTCACCTTCAATAATTGTTACTTCAAACAAACAAAGGGTGTTGCCATGGGCACAAAATATGCCCCGGCAATAGCTAACCTCTTTATGGGTTTCTTTGAGGACACTGTCATATACCAGGACCAGGCACATCACAAAGAATTGTTAAAATGGATGCGATACATTGATGACATTCTAATTATTTGGCAAGGAACCGACATCGAATTCCACGAGTTCACGAACTGAATCAACAATAATCAGTTTGGTATTCAATTTACCGGGACATGTGATGATCATTCAATAAACTTTTTAGATTTATCAATTTACGTGGACAACAATAAACTTAACACATGGACTTTTAGGAAGCCAACGAAGTCCAACTCCACACTCCATGCTAAGAGCTGTCATCATATTCACTATTCTTAACATAACATCCGGAGAATTCATCCGAGCAAGAAGAAATTGCCAGACCCAAGACACCTCTGACCAAGAATGTTTACTTTTGAAAACAAGATTTCTAGCAAGAGGCTACTCGGAAGACTGTGTCAGATGAGCAATCAACAAGAGCAGAAATCTCACACAAGAACAGACCTTGGTACCAAAACTAAGAAAACTACAGACCAACAATCAAAAGTTGGATTTGTTACTAAATATAGTAGCAATCATAAGATTCTCAACAAAATGTTGTCAAAACATTGGCACCTTTTGAAGTTAGATGAAAACATAAAGAATTATGTTGATCCTAAACCAAAAACTATTTTTAAACGAGCAGAAACACTAACAAACAATGTAAGAAGAAATGGAGATGAGGCATGCACTCTGATTCCCAGCCAGATGTACCTGCTAAAGCAACAGTTAGTCTTCTCCTCCAAACATTTTCTTGACTCTATCAATCATCAGGGAGCCTGTGTTTCTTTTCCTTTTCAGGTGTATCTGATTCATTCTCATTAAAGTCTCTAAGGATTCTGGTACATGTAGTCGCACACGTTTTTCAATGCAGGTGACTAGGAACCAACTCTCCTCCTAAAACAGACTATAGCTACCAGAATTCCTTGAGACCAATTGAGACTAATTTGTAACACCTGAAAAGACAGCCTCCCTGTAGATTGTTAGAGACATGAAAGCGCTTGGAGGAGAACAGCAACTTGAAATGCAGCAGGTATTCAAAACTGGGATCTAGAGTGCGTGCCTCACCCACCCTCTGCTTCTCTAAACACAAAGAAACAAACTAAGCCCTTCACTGTTACCAGGCACGGAAAGCACAACGAATATACATTGGTTACAACCACCTAACAATGGATTTAGAAAATGCAGTAACTGCACCATGACATAACAAAAATATTGAAAGACCAATATAACAACGAGATTAAGATCCAACAGGGAATTAATTGCAAAACAAAATACGTGGTGTATGGTATTATCTGTGTATGCAAATTGGTATACATAGGTAATACCATTAGAGAATTAAAAACCTGTATTAGAGAACACCTGACTAAGACTGGAAGCCAAGGCTTGAGATTACCCTAGGCCCATCATTGGCAGAAGAAACATCAAATGGCAAACAAAGCTGATATCAGATTCATAGGACTCCAAAAAATCTCAACGGGAAAAAGAGGAGGAAACAAAGAGAAAGCGCTACGTCAGGCAGAAGCAAGAATGATATGCAAACTTAACACCACAGTCTTGGGCCTCAACTCAGACAATGAGATGGTGTCTTTTTTGTAACTAACTATGGATACATTTGGACACTGAATAACAAAATACTATATGTGTACATTATTCTTTCTATGTGTAAATTCCATCTCCTTCTACCAAATAAGTGTTGCACATGACGTGCATAAAACATTGCATGCACAGTTACTCAAATGACCTATTACTTATATCATGTGATCCAGTATACCTACACTTAAAGGTGATCAGTATTACTACTAATATGTCAATATCACTTCCCTCAAAACTGACCAACCATGGCTCAATATATAACTAATGCTGGACTACATCCAAGCGAATTATATGACATCTGAATGATGCAAGAAACATGAACAACGTTGGTTTGTACAACATATACCTGAGTGCAACTAACTGACCCAGTGGATAGATTACGGCTCGATTGTACAAATAAGTCCTTTACTTATCTTAAAAACAGACAGCCGCTTAGGTATTGTTACGCTGAATCAAGCTTTTGCATATCAATCCATGCAAAGCGTACGGATTGAAACTACTAAACCAGACATACTACATAGATATCTTTTTATTATTTTTTCATTCCACCTTCTCCATCCAATATGGATTAATATTGTCCCTGCGCACGAAGGTCTCTAAATAAAGCGACTCATCTGCTAACCAAATGTACGTAATCATCATCAATCAAAAAACATATTTGGTCATCAGATTTATTTTTATTCTAACTTTTCGATTCAATATGGACTACTATTGTATTTGCGCACTAAAAAATCCAAATATAGCGAGTCAGCTGTTAACCAAATGCACGTAATTATCAATAACTTAAGAACACATTTGGTCGTAAGATTTAAGTATTTCCCTAATACATTTCTCAAAAGATTGGGGATTCCCAGGTATGCAATCATTGGGAACATGACAACCGAGTCCCAAAATATGGCGGGCGTTAGCCCGAAGCGCAACTAGAAACTAACAACAGACATTGGATGGAATGTTACTATGACGATGTAACAACTTCAAATATACGACTCAAGCACCATTCGGCGCCTCAGTTATCAGCCGATGCGCGCAGATAATAGATTCGGACAAGAACATACGGTAAGAGACCGTCAGAAAAGTACAGTTTTTTGTATAAACATTGAATTTAGAAGCGCTCACGCAGAATTAGCGGAGCGCCTGTAAAGCCATCAAGATAGATACTAATGAATATGCCTCGAGTAGCATTTTGAAAGAATTACACTTTGTAAGTGCCGCCAAACGGTAAATCTGAGACCAATGTGCATTTCTTTACCACTATGAAGTTGGTTTAAATAGCGCAACATTCATAAAAGTTAAGTTACCCCCCCATGAGCAAGAGGGTTACCAGACGCATCATATAAAGCCAAAGAGGCTAATTAATGTTTTAAACAGCACGCGTATCCAGCACACCTAGAGCAGAACAATATACCTTGTGAGTATGAATGCTGACTATATATTTATTTATGTTTGACCTAACATACAGGGATCCAACCCAGTTATTTGGCAAGCATCAACATAACAGTGTATTCGAGACAAACTCTTGAAGGTTAAACACCTATCTAATATGAACAAATATATGGATATGAAAAAGCTCATTTGACCGTGTCCAACTCACTCTCATTATTTTGTCTCCTCTCTCCTTTCTTTCTCTTTCTCTTGATTTTTGCTTTTGCATTTGTCTTAACCCATGAATCCTCCCCTTCACCAACCCCTGCCTTTCTGTGCTCTTAATGCTCAAACATGAATATGTGAATCAACATTTAATTTTTGTTTTATGGTTCAAACATTCAACGCGTATCAACATATTTTGGACTTTATTTTTTGTTTTGCGCATATTTGAAATTATTGTTGAATGTCACTTGTAATCATAGATTGACTTACATTGAGCAACAAGCCCTGGTTTGATAAAGGCTTTTTAAAAGCTGAAACACGTGTCATCACCAAGGGCAACCATGAATAAATATACTTTGTGAACACTAGTTTGGCGCTGTCTGTTATCTGAGTATTCCCACAAAATACAGTCATTGACAGTGGTTTATTTGGCTTTTTAACCACAACTCAGTAAAACGTGACAAGTGGTTTACTGTTACAAGCTAAACTATTCTCTATGCTCAACGTATGTGTGTCGTCTTGATAGACCGAACCCTCAAAGCCATTTCTCTTCTTCAAAATGTTAGCAAACTCATTGCTTCCCAAAACCCCATTGTTCATTGTTATAGGCAGGAGTTACCACACACCTGGCCAGACTGGATGTCTGCAGTACCGCAGACTAGTATTGCACATCAATTGTAGTTTTTTTTGTAAGTAGTGCTCTTGCTGGTGGGGAGAAAGAAATGCGTGAGACGCAGCTTGACGAGAAGCAGGGCTTTGTATTGTGCCCATGGGTGCATTGTGTGTCAGCCGATATTACAAATGTTGATGACAAGTGCTATATGTTGCTGCTCCAATCCTTTATTCCTTAATTATTTCATTAGTATTTATTGCTCGAATTAGTAAAAGATGTCAACAAAACATAAACAGAAGTGCTTTCGTAGCAGTGTTGTGGTGTAATTCATTTTCGTTTTCCTGAGCATCGGTTGGCAGTTCCATCAATTTGTCTCCCCATCAATTATTGCCATATTACAAGAATGTCTATTGGCTAAAATTGCCATGCAGTCGATGGCACAGTCTCCTGAAGCAAAGCAAAGAGTGCATTGCTATCCACCTCAAATATGACATGTCTATTACACACATGGCACATGATGCAAAAGTGGGAACCCCCAACTCAGGGCAATGTGATTCTATGAAGAATATAGACTTTGATATTTAGCTCAATTCCTTTTCCTTTTCCCAGTCTCCCAGTAAATTCTTTATTTTTTGCAGAATGTTATTTTTCACTTTTTAGTTGGACCTTCGCCACTCAGCATTTTGACACACGAGGCTTAACAATTTCTTATCATACTAAAGATTGCTTTTTCTTTTACAAATAAGTTAAAACAGTCCTCATCTGATTTTTTTTCTTCCAGAAGCAATACATAAAAAAGCATGTCAAATAAATAGAATAGCCAAGACTGCAAGCATTCGCCATCAAAAATAAATCTGCACAATTCTTTATTCCCATGTGTGACAGGTTCTGCTACATTACATGCACTCTGTCCCCGGTTCTGTCACCACTCTGGACCGCTTGTTAACGGCCCTCCTGTTCATTGAACTATTTATGACGAATGGTTGTCGTGCCCTTTTCACTAAGGGGAGCCCCTTTTAATGAGAACTCTGCCCTGTCCTAAAACCCTAAGAACAACTACTTGCCTAATAAGTTCATAATTTGTAGTCACCCTACCATTCCCCTAGAATGTACTGGCACGAGGAAAAATAGGAGTTAGCTAACTGAAGATCCCTTTCCCAGTACTGTGATGAGGAAGATCCCCAATGACTCACAAGGGAGACCTAAGATCAGTACTGTGATGAGGGAGAAGTGTAGAGGCATGAGGATTATCTATAGGAACCAGGTTGAGCAGGGTATGCAGTGATTTTGTCGAATTCAAAATAACTAATTGAATTTTTACCGCAACCCAAAACGTCTACAAAAAATAACAAATGTATTAAACCTATATATATATATATGGGGTTGGGAATGGTAATAGTAGTTTTGGGGGTGGGGGAAAAGTATTAATACATAAAAACACAGAGTTTGGGGGTACCCCCCAAAACAACAGAAATAAATGGTTATTTTAATGTAGGGTCACAAGCTGTTAGTCCTGTAAAAAATGTATTTGTTGTTTTGTCATTCGTTAAAATTACATTTAACCATTGAGCGGTCTAGTGCCTCCCCAAGTCCTATTGGCCAGAGACAGTAAAAAAGAGAAAACAGACTCAGGAAGTATGAGAGAAGCCCTCCCTAGAGGAGCATGCAGCAGGAGTCTTGTGCTGAAGCAGAAGTGGGATGGGAGCAGAAGAAGCTGTGGACCAGAGGCTCTGCCAGAAGGAAAGGGAACCTTAGCATGCCAGGAGAACCCCTTTTCAAAGGATCTGACAAAATGCCTAACCCTGCCTGGAGTTACCGCAGCACACCAGAGAGGGAGGAAGACTGCAGAAGCCCAAAACTAAAGCATGAAGAGCCTCAAGATCGACCAAAGAGTACCGGGAGAGACCCTAAAGGTACAGGGGTGACCGGGACAGTTGGTAGAGGCAGAAGGGAGCAGCAGGATACCCTGACCCATCCAAACAGCGGAAGAGGGGAAACTCAGGAAGCAAAGCAACCTTCCTAAGCCCCCAATAAAGAAACCAAGGAATACAGGTCTGGGACCCGGCCCCAATGAAGATCACCATTGCTAGTCATCTTCATAGTCGCAGTACTTGGCAGGCTAGTGAACCAGGTCTGACACACTATCACGAGAGAAACGTATGGGTTTGGGAACTATACCCCATGGCCTTCAAAGCAATGTGAAAGAAGATGAGAGAAGAAGAGCCCAAGGGAAGGGAAGTATTCTCCCTGGTGTTGTGAAGAAGAGAACAGGGGGAGGGAAGCATCCTCGCTGGTGTTGTGAGAACTGCATGAGGGCAGTCAAGAGAAGGAAGGTACTCTTGTGACATTGTAAGAAGCCCAAAGAAAGCCAGGGCATGGGAGGCATTTCCCCTGGTGTTTGTAAACACTGTGAGAAGCCTGGTTCAGACCAAGTGAAGGGACCCATTCTCTTGTCGTCAACATTTGAGTTGGTACTTTGCTTTCTTTTGAGCCAGAGAGTTTTGCTACTTTGGAACTTTGTTTTAAACACGTTGGAGTTTTGTTTCGGTACTACTTAGAACTTGGTGTTTCCCCAAATTGAAACTCTAATTCATTCTTCTGGATCAAGAAGACCCACATCCTTTTTAGTTTAGTTGATAAGGTAAGGGACGGAAATAGGTTATCGACAGAGGACAGTGGAGTATATACTTTTATCGGACATCCTAACAGAGTCCTTAGTGTTTGCTTTGAGGCAGAGAAACCCCTCTTAATAATAGGGCTATGTGGGTTTTTTCCTTATATTCTTTTAGATAAAGGTTTATGCCAACAAACATGCCACCACTATGCCCAAACCTTACTCCCGCAACCTCACATATTGCAAAGCACTACTTTTCTCTCGAGCTATTTTTGCACTATATGAAACACAAAGCTATACACAAGTACATACTAGTCTTGTAAAAAATAGGCAGGTACATTCTAGATGTCAATGAATTCAGTATTTGATGCCATACCTAACAATACCATATTGAGTTGTTACTTTATTTGTGTTAGTAGATACATTTGTGTTTTTCCAATATCTCTAATGCCATCAAGCATTAAGAAGGTTTTGAATATACTTATTCCTCATCCTACGATACGTTTGACAAAGAAACATAAACTGAGCAGTGTCTTTTAAGTGACGCTATCACTGCTGTAAGTGGAAGTCTTCCCTTACCTTCCCAGCCAGGTATTAACAGCACCAGCTCTGGGTTAAAAACCACGCAATATTGAAGATAAAGGTATGTGGCGGCTAACAATTCAGCAAACAATACAGGTCTCGAAACATGAGTATATGAATCAGGGTTTTTCAATTAAATCGAAAAAGAGAGGATTTCCAACTTGCTTGTGGACCATAGTCCATCTGTCTGTCCCTCACTTCCCTGGCACTCTGCTTCTAAGCAGTTAAACAAAATTCACTCAGAATCAATGAGGTTGCAAGTGTCCCCGGCCCTGCTTTCTTGGCTTCGGTGGTTCTTTCCATTGTGGTCGTTGTGGTCAGGATGCTGAGTTGTCTCTGGGTGGTCCTACTGACCTGCGGGACATTCGGAGCTCGAGCTTGCTTCAGTTTATGTCAAGCCTGGGTCACGTTTCCACACATCTCATTGGGTCCAGGGAGCCTCGGGTGTGAGTCCCGGAATACTCTGCCACCCTGGTTGCCAGCACAGGATGGATGGATGCACCTTGTTGAGGACCTCGCTAGATGCTTTCTCAACCTCCTAGTCTTGCCCACTCTCTCAAACATCTTCTCTCTCCTTCTCTTCCTCTACACCTGCCAACAGCCTGGCCCTCTTAGCTCCACTTCTTCCCCCCTCAGTTTTTAGGTTTCACTCTTTCGTACTCCCAGCTTCTTCGCTTCTTGCCGTCTGGTATTATTGTCCAGCTATCTCAGCTCTTTCATTCCTCTTTACTCTCATAACCCATCTGCAAATCTTTCTGCTCTTATCAGCCATCTGCACTCTCTAGTCTCATCTTCAGGGGTCTATTCTCTTTTCTGCCTCCTTCTCTCTTTACTTCCCACTAGAGTTTTGTCAGTTCTTTTCCACCTCCTCCACTCAAGACTCCCTCCTTGAAGTCTCTCCACTCCTTTTCACCTTCTATCCCATTCTCTTTCCTTCTTTCATTCCCTACTCCTGCTGCTCCGTCTTCACCTCCCTTCTGTTAGCTGTCATCGCCACTCTTGACACGTCGTGCTGAAAAGCTTGCGATCTTTGGACATGAAAACGTGTTGGACAATGGTTGCTACCACAGATGCTAATTCATTCATGGGTTTCATTGTTAAAGATGTGTACTTTTGTGCAGATGGTTGACGGCAATTTGACAAGTGATGTCAATGCAGGTCTGTGGTACACCATTTCTGACATATAACTGGCTTCAAATGAACCAATCAAAGACACACATGTTACTCTTATGGTCACCTAAAATTCAAAACCACATTCCCGCCTCGCAAGGCGCATCATAGTTCCGGCCAATCACGATGAACAATGGAGTTTCTTCACTGTCTACACAGTTGTTAGGCACAGATTGTATGCAGTACCCTTAGGGTGCACTACAACAGCCTTAGCCTCCTAGCAATAGGGACCCAACCTTTGGTATAAGTCTGTACTACACAGGTTGGAAGTGTGGTCAAGTAGCCAGGCTTATCTCAAGAGGGGTCAATGTGACAAGTCAGGTAGTTGCACAGAGATTCACAGTGACAAGTATCCAAATAAACATTTGCACACAAGGTTTCTTAATCAAACAATTATTAATTTATTTAGCAGTTAGCAGTCAGTTTGAGTAAGCCTTCTTCAGAAGGGAGCAATATAAAGCAACACACAAATATACTTCAAAATACACACTCTTAGTTTTCTAAATCAGCAAGTACCCATTTGGGATGGCACACAGACACTTTCTACACCCACAGGTGACTTCAATGGCTAGGGTGTGGTTGACATTAATATATCACTGTTGCATTTAGAATATTACTGAGATGAGTGTCAAAGAAGAGAGCAAGAACACGTAAGCAGAGGAGAGAAGAGTCATTCAGGGAGCCAGGCCAGCCAATGTTTAGTTAGCAAAAGTCAAGGTGAACTGAAGCACTTCCTGAAGGTAAGTAAAAGTCTTGCAAAATGTTTTAGAAATCTTTGTAGAAAAGTAGAATCAAATTTAGGGTCACAAGCTGTTGGCCCTGTGAGTAGTAGAAGAGGCAAGCAACTCCACAGAAGCAACCAAGTCAAGTCTCAACTGAGAACAAGCAAGGCTACAAGAGGTAAGTTCTCTTTGACTGAACAGTACCTTGAGGTTGAAGAAAAGGGCAGCAGGTAGCTCCTGTTCCTGTGCAGCTCTGCAGATCCTGTTGTTCCTGGACCTCAGTCGTGGGGACAAGAGGGAGGACTTCTGGGGACTCCTGCTGTGCAACGGGACGGTCAGCACCCGCAATCTTCAAACAAGTGGCACTTTGGTGTTTCACCTCCTCTTGTCTACCGCAAATAGCACCACCGCGGTTCCTGGCTTTTGAGATGGGCTTTCCTTGCATCTGGGATCCTGCACTCTTTTGAGGTGGCTCAGGCTCGGTCAGTCCTGCTTCCTGGAAGTCCAGAGGATCTTCCTGGAGTTCTTGGCCAGCTTAAAAACAATGCACACTTTCTGGTGTTGCTCTCCCTGGCTCTTCAGTTCCAGCAGCAACTGCAGTGGAAATTCAACCAGCTTCGAGAGGATGTCCAGGTGGCTTACTTTGGAGTTGATTGGTCCCACCAACTCAAGGGGAGAAGTCGTCCGTACAGGGCTTCTCTAGTTGAAACGAATTTGGAGCTTCAGCACAGCAGCAGGGCTTCACCGGGCAAGCCAACGGTCTAGGAGTTGCAGCAGGCTTCTCTTCCAAGTTCTTCTTCAGATTCCTTCGTCCAGTGGTCGACTCTGCCTTCCAAGCCAAAACGCCGTGCCTTTTATGCAGGATTCTCCCATTCATTCCAGCCCAGCTGTCAGTCACCCAGAAGAGTGGCTGTCCTTAGCGGACAGCCAGCCGGCCAATCACCTAAGAGTGCATTTCTGCCTCCAAGGAGACTAATCACAGGGAGTTTCGGGCACCTCCCTCGCTTCCTGCCCCCGCCAGACACCCTGAATCCAGAGACGGGTTTCACTCATGAAGCCCACTAAAGACAAAACTAACAAAGGGACCCAAGTGTTAAGAATGATGGCAAGGCCCACACTCTGGTTCCCAGTCAAATTGTCTTCTCCTCCAAACGTTTTCTTGACTCCATCAATCATCAGGGAGGCTGTGTTTCTTTTCCTTTTCAGGCGTGTCTAGTTGCATTTCCTTTTCAGGTGTTTAAGGTTAATTCACATTGATGTCTCTAAGGATTCTGGTACTTGTATTTTCCCACTTTTTTCAATTGCAGGTGATTGGGAAACAACTCCCTCCAGAGCCCAAATCATACCCTTGATAGGGGGAGGGGGAAACCCATGTTTATGGCTCTCCATAGTAAGGCATGATGGCCCTGGTGCTGCAGCCTCTTGAGCCCGGGACATCTGGAACATAGTGTTAAGAATGATGGCAAGGTGCGCACTCTGGTTCCCAGTCAAGTTTTCCTGCTATAGCAACAAATTGTCTTCTCCTCCAATCGTGTTCTTGACTCCATCAATCATCAGGGAGGCTGTGTTTCTTTTCCTTTTCAGGCGTGTCTAGTTGCATTTCCTTTTCAGGTGTTTCAGGTTAATTCACATTGATGTCTCAAAGGATTCTGGTACTTGTATTTTCCCACTTTTGTCAATTGCAGGTGACTGGGAAACAACTCCCTCCAGAGCACAAATCATACCCTTGATAGGGGGAGGGGAAACCCATGTTTATGGCTCTCCATAGTAAGGCATTATTGATGGAGTCAAGAAAACGTTTCAGGAGAAGACAATTTGTTGCTATAGCAGGAAAACTTGACTGGGAACCAGAGTGCGCACCTTGCCATCATTTGTAACAACAAACGGACCAAACCTGGTTTGTTTGTTTGTTTGTTTATTTATTTGGTAATATGCACCAAAGCCCTTGGGCAGACGGGCGCAACAGAAACAAGAAATCTTAAAGCTTAGTTACAGTGCAGAGGTAGCAATACATAGAGCAGTAATTGCGATCAGAACAAAATACAATATACGCGATACATTAAGTACATAGCAGTGGTCATAGTAAGTCAAAGGAAAACATTCAATGGGTGTCAGTCTTTGGGATGCAGAGTAAATCTCAAGAAGGAGCGTTCCAGCAAGAAATGGCGAAAAAAGAAGACCGGGCCATTTTGAGAAAATGGGCACCCCTGGGTGCTTTACCGTGGCTGCGAATGTAGCTCGTGGATAAAACACACAATGGTAGTAAAAAGTAAACCACTGCCACCAACCATTCATTGTGGAAGGGGTAACAAAAAAATTTTACATGAGAAGCTAGACAAAGGGGATACTAAGTAACCCTTCCAGCACCCTATTGTAAGATAGTGTGCGCTGGGTCTAGAAAGTTACAAATGTAAGTAAATTCAATTTCACTTTACTGCTCTTGGAAACAGTAGTATTCCAAGAGAAGGTATTTAAACCTTGGGGAAATCTAAAAGACGTCCCCGTGCCGCTGCACTGAAAGTGCTGTGTGACACAATGCAAAAAGATACCTATGGAGTTTGTCAGACTCCAAAAACCAAAAGAAACACATAGTTTAAATCACAGAAAAATACATGAGAGAGGTGGGAAAAGGTCTCACTCTCTCCAGGTTAAAAAGTAAAAAGTCCTACAGTCCAGCAAAAGTGCTGGGGGTCTCTAAGGTAGAGAGGAATTAGGACATTTCTGAGAATTCTCCCTAACAACAATGTTCACTAGACACAAACTGGGCTCCCTTTATGCAAGGTTAGGCTATTCCCAACTTTTCACATTATCTACTATCCTGCGGAGTGACACTCAGTACCAGCTCTAAGTTGCAACGGGGTGCAAAGTGACTTACCGCGCGGAGCCGCAGCTTACATATACTTGATAACAAAAATTAAAAAAGGGACAATACATGAGAGCTGGGTTTGAAACTCTCCTTCAATTATTTTTTAACTGGGAACTATTGTGCCCTAAAAAGGCCCACACTTAAAAACATGTTGTGATAATATGAAATGGTGCACAACAGAGAAAGGCTTAACTGTTTTTGTATTAATGTACTGTCGCTTTACAATGCCCTACAATTAAAACCCACTGCTTGATTGCAATGTGTGCTACTGTTTGTTAACAGATCGAATAGTCAAAAATTAAAACTATGAATATCATTTGTTATTGCACAAATCTAGAGGTGCCCCTGTTATGCTCATTGCTGCCCCCACCACTCCTGAAAAATGAGAGGCGCCTTTTACCGCGACAATCCCCCTAATGCTTAACATCCAGCAAGCCTTCACAGAAACTGGTACACTTTTCATGTTCTTAATTGGTTTTTTTTTCAATTTTTGCATTGGCCTTTGGTTAGTTAAACCTTATACACAGGGCCTCATCACGAGTTGGGCTGTATTCCCGGTTGTAATACCGCCGACTGTAATAGCCTTAGCACCCACCGGTCCAGTGGTATTACCACCGGATCACGGGTTGGGCATTTACAGTAAATCCCCATTCTTGATTGGGTCCATTGGATCCAATGGGGAATTTACGGTGCTAATACTGCTGGCTAACACAGCAGGCTGTAATGCCGCCGAAAACAGGGATTTTCACCTACAGAAAAAAGCTGGAGGTAAAACAGCCGATTTAGCGCCCAACTCGTGATAGGGCCAGCCCTTAAATGCGGCAGTAAAACCGTTACCACCGCATTTAAGGGCTACAGCCCAACTCGTGATGAGGCCCACAGTATTATTACAACATTTTAAACACATAGAAAAGAAAGCTAAATGCACAATTAATACCCTCTTGAGTTGCTATGGGGTTTCCTCTTGAAGTGGTGGATTAACACCTGGCAAGGGTAAAGACAGCAAAAAATATAGAGATGGGCGCACTTACTGTGCAAGAGCCATAGAATTTTCGATTTTCTATTATGTAGTTTTAAAACATGTTTTACTTGTTTTTTGGGGTGATGATATGCTATGGGAGTTTTGTTTCAGGTTTCACAATAATAATATAAGTAGCATGGTTGGGCCCCCTGTTACTTGTTTTATTCAATTCATATAACTTATCTCCTCTGCAAGAGACCTGTAACCAACGCAAGACAGCGATGTAATCTGCAATCTGCTACCCGTCTGGCATAAGTATGCAACTGTACAGTTATGCAATGACTGTAACCTCTTCTGCGACTGGTAACCACTGTAACCGACTTCTTAAGCAAAAGCGCCTAGATGCCTCTGGGTTATGTGCGCTGTATAAATGACAAAATAAATAAATAATAAATACATATGACCCAGAACTACAAGTTCAAAAATGGATTTGGCACAGAAATTAAAGCCAAGGCTGTTGTAGTTTTTGTGTGGCGAGATTAGCAGCGGCAAGCCGTGCTAAAACCTTGCAACATATTCGCATCTGTGGACTGAACTGACTGCAGTCAAATGCTGCATCCAAGCAGAAGGTGTAAGACTGACGGGAAGAAATAAACAGCACATACACAAGTAAAACTATCTTACACAAAAGTACAATCATGTTCATAATTAGGATCGGTGGGGCGATTAAACCCACAGCTCCCGGGGGTTCCAAAGCGTGGGTTGCAACATGTGGTGTACACCAGCTCTGGCAGCAATGCATGCCACCACGCCTAGGTGTCTGTCTGATACTTCCTCATGCTAGGGCGACCCTCACCTGTAAATGCTGAGCAACCTTGGGGGGGTCTTTACTGAGTGTTTTGTGGGTGCTGAACAACACTTGCCCCCCACCCCCACTTGAACTAGAAACACGAGCCATGCTGTCTGAGGGAGGGGGCAGATGAGCAGAGGCTAGACCCACATTTAATTTAAAGGGAGTGTTTACACCGGGGAAAAGTGTTGAGTGCAACGTGGCTTAGGTGCACTATATAAATGCATAAATAAATAAATAATTTCGACGGCTGCTGGAGTAGTCAATGCGAAAAGGTTTATTATGTATAGGGACTCCCATTGCTTGGGGAGGCTTACTGCTTCCCAAAAACGAGCATGCGGGTTAAAAGTATAGCTTGAACCGTCAGTGGCCTCCAGCAGTGACCTCTCCCACAGAGACCATCCCAGGGGAAATCAAGAGTTGTGACAGGGTTGGTACAGAAGAGAATTCTGAAACCTTTTCCTCTCCAGAAACTTTGGACTACAGCTTTCACGAAGCCTGACCAGCAATGAGAATGGTGAGGGATCCCGGGAGTTGTAGTCCAAAACGTCTGAGCGCCACAGGTCCCAAACATCTGCCATAGAAAGATCAATGCTTTTTGCAGGAACTGGTATAAACTTACATGACCCATGAGGCCCAGACTTAAAAGATGGAATACTAATGTGAACTGTTATGGCTTAGCATGACACACAATGGCGTAGATAAAATGAAATGAATATGACAGGTTTATAATAATATAACTTTACATTTGAAGCATAGACTGAAGATAGCAGGTGGTGGGGTGAAGACTGGACTAAAATCAAGAGTGTGACTAGTTGACTATAAGGGAGCCCACAGAAATGACATGCACCCATGCATGAAATGATGATCAGTAGTAATAAGGGGCAATGAGGCAGATTTCAACCAACTCAACAACAAGGAACAGTGGTAGTACGTAGGGGATCAAACTCTCGCTATGTTGACTGACAAGACCAAATTGCCTCACTTATCGAGTTCCACAGCCAACACTGGTCTCTACGTGGGACGCAACTGGGTTGTGGGTAAATGTTTAAGATAGGCCGCAACCTAACTCAGTTCCCCTTGACTACCAGTAACTTGACCAACTCAGCAGTTCAGGTTTTAAATTCCTACTTCATACTCACTAACTGAAATAAAGCAATTGTTTTATTTCTAGCAAAACTATTTAAGTACATATGAAGACACACTTCTATTATGTAGTCTATACATTTGTGGAGTGATTTGAAAATCAAATGCAGGTGACACAATGCAGAAGAGAGGACAGATGAGCAGTGTCTCGCCACACAATTAGGGACAGTTTTCATATATGGGAAAGAAGCAGGGGTTGAATACACTGTAAAACAAGTCTTTGCGAAAAGCACTTTGAATTAAAAAGTATCCCTTTGTTAAATGGCTGAAACACAGATTTCTACACAAAATAAAAGGAATGACTCAGTGATGAGGCTCAAACCCAGCACTCCTGACTGCTCGCTTCCCCCAGCCGAGTGTTCCGATCTTAAAACCACCACTCCTCTGGCTATGATGGACCCCAGGACATTTATGTGCCTGAAAAAGGAAAACCCATGTTTATTCCGGATGTGGCATACATGTATAGCTGCTTGACCACTATTGAATGACAACGTGACACCTAGTGGTGATATAATAGACAATAGGGCTCATTATAAGTTCCCGGGTGTCCCTGCGGTAATTCCGATGAGATACTGGAGAAATACCGTATCGTCTCCGCCGCCTGCTATCCTGTGCGTTACCAGGATATTCAGAGCGGCAGAAACACCAGTAACTCCCCATTCACATGGAGTCCGATGGGAATGGGTTGCCGCAATCACAGGCATTGGTAATACCGGTGCCTGTGGTTGTGGTAATTATCTGCCGGTAGGGGCCTGATCTATCACAGCCCCTACCGACAGACTTGTATTTCTTTATGTATTTATTTATTTGAACACTTATAAAGCGTGCGTAACCCAGCGGTATCTATGCGCTTGAACTTAAGAATTTGGTTACATACATGTAGTTCATTTTACAAGATAATGCACAGGGTGTACAAGTTGCAGCGATAAGGTGTAGTTTGCCGTTAGGGGCCTGAACTAACACAGCCCCTACCGACAGACTTGTAGTTTCCCATCCGGAAAGGTGCTGGTATACGTAATTACTGGCACCTTATTTCCAGACCGGCAAACTTGGAATGATTCCCAATGTCCTGAACAGTTTTGTATTGGGGATATATGTTTGGATCCTACATAAACTGATAAAATAGCTGTTTCCGGAGATCAATAAATGAGCTTGAGGTGCAAATATCACTCTCAAGTACAGTCAAAATATCTCCACATCTTTCCTCTTCCTACTTCCTGCGCACACTTCCACACCCTTGAAGCTGTATGTGAGAGAGGTAAGAGTGCGTGGGCAGTACCCATATTTGTATCTATATGTTAGAGATGTATAAAGCAATAAATGCTACCTGACGGGTGAGGGGGATACAAACAAGGTTTCAAGGTGGAACAAAGGTACTGGAGGTAACAGGTTGGTCACTGAACAGGCCAAAGGTTACTACTGCCTGTTGGTAAAGACAGCACCTCCAGTGTGTTTTCTTTGTTGACTATGAAACCTTGAAGAGGAACCAACACTGGAGATCCAAAACATGCCATAAAGGAGCAAAGAGGAACTGGTGTTCATATGCCTTAATTCATAGCCCCCCAAAACGTCTGACTGCAACAGAGCTTTGGATTGAGGTAGCTCAGATTGTATGGAGATCCTCCCCAGGACTCGAGTACCCTTAAAACAAGTTCCAAAACATATTGCTGGGAGAAGGCTTTGCTTGTGTGTCATTTGCATCCTTGACCGCCTTGACATATTGCCTGAATGGTGTGAGCGTCTATTGTGCGGCGTTCCAGCATCCTCTGCAGAAGTGTGATCTCAGCTAAGAAGTGGTTGCTTCTTGCAAGGAGTCATAGAATTCTGCATTACGAACAGGAAACTGACTCAGAGGACCATTGTCTTCCCTTGTCTCATCAACCACGCTTGTCATTCTTGACAACACCGGCATCACAGTCACGCATGTGCTTGTAGGTGCATTGGCGCATGTCTGCTGGGTCCTGTCTGGGGAGCACTTGACTGGTGACATCAGGCTAATGTCCGGTAACGTATGCAGGCCTTCCCTCAGGACCGTCTTCAAAACCAACAAGAAAGGGCGCATTTCAGGTGCATGGACCTGAATAAATGTGACTCAAACCTTCAACCAGTGCATCTTTCTCAGCACCTCTTGTCTAATCGTCTTTTGTACCATTGTCTTCACTTTATCTGAAAGCTGTCCTGTCCTCTAAAGTTTCTTCTTCACTCTACAGGTCCCAGACGTACAGTGCAAATGAAATCCAGATGTTATTGTACGTGGATGAAAGCGGCACTACCATTGAGTGGGTTGAGATTGACCCCGAAGAATTCACAGGTGAGGCAGGTGTACCGCTTTCTCTCCGGTATCTAGTCATGTGCAGACTCGGATACAGAGGCAGTGTTTGGCTGGAGGACTTAGTTGGTGTACATGACATGGTGTGTTCTGGTCATGCCACCTGATCCACCATACATGGGACAATGTCATGTCCTTGTTTTGGCTGTTACCTAGGGTAGGAAGAAGAAATGGGTTCCCAAACTTCCAATGAAAGACCTCAAAAACATGTCATACATTTGTGGGCATATTATGAGCTAAAGCAGCCAGGACTGAAAGGAAGAGCAGCTGCGAGAGACAGTAAACAGACTGGTATCCTGATAGCTAGACTGCAAAAATGCACCTTATTTGGGATCAACAAAGTCCTCAGTACTAAATGCACTTTATTTGGAATCAGCACAATTCTTGGTATCAAAGTTTCAATACATGGAGAACACGGTTGCAATGTTATTGCTGGTGGTCAGATTCTGGGCATGTGTCAGTCCACCTGTGCATTCTGTCCACAGGCTTCCAGTGGAGAAATGTATTCAGTTCCAGGGTTCACTCATAAGGTGTGCTGTAATAAGATCCTTGCAATATCTTGTAGATACTTTAACCTTCTCTACATGTAGTGTGACCTTGCAGTCTCTTATCCATAACTCTCTGTGGTTCCAGATTGCAGGTACTCGTGCCAGGGCGACTGTCCCCTTGTTGTGCAGGTTGTGTTTATTTGGATTGCCCTTCCCATCAAGGTCCATGATACCAAATATCTACGCTGTTTAGAAAGCATGATAAAGTCATCTGCCTAATTCAAGGGACATCTAGTAGGGTGACCAATGGGGTCATGTGTCTCCCAAAGCCAGCAGATGGCGCTAGGGACTAGTTGGGGAGGATGCCAGTGCTACTGTCACTTAACCCCCCTCTCTTGGCAGGAGACAGTCAGATGGATAACAACAAAACACCTAAAAGGAATACAAGCCCTTAAAGAGTCGTTCATGAGGACCAGGGGACCCAGTGACCAGAGAGCTCAATATTCCAGGCATGCACCACAACCCAGACATCCTAGTGACAAGGCGTCCAGCCTTTTCATAAACCCTGATGCTGGACACTCTCTCTTTATAGGAATCGATGCATGGAGGTCTTGCTTAGTTGGCAGCACCTCCTTGCTATGCATCCCCTGTGCTGTTGAAGAAAACACTACTAAATCTACAAGGGAGCCGAGCTATTCCAGGAAATCCAATGGGCTGTCAACAAGACCTACCAAAAGTCCTCCCTTCTCATAGAGTTACAAACATACAGTCCAGGGAAGTCCACCCCGAGGGGATGGCCAGAGTGTAACAATCAGAGAGAGGATCGCCCAATTGGAGGGACAAGTCAGACACAAAGCCCACTTCAGAACCAGGAGTTCTTCTCAGACATGGGGCATGCTAGTCAGTTCCTATACTAGTGACCTACATAGGAAGAGGGAGGTAGGGTCTCCAAGATGGCAGACGCAATTCTGGAAGCTTTAGTCTAGCAGACAATAAAGACCCACTAAGCCCCGGAGGACTACAGCTCCAAGTAAGTTCCCCATAGCAAGGCTGCACACCTGAGTTCTGTTACCCCAGAGAGTATGAAGGGTGGGGCCAGGGTAGAGCAGGCAGAAAGAGGATGCCCAAGGGGAGGGGTGAGCCAATCCCAACTCAAACACCAGGTCTGTAAGCCATACCCAGGGGGGAGCCTGATAGCCAATCCCCATCCCAGCTAATGCACCTGGGTCCTCTTACACAAGATAGAGGCTGGAAGGTGGTACCAAACCACTATAAAAACGCAAGCGCACAGTCAGTAAATGTAGGAGTTTGGAGACAGGAAGTCAAAGCTTGGAGATAGGACTTAGGAGTAAGATGTGTGTTTAAAGCCTCATGGTGGAAGGAGATGCAAATAAGAGGCAGGTGCCGGAGACAGAGCTGTCCCTTAAGAAAGAGCCTCTTAGCTGGATGAGTGATCCAGAGAGTGGAGAAAGAGTCAAGCCAAATTGCCACCAGAGGACAGTGGCGTGAGCATGGTAGCTAAAGAGGGTGAATATCAACATGAGGACAGAGGGATTTTTTAGGGTCATTTTTTGGAGCTGGACGGCGTTTATCAGGAGTTGGAAAGGGCGTATCAGGAGAAACATCAGGAAGTGACAGGAGAGGGCTGGTGGTGGTGTCGAGAACTTGAGAGAGTGATTATAAGGAGGCAGGAGGTGAACTACTGGAGGGGACAGGAGAACACCAGGAGAGTGAAAGTGAACATCAGAAGTTGGAAGACTTTGAATGTCAAGAGTCAGATGATAATGGAGATGATACAGACCTCAATCTGTTAAAGAGGCCAGTTCCTAGCCATAACTCCTTACAGTCAGCCTTCCATGGAAATAAATATACACCATGCAAGAAAGAGACACACAGGCAGCTAGCTGGGAATATCTTGTTTAATCCCGTCTCACAGGCTGAGCTGAAAAATAATATATCAATGCATTTGTGCATCCATCATGATTTTATAAGGTGGCAAAAATTACACAACCATTTTTTGCTAATATGAACCTTCCATTTTGATAGGCCAATTTACTTAAAGGTCAAATACATCACTTGGTTTCCAATGGACATAAACACTTCCTGAAACACATGATCATTTTCTGTTACAATGACCTCATTTATACTAATCAATCATCGTGACTAGCTGTTTTCCACATTTTTGAAAACACAAGACATGTGTTGCAACTTTAAAACTAGAAAATAACAGTTCTGAGACTGACGCATGGTTTCAGACTTCTTAGCACGTTCTGTCGAAGACATAGATAAGCTGTCTGGCTTTCTATTGGTTACCTCACCTCGGTTTATCATTTCCTGACTTTATGCCAGCTTCATTTGTATGCAACACCGTTGAAAAATAATATATTCTTCTATTTAAACTGCTGAATCATTTCATATTGGCTTCTGCCCAAGCACTCCCTTCCTGAATTTGCACACAGAACTATATTTCTGTGCTTCCGGCACTTTTGATTTTCCTTGAGAGTTAAGGCCAATAACCATCTGTAATGCATGATGTGACATTCATTTTAGGAAAAATGGCTGCCTTTTGCTGACCCATATTCTATATCAGTAATCTATATTCTGTGTCAATTATGTTGTGGGCAATTAAAGCATGTCTTTGTTTTCATGTTGTCCTAAATAAATGTGTACAGTGTTGCCTGTTTTCTAATGTACCTGCCTATAATAAGGGCAGCCTGGCCGCCTCAATGAACAATGCTTCTGACTTTTATAATGTTAGACAGGAAGGCGGGGCACGTGTCCTGAATGACATTTTCACCGGTCTATCACCGCTGAGGGGGAGATCTACTCCTCTTCAAATCCACTAGAGTTAGTAAATGAAGAGTGTTGAAGTGCACAATGGCATGGAAACAGCAGGGTCCCAAAAAGGTGAAGAGTGAGGCTTTGACCCAAGAATAGCAAGAGCCATATTCAGGCTGGAAGGAGGTACCAAGTGGGTTAAAATGTGAGATGGAGAAAGACAGCCGGGGCAGTTGATGAAAGGTGGAGTAGAAAGGAGCAGGATAAAGAAGATCAAGAGAATCGTTTAAGGTAGATGAGCAAGAGATCTCAGATGGTTAGGAGTAGCTAAAGGACAGGCTTAGCAGCATGGTTCCACTTAGTCAAAGGCAAGTTGAGTTCACTTGGCAAACCACTCCTGCTGTCACCCTCCATGGGTTTGTGTTAGAGGTACTAAAGACCTTTCACAGGCTCTTTGGCCCATCAGCCCAAATATGGGTCCTCTCAAGGGACCACCCCTTCTGACTCACAAGGTAAAGAGACTTGAGCTACTCAGATATAAATGAGAGATCCTCAAAAAATATGTGAATCCCTGCAATCCTTCATAAAAAAGAAAAACAAAGGGGGCTGGGACTCCGGAAGCTGGTCTTTGAAATTACCAGGGAGGATTCAAGAGTATCCCAGAAAACCATAGACGTTGGGCCAAGACTGTCCCTTAAAGTTCACCCAGGGCAGTGGACCCCAAGGAGAACATGTACCCAGGAGAAGCCTTCATGAACTTGAGATGGGATTTTTAGTTCACTTTATTTGAGTTATTCTTACACCTGTTTATTAATTTTGCCCAAACCTGTAGCAAGTTCCCAATAAGTAACTTGAACGTAAGTCACTGTGTGTGTCTGGTCTGTTGATCCCATGTCTGTGAAGCGACATAAGCTTAACATTTACATTTCTAGTTGTTAAGCTGTGTCTTGGTAGATCGCTTGCTACTAGTTCAAGGACCCAAGTAACTCTGTCAGCTGTGCTCCATAAATGTTTTCGGAAATTAAAATGGGGAGATTTACTTTTCCCGGAAAAAGATAGGAAAGATTGAAGAAGATGGCACAATCCCTCGATATCCACTGATAGTATACAAAAAGGTGAAATCCCAATTGCTTAAAATTAAATTGCTATTGTTTGGTATTTGGTTAGGTGTCATCTTGATGTAGTTAAGGAAAGTTTACCAAACATCTCTAAAAAGGTTTATCATCCCACATTGTGTAGTTGCTAGCTTATCTAACAAAAGGTTGTCATTTAGCTCAAGGAGCATCTTACTAGCTGTGGAGTGGCTTTTCAAGAGATGCAGAGTCATACAGAGTTGGCAATAAACCTAGAGAGACCAGAACATGATCTTATTCCAAATATCATATACGCACTGAATGATACCTGGAGGGGCTCACCATAATGGAAATTCTCAGTCAGTACTGACCACAAAAGGCACTGTTTGGGGCAACTTGCGAATATATGCAATAGATCTGAACAAATGGCTGAGTCCCACCCCGGCTAACACCAGCCATGCCGACGTCTCAGGCAGCCTTGTAGCTCAAGTGCTGCACAGTTACATGGACTGCCTGCAGGTGTCAGCACTTCGGAAGTACTGACATCTGCAGACAGCCACTGTAACCGTGGTTTCAGCTTCACGGCTGCCAGATGACTCTGAACTCCAAAACAGGAGGAGGGCTGAAGGGCCCAGTCCCTCTGTTTGTTTCAGGGTAAAGAGTCAGCAGCATTCAGCCTTTTAAATGAGGCTTCATGATGTGTGATGTACAGAATCATCACGCAGCAGGCAGCCCTTTCATTCAAGGAGCCCGTGGTTTTTAATCACACAGTGCGTTGAGTGAAAGGGCTGCCTGCTGCATGTGAGAGCTGGGGCAAACTGGTGTCACACCTTTGGAGCCCCAGCCCTGAGGGGCTGGGCTCACCAAAGGTAATGCCAGTGCGCTCAAGCTCCCCTGCTCTCAACAGCCTCCCTTCCCCCTATTGGCGAAGGGGGCTCTTGTTAGGGGGTGTAGCCTAAGTACACACATACTTAGGCCACACTCCCTAATAAGAGCCCCCCTCGATTTAGCATCCAACACAACCACTGGTAGGTGCACATATGAGTGATAATTCAGTGTGAATGGTGTGTGTAAGTATGGGTGTGAGTGTGCGTGTCATGTGAATGAGAATGCAGTGTGTGTGAATGGCCTGATGCATGTGTGGAGAATGCAGTGTGGATTTTATGGCTGCACTTATGAGTGACTGTGAGACCAGCTGTATGGGTGAGTGGCTGGTGGGTGAATGACTGGGTATGAATGGTTATGTGTGTGTGTAAATCTGGGGGCATAGGGTGCCGCTCAAGAGCATTAACGTTTTCTTAAACTGACATGGCATGTTTTGCTGGAATATTTGGGCAAAGCCAACTTAATGGTTGTTGATACATGGAAGACGAGTGGGGGAATACTATTGGGTAGATATCCTGGGCATTTTGTTACTGTGGCATAACATTTTACTCACATTAAGGGCAAGGCCTGGCCGACATGATGTGTGTTCTTACACTGGAGAAGGAGGGGTTGGGCCATTTCTGGAGCCAGTTAGGAAATTATTTTTAACAATGGCATTACGTTTTTTACTGGCGGTAAGTGCAAAGACAACATGAGTTTTATTTCGTAGTTGTGGGGGAAGTGAGGGCAATGTGTGCAGTCAGCTAGGAGATGATAAAATAGAAAAGGTCAGGCGCGCACTCTAGTTCCCAGTCTTTTTAATCCTTAAACTAGTAATAACAGGGTTTGATCCCAGCAATGTTAAAAAATAACAGGTTTAAATCCTAAATGTAAGTGGTAACAGGGTTGGATCCCACAAAATGTTCAAAAAATATACCAGGGTTAAATCCCAACTGCCAGTTCAAATGCACAGTAGTTCTGCTGCTCCAAGTACTTTCGAGTCTCCAACTCTCTTCAAGGAGGCTGTGTTTCTGTTCAGCTGTTGCCAATTGCTTTTTTTAATTACAGTCTCAAGGAATTCTGGTCTTTGTAGTGATGGCACAATGTTTTGTTCAAGAGACCAGGAACTAACTCCCCTCCAAACACACACATCTTACCCAAAATTGGGGGAGGGGGGAAAAACCATGATTATGGCTCTCCAAAGTGAGGGCATGACAACCCCCGGTGCTGCTGCCTCCAGGACCCGGGCTTCCTGCAACATTAAGTAAAAAAGAAAAGGTCAGGCGCGCACTCTAGTTCCCAGTCTTTTTAATCCTTAAACTAGTAATAACAGGGTTTGATCCCAGCAATGTTAAGAAATAACAGGGTTAAATCCCAAATGTAAGTGGTAACAGGTTTGGATCCCACAAAATGTTCAAAAAATATACCAGGGTTAAATCCCAACTGCCAGTTCAAATGCACAGTAGTTCTGCTCCTCCAAGTACTTTCGAGTCTCCAACTCTCTTCAGGGAGGCTGTGTTTCTTTTCAGCTGTTGCCAATTGCTCTTTTAATTACAGTCTAAAGGAATGCTGGTCTTTGAAGTGATGGCACAATGTTTTGTTCAGGATTTAACCCTGTTATTTTTTAACATTGCTGGGATCAAACCCTGTTATTGCTAGTTTAAAGATTAAAAAGACTGGGAACTAGAGTGCGCGCCTGACCTTTTCTTTTTTAGCTAGGAGATGATGTTTTCTTACCGAGGCATGACTTTTATTTACGGTTGTTAAGGCCCAGGGCAAATTGAACATGATGATTCTTCTTACATAGTTGGGGTGCACAGGAGCATTTGTGCTGCCAGCAAGGAGATTGTGTTTTCTTACTGAGGCATGGCTTTCTTTTACTGGCATTAAAGGCAAAGTCAACATGAGTGTAATTAAATGGATGAAGGGTCATTTGTGCAGGCAGCAAAGAGATGTTTCCTTACTCTGGCCTTGCATTGTTTACTGCTGTTAAAGGCAAAGTCAACAGGAAGAGTGCTCTTACTTGGTGTGTTGGGAAGCAATTGTGCAGCCAGCAATAACAGGTTTTCTTCCGGTAGCATGGGATTGTTTTACTGGCAATAAGGGCATAGCGAACATGAGTATGTTCCTACATGGGGGTGCTAGCAAATATTGGCGAAGCCAGCATGAACATGTTTTCTTATGGTATCCTTATTGCACTGTTACTGGCTGGTACATTTGTATGCCAGGGGCCAGGCATTGCCCCCTTGATTCTATGCTTGGTGAAAGTGTTAAAGTTTGATTAAAAACCTATGCACATCGTTCACCTAGTGCAGTGTGTTACATGGCCCTGCAGCAGCATGATCATCATGTGCATTTCGCATGGGTGGTGGTCCAGGGTGGCCCAGATTGTGACCCGTACCATGCTTTGTTGACAAGCTTCTGGGGGAAATCAGCATGGCTCACAGGGGGCCCCCACATTTTGCGTTATGCCACTGCTAACAGCGAGTAGTGTGAGGGTCCTGTATCATTGGCGCAGCGGGTTGGTTATCTTGAAGGCCACCGGCGGTGCATCATATGTGCATATGCCTAGAAACTCCACCAAGAAAGTGTGGAGCTCAGCTTTTAAGCGTGATTAACATCCGCTGGCAATTGCCTGCTTGGGAGTGCTTGTTGCAGAAAAGCAATGCTGTGTGCAAGGCAATATGGGTAAATGTGAGAACGCATCTGTGAATGGTGGAGAGGGATCTGAACCCCGAGAATAATAGCCGGTACATGTTATGTTATGTTATGTTATGTTGATTTATACTGTGCACTACTACCAAGCCGGTACTACTGCATCATATTAGTATAGCTCAGTGGCAATGCGCTCATCTTGGAAGCAAGACGACGCAGAGCAACACAGGTTCGAATCCCCGGTCCATGCTTAGAAACCTCTTCGGTATTAACTGCGTTATAAAAAAACAATTATAATATTTGGGAAAGCCTTGAGTTCTCTGAGAAGGCGATACATCCAGCCCTTATTAGTAAAGCCGCACGGAGAGACATGACAAGAGAAATGCAGGATACTATTCTCATTCCAAGGAGTACCCAGCAGTACCCTAGAGACAGGACTGAAACTGCTCGCTCAGAGCAGGCCATAGTAGTTGCCTTGCTTCCCAACTTGGCCAGTAATTCCTCCAGGGCAGCAGATGAGGTTACCCTCCCCCTCTGTGCCATTCCCCACCTCGAGATGCAATTGCCCGAGAGATGCTAAGCTCTGGAAAAATGGTATGCAGGCTCGAACCTGGCACTGAGGACTGGTATTTATCAGACACATACAGCAGAGCCTGTTCTCAAGGATCTGCAGAGCATGTACGCGATGATGGAGAAGCAAGATTCGAAGCTCATGTCCCATACAGCGATAGACGCCATCTTGGCAGCCGCACGGTCAGGTTGTACCTACTCACTAGCATGCCAGAATATTTATATTAGAGACTGGAAGCCAGAGCAAAATCAGAAGAGTATTCTGCTACATAAGCCCTTCCTGGGGAATATTCTCTTTGGCCCCAAGTTGGATGCCATTGTTAAAAAGACCCCTGAGGATAGCACCAACTCCTAACCATGCAGGGGAAATGTCAGGAGAAAAGGGGAGTTCAGAGAGGCTGACCTCCATGTTGGACCAGATGTTTCCCAAGGGAACAGAATAGATTCAGTTCTTCATTAGAGTATAATCACCAGCCACCATGCCTTCATTGTCACCCAAGATCTAGGAGACCTGACTATATGGCAGACAGCACCCTCATCTGAGTGAGATGATGCCAAAAAACCTGCCAAGAAAATTGGGCAAACTTGGTAACTAATTCATGGGCAGTCTACATGTTGTTCCTGGGTTACAACATAGAATTTGCTACACTTTCTCTTCAGAGTCGAGTGCTGGGAAATCATATTCCGAGTAAACGAGGCCAACAGATGGCCCTTAGGACTATGATTCAAGAACCTCCTCTGAAGAAGAGCGCCATGCTGATTCCTCTGGGAGAAGGAAGAAGGGCAACATGCTGATTCCTCTGGGAGAAGGAAGAGGGCAACATGCTGATTCCTCTGGGAGAAGGAAGAAGGGATCCATGCTGATTCCCCTGGGAGAAGGAAGAAGGATACCATGCTGATTCCTGTGGGAGAAGGAAGAAGGACTCCATGCTGATTCCTCTGGGAGAAGGAATCCATGCAGATTCGTCTGGGTGCAGGAAGAAGGGTGCAATGCTGATTCCTCGGAAGAAGGAAGAAGGGCTCCATGCTGATTCCTCTGGGAGAAGAAAGAAGGGCTCTATGCTGATTCCCCAGGGAGAAGGAAGAAGGGTGCCATGCTGATTCCTCTGTGAGAAGGAAGAAGGACTCCATGCTGATTCCTCTGGGAGAAGCAAGAAAGGCTCCCTGCTGATTCCTGTGGGCAAAGGAAGAAGGGTGCCGTGCTGATTCCTCTGGGAAAAGGAAGAAGGGCACCATGCAGATTCCTCTGGGAGAAGGACTCCATGCTGATTCGTCTGGGCGCAGGAAGAAGGGCTCTATGCTGATTCCCCAGGGAAAAGGAAGAAAGGTGCCATGCTGATTCCTCTGTGAGAAGGAAGAAGGACTCCATGCTGATTCCTCTGGGAGTAGGAAGAATGGCTCCATTCTGATTCCTCTGGGAGAAGGAAGAAGGGTGCCATGCTGATTCCTCTGGGAGAAGGAAGAAAGGCTCCATGCTGATTCCTCTGGGAGAAGGAAGAAGGGTGCCATGCTGATTCCTCTGGGAGAAGGAAGAAGGGCGCCATGCTGATTCCCCTGGGAAAAGGAAGAAGGGCACCATGCAGATTCCTCTGGGAGAAGAAAGAAGTGTGTCATGCTGATTCCTCTGGGAGAAGGACTCAGGGCTCCTATTCCCATTTGCTTCTGCTTCAGGTGAATTTAGGCTTTTGACTAACTTAAAAAAGCCGAATGAATGGGCACAAGACATCCATTTTTAGTTTGGGTTATTAGGTGGCAACGCTACCTATAAGATTGAACTATTGCGTCAGAATACTGATAGGTAGAAATGGCATATGAGGAGTGACACGCAGCTTGTAGGTGTATTTTGATTGTGCCCACCCATTGCCTTCCCATGGCCATGCCAATCCCTAAGTAAATTCCCACCCGGTTCATGCCCCACCCTGTTCAAAACACCTCCTCATGGGAACTGTTTGAGCTCCCTTTAACCAGCCTTACCATCAAACATTGCACTCAAGTGCTTGCCAGTGTTTTTTCAAAGCATTCTTCAGAGAGTTGAAAGATTAGTGGTTTTAAAAGAAGGGGCTCATTGCCTGCTTCTAATCACTCGATAGAGAACATGTCCCTGCATTCACAAATATTCACACTAGCCTGATGGCTGGGTAGGTTTTTAAGGGTTAAATCCCTGGTTACAGAGTGTGTCCCTGGCACTCGAGTGATTTAACTCTTGATAACCTACGCAGCCATCAGGCTTTTGCGAACCTTTTCAAATGACTTTTTGTAGCAGGCAATGAGCCCCTTCTTTCTAAAACCACTAATCTTTCATCCATACAATAAGGAAATCGATTTATATCAAGAACCCTAACAAAAGGGAATACAGTGGATCACAATTTGATCCTTGTACCGAATTTTTGCCGTGAAAAAGACGCTTGTCGAAACACGTGTCGCCTGACATCCGAAATACATTAAAACATATTTGCTATTCCAGCATTGTTTATACAAGTCGTTTTTGTGACTATGTCATGGTTTTGATTCTCAACTTGGCAGAGCGCGTTAGGCCAGTCAGCCAAATTTCATACCATATTCTACTTGGCTGCTTCTGGTTGCGCCCTTTTGACTTTGACCACGCAGCCGGCCATGAACTTCTAATTCAGTGGCATTAGCGCACACTCAAGGGTCCTACCCACACACACTTCTTTTTTTATTCAGAGAGTTAATGACTTAATTGTTGTCGTAAACATGCTACTAGAGTAATACAAATGCCTTATCCAGGTCTGCCTTCAACCACTAGAGTTATAAGCCCTATGCGTGTCCTTCACTCAAGTCCTGTTCAAAATAAGCATTGGCAAAGCAAACAGTTTTGGCTTATGTGTATGAATTAGACATTTGCCAGGCACTGCTATTAGATGCCCAGGTACTCACACCTTTTTGCACCTGCTACCATCAATGGCCAAATAATAGCACTACGGGGATCTGTGTGATTACTGAGAAAACAAATGTAGAATGCAAAAATGCCTATATTGTTGCATTTCCCGGCAATTATGTGAGGGGGAGGACCCGCGTAGCCACCCCCCATGTTCCCCTCATATGTTTATAACCCTAAATCCCCGCACATATAATTGCTGGGAAATGTGCCCCTCGAATTTTTGCATTTTTGCATTCAAGATTTTGATCCACTCAGTGACTGATACCCCACTACGCCAGTGCCTGGCAGGTGCCTTTCCCAGACCTACACAAAAAGCCCAAACTGTTGGCATTGCAAATGCTTCTTTTTATTGGAGACAATTCAGAAAATCTTCCTTTGAAGCCCAGGTCTGTTTCTCGTGTCATTGGGTGTGCAAAGCTCTTCTTCAAATGTACCCTTAGCTCCTTCATTGTGTCGGAACAACATTTGCAATATTCAGTACTGCCGTTCGGCTACAAATTGGATCTCTGGATCTTTGACAAATGTGTGTGCCACAGACATGGTGATTATACACCAGGGGGCGTCTAGCATTCATTCTTACTTAGTCGACTGGCTGGTCCTGGTATCAAGCAGTAACAGCAGGGCACAAGGTGATCTCGGAGAGAGGTTTTCTGGTCCACTCCAAGAATCCCCAGATGGAGCGAGTCTAGAAACTGTCCCTTCCACCGAAGTGAGCAGAGACTTTTAGGGTCAGGCTGGCTCATCTTCTGGATCGATGGGGAATTGGCTCTGAGTTCGGGGTCTCATGTCAGGTGGCATTTCCTATAGAACCTTGGGCAAGATACCATCTCAGTCATCTAGTCGGCCATGTTCGGCTCACTGGAATCCAGGATTGGGCTGTAACGCCCAGAGGATACGGGTGGCAATGGCAGTGAAATCCCAGCTCCAGTGGTGGTTGGCCCAGAGGAACCTGGAGAAGGGACCATCTGTAAAACCAATTCACTCAAAGATTCTTAGGACAGATGCCAGCTAGGTGGGCCGGGGAGCCTCTCTGGAGCGTCGATCAGCTCAGATGAAACGGTCCCACAGGAGGGTAATCAGGTGGAGAGGGTTGTCCATTTTACAGAGAGATCTACTGACATTTGCACTGTACATGACGAATAAGGTAGTGCTGATGAAGACAGGCAACATGGCCGCAACATCTTGCGTAAATCGCAAAGGAGTTCCGAGAGCTTAATCCATGTGTCATGTCTAGGAGCAGATTGTTTCAAGGGCAGGGGCGCAGTTTATCTCTCGCTGCAATCCACCTTTAGTGTTCTATGAATGTAGAGGTGGACAGGCTAAGCAGGACCTCTCTGTCATCCTTGGAAAGGACTCTGCCATTTAGTGCTTTTCTTCAGAGCTGCAAAACATTAGGCATTCCAAAGGTGGCCCTGTTTGCCTCCACAGAGAAGGCTTCTGCAGCTCATTGAACCAGGGGCCTCTTATTTGGCTTCGCTCCGTTCTCTTTATTTCCAAGGGTTCTCTGGGAGCTTGCATGGGAAGTGAAGGGTGACTTTGGTGTCCCCATACTGGTGGCAGAGGACTCGGTCCCTGCTACTCCTTGAGCTAGCAGTGGCTCAGGAACTGAGAGTCCCCCTGGGCTGTGCCCTCACAGCAGAGCCAGTTCCCATCGCTGCTGCGCCTTTAGGTCTTGGTGTGGAGCAAGGACTCTAAACCCGCTTCTCTGTTTTTGATTTTCTCCTTGTGGGTTTCCCGAGGGGTTTGGCAGTAGCAATGGTCTGTCTTCATTGTTTATTGTTATTGTTGGTGAACGAGACAGATAATTGCTTGTGCAAAGGAGAATAACAGAAAAGAGTCCAAGACGAGCACAACACTGTGGGCGGCAGGCTCGGACTGGACTATAGGGCAATAGGTCCATGGCCGAACCAAAAACACAAAGTGCTGGTGTGGGCCAGTTTTTCTGATCAAAGTGGGCCACTTTTTGACCAATTTGGGCCAGTTTGGTGAGTTAATTCACTCTGCGGCTTGTACTTTTGACCAGTGTTCCAGAATAAATATTGTTTAAAATGCAAAACTTGCACCACACGTTATCAACATATTCCCTTCTGCCAGCTCTTCTCCTTCTCTCATCTCTGTCTGTCCGCCATCCAGGAGTGGTGTGCCGCCAATGATCTCTGCTTTAATGCCAGCAAGACTACGATTCTCCTCATCGGCACACCCGCTCCCTCCTTTCCTGTCACTCTCAGGCCAGCCTCTCTTGGCCCCCCTCATGCTCCCACCTGTGAGGCTAAAAACCTCTGGGTCATCTTCGACTCCCCACTTTCCTTCTCTCCTCACATCTCTGACGTCTCTAAGAAGTCACACCACCAGCTACACCTCCTCAGAGGTATTCTTCCTTTCCTCTCCTTCCTCCAGAAGCTCACTGTCTCCAGAGCTCTGTTTCTCTCTAGGCTGGACTACTGCAACAGCCTCTTTCTAAATCTGCCTGCCTCTACTCTCCGCCCTCTGCAACTCATCCAAAACAGGACTGTGAGACTTGTCCTTGGCCTCAAGCCCAGGGATTGTATCTCTCTAGGACTGAATTCTCTGCACTGGCTCGCAGTGGCAGCGAGGATTAAGTTCAAAACCCTCTGCATTGTCCACAAGGCCTTCTGGGGCTTGGGGCCTCAATACCTTCAACTCTCTCTTCCTAAATATCTTCCTTCTCGAGCTCTTCGCTCATCCGCCTCCAACTCCCTCAGGGTTAGTCACTTCTCCAGGCAGCGAGTTGGTGGTAGATCTCTTTCTTCTGCTGGGGTCTCCCTCTGGAACAGCCTCCCTGCCTCTCTGAAACTTGAGGTGAACCCACTCTGGTTCCAGAAGCACCTCAAGACCTTCCTCTTTGCTTCTGCTTCCTCTCTTCCTCTCCCCTGCTGATCTCCTGGCTGAATCTGAAACTGCACTGGCTACCTGGATACCCTCTGATCTCTGGCCCAGGTCCCCCTCCCCGCCAGTTGCAAACCTGCACTGCCCCCCTGGTAACCCTTGCACTCAGGGACTGTTTCTGTATCCCTAAAGCCCCTACTAGCACTTGACACCTGATGTCTGCACTTACCCTTGCACTTGCCAATAGCTGGCTGCACTTCTATTTATTTATTTTTTTCTTTATTTATTTTACTGTTATCCTATATACTGCACTGCCCCTCGCCTTTGCCCCCGCACTTTTTCCCTTCCTCCCTCCCCTTCACTTACGCGATCTCAATGTCACCTGGCCTAGTAGGATCGCTGTCTCAGTGTTCCCTCTGTTTCCCCTCCCTTGCCTCGTTGCGCTTTCAAACACTTGGTGTATAGGCGCGTTATAAATGACATATCATAGATCATGACATATCATACTCTCGCTTGGGTAGTATTGAAATAGTGTCACAAAAGGAATTAATTGCCATTTGCAACTGTGGGCCACTTTTTCATTGGTGCCCGAGACCATTTTTTGGCCCAGCGCGACCGTGTTGGGTGCCAACAGTTTCTCGAAGTGAACACCCAGTGCAAGCAGATGTATTCACAATTTGCGAATGGTCTTGTTGCTAGGCACCCAGTTCTGTTCTCATATCGCTCTTCCAGCGTGGAGGTCTTCTCCAGGTGACAGCCCACTTTCCGGTTCAAAATGTCTGCCATATTCACCCTCGTATTGAGGTTGAGTGTTCAACTTGTGAAGGGCCTGGGCTTCAGAAACACACATTAGAACATGGCTATTCTGCAGGTGGAGCACTGCCACCTTCTGGCCTTTCAGATGATCCATATTTGCACTGCCCCCTCACAACGCCCCCACAATGCACTTTCAGGACTGTTGTTTAAGGCTGTCATCATATTAATGTAGAGAGGGAAAAAGCAAGATGAAAACAAGCATTGGCAAAGCCAATAGTTGTAGCTTTTGTGTTGGCATGGGATAGACATGTTCCTGGCAGTGCCATAATGGTACTATCTGACTATAGGATCGCAACACGATCCAAATGTTGTTGCATACTATAACAGTTCTGGCATCTCATCTAATGCCTATGCAAGAGCCAAACATATTGGTTTTTACCAATGCCTGTTGTAGGAGGAATTTAGTGCTGGGAACAGATGCCAGGACACACTCACTGCTTATAAATCAAGTAGCCGAAGGCACACTTGGTTAAGACATTGGGAATACACCAGGAACTGGTTTGTGCCTGCACATAAGCCATTACCTCGCAAAGAGATACAGAGGTGTTTTTCAGGAGGCAGAGGCAGGTATTGGGGAGTGGGAATGCCCACAGAGTCTTGGATGGCTGTGGCAGTCAGTGGCTGTGTAAAAAGCCAAACAGCACCCACAGGATGTGTGTCCCTCATCACATACCATCTCTCTCATACCCTCACTTGTCATGACAATAGTTTTGCCTTATAAGCAGTGCTTACTGTACCACCTCATAGTCAAAACTAAAAATGCAAGGAGAACTGGGAGAATGATAAACAGGGTGATCTCAGGCAATCCTAGAAGGGATCTAGATTTAGAAGATATGTTTCTTAAATCCGATGGTCCATGTGAAACATGTACATTTCAGCGACATCTCTTGTCTTGCCCGAAGAACACTTGTCGGTAAGTCAGAGCAGTGGATTAAAGCCTATTTAATGAAAAAATAAACACTTTTCATAAGTCAAGTTAAGATTGGAAAACTGATTAAGCAGAAATGTATGATTCAGATTCCATTGCACACAATGGGATTAGGTCAAATGACCTTTTATAAAAAATGAACAAACAAAATATCGATTTAGAAAGACCGCTCTGTGACGCTCTGTGAGCTGTCCTTCTAAATCAAACTGTCACGCCCCTGCCGCACATTAGTGCGCTATGTGCTGACAGGCGCAGGAGTGTCGAGGGGGGAGGGGGAAGGGAGTGGGTCTGTGTGTGTGTGTAGTCAGTGTGTGTTATGCTGGGAAGGTGGTGTGGGTGGGAAAAAGAGGAAGATTTAGAAAAAAACTAGTTGGAGAGGGTGACGGTGGAGAAGGGATCACCTTGCAAGTTGGGGGTGGGGGAGTGGGGTGGGGGAATATGTCCTATTTCCCCATTTTTAAACTGACACAAAAACGGCCGAAAGAAATCGGTATTTTTCGTGTTCGGTCTTTAAAATGCGGATGGCTCAGAACCACAAAATGATCTTTGTTTCAGCGTGTTCATTTGTTAGATGGATAAATCATTTGGTCACAAAATGTGTTCTTTCTAATAAAGGTGACGTAAAATGCTGTTCACTTCTGAAAAACATTAGTGAAAGAAATGGTGACAAGGTTTTACTTTTCTGTTGCTTTTAAAATACATCACATTGATAGAAAAATGGCACACGACAAGTAATTCAAAACTTAATTTGACAGCAAATAAATTCATAACTAAACAGAAACACCAAAATCAGAAATTCGGGTGCAATATAATAGATTCCTAGTAAAAATAAAAGACTGAGGCAGGGCAACCTACCCGAGAGAGAAGAAGACATTAAAGTGGACGGGCTGGGGGTGGGGGCGCTTCAGAGAGCAGATTGCTGAGGAATATGACGCAGCAGAACTCAAAGTGGAGAATTACGCTGCCGCAAATGTGCAGAATTCTCAGAATTGGTCATTTGCACAGTCCCGAGGAGAGGGCCACGTGTGAGTGGAATTGTCTATATGAGACCTACACATTAACATTGTTTCTTATTTTTATTATTTGTAAACGTAATGTATCAATGGTTTTTTGAACAACTGCATACGTACATTATTCCACATCCATGGCTCCAGCATTCGACGTTCTTCAATGTCTTTAACCGAGAAAGCAGGAGTGCATGCAGTTGTGATGTCCTACATGGTCCACACATTAAACATGAAAAGCACATTGTCTCTATGTGGGCTAGTGATATCCAAGCTTCCGCCAAGCCCCTAGCCAGGGTTTGGAATTAGTCTTCCATTTCTGGAGAAAAACATACCTCAAGTTCTGCAATGCCATTTACATTTGAAAACCCTGCCCAGTGCCGTTTCCTTTCTCTATGCAGTTGGCATATAGAGCACTATCTATGCTGTAGAGTTCCCTCTTTCTATTTATTGAAAAGGGGACTAAAGAACAGAGTGTCTTCTCTATGCCAGTTGGCATATAGAGCACTAACTATGCTGTAGAGTTCCCTCTCTGTATTCATTAAAAATGGGACTAAAGTGCAGAGTACCTTCTCTATGCAGTTGGCACATAGAACACTATCTATGCTGTAGAGTGCCCTCTCTATTCATTAAAAAGAAGACTAAGGGGCAGGGTCCCTTCTCTATGCAGTTGGCACATAGAGCACTATCAATGCTGTGGAGTTCCCTTTCTGTATCAGTTAAAAAGGGGCTAAGGCACAGAGTCCCTTCTCTATGCAGTTGGCACTTAGAGCACTCTCTATGCTGTAGAGTTCCCTCTCTGCATTCATCAAAAAGGGGACTAAGGTGAAGAGTCCCTTCTCTATGCAGGAGGCAATTAGAGTGCTATCTATGCTGTAGAGTTCCCTCTCTGTATTAATTAAAGAGGGGTTTAAGGTGCAGGGTTCCTTCTCTATGCAGTTGGCACATAGAGCACTATCTATGCTGTAGAGTTCCCTCTCTGTATTAATTATAGAGGGGTTTAAGGCGCAGGGTTCCTTCTCTATGCAGTTGGCACATAGAGCACTATCTATGCTGTAGAGTTCCCTCTCTGTATTAATTATAGAGGGGTTTAAGGCGCAGGGTTCCTTCTCTATGCAGTTGGCACATAGAGCACTATCTATGCTGTAGAGTTCCCTCTCTGTATTAATTATAGAGGGGTTTAAGGCGCAGGGTTCCTTCTCTATGCAGTTGGCACATAGAGCACTATCTATGCTGTAGAGTTCCCTCTCTGTATTAATTATAGAGGGGTTTAAGGCGCAGGGTTCCTGATCAAATGCAGTTGGCACACAGAGCACTATCTATGCTGTAGAGTTCCCTCTCTGTATTAATTATAGAGGGGTTTAAGGCGCAGGGTTCCTTCTCTATGCAGTTGGCACACAAAGCACTATCTATGCTGTAGTGTTCCCTCTCTGTATTAATTATAGAGGGGTTTAAGGTGCAGGGTTCCTTCTCTATGCAATTGGCACATAGAGCACTATCTATGCTGTAGAGTTCCCTCTCTGTATTAATTATAGAGGGGTTTAAGGCGCAGGGTTCCTTCTCTATGCAGTCGGCACTTAGAGCACTATGTATGCTGTACAGTTCCTCTCTCTGCATTCATCAAAAAGGGGAATAAGGCGCAGAGTCCCTTCTCTATGCAGGAGGCAATTAGAGTGCTAACTATGCTGTACAGTTCCCTTTCTATATACATTAAATGGGGACTAAGGTGCACGGTCCCTTCTATATGCCAGCAGGCATATAGAGCACTATCTATGCTGTAGAGTTCCCTCTTTCTATTTATTAAAAAGGGGACTAAAGAAGAGAGTGTCTTCTCTATGCCAGTTGGCATATAGAGCACTAACTATGCTGTAGAGTTCCCTCTCTGTATTCATTAAAAATGGGACTAAAGTGCAGAGTACCTTCTCTATGCAGTTGGCACATAGAACACTATCTATGCTGTAGAGTGCCCTCTCTATTCATTAAAAAGAAGACTAAGGGGCAGGGTCCCTTCTCTATGCAGTTGGCACATAGAGCATTATCTATGCTGTAGAGTTCCCTCTCTGTATTAGTTAAAAAGGGGCTAAGGCACAGAGTCCCTTCTCTATGCAGTTGGCACTTAGAGCACTCTCTATGCTGTAGAGTTCCCTCTCTGCATTCATCAAAAAGGGGACTAAGGTGAAGAGTCCCTTCTCTATGCAGGAGGCACATAGAGCACTATCTATGCTGTAGAGTTCCCTCTCTGTATTAATTATAGAGGGGTTTAAGGCACAGGGTTCCTGATCAAATGCAGTTGGCACACAGAGCACTATCTATGCTGTAGAGTTCCCTCTCTGTATTAATTATAGAGGGGTTTAAGGCGCAGGGTTCCTTCTCTATGCAGTTGGCAAACAAAGCACTATCTATGCTGTAGTGTTCCCTCTCTGTATTAATTATAGAGGGGTTTAAGGTGCAGGGTTCCTTCTCTATGCAATTGGCACATAGAGCACTATCTATGCTGTAGAGTTCCCTCTCTGTATTAATTATAGAGGGGTTTAAGGCGCAGGGTTCCTTCTCTATGCAGTTGGCACACAAAGCACTATCTATGCTGTAGTGTTCCCTCTCTGTATTAATTATAGAGGGGTTTAAGGTGCAGGGTTCCTTCTCTATGCAATTGGCACATAGAGCACTATCTATGCTGTAGAGTTCCCTCTCTGTATTAATTATAGAGGGCTTTAAGGTGCAGGGTTCCTTCTCTGTGCAGTCGGCATACAGGGCCCTATCCATGCCACAGAGCACCCTTTGACCATAACAGATGGGTGTGCAAGAAGCGAAGGTAACGCATGCAGAATGATGTGAGAGGAGCAGGGACATTGATGAAAGGCAAGAAGCGAGCTACGTTTCATGGGTGAGGAAGGTAGTTGACTAACAATCCATTCTGAATAACATTTTGACATCTGTTTGCCTGTGCTCCCTGTGCCTTCATGCGCTAATATATGCCAATTTGCTTTCTCTTTATGCCACAGAGAACGGTGAATGGACAATCAAGCACCGGCCGGCAAAGAAAGTCATCAATGACCAGTTCACGCCGGAGGACCTCGAGTACCAGGAGGTCGTCTTCTTCCTGGTCATCCAGAGGAAGCCTCTCTTTTACATCATCAACATGATAGTTCCCTGCGTGCTCCTCTCTTCGGTGGGTGTGCTGGTCTACTTCCTGCCAGCTAAAGGTACGTTGGAGCTTATGGGCAACAATTGTCGCACTTCCTGTCAGGTCAAGGTACAGTGGAGCTCACGGGCCGGCAACAGTGGTTGCTGTTCATGTCATCTAAAATGTACTTTGGAGCCAGGGCCGTACTGGGAACCAAAAGGGGCCCTGGAAATGTGTTCAAAATCACCCCATATTTCACCCAAGGAACGAGCACAGCGTGGGAGCCCAACCCTTCTATGAGGGGATTGGGAGCATCCCCCAAGAAAATGTTGAATAGAATTAGTCCAAATTATTGCATTTAAAGCATGTTTTAAGCATATATGTATTAAAAAGTCATGCTTTAAATAAGTTCATGATCTATCAAAGTGGATCTTCAATGATAGAGGGACCTGGGACGTTACACATTTTGCAGATGAGAAAAATGAATTCATCCGGTATTAAAGGTGCCCAGACAACATACATCCCTCATCCATTTCATCCTATTCCGGTGCTGGGAAAGTTCCACAGATAAAAGGCATTCTTAAACGAGCATTGGCAATGCCAACAGTTTTGTCATTTGGGTAGGCATGGGAAAGGCCTTTGCCAGGCACTGCCGTAGTGGTATTAACTGTCCATTGATGGTAGTAGCCGCACAGTGGTGTGAGTACCACGGCAAATAATAGCACTGCCTGGTGTATGCCTAATATTGATACAAAAGCTTAAACTGTTGGCTTTGCCAATGCTTGTTCAACGGGACTTCAGTGAAGGACAGGCAGAGTGCTTGTAAATAGAGTGGCTCAAGCCAGACCTTCTTATTTCTCCAGTAGCGCTTTTACAGTTCCAATTAAGTCATTAACTCTCAAAAGACTGCTTTGAAAAAACACTGGCAGGCACTTAGAGCACAAAGTTTGATGGTAAGGCTTGGGAAAGCTAGTTCAAAGAAATCCCAGAAGAACATGTTTTGGGTGGAGAGGGGCTGAAAGCGGTTGGAAATGGGCATGGCAATTGGCATGGCCATGGGTAGCCAGCATGAGGGTAAATAACCAAACAACACGTACAAGCTTTGTGTCCCCCCTCATATGCTATTTCTCCCTAGCTGTACTCGAATGCAATAGTTTCAGTTTATAGGCGGCACTTGAGCCAAAACTAACAAAAAGGTTGACTTGGTATGAGATCAGTGAGTCATGCCAATGAAGCTACCGCATTGTCCCGACATAGTGGATTGGCAACTGTGCGTTCAACCGTAGTGGTACGCTTATCACTGGCACCACTTCGCCAATGACAAGGTGTTTGCATGTTGCATCTGTATTGAGAGTTTGGGGCCTCATTCAGCATCATTCATCCGAAACATCAAAACGAGGTGTGGGTGTGTAGTCACGGTACATATTCACAGTCCTTCTGTGTGCCAGAAAATACAGCATCAGAATTCTGTGCTGAGTGTTCGCCCACATTTCATATGTCAGGAAATTGCATGTCTTTCAGGCCCTTTTTGTCATTTTTGACAGCCTGTCCGCTCCAATTCAAAGAGTATTATTAATTGCGGGAAAAACAAACCTCCTGTTATCAGCGACTAGATGCAATTCAGTGTTCTAACCCACTACGTGGTGCATCTGTGTGATGCAGGCAATCAGTGGCAACATGTGGACCCTCTCTGTAGCAGTCACTCAACCCACTGATCCTCTCTTTGGATCACGAACACTACTGACCCTAGATAGGCTGAAAACGTAAAGTGATGGCGCAGCGACTGGGGAAACTTGGGAGGGGAGAGGAGACAGTAGGCCCAAGTAACCCTTTCCACGCGAGACTGTGATATTTGCCATTGCAACCACAGCTCGACTTAACCCCTTAAGTGCCAAGGGCGAGGTATCTCGTCCTTGGGATTACCACCCTGTTGCTGAGGTCAAGATACCTCGGCATTGAATGGCAAAATACCAAAACCACCAAAAAAAGTCCTTGGCACTGGGGGAGCGGGGGTACCCATGGCAGTTAAAATTAAGAAACCGGGCTTTGCATTAAAACTGCCTAGTGTAATCACTGGTGCCAGGGTCCAGAGGCAAAGGGAGCGAGTGGCTATTCCCATTCTAAAGGCCTTAATGTCCTCTTTCCAATCAATCACTCAAGATCGTAGTGGCACAGTCAGGTCAATCCTGCCCACCGCTCCTTTTGCGCACACCATGCAGAGCAAGCAGTGGCCTGTGCTCTGCGCCCGGCCTGCAGTGCTCCAACCCTGCAGCATGCTGCATGCCTCCCTCCTGCTGCCCCTGGGACAGCGTGTGTGCACAGAAAGAATGTGGCGATTTGAATGCAAATGTTTGTGAGACATTGTCTGCCAGCTGTTAAGGAGGGACACGTGAGAGGCAGGGATGGAGGGGCAATGAATGCTTTATCATGGGCACAATCAAGGTGCCACAGGGCATGCCAGCACTGGTACTGAAACGCTCCATTAAGGGGTATGTTACTGCACAGGGATTTTCGAACAGCAAAAACACTTTGCGATCAGAGAAATGTGAACGAAGGATAGCACAGGGGCAACGTGCTGGTTTTGGAAGCAAGACCACGCAGAGCAACAGAAGTTCAAAACCCAATCTGTGCTGAAAATCCGAACTATAAGTGCGGTTATAAAAACACAATTAAATACATTAAATAGCAGAAATGAAGGTAGGATTCTGATTTTAAAAGCCAGCTGCAGTGTGCTGCTTCCTTTGGGAGAGTACTTGCAAGGGCACATGGCAATCTACCTACTGGATGTGAGGGTATTACACCAAAATACCATAAAGCAAATGTTGAATGCGAACGGGGATTGCGGGGGTGTCCCCGTCTGGCATTTTCGGCTTCAGGGGTTCCAGGGGTGTCCCCCGTATACATTAAATGTGGAGCGGGGGACAAAATAAGAAAGTCACTTGCAGCCTCTCGCACACACGTGTCAGGAGAACGTTTAGAAACCCTTACCCGCCCAGATCCCGGGTGGACCTGCGGCACTGTCTGTTTACACAATGGATGCACACAAGCAGCGAACACATGTCTGTCTCAATACTCTACTGTCGGTAGTGGGTACCGCCGGCTCATGGCAGACGGTGTGCCATGGCAAAGACAGTCAAATTATTATGCTCGCCTGAGACTGGACTCGGTAGGAATTCTCATTACGCTACGCCACAGTCGCTCACACTGACTCACAGCATTGCAAATTCTATCCGTAGCTGTCCAGACGTAAATTACACTTTTGGTTACTTACCTTGAGGTCCCCAGACTGGCCTGCTTCTGCTGCAGTCTCTGCACTGCAGTGTGCCGAACGGTCGATGCAGGCGGCAGCTCGCCTCATTGTCGCTGAAGCACTGGCATGTGTTGGGCGGCTGCACCTGCGCGTGCAGCTCGGTCACACTGGGGCACGTGGCACGAGCAGTTTCTGAAGCCTGGCCGGGGTGGTGCCCCCCACAATGAGCCACCGGAATCATGATACAGGCAAAGTGAACCAAACCCAGGCATGGACCCGATACTCCCATATTGTTCCCATTTGATGTATGTATCCTTCCACAAGAAAAGAGGCCCTGTGTCCCCAAGGCCTACCGGGGAATATCCTGGTGTCCCAGTGGGCCAGTCCAGGCCTGATTGGAGCTCACTGGGCCAGAGTGGTCGCACTTGATTTAAGCTAAGGGTACATTGGAGCTTAAAGGGCCAGAGTGGTCGCACTTCGTGTCAGAAAAAGGCATGTTCAATATTATGGGGCAACAGTGGTTCATATTAGTAAATGGCATGTTGGCCCTTATGAGGCACCATTGGTAATCTACTTTCTGTCAGCTTAAAGTACAGTAGAACTTATGAGGGCACAGTGGTAATTTACTTCCTTTAAACTAAATGTCGATAGTAGTTTATGGGGTGTGAGTGCTGATCTACTTCCTGTCAGCGAGAGGTATGTTAGAGCTCATAGGGCAAAAGTGAGGATCAGCTTCGTGCCAGAGAGAGGTATGTTAGTCCTCATAGGCCAACAGTGAGGATCTACTTCCTGCCAGAGAGAGGAATGTTAGTACTCATAGGCCAACAGTGAGGAACTTATTCCTGCCAGAGAGAGGTATGTTAGTACTAATAGGCCAACAGTGAGGAACTTATTCCGGCCAGAGAGAGGTATGTTAGTACTCATAGGCCATCAGTGAGGAACATATTCCTGCCAGAGAGAGGAATGTTAGTACTCATAGGCCAACAGTGGGGAACTTATTCCTGCCAGAGAGAGGTATGTTAGTACTAATAGGCCAACAGTGAGGAACTTATTCCGGCAAGAGAGAGATATGTTAGTACTCATAGGCCAACAGTGAGGATCTACTTCCTGTCAGAGAGAGGAATGTTAGTACTCATAGGCCAACAGTGAGGATCTACTTCCTGTCAGAGAGAGGAATGTTAGTACTCATAGGCCAACAGTGAGGAACTTATTCCTGCCAGAGAGAGGTATGTTAGTACTCATCAGCCAACAGTGAGGCACTTATTCCTACCAGCGAGAGGTTTGTTAGTACTCATAGGTTAACAGTGAGGATCTACTTCCTGCCAGAGAGAGGTATGTTAGTACTCATAGGCCAAGAGTGAGGATCTACTTCCTGTCAACTAAAGATACATTGGACTTCTGAGGCAGTGTCAGTGCTCTTTTGCGTACCTGCTAAACGTATATTGAAGCTCACAGGCCAACCTTGAGGACCTACTTTCTGACAGTTATAGGTACTTTGGGGCTCCAAGGCCAACAGTGAGTGGTGATCTCCTTTTTTTCCACTCAAGGTATTGTAGAGAGTATGGGGCAAAGTCCATGAGAAGATGGTTATCTCCCAACTCCCGATCCTCACTGAAAATAATGGCATGATCACCAATATGAGTTCCGTCCTACGAGTTGAACTAAGTCATGCCTCCTCTGTACAAGAGACAAACTCTTTCAGATGCTTGATAATAACTGTTCTGCCATCCTCATCTTTCTAGACTTATCCTATGTTTATGACTCTGCCAAGCATGCCACTCTTCCTGACCCCTTGAAGCCCCCTTTGGCATCCGAGACAAGGCCTGCAGGTGGGCATCTTCCTTTCTACTGGACAGAGGGGTCTAAGTCACACCCTTTGCTCTCCCTGCCAACCATCCCTAACTGTGGGGTCCCACAAGACTCCATCTTCTCCCCTTGCCCCTTTAACACTTAGCTGTAACCCCTGGAGGATCTTATCTCTCCCTCCTCTTGCTCCTTTCAGTCTTATGCTAGTGAATTGCATAGTGTGTTCAGGCTGGTGACTCCTTGTTAGCTCGTAGCCTGAATATGGCCCGCCTCTCTCTCGTCCAGGCTTTCATATAATGATTTGTGGCTCAATGATTTGAAGATAGTAATCATGCATGTGGGCTCTACAATTCACCCCACATTCCCTTTTGCTTGGCCCTCTTCTGTGCGCTCCCCACCTACTCTGGTTTCTTCTTCAAGGACACTAGTAGTTATTTCCCTTAGTATTTGTCTAAGAACAGGGTGTCTTGTTCAACATAAATGACTTACAATGTAGGCAAATAACATGGAGCAGAGGGAGTCTGAGAGTATGGTGACTTACAATTAGAGTGTTTATGGACTGAGTGACATATGCCAAGTGGTGAAGGGGTAAGAGAAGGAACATATACCAGAGACAGGGTCTGGAAGACACACCTATATATTTAACATTGACAGTCTGAGGCCTGGTTTAGCCTATTTACGAGTTACAAAGAGTAGTCCTGAAGGCAGGAAAGTTGGGTTGGGTTGTTAGTTTATATAGGAGGTTGGAGGGGCTGTGGGTGTGGAGAGCAGGGGGGAGGGGAAGAGGGCACCTTGTATTGCTAGCAGGTGGGGCTTTAGCCTTGTTTTAATGAGTGCCACTCAAGAGATGGCTTTGAGGGCTGGGAAGTGCATTCCAGGAGAGTGGAGCAAGAAAGGAATAAAAGCAAGGGGCCGCCCGGAGGGGGTGGGAGGCTGTTAGGTTGTGAAGAGACGAGGAGCGGAGAGTTTGAGAGAGAGTGCAGTGAGATGCAGTCAGCGAGGTATTGGGGGGCATGACCCAGCAAGGACTCATGGAGAAGTAGAAGGAATTTAAAGACAGAGTAATGTTACACGGAGAGCCATCCAGCATGGGGACGGTAGGTAGAGGTGGGCGAGGAGCTGGGTAGTTTGAAGAGGGTGTATGTCGCAAAGTTGAGGACTTTATTGAGGGAGCAAAGAGCAGAGGGGCAGACCCAGAAGTAGAGTCATGCAGTAGTCCAGTTATCTGGATGAGTGGTGTATGAGGTGTGGGAAGATTTCTCCAATGTTGAGGAGGTTGAGTCCAGCTGCGGTGGCAGAGGCCATGATGAACTGGTAGAGTTTGAGGTCACTGTCAAAGAGAACCCCAAGGATGTGAGCAAGAGGGTGTGGGGATGTGGTGGTAATTGTGGTAGGGGATTGGCGACCGGTTTTAGGACAGTCTCTGTGAGTGTTTCGACAGAAATCCAATTGGGAGGCGGGTCAGAAAGTGAGTGTACAGCAAGATAGTTTACTGCGTGGTCTACGATGGGAACGAAAGAGACAGTTCTGTAGAATGAGGGATTGTTGGGGGCAGCACTTGGTTTCTTTAGAAGAGGAATGATTGTGGCATTTTCATAACAGACAATAGCAGCTGAAAGAGAGAGGTTAAATGAGGCAGCGAGGTGAGCTGAGGTGACAGGGCCATTTCCTTAACAATGTGTAGTGAAAAGGGGTCAGATGGAGCGCAGGATGGGTTGGCAGAGCGAAGGATGGGTATTAGTTTAGAGGAGAAAGATGTGGGGGGAGTGGAACACAGATGCGAGTGTGGGAAAGATGGGAGGAGAGAACGAGGGAGGGGTGGAAGAGATGAGAGAGTACACACTCTCCTTTGCACTTCAGAATCTTGAGCTTTCCAAGACGTCTCATTTCCAGCTGAATCTTCTCAAGCATTGTTTACCCCTTCCTGAAATCCCCTCAGAAGGTGGAAGTGACCAGGGCTCTGGTCCTCCTGAGGATGGACTATTCCAATGGCATGTACATTGGCCTCGCCGCGTCCTTACTCCTCCTGCTTCTGGGCATCGTGACAAGGTAGCTAGGCTCATCATTAGTATCAGACCTAGTGACCACATCTCTCCAGCCTTAACATCCTTGCTCTGGTTACCTGTTGAGGCCCGGGCCTCCTTCAGTGCCCTCTGTATCATTCACCAGTGTCCTGGGGTTGGTGGCCCGAACACCTCCAGCAGAACGTGACCAAGTGCGGCCTGACAAGTTCCTTAAGATCACCCTCGCCCAGGTCTCTTGCTGCCTGGCGATCCAGGCGGTTCAGATTCTGGGGCGGGGACCTATGTGCTGATGGGGCCAGTCTTTGGAACACTCTCCCCCCTTCCCTCAGAGAAGAAGAAAGACACCTGTGTTTCTGGGAAGGACTTAAGGCTCTCCTCTTAGAGGGGACTGCCTCCTCCCCCCACTCCCTTGACTTACTCTCTGCTGAACTACTGAACAGCACTACTTAGTTAGGGTCTTCTTTCAGGGGGGTGGGTCATGCATCTTTGTCCTGGCCAGACTGCACGACCCTGCACTTACCTTTCATTCATGTTGCTGTCTTGGCAATGGCTTCCACCTTTTGTTGGGTCATTTACTCTACTCTGTGCAGCTCGGTGAGGCCTACAGGGTGTTTGTGCTCTGGGATTCTGCCTGTGCACTGCCTCAGTTCCCTGTTTAGATGTACTCAGTAGGTACACACAGGCACCCTGGATTTTAACCTATGTGCGCCCCTTGAATCTACTTGCTCCTTGGGATCCGAGCCTGTGCACACCTGGCTTCCCTGTGTTCCTGTGTTGCAGGTGCATGCGTGTGACCTTTTCACTTACCTTCTTCTTTTCCTCCAGCACTCACCTTCTCTGAATGCAACTACGCCGCGAAGACCATCTCGCTCTTGCTTCTGCTTTTGGTGCCATGAAGGGACTGTGAGGCACACGAGGCCATACCTCTGGAAAACACTGTATATTCAATAACTCTTTCAAAGAAAAGCAACTGTAGATAATGTCGACTCTTAAACGTCATGATAACAATTGTTGTGGTCCATCAAAAGGCCAGTACAAGAGGTGCAGTTTGGCAGCCAACCTGAAAGTGCGCTCTTTCAGTGCCAAACTGCATTGCTTTCACTCTACTTTTGCTCGTAGAGAGAATGTGTGAGGAATTAAGCGACAGAGCATGAAACTGGCAGGTGCACTGAAAACAGAAAAGGGGGTAAAGGGAATAGCCCCACGCTGCAGTTCTGCGGAAGCAGTCTCATACCTACGACCTGGAGTGTGCCGTATGTAAGATGTGTTATACCCCTGCCTTATAAAAGTCACTTTCCCAGTAAATTGAATGTCTCACTCCCTTAGAGTCCAAATGCTCCTAGTTTCAATTTCTCCTCATTGGGATGTGTCCAAAGGTAGGTCAATTACTGGGTTTAGAGGAAGAAATAGGCCTCCTCCCTGCACTAGCAGGCAGGGGACACGAGTCTCCCCTCTAGCAGAGACCCTCAGGTCTGTATTTCTGGAGGTAACTCCCTCAGCGCCGGGTGGCTGTCTTATGCGTCTCCTCAATTGCATGGAACTCATCATGGCGGGGACACTAAAACTCGCAGGCCTGCCCTGCTGCTTTCCTCTCTGAAGAGGCCACAGCAGTCTCTGGGCTGTTAGTATACCAATGAAGGGGCTTATCTAGGGAGAGTACCGTTAAGAAGTGCATTTATTTATTTATTTGCATTTTTAAAGCGCCCACACAGCCCGCGGGCATCGATGTATGCACCCATTGCCTAACTGCTGGACTATGCTGCTTTATGATCTAGCGTCGAAATGTGTAAATGGCTCATCTTCTGATAATGAGGTATTACCAATTGAAGTTATCACTTATTTTAATGCAGTGGTCATTATCTCGCATTAAGTCATCAACCAACGATGAGCAACACTTAGCCATGCATTTGCACACTTAGGAACAGTTCTGTCCCTGGAGAAGTCACCAGTTCATTGGCTCACTAATTTGACCCCTTACTGGAGTACTTTCTCGTTCTTGTTATAAGAGTAATGGACCACCTGCACAGCACAGGATTTCATGGGGGCCCATTTCTATATACTGCGAACCCCCGGGACCTAAAAACAAGCGTCAATGTCACGTGGATCCATACGTATGGTCACCCTTATATGGTTAAGCTGCCTTTACCATATGGTAAAGGTTGGGTGAGATCTGTGAGCGTGCTTGGTTACTTTGTGCTTGGAAAAGGGTAGGTGGGGACTGAAGGCAAGCTTGGTAATCTGGTATCCGCCAGCGGTAGTTCACCCTATTATCAGCAACAAGTGATGCGAGTCCTTTGGGAATGATGATGTGCTCTCTGTTGTTGAACTGTAATGTGAAGTGGGTGGAGCAGAGGCGTTGCTGGGGGGGGCTAAGGGGGCTATAGCCCCTGTTCTTTTGGTTGTAGCCCCGGATAGAATCTCAGGAGCTACAACCAAAAGGCTAGCTAGCCCCCAGTCCTGACAGTTCCGACATCAGCGTAGACCCGGGTCTTTTCCAGACCTAGCAACACCGCTAGTGTGGAGCAAGGCTGAATACTTTACCTGCTTCTGGACTACAATTCTATGTACGCCAGTCAGGAGGTGGGGTGAGGGGAGGCACGATGGAAATTCTGGTCTCCTACCTGCCAGTCAAATAGTGCTTGTTTTCCGTCTGTCAACCAAATCTAGTGTGATTATCTTCAGAGCACGAGGGCTAATCAATTTCATGTATGGAGTTAAGCCAAGGGGTGGCATGACTGGTCCACCTGTGACCAGGCAAAACGTATCCTGGTCCTCGTGTAGGGATGCCGTGGTCAAGCAAGCACACTTTTAAAATAGGTAATATAGCCACCTGTAGATACTGACTTAGTTCAGTGAGGTACACGTCGACCAAAGGTCCTATGAAAACCTCAGTAGATTCTAATGAAAACAATTAAGGCTCATTTGATAGCAACAGTGTTCACTTTATAGGACATTTGGCTTATCCGTTCAACATGGCGGCCAACTGCTGGAGGTAGGGGGAGAGATTGTGGCAACTTGAGCTGCCCAATCGCTGCCTGTGTTTTAATCAATCTGGCAGATGCCGAGTGGGGATAGAACTTTGGGGGGACTGGAGAGCTCCTAAATTGAGGGCACAATGCCTTTATCCATAAAGGAATGGAAATAACTCTAGTTATTGTGTTATGCTTGTGGCAGAAATCACTCATTAATTGATCATGTATTGCCATTTTTTCTTTTTTTTTATGTCTCGGGATGATAGCTCAGTGGCAACGTGCTCGCCTTGCAAGCAAGACGACACGGAGCAGCACAGGTTCGATCCCCGGGTCCGCGCTTAGAAACCTCTGGGTAGTAAGCGTGTTATAAATATCATATCATGTATGTGCTGAAGAGTATGTTAAAAAGTATCAACATAATTAAATGTACCTTTGCCACCCTCTGTTTTGTATTTCTCTTCCTTCCCATCTTCCTCTCTACAGTACTTCCACCCCCTTCTCGTCCTGCATCTTTCCTCTTCCCCCTCTCCCTCGTCTTTCTCCTTCTCCCTATAACTCCCTTATCCTACTCCCTCCTCCTTCTCATCCTGCATCTCTTTTTCAATCCCCCTCTCAGTTGTCCCCATCAAAACCAGTTTGGTGGCAGTTATGATATCTAACTGCCGGGCAGATGCTCTAAACTTCAAGTGGTTTTGTTTTTTCACATTTTAAAAAATTCAAAAGGGGGGGGAGGGGCAGTCTAACCATATCTGATTCCTGCTTGAATTAGCTCTTTCAAACATCTGGATGGACAACACTGACAGTACATGTTCTGTCACTGTGTGCATTGAATTACCCATGTTACCATGATGGTGAAATTGCCCCTTTTGATATAACACATCTCAGTTAGGATTTGGCGAGCCTCAAAGTTCTTGACTGAAATCATTAAAATAATGGTTTGATTCAGTGTGACTCAGTCCAACAGCTGAAGAGAGGAGGGGCCTGAAAGCAAGCCTTATAATGTTGAATTGACCTTGTTCTCATTAGTCAAAATCATTGGTTCAAATCAGGTCACATTGATTAAAAGCTGCTAAAAAGCGTAAAATCGGAGTAGCAGAAAATACAATAAAAAAAATCATAATAAATTAAGTAAAAACAGACAACGCTGCCAACATTTTCAGCAGTGTCGACCCATTAACTGCTATTATTGATTCAAAATGCTTAAGTTGGGTCGAGTCAATAGCTGCTCTTACCGATTGAAGATGCTTAAGATGGGTCGGGCCAATAGCTGCTCTTATTGATCCAAGATTCTTAAGATGGGTCAGGCCAATAGCTGCTCTTATTGATCCAAGATGCTTAAGGTGGGTCGAGCCAATAGCTGCTCTTATCGGTTCAAGATGATTAAGATGGGTCAAGCCAATAGCTGTTCTTATCGATTCAAGATGCTTTAGATGGGTCGGGCCAATAGTTGCTCTTATTGATCCAAGATGCTTTAGATGGGTCGGGCCAATAGTTGCTCTTATTGATCCAAGATTCTTAAGATGGGTCGGGCCAATAGCTGCTCTTATTGATCCAAGATGCTTAAAATGGGTCGAGCCATTAGTTGCTCTTATTGGTTCAAGATGATTAAGATGGATCAAGCCAATAGCTGCTCTTATCGATTGAAGATGCTTAAGATGGGTCGAGCCAATAGCTGTTCTTCTCGATTCAAGATGCTTAAAATGAGTCGGGCCAATAGCTGTTCTTATCGATTCAAGATGCTTAAGATGGGTCGGGCCAATAGCTGCTCTTATTGATCCAAGATTCTTAAAATGGGTCGGGCCAATAGCTGCTCTTATTGATCCAAGGTGCTTAAGATGGGTTGAGCCATTAGCTGCTCTTATCGGTTCAAGATGATTAAGATGGCTCAAGCCAATAGCTGCTCTTATCGATTGAAGATGCTTAAGATGGGTCGAGCCAATAGCTGTTCTTCTCGATTCAAGATGCTTAAAATGAGTCGGGCCAATAGCTGCTCTTATCGATTCAAGATGCTTAAGATGGGTCGAGCCAGTAGCTGCTCTTATCGATTCAAGATGCTTAAGATGGGTCGAGTCAGTAGCTGTTCTTATCGATTCAAGATGCTTAAGATGGGTCGGGCCAATAGCTGCTCTTATCGATTCAAGATGCTTAAGATGCATCGAGGCAATAGCTGCTCTTATCGATTCAAGGTGCTTAAGATAGTTTGAGCCAATAGCTGCTCTTCTCCAGCATGGGGTCTGGCATGGATTCACATGCTCATGAATATTCCCCGTCGTCAGGCTGGGAATCCTCGGTAAAGAAAAAACCAGTATCAGTTTCGTTTCTGATCTGTCTTTCGTAGTAATAACCAATCACTGGTCTCTGCGTCATACTGACCACAGCCAATGACTGCCCTCTACCTAAGCACCGCCTCTGGCAGCCATCTTCAGATTTTTACCGCACGTTCATGTGTTGGGATCCTCGTGCTATTGCTCTCGAGCGTTAGTGCTATTTTTCGCGCTTTTTTCACAAAAACTTCGATTCTTTCGGTCAAAAGAGCCTCAAGCTCCACCGATCCTACATCCGATCAACGGGGACCCGTGTCGGATTCGTCTGCGCCCCTCAAGGGTGAAGATTTCGTCGAGCTACACTTCGGAGGACTCCAGAAGCTTCTCAGGCCCGGTCTCGGAAATGGCCCAGGAGAAGGGAAGCTCGACGCCCGGAAAGCTGTTCAGGGTCTGCCCTGGATGCCAGCTGCAGAACGTCTTTAAGGAGGACGAACACTCTTTCTGCCTTTACTGCCTTCATGAGGACAAGACGCACGTGGAGAAGGACTGTGCGTTTTGCGGCAACATGTCGGAACGGACCATGAAGGACCGCCATCAACGTCTCGCCAACTGGCTGGAGGGTAAGAGCCCGTCTGGCGAGAAGAAGAAGAAATCCGAGCGGTCTTCTAAGACCTTTGAGGGCGCCCCGGCGACGGGGGCCCAACATAAGGCCAAGCACCGCGAGTCCGCTGGCACCGGGAGCGCCGAACGGTCGGGCTCTACGGGCGCCAGGCAGGGCGCACCCTCCCCGGCACCATCAACCACGAGCCAACGCTCTGGGTCGGGTAAGAGGAAGGCCGAGCACCCGGCGAAGCTCCTGGAGAGGCCCCGGTCGAGCTCTAAGGCAGAGGAGGAGCGTGGCAGTGCCCCCTCCCTCAAGGATAAGGCGGTGAGCGCACCTAAGGTGGTGAAGGCCTTGATCCATCCGACCAAGCCCTCTATCGAAACGGTCGCGGCGGCCCTGGCTCAGCCTGTGGAGGCTGCACCAGTGGTGGCGACCTCAGGGCCCAGAATCTCCCTGCCTCCTCGGAGGGAGTCTTCTTTTGTGCCCATCGATAGGACCCCCGTGAAACCCTCCGTGGGGAAGAAGAAGGGGGGGCAGGGCGTCGTCGTAGATTCGGCCTCAACCTCAGAAGAGGAGCTGATCGAGGTCTTAAGCCACGGCCTAGGCGTGGAAGAAGGCCAGCCCGTCGGAATGGACCCCGACGCAGGTGACGACGACGACATCATCGAGGATACCGACGGGGCCCTTGCTCGCCCGTCGGATTCCCCTCTGCCAGCGCCGCAAGACAACTCGGCGGCCATTTTGTTGGCCATACAGTCCTTATGCTCCGAGATAAGGACGAGGCTACCGTTACCGACGGAGGAACCTTTCCCGTCGGGGGATCCAGAACCGGGACCTTCTGGTGTTCCCCCTACCAAGAAAAGAAGGATCCATCCACCACCTCCTTTTCAACCGTCGCGCCCCGTCCAGCCCTCCTCCCCGTCCACCCGAGGGGATGATACGGGGACTGACACGGCAGCGACGGGTACGGACGACGAGGCATACGACGAGGATATTCCGTCGTCGCCTCCCACCAGGGCTTCTCCGCCCGACGAGATCGGATCTTTCCACTCCATGATCTCCAGGGCTTCCGAGCTTTTCCAACTCTGCCCTGAGGAGAAGAAAAAGGAAGGCTTCCTTTATCAGCGGCGCGAGGCCAAGAGGAAGACGGTCCTCGCAGTGCCTCTGTTGGACGACATTTGGGATGAGGGCCTTTCCCTCCTCAAGAACCCTTCCACGACGCCAGCTAGAAGAGACCGGTACGAGAAAAAGTACCGGGTCCCGGACACGGCCCCCCTATGCCTCCGGGCGCAGCCTACCCCGGATTCCGTCGTCTCCGCGGCAGCCGGGAAGAAAGCGGGGGGGGTGCGGCCTCCACATCGACTTCCCCGCCGGACGGCGAGGGAAAGAAATTGGATGCTATGGGACGTAGAGTCATCTCGTCGGCAGCGACGACAATTAAAGCGGCCAACGCCTTGGCTATCGTGGCTCGCTACGACAGGGAGCTGTGGTACAAGATAGCTCCCCTGCTGGATTTTCTGCCGGACGACAAGAGGGCGGAGGCCCTGGAGATCCTGCAGGAAGGTGAGGTGGCCTCGGACCACGCCATCACCGTGGCGACGGACATCGCCGACACTGGGTTCCGCCAGCTGGGCAACGGCGTTTGCCTTCGACGTCGTGGATGGCTCAAAGCTACGGACTTCCGGCAGGACGTCCAGACCAGAGTCCTGGACATGCCCTTCGACGGGAACAACCTGTTTGGGAAGACAGTGGACGATTCCCTTCAGGCCATCAAGGCGGATACTGAGACGGCCCGGGCCCTTGGAGTTCTGCAGCAACGACGGACGCCCTTTCGGAGCGGCGGAGGCAAGGGCGCCTCCAAAGGTTCTGGCGGCGGTTTCGCTTCCTACCGTCAAGCGGCCCGCTCGTCGTCGCAAGAGGCCTACAGAGGACGAGGCAAGTCTAGCGGACCCCGCCGTCGTCGCCAAGGAGGTCAAGGCGGCAAGGCCGCGTCCAAGCAGGATTGAACCGGCCGTGGGGTCGGGCCCCCACCGAAGCACCCCGGTGGGAGGCCGGCTGGCGGGCTTCGTCAGCGTGTGGGAGTCCATCTCCACCGACCGTTGGGTGCTGGACGCCCTGGCCCGGGGCCACGCGCTCGAGTTTCAAAGAAGGTGCCCGCGCGTCCCCCCCGTGGCCAGGAAAGAACTTCACGTCCCTCAACTTCTCCTGGAGGTAAAGGCGATGCTCAGAAAGGGCGCCATTGAACTCGTCCCAGAGAGGCTTCGGGGCTCCGGAGTCTACTCGAGATACTTCCTCGTGAAGAAGAAGACGGGAGGATGGCGCCCCATCCTAGACCTGCGACGTCTGAACAAGTTCATCAAGGCGCAGAAGTTCCGGATGGTCACCCTCCAGCACGTCCTGGGTCAGCTGGAGGAAGGAGACTTCCTATCGTCGTTGGATTTGGAGGATGCCTACTTCCACATTCCCATCCTAAAGGGGCACCGAAAATTCCTCAGGTTCGTGGTCCAGGGGCGTCATTACCAGTTCAAAGCCCTTCCCTTCGGACTACGGTCGGCACCCAGGGTATTCACCAAGTGCCTCGCACCGGTGGCGGCGCAGCTGCGCCGCGAGGGGATTCACGTCTACCCCTACCTGGACGACTGGCTCATCCGCGCCAAGACGAGGGAGCTCGCCGTGGTCCACACGGCAAGGACCGTCCAACTCCTCACGGACCTGGGATTCTCCGTGAACTACGCCAAATCCCACCTGGTGCCCGCGCAAGTCGCACTGTTTCTGGGAGCGAGGCTCGACACAGTGTCCCTTCTGGCCTCCCCGTCGGAGGAGAGGACCAGGACCATCTTGGGCAAGGTGCAACGGATGTTGGTGGCCGACGCGGCCAAAGTGAGGTCCATCAAGTCCCTCCTCGGGATGATGTCTTCCTGCATCTACCTCATTCCCATGTGCAGGCTCCGGATGCGCCCGTTGCAAGAATTCCTGGATGCGCGCTGGATCCAGACGACGGGCAGCTTCGAGGAAAGGATCAAGCTCGACGAGAGTTTCCGACGAGCGATACGGTGGTGGGGCACCCGCGCGCATCTGACGGCGGGCATGGACTTCCAGACCCCAGCCCACCAGGAGACTGTGACCACGGATGCCTCCCTGGAAGGGTGGGGAGCGCACACCGAAAATCTGCACGCAAGGGGACTCTGGCTCCCAACGGAGAAGTCCCTGCATATCAACGTCCTGGAGCTCCGTGCAGTGTTTTGGGCCCTCAGGTCCTTCCTTCCGTCCCTCAAGGGCAAGGTGGTGAGGATCTTCACCGACAACACCACCACCATGTTTTACATCAGGAAACAGGGCGGAACCAGGTCCCCAGCGCTGTCCAAGGAGGCGCAGGACCTGTGGCATTGGGCCGTCGCCCAAGGGATTTTTCTGGTGCCGTTTCATCTGGCAGGGATAAAAAACACCATCGCCGACTCACTCAGCAGGGAGCTGCGCTCGTGCCACGAGTGGGAACTACGGCAGGATCTGGTGGATCGCCTCTTCCGACGGTGGGGCACACCCCAGATCGACCTGTTTGCGACGGCGACGAACACCAAGTGCCGGAGGTTCGCCAGCAGGTTTCCCCAGACGAGGAGCATGGGCGATGCTTTCTCGTTCCCCTGGGAGGGCCTGTTCCTCTACGCGTTCCCTCCCTTGCCTCTGCTAATCCGGCTCGTCAACCAGCTCAAGAGGTCACGGTGCAGGATGATCCTCGTCGCACCTGCGTGGCCGAGGCAGATATGGTTCCCGGACTTGCTGGACTTGTCAGCGTCCCCGCCGATCAAGCTGCCGGCGGACGCGGATCTACTCTCCAGGGAAGGAGGCGCCATCCTCCACCACGACCCGAAGTCGCTGAACTTGCAGGCCTGGCTCCTGCAGCGCTAGAGTTTGGAGGATACGACATACCGGCCGATTGCAGAGAGGTTCTTGCAAAGGCCAGGGCGTCCTCGACTCTTAAATGCTACGGACACAAATGGAAGAGGTTCTCTGTCTGGTGCCACGCACAGAAGATTAACCCTCTACGGATTACGGCTCCCCAAGTACTGCCGTACCTGCTGACGCTGGCCAAAGCTGGTCTGGCACACGCGTCCATCAAGATTCATCTTGCTGCGATCTCCCGATACACCAGAACCACGGGGCGGACGTCCTTGTGGTCTCATCGTCTGGTGAAAGAGTTCATGAAGGGACTGTTCAGATCGTTCCCGCCGGTGAAGGCTCCGGCCCCGGCGTGGGAGCTCAACGTGGTGCTGACCAAGCTCATGGGACCTCCGTTCGAGCCTCTGCACTCGGCCCCGTTGAAGTTTCTATCGTGGAAAACAGCTTTTCTTGTGGCCATCACCTCCGCACGACGAGTGGGAGAGATCCAGGCCCTTTCCTGCAAGGCCCCGTACTTGACTTTCCACGACACGAGGGTAGTGCTCAGGACGCACCCCTCCTTCATGCCCAAGGTACCGTCGGACTTCCATCTCAACGAACCCTTGGTGTTGCCTGTGTTCTTCCCGTCGCCTTCGTCGCCGGCTGAGAGGACTTTGCACTCGTTGGATGTGGCTAGAGCGCTGAAGTTCTACGTGGACCGCACGAAGTGTTTTCGGAAGACGTCACAACTCTTTGTGAACTTTGGACCTGTCAATCAGGGGAAGGCTCTCTCGAAGGCTTCCATTTCCAGATGGCTCTCCGGCTGTATCATGTACTGTCATCGGTTGGCAAACCGACCGCTGCCTGGCCGTCCGAGAGCCCATTCCACCAGAGCGATCGCAGCTACCACGGCGTTCCTTTCTGGTGTGCCCCTGCTGGACATATGCAGGGCTGCTACGTGGAGGTCGACGCACACCTTCACGAAATTCTACTGCGTCGACCGGGATTCCAGGGAGGAGTCCAGGGTCGGCCAAGCAGTGCTGCGCAACCTGTTCGCCTGAGGTGAGCCTGGTGAGGAGGTAAGATGCTTAATGTTGAGTTTGATGTAATGCTTAATGTTGAGCCTTTGCCACCTCCCGTGGTTGTGCATGTGTGTACTGCTATGTATTCTTTATTCATGAGCATGTGAATCCATGCCAGACCCCATGCTGGAGAAGGAACAAGTTACTTACCTGTAACTGTTGTTCTCCGGCATGGGTCTGGCATGGATTCACATGCGAACCCTCCCGCCTACCCCTCTGCGGCTCTTCACTTGGTCATACTGCCACTTTACGTGCTTCCAAATCTGAAGATGGCTGCCAGAGGCGGTGCTTAGGTAGAGGGCAGTCATTGGCTGTGGTCAGTATGACGCAGAGACCAGTGATTGGTTATTACTACGAAAGACAGATCAGAAACGAAACTGATACTGGTTTTTTCTTTACCGAGGATTCCCAGCCTGACGACGGGGAATATTCATGAGCATGTGAATCCATGCCAGACCCATGCCGGAGAACAACAGTTACAGGTAAGTAACTTGTTCCTTATCGATTCAAGATGCCTAAGATAGGTCGAGCCAATAGCTGCTCGATTCAAGATGCCTAAAATGGGTTGAGCCAATAGCTGCGCTTATCAATTCAAGATGCTTAGGATGGATCAAGCCAATGGCTGCTTTTTTCAATTGTAGCCACTTGAATCGGGAGTTCACATTTTTCAATCAAATCATTTAGCGCTTTAGTTCCAAATGGTCTGAAGCATTGAAGCCAGTTTAAATCCCCATTGTTTACTTATTCTGCTTCGAACTTGTTCGGCCATTCCTATTTTAAAAATGTATTTATGGAAATGGAAATACAGTGAATATTATTCATAAATTTGAAAGATTGTGCTAAGATATTCAAACCCGAAGACATCGGTGACTTTTAACAACGTAATTTACAACCAATTACAAAGCGGTATCGAATGGATGCATGGTACAGGGCGTTACTGCCTTTGTCACAATTATGCAAAGCTTTGTTATTTAAAATGCTAACGCTCATTCGTATGTCCTGGAGAAAACCTTGGTTGAAATCAGCAATTATGAATTTGATCAAATCAAAAGAGTGCTCAGAAGGCTATTGTGGCAAAACAAGCAGCTTCGTTTAATGCTTCGGGCACTTGGTAACTCCGTCCGGGTTGGAGATGTCAATAATATGATACTTAAATTTCAATATTTGAAACACAAGTATGGGATGTATGATACAGATCATGATGTAGATTTACATCATGCATTGCGGTCCCAGTTTCAGGGAAACTGCGATCTCACGCTTCGATCCCTCCTAGACGGCAATTGGTTTGAAGAGGAGATCTCCAGATATCCTACCTGGACCATCTACGAAGCCATCTAAATCTTCACCGCTCATGACCATCCGACCGTGAAAACTAAATGTGAGCGGGATCTTGGTCCTATACCGGAGGTAGCCCAGTGAGATTGGTATCTCAGCTGGGTTCCGAGTTCTGCAATTGAAAATATTCCATAGGATGTTCTCCAGGGAACTTCTCCATAGGATGGGTCGTAATCCACAGCCACACTGCCGGCACTCCGACTCTAGTGCTGGCTAAGCTCTTTATTTCACATACTGTGGATCTGCTTTCTTTTGGGAAAAAACAGATGGAAATGGTGCCGGAACGACCCTTGGAGAATTATCCCAGGATGATAATACTGGGTGTTTTGGGAGACATACATTATATCAGGTTTGAAAATCTGTCACTTTCCGCAGCATTGGCTGTGGCGAAAAGGAATATTGCAATAAAATGCGGGGTTAAGGTAATACCAATGTTAGAAGGATGGCCTTGGCAGGTGCCGATACCTAGAGGAGAGGGTACGTAGAAGTCGGGGTTACCCCCCAAACATTTGTTAAGTTATGGAGTACGTAGGACTCCACAGGAAAACTCCCTAGACTTTACATATTTCATCATGTGGACTTTGTACTTTAACCAAAACTCATGTAGTTTAAGGGGCGAGCAATTGACCAATTAGTTCTGTTCCCCATTTTATGCTAATGTTTCCTTTGTGTAGTTGATGTCTTAAGGGTGTTTGATTGTAATGATTAAAACGTAATAAAATGTGTTTGAAAATATAAAAAGCTATTCAAACCTGTTAATGGCCCTCGGGACACACACATGCGAACTGCACGGTTTAACAGCAAGAACTGCAAATTCCCTGTGCTTGTAGTGGAGTCGAAGCAAGGCTTGGATATAAGACCTGAAAGAACTGAGTAAGTACTGTGTGAAATATTCTAGTAGAGACAAAAGTGTCAGCTTTCTCTTCTCCACCAACAGCTGGAGGTCAGAAGTGTACCGTCTCCATTAATATTCTCCTGGCTCAGACTGTCTTCCTTTTCCTGGTCGCACAGAAGGTTCCAGAAACCTCCCAGGCCGTACCACTCATCGTAAAGTAAGTGTCTTTCTGGAAACAGTGCTTGCTCTCTTCAATATACATGTTAATCTGCTTGGGGAAAGAGGAAGTGTGGGGTGGAGAGGGAGAATTAACAGAGTGGTTGAGAGTACCAGGGTATTCTGACATTGGGGGTCATTCTGAATATGGAGGTAGCCATGGTGCTATTAGCGCCATGGCTGCCTCCAAAATTGGTCCCGGTCCGGGTTCCTTGAATGAGGACTTACTGGGTCATTCCAACCTGGGAAGACCCGGTAAGTCCCCATTCAAAAACCAATCCCCATTCCCATTTGAGCCCCCATAGCGCTCAATGGGAATGGGGAGGGAGCAAATAACGGGCCCGTTAATTGTGGGCCCGTTATTTGCTCCCTGGTTCCTTAGCGGCTCCCGCTAAGGGCGGCTGGCAAAACCAGCCGCCCTTAGAGGAACCCGCTAAGGGATCTCGTAATAGGGCGGTAGGGGGTTAACGGCACCGGCATCCTTACCGGTGCCGTTAACCCCCTACCGCCAGGGTCAGAATGACCCCCATTAAGTAGCATTGGCACTGGGTGCAGGGTATTTTGACATAGATACATGTGTGGGTGTTTTGATATTCCTACTATTTCAAATTAGTACACATATATGAATGTCAGCCATGACCTCTGAACTGAGCCATCTTGGCTGTCTTTCTTCTATTTCGTCATGTGTGGTTGATGTGTGGTCAAGGACATCTGTGTCGAGCCAAAATGTCAGGTTTTTTTGTGATGGTCACAAGGTTCAGTTGCAGGGAGGCACATCGAGTGTAGGTTGTTGCATTGTCTGACAGTCCCATGGCTGCGTGATTGTTGGGTTGGTTGTCTCTGTGCAGCAGTGTGGTATCATGAGGTTCACTGTGTCATGGCTGTGAGTTGTTCGGCCTCTTTTACGCCTCTTCACATCGCTTGTTGGACAGTCTGGATGTTCCCCATTAGAGGGCCTCGTGGGCCATGGGGAGGAGTATGAAAGACATTCAGGCGTCTCTCGGGGGCCGATGTGGCTCATTAGTGCCCCGTTACCGGTGCGTGTCACTAATCATGCCGAGGTTATTGTCCTTCAGATCTCGAAAGAGGTTAGAGTGTGTCCATGGGCAAAACCATCTGCTTGGAAGGTGGTCAAACACGTTTTCATGTGTTGACCTGCCAGCAAGTTCTACCTTGCTAGGTTGCCTGCTTCTTCAAAGTCCCACACACTCATTGCATTTGGGAAAGATATTCTTGACAGGAGCTGGGAGTGTGATTCCTCTTCTGCACCTTACTTGTGCCACTAATCACATCTGATTTTAGATAAGACGTGCACCAAAATATAAACACGAATAAGAATTGTAGTCCGCCATTTTGAGTATATGAGTCACAATACAGAATTGTACTATTCAATGCAATGATATGATCACCTTATATAAATCATTTTCCTTATATATTGTACCATCCTTCCTTTTTAGTTTCAAGTGCTAGAGGTGTTGTCTTGATCAGTTCTTGGTTATGTTTTACTTTCTTAAGTTTGAATTCTATGTCTTGTCAGAGTCATCTATAGTCTGTTTTTTGATACAGTCATCTCCAAAAAAATTAAACAGAAATGACCCAATAGGACTATTACTGAAAGAGGTTGGGTGAGCAGGTCAGCAATGTGCTGAGCGGGGAGGCGATGAGAGAAAACCTATGTCTGGTTATAAGATATTCATGTGGTGATGAGAGGGGAGAGACTTTCTCTAAATGGATCCAAGGCCAAAGGAATAGAAGTCGAATCTAGTATCTCGCCCCATTTACCCGTCAGATGGCCTGCCCCCTGAGCAGGGCACCAGCCAGACAGGGCCTGGTGGATGAGAACACCGAATGCAGGCTTTATGCCCCCTACACTACCTACCCAGAATGCAAGATTTATGTCCCCTACACTACTTTACCCAGAATGCAGGCTTTATGTCCCCTACACTACTTTACCCAGAATGCAGGCTTTATGTCCCCTACACTACCTACCCAGAATGCAGGCTTTATGTCCCCTACATTAATTTACCCAGAATGCAGGCTTTATGTCCCCTACACTACCTACCTAGAATGCAGGCTGTATGTCCCCTACACTGCCTACCCAGAATGCAGGCTTTATGTCCCCTACACTACTTTACCCAGAATGCAGGCTTTATGTCCCCTACACTACCTACCCAGAATGCAGGCTTTATGTCCCCTACACTACTTTACCCAGAAGGCAGGCTTTATGTCCCCTACACTACCTACCCAGAATGCAGGCTTTAGTACCCTACACTACTTTATGCAGAATTAATGTTTTATGTCCCCTACACTACTTTACCCAGAATCCAGGCTTTATGTCCCTTACACTACTACCCAGCATGCAGGCTTTATGTCCGCTACACTACTTTATGCGGAATGAATGTTTAATGTCCCCTACACCACTTTACCCTGAAAGCAGGCTTTATGTCTCCTACACTACTTCACCCAGAATGCAGGCTTTATCTCCCCTACACTACCTACCCAGAATGCAGGCTTTATGTCCCCTACACTACTTTACCCGGAATGCAGGCATTATGTCCCCTACACTACTTTATACTTTACCCAGAATGCAGGCTTTATGTCCCCTACACTACTTTACCCAGAATGCAGGCTTTATGTACCCTATACTACTTTACCCAGAATGCAGACTTTATGTCCCCTACACTACTTTACCCAGAATCCAGGCTTTATGTCCCCTACACTACCTACCCAGAATGCGGGCTTTATGTCCCCTACACCACTTTACCCAGAATGCAGGCTTTATGTACCCTATACTACTTTACCCAGAATGCAGACTTTATGTCCCCTACACTACTTTACCCAGAATCCAGGCTTTATGTCCCCTACACTACCTACCCAGAATGCAGGCTTTATGTCCCCTACACTGCTTTACCCAGGTGTTGTCTCAGACGATGGAGTTTCGCAACATGACTGCTGGGCCACTGGAGCAATTCTGTTCCATTCACCTGTTCCCTAAGAGCCTTCTCTCCAGTACTGGACACATCTTTCTCTGTTGCTTCACTCTTGTAGACTGCACATTAGGTATCTCTGAAGCCTTGGGCTCCTCTGCCAGGGTTCCCGAGTGATTAGGCCCCATGTTCTATTACAGTCTTTGCATATGTTGGGCTGATCACTCTGATGACTGTGAAGTGAGAAAGAACACCCCTTTTTTCAGACAGGTGCCCCCTCTATACCCTCCCGGTAGACTTCTGTGGGAACTTAATTGCTCAAGCCCATGCTGGCCTCTCCTGGGAGCCCTGCAGTCAATCCCTTCTGAGATGGTGCAGTCCGCTTTGGAGACTCTTCTTATGTTGTGGATCTTGTCTCACGGAATGTCAAGATCTCCCCCCCCTTGTGGGATTGTGGTTCCTTCTGTCTAGTACAGATCGCGCTGCTCGCTTTGAGGGTTTTTAGTTTTATTCTCAGCAAGACCTCATGAAGCGGTGATCCACACCCCATCTATCTTGGCAACTTGTGTCTGGTAGATTCCCACGGTTCTTCTGAATACGCCCCAAAAAAAACACACTAGAAAGGTTTTATTTAGGTACCTACAATCGTGCTGCGCAGTCAGCATTCAGAGTGCAGATGACTCTGATGACTGTGAAGTGAGAAAGAACACCCCTTTTTTCAGACAGGTGCCCCCTCTATACCTTCCCCGTAGACTTCTGTGGGAACTTGATTGCTCAAGCCCATGCTGGCCTCTGATGAAACTCAGTTAATACTCTTGGCTCTCAGATCCTAACGGGCCAGGATGGTCTTTAGAGGCTCAGACATTTAGGAGGGTTTCAATATTGGAATATACTTTCGCCGAGAGGGTGATTCAAGGCTGGAATTGCCATCCCATTAATGTGCGCCACGTCTTAAAATGGCTCCCATTTCGAAAAGCTTGGAAACCCTGAACTTGGAGGCATTCATTTGATGACTCTCATCTGTTTTAGTCTGTTTCCCTTATTTACTGGGTTATGCAACAATGAGCTCATCCCAACTTGTGGTGCTTGTTCAACCACTAAATTACAGAATGTATATGCATGCCACCAGGTACTCTCTTGGTACCACATACTGAAATATTTTGCTATGTTTGCAAGAGTGTGGGAGTCCCTCCACTGTGAATGAATATGGTTCAAATAACCTGTTCTATATGATAACGCGCCTGTACACAAGTGTTTCTAGGCCCGACAAGACAAGGAAGGGAGGACAGAGGGAGGACAAGACAAACGATCTTACTATGCCTTGTGTTATTCAGATAATGCAAGTGCTGTGATGTAAAGTGCAGCGGGTAGGGAGGCCGGGGTAGTGCCAGGGAGGGGGAAAGGGGAAGTGCATTCAGGGCAGTATTGCTCTGAGTGAGTACAGCCAGGGCAGAGCAGCTCTGGGTAAGTGCAAGGCAGCCATGGATTGTGGGTAACAGTTACAGCCTCTAAGTTCGATGTAGGCCGGGAGGCAGTGCAGGGAGGACTGATCATGGAGGAACCTGGTACCCAGTGAACTCTGAGGGTAGCCAAGCAACCAGTCGGCACAGGAGACAGGTAGGTCAGCAGGGGGAGAGAGAGAGAAAGCAGTGGAGAAAGCAAAGGTCTTGAGCTGCTTCCAGAACCTCAGGTGGTCCGGCTCAAGTTTGAGTGGGGCAGGGATGCCATTCCAGAGGGAGGCACCTGCAGAGGAGAGAGAGAGAGATCTAACCCCCACTATCTGCCTGGAGAAGCGTCTGACCCTCAGGAAGTTAGAGGTGGCTGAGTGAAGGGCTTGAGAAGGAAAGTATTCTGGAAGAGAAAGTTGGATGTAGTGTGGGCCTTGGCCCCAGAAAGCCTTGTGGACAATGCAGAGGGTCTTGCATTTGTTCCACTCAGAAGGGTCTGCCATCACGTTTTAGCTCACTGCACCCTTTCCAAACATGTGTTATATTTTGGTATGTTGCTCGCACTATAATAAGGATTTTCATTAGAATAAAATAACCTATAAAACATACATGACCACACCCATTAGCATAACAACATGGCAGTGCTTTACATCAACACTAAGACTCGAGTCTAAGTGACAAGGGAGGCGCCAATACAGCTTCTGCGCCCAGAATTGTGCTTACCCATAAAGCACGCATAAGAGGGCCTTCACCCACTTTCTGCAGCAAACAGGCACTGAAAATAGCTCACATAAATGTTGCTCTAAGCTACATTTTTTCGTATTAAAGTTTTTTATAGCTACAAAGAAACTATTAACACTATAAAAAGCCATATTTAGATAGAAATCAGTTAACTCTTCCTCAAACGATAAAAAATAATATATATATATATATATATATATGAATTTACTATGGGGCCATAGTTCATAATATGACCATTACTATATACACAGTAATTTGTATCATCCATATTGGCCAACTATTGTGCTTTTCAATGGGTCTAATTGTGTACAATCGTCCTAAAGAGATGTCGTAAAGTTTAAACCCCATCCTCTCTACAATATCTACATTTTCTAAATCATTTTCTAAATCGTCTTACAAGGTGATTGATAGAGACACGGGATGAAATGTTGTTTGAAGACAACTTCATCACTAGTATTTTTTCCAAATAGAAATGGAAGAAGTAACAAATACACTGAAAGTTACCCTAAACCAGTACTATAACTCTCCTGAAATGACTTAACTTCCGTTTTGGACTTCTACTCTTATGATCTCTCATCATTGATTATACTGGCTAGGACTGATGGGAGGCGCAGTCCAAAATATCTAGAGAGCCAAACATTACAGACCCATCGCCTAAAAGATAACTTATCTTGTCTTTTATGTAATTCTAGTGTAAACCTTCAAAATAAACTGTAAACACTCATTTAAAAAAAAAGGTGTTTTGAAGGTTTTTAAGGCGCATATCATAACACTGCAGAGCAAAAGTCGAAATGTGCAACGACCTAAACCAGAATCAAGGACATCAGTGTGA